>NC_143585.1:12962952-13594828 GCF_048544385.1 Mastigoproctus giganteus | reverse complement strand
TGGAGAGGCCTTCATCCTGCAGTGGATTGAAAATGGCTGATGATGATGATGACAGCAGTCTTATGTGCAACAGTACCAAAAGCCTTCCTGAAATCTAATTTTATGATATCAAAATTATTTTCTGCATTCAGTTCCTTGGTCACTGCATGATAGTAACTTATCAGATTGATTAGTAAGACCCATCTTCGACAAATCCATGGTGTTATTTGCAGTAGAATTGCATGCCTGTCCAAATGGTCCTGCATTACTTGTTTAACCAGTGATACCATTATTTATCCTAGAACAGACATTAAGCTAAGAGGTCTGAAATTACTTGCATTACCTTTTGATTCCCCTTTATGAATTGGGGATATATTTGCAAATCTTCAGTCCATAGGGACCTCCCCTGAATCCAAGGATGCTCTCATAATTATGGCTAAAAGTTTGCTTACCTCCTTTGCTATCTCCATTAATATAACTGGATAGATTCCATCTGTATCAGGTGCCTCTCAGGTGCATGCCTCAGCTTGCCTAACCTCATTTGTGACTTGATTACAGACAAATTTATATCTACTGTAGGCTACTGTATCACCTGGACTATTCTTCTCTGCCACATGTCTCAATGGTTCATCAGATATCCATTTATGCCTAAACCAGGAATTCTCAACAAGAGTGATATTGCCCCCAAGGGTGCAAAAATTGGTTTTTGTGTGGGCAAAAAAAAAAATCGCAGAAATTACAATGGTTTGTGGCCCTCCAAGTTCAACTCTACTCGACAACAACTTATTCCTAAAGATCTTAATTTCTCTCATTGGGTTTTCTTTTCCCCTGAGACAACAGATTTTTAACATATAGGAAGTAAGCAACCCTTAGCCATAATTATGAGAGCTTCCTTGGACTCAGGGGAAGTACCCATGGACTGGAGAAGTGCAAATGTGACCCTAATTCACAAAGGAGGATCAAAGGGCAACACAAGTAATTATAGACCTGTTAGTTTAACTTCTGTTCCTGGAAAATTAATGGAGGCACTGGTTAAAGAAGCACTGCAGGATCATCTAGACAGGACTTCGGTTATAGCTCAGACACTGCATGGTTTTGTTAAGGGGAAGTCTTGCCTGACCAATTTGATTGGATACTATGATGCAGTCACAAAAGAACTGGATGCAGGGAATAACTTTGATATTATATACTTGGATCTTAGAAAGGCTTTTGATACTGTTGCACATGGAAGACTGCTGCACAATTGGAGCAGTGTGGCATTGGAGGCAAATTGCTGCTATGGATAAAGGGGTGGTTGAGGGGGAGAAGACAGATGGTAATCAATGGACACTGCTCATCGTGGACTAATGTTATTAGTGGAGTCCCTCAGGGTTCAGTATTGGCTCCATTATTGTTTTCTGTATTTATAAATGATATTGACAATGGTATATCAAGCTTAATGTCCAAGTTTGCAGACGATACGAAGGTTGGCATGGTTGTCAAGGACACTACTGACACTATGCTGCTGCAACAGGATCTGGAAAGGTTGAGCAGATGGGCTGAGAGATGGCAAATGAAGTTTAACATTGACAAATGTAAAGTACTACATATGGGAAACAGCAACCCCAGAGCAACATATCAACTCTGTGGTACTACACTGACAATGGTAGAGAATTAAAGGGACCCGGGGGTGGTTGTGTAGGCAGATATGAAGTTTTCTGAGCAGTGCAGATGGGCAGAAAGAGTAGCTCATGGTGTATTGTCAATGATATATAGGAATTTTTCTAGCAGGGATAAGGAGGTGATTATTCCCTTGTATAAGGCAATGGTCAGGCCACACCTAGAGTATTGTATACAGGTCTGGAGGCCTCATTTCAAGAAGGATGTAGAGATGCTGGAACGAGTACAGAGAAGGGCAACAAGATTAGTGAATGGAATAAAGGGGTGCTCTTACGAAGAAAGGCTTAAGTTTTGCAAATTACAGTGTCTGGGGACTAGGCACCAGCAAGGTGATCTGATAGAGGTGTATAAAGCCTTGAATGGTTTGAGCATGCTCAATGCTGATGGGATTCTTCCTCTTGCTCAGAATAATCACCTGAGAGGGCATAAATTCAAATTGAGAAAAGTCAGATGTAGGATAGACGTGAGGAAATTTGCCTTTAGCCAGCGGGTGCTTGGTTGGTGGAATAGACTTCCATCCCTTGTCGTGGAAGTTGATAGCCTAAATAAGTTTAAGGCTCAGCTGGACAAGTATTTCGAACGAACAGAGGGGTGAAGTGGAAGTGGTTATTTTTTATTTATTTATTTATTTTTTTTTTGGCTGATGCTGCATAAGCTTGCTTTCTTGCATCAAATGCCTCTACTAATGCTAATATAGGAACATTATATTAAGAGTGAGTGAGAAATTTTGATAAAAGGAAGATAGTGGGCATGATTTAATTCCATCGACTTTGATTTTCAAAGGAATTAAATGCCAAAGTGTTTTCAGAGGTAATGTCTCTGCAATCCTTGGTATTTGCGTTGGCGTGGTTTATTTATTTATTCCTTTGTTTCATTAGTCAATATACGAGGCATGTTTGGGATGAGGAAATCTTTCAGTCTATTGTTTCTACTTTCTAAGCAAAAATTAGTATTGATTTATTGTTTCCTTGTGGAAGTTTGGCTTGTGGCAGAAAAGAAAACTCCATGGGATGCATATAAATTATCCGGCAACACAGAAGCCTACAGCAGATATAAGCTAGTCTGTAATCAAGTCACAAAGGAGGTTAGGCAGGCGAAGGCAGATTACGAGAAATCTTTGGCCAAGGATGCTAAGAAAAATAGCAAGGATTTCTTTACTTATATAAACTCTAAAAAGGAAGGGGATGAATCTGATTGGTCCACCTGATATTGTTGGTTCGACTGTTGATGATCCTGCTCAGATAGCAAACAAACTGAATGAGTATTTTGCATCTTCATTCATACATGAGGAGTTATTTAGGTTTGAAAATGCCAGAAGGTTATCAAATTGTAGCAGGGTGCTTAATGATTTTGTAATAACTGAGAGCAAAGTGGAGAAGAAATTATTGAAGTTAAACATAAAAAAGGCACCTGGGGCAGATGGAATCTATCCAGTTATAATGAAGGAGGCAGCAAGGGAAGTAAGCAAACCCTTAGCCATAATTTTGAGAGCAACCTTAGAGCCAGGGGAGGTCCACATGGACTGGAGATGGGCAAATGTATCCCCAATTCACAAAGGGGGTTCAAAGGGAAACACAAATAATTAGACCTGTTAGTTTAACTTGTGTTCCGAGGAAAATAATAGTCACTGGTTAATGAGGTTTTACAGGATCACCTAGACAAGACAGCAGTAATAGTTCCGACACAGCATGGGTTTGTTATGGGGAAGTCTTGTCTGACCAATTTGATTGGATACTACGATGTGGTCACAAAGGAAATGGATGCAAAAAATAATTCTGATATCATATACTTGGATTTCAGTAAAGCTTTGGATATTGTTGCACATGGACAACTGCTATACAATTTGGAGAAGTATAGCATTAAGGGCAAGTTACTGCAATGGATAAAGAGATGGTTAAGTGTGAGAGGGCAGAGAGAGTGGTAATAAATGGACACTGCTCTACGTGGCCTAATGTTATTAGCAGAGTCCCCCAGGGTTCGGTGCTGGGCCCATTGTTTTTTTTCGTATTTATCAATGATATCGATGAAGATATATCAGGCTTAATGTCCAAGTTTGCCAATGACACAAAGGTTGGCAGCATTGTTAATGACAGTAAAGACTGTATGCTACTGCAACAGCATCTAAAAAAGTTAGGCAGATGGGCTGAGAAGTGGCAACTGAGGTTTAACATTGAAAAATGCAAAATACTACATATGGGTAGCAGTAACCCAAGAGAAATGAACCAACTGTGTGGTACTACACTCAGGGAGGTGGAGAATGAAAAAGATCTGGGGATAATTGTGCAGTCAGATATTAAGTTCTCTGAGCAGTGCAGATGGTCTGCCAGAGAAGGTCACGGAGTGTTGTCAAGGATATATAGGAATTTTGCTAGCAGAAACAAGGGGGTGATTATCCGTTTGTACAAGGCAATGGTCAGGCCACACAATGAGTACAATATACAGGTCTGGAGGCCTCAGTTTAGGAAGGATGTAGAGTTGCTAGAACGAGTACAGAGAAGGGCAACAAGATTGGTGAGGAACAAAAGCTTAAGTTCTGCAAGTTGCATCATCTAGAGACTAGGCACCTGCGAGGTGACCTGATCGAAGTGTATAAAGCCTTGAATGATTTAAGCAGGTTCAATGCTGACAGGATACTTCCGCTTGCTTAGATTAAGAACCTGAGGAGGCATAGATTCAAATTGAGGAAAGAAAGTTGTAGAATAGATGTGCGGAAGTTTGCTTTTAGCCAGCGGGTAGTTGATTCCCGGAACAGACTTCATTCTGTTGTTGTGGAAGTTGATAGCTTAAATAAATTTAAGGCTGATTCAGACAAACATTTGGAGTGACTGGATGGGTGAAATGGGAAGGGTTTGTCTTTTTTTTTTTTTTTGGCTGATGCTGTATAAGCTTCTTTCTTGCATCATATGCCTCAACTAATGTTAATGCAAAAAAGTTGTTTATTTTTGATCCACAGTGCTTTTGGGAATGACATGGGTTATGAGAGTTAAATAAAAAGTTTACATTTTATTATTTAATTTTTTGTGGTTATTCAGCCCATGAACAATCATGTCAAGTGCTGAAAAGGAAAAGTGTCGTCTGTATCTAGCTAATGGTTTTTTTGAATGCTCATTTGACTCAAAGTAACTATTACATATAAGTAACAGCCTATGTGACTTATATGTAATAGTTCTTTTCCAAATTTTTTTTATTTTTTTTTTATGAGAACCCCAAACACGAGAGGTATTATAACCTATAGTACTTAGTACCGTGCTTGGGTTGGAGATTGAGAAGACGAAAGAAGATATTTGTTGACATTGGACTTGAACTTCTGTAGATTGTAATTTTCAGGAAATACGTATGAAGGAAGGTTGTTCCAGAAGACGGCAGTTGAATGAATAAATGAGGAAGATGAAAAGTTGGTTCTGTGGGTTTGAAGTTGGACAGTAAATGGATGTTGGCTGGTGGCGGCACATGTTCGGACTGTTTTGAAAGAAAGAGCGGGAATTATAGAAGCCAATTCAGAAGAACAGTGCCCATGGAAGTATCTGTAAAAGAGGCATGCAGCAGAAACAGTGCGTCTATGAGACAGCGAGTGGAGAGACTCTGTTAGAGATGAATCATTAATTAACCTAACTGCCCTCTTCTGAATGGAATCAAGAAGCCTGAGAGAGGTTTTGGGGGCACCACCCCAGATGTGGGAACAATATTCCATGGCAGGGCGGATTTGCGATTTATACAGAGTGAGCAGCTGATTGGGAGAAAAGTAACGCCGAGAGCAAAAGAGAAAACCAAGTTTTTTAGATGCAGAGGAAGCAATATTTGTAATGTGCTTGTGCCAAGAGAGATTAGAAGTCAGGGTAATCCCCAAAAGAGATATATCATTTTGCCTAGAAATCGGAGTGTCACTAAAGATAAGCATAGGAGCAGAAGAATCCTTTTTGCGAGATATAAGACAAGATTGAGTTTTAGAAGGGTTGAAATCAACTAAGTTGTCTTTGCCCCACTGGTGAATTACCTGAAGATCGGCATTTAAGGAATTGGCAGCAGATTTTCGAGAACTTGAAGGATTGAGCTGGACAAGGTTTCTCAAAATGTAAAGTTGAATGCAATGTGCTATCATCGGCAAAACTATGGATAGGATTTCCAGTCAATGGAAGAAGGTCATTGATATACAAGAGGAAAAGAGTGGGGGAAAGAACTGAACCTTGGGGGACACCGGCATTAGTGGAGAAGTTAGAAGACAGAGAGCCATCTACCATCACCCTCAGTGAGCGATCAGAGAGAAAACTGGATAACCAATTACTAAAAACAGTTGGCAAACCATAAGATAGAAGCTTGTTTAGAAGACCTTTATGCCAAACACGATCAAAAGCCTTTGAGATGTCAAGAGCAACTACTTGTGTTTCACCGAACCTTTCCATTGAATTAGTCCATAAATGGGTAACATATGCCAGAATATCACCAGTGGATTGACACTGATGGAATCCATACTGGCGATCGTTGGACGGAAGGTTTCTAGGTAGTTTAAGAGTTGGCGGTTAATTGATTTCTCCATTACTTTAGAAAGAGTAGAAGTAATTGCAATGGGACGATAATTGGATGGGAGGGATTTGTCACCCTTTTTAGGAACTGGCTGGATATGAGCAAATTTCCAAGCAGAAGGAAAAACACCTTTGGAATAAGAAAGTGAAAAAAGGCGGCAAAGAATAGGAGTAAGTTCAGGAGCACAGGTTTTGAGAACAAGTGGAGAAATACCATCAGGACCTGGAGCTTTCTTAGCATCAAGATTCATCAAAATCCTTCTGATATCCTTTTGACGGAAGACCACAGGAGGCATTGAATGGAGCGTGTTAGGAATGGTGGGAGGTGTTTTACCAAGATCATTAATACATGAGCTCAAAGAAAAATGGGATGCTAGCAGGTCAGCTTTATCCTTGGCTGAAGTGACAACAGAACCATCTGGTTTGGACAGAGGTGGGAGCAGAGATGGGCAAAAGTTGCGGCCAATAGCTTTGGCAAGAGACCAGAATGCTCGGCTACCATTAGGGCAAGAAGCAAGTTTTCTACTCTTAGCCTGTTCAAACTCTAGTTTGGACTGATTAATAACTACTTTACAATTGTTGCGAGCTTTGGTGTAGGCAGAAAATGAAACTGAAGAATTAGAAACAAGCCAATTACGATATGCAACGTTCTTCTCTTGGACAGCCTTAGCACATTTATTGGAAAACCAAGGTTTAGATAAAGGACGAGATTTTAAAGTGGAGTGTGGGATAAAGGATTCCATTCCTGCAAGAATAATTTCACTGACACGATCTGAGCAAACGTTGACATCAGAAGTTTTGAAACAGTAATCAGACCAAGGAAAAGAAGAAAAGAAGTCTCGCAGGTCATCCCATTTTGCATTCTTGTAATGCCAAACAATACGAGGTTGGGAATAGCCATGAGATAAAGGTTCCATTGGAGAAGAGGCAATCACCAAGTTGTGATCTGAAGTGCCTAAAGGACCTCTCACTTCAACCTTGTACTTAGAAGGGTTGTTTGTGAGAAAAAGATCAAGCGTATTGGCTGTATGATTAGGATTGTCCGGTATTCTTGTAGGTAAATAAACAATCTGTGCTAGGTCATTAGTAATTGCAAAAGCCTCAGCATCTCGACCTGCTGGGTCGGTGTGACTAGAAAACGGAAGCCAGCTGGAGTTGTGAACGTTAAAATCACCAAGGAAAATTACCTCACTGTTAGGAAAGTTGGACTGGAGAAAGTCAAGTTGCAAAGAGAGGAAGTCAAAGAGCTCCAAGTGATTAGTGGAGTTGGGAGAACGGTAGAGACAACAGATGAATTTTACACAATGAGGTAGAGAGATTTTAAGCCAGAGAAGATCAAAGAGAGGAGATTCCAAATTGCCAAGTCTTTGACAGGGAATATCAGAACGGACAAATGAGTCTATGAAACCATCGAGACTTTTAGATCACTTAAACAGGAAATATCCTGATAAAGTTAGTAAATATATCGAATATTTTAAAAATTAAAAACAGAATTTTGAGCAACGTAACACTGTCACTTCCTTATTTAAGAACACACAAACAAATGACGATGGAATGATTGAGTCTTATAAAATTGCAGAAATCATTGCAAAAACTGGTAGTGCTCATATAGTTGTTGAAACTGTTATACAACCACATTAGAGACTAATTTCAATGGTGATGCATCAAAATGCTTCCAGTATTTTAAAAGCATTGTCCTTGAGCAACGATTCAATTCGAAGACAAATTGATGAGAAGTCAGTTAACATTGAAGAGCATCTAATTGACAAACTAAAAACAAGAAAATTTTCTATTCAGATTGATGAATCCACAGTTACTGACAATAAGGCTCTTTCTAATGGCATACATTCACTATTTCGATGATGACTGTAAATTGCAAGAAGAGATGCTGTTTGTAAAATTTATAGACTCTGTACTGGAGCATACCTCCATGGTTGGAAGACAAGTTTTATAGCCCGCCTGAAAGAAGTATGTCCCAAAGTTCTTGCAATACACTGCATTCTGCACTGACATCATCTGGTCGCAAAAAATATTAGTCCAGTTGTTTATCAATCTCTTAGTATAGTTATTAAAACAATCAATAAAATAGTCACATAGCAAATATAATCGCCTTTTCACAAAATTTTGTACTGATAATGAAGAACAGTACTTGAGGCTTCTTTTACATACAGAAGTCAGATGACTTCCTAAAGGAAACTGTCTAACAAGATTTGTAAACCTTTCTGATACGATAATTAGTTTTTTAGAAAGCGAACGAGATACAGATTTCGCAAACAGAAAAACAACATATACTATATGGCTCGGAAATTTCGAAAACTTAATGAAGTATCACTTCAACTTCAAGGGAAATTACGGTGATAGATGGAAAATGCATATTAAAAGCTTTCACTGAAAAACTGGAAATATTTGAAAGCAATTTAATGAGAAAACAATTTCACGGTATGCAAAAGTTAGCTAAAATCAATGAATTTAACCAGATCCATGGCAAGCCAATTTAGTACCTGAGGCAAGAATGAAAAATTGCACCCTACTGTTAATCATGACAAGGTTGGCAATTATTTAATCTTTCTTTTGGCACCCCTTTCATCTTTTAATCTAAGGAAAGAGCCTCATTTGCCTCACCCTCAAGAACGGCTCTGAAACTCACTGAGAATGATCTTAAGAATTATTCAGCTCATTTGTACTCTTTAAAAAGTAATGTGAAAAATAGATTTTCTGATTTATTTTCTTTTGAAGTGAAGCCATGGATGTTAGATCGAATTGGTGATGCCGGGTGTGCTAGCGAAGAAATTCAAGAATTCATTGAATTAAAATGTAACAAAGAATGCAAATATAAATTCAAAAAAGATGGAATGGCCAAGTTGTAGAGATAAAAAACAACTAAATTTCTTTATCCAGCAATTTGGTCTGAAATGGTCAAAGTAGTTCTTTGTTTTCCAACATCTTATATAGTTGAAAGTAGTTTTAGTTCAGTAAATAAAATATTAACAAAGAAAAGAAACAGAATTGATATATATTCAAGAGGAAACATTAGAATTAAACTTACTAACATCATACTGAACATTGAACTTTTAGCTAAGGAGCATCGGGCTCAGGGATCCCACTGAATAAAAAGAGTAAGTATAAAGTATTTTCTTGTTTAAAATTTCATGGGGGACAATTAGGGAAAAAAATTGTCTAAAAAAAGCCATTTAGGGAGCCATAATTAAAAAAAGGTTGAGAAACACTGGTCTAAGCCTAAACAGTATTTCTTTATTGGTTTCAAAAGCCTGGTATATTCTTTGATTATTTCCTATTTAGAATTTGCTGTTAGTAACTTCATCATTTGGTCCCACTGCACACAAGTTAAAACTGTCTGAGTTAAAACCCTCTGTAGCCACCCTTAGTAAAGAAAAACCCTTACCCATGACAATAGTTGCCTTTAATTAAATTCCACTTAGTATACTGTGATCGCTTTCACTCAGTGGGTCTTTTACCTGCAAATTTTTAATGCATGAAGAATCACTGCTGACAACCAGATCAAGAGTACTGCTTCCTCTTGTTACCTTTCTAACATGCTGCTGTACAAAAACCATCATCCAAGAAATCCACAAAAGAACCCACAAATACCAGTCAACATCTGGAAAGTTAAAATCCTCCACTGTGAGACATTCTGATTTGCTGGCCCACTATATCCCTGTATAGCTGTTTGGTATACTCATCACATTCATTAGACGAAAACACACTCCTACTCTCAATTTTGGTTTTCCCAGTGTTTATATCACACCACACTGACTCAACATTACACTTGTCACCCAAGTCAACTGGATACACTCCTTTGAGTTGATATTCTTCTTAACTAAGAGCATAACCCCTTCAAATGGTAACCCCTTCAATTGCACACGAGAGAACAAGAGTAGCCTTATGCAGGCGAAGTTTTTACTGCTCCTGGAATAGAGAAGTTTTTTTCTGTTTTATTAGCTTAAATTGGCATATTTACTAATTTTCTAGAGTAGCTTTATATTCCTAGTTATGATACTTAGTTTAAAGTTTAACTTAGATAGAGATTTTGTAGGTATTACTTAGTATCGGTAAGGGTATCAAATCCATGTGTTACAAGTTGCAGCTCCGCAGAAAGAGAAGTTTTTTTTGCCATATTTAGCCGCTTTATTGACCAATTGTTAAATTAAATTATTTTCTATAAGTAGCTTATAGACCTAGTCAGGATCCTTAGTTTATTCTGAATTGAGACAGTGAGATTTGGAAGTTAATTAATACTTAAAAGTGTCCGTAGATTTACCGTTCGTAACTTGCCGCCATTGTTATACGATACAACGTTATATCCTGAACTAGATAGTGTTAGCATAGTATAGTATATAATATAATATTATCAATTCATCAGTAAAATCTATAATTCTTGTTAAACTTCATTGTCAATTAAATTGTACTTTTTAACTAAATACATATAACGACTTAGATTTTACAAACATAACATAATTAATTAATACATAACTTGATACGGAAGTTATATAAACGGAACTCGTAGATAATACTCGATACTGAAAAATATATATAGCATTATAACTATGCTGGGATACAAGTTTAGGGTTATAATTTTGTATTGAAATTGAAATTTTATTGAAATTAAATCGAAATCATGACTCAGACCAGAGCAGCAAAGCAAATGGCTCAAGCTAATGAAGTGCTGTGGCTCAGGGGAGAACTGAGGGGGGGGGGGCAGTTGCCCTCTGAATCACAGCCTTTTAAAATGCACTGCTTGGTTGATGTTTGTGGACAATCGAGTACGGGACATGATATTGCCATGGGGGATGTCTTTGTGTGTGTGCGATGTAAGGAGTGTAAGTAAATCAGGCGACAACTCAGTGTTGTTATTGGCCTATATGAGAGCTTGAACGACAGGGTGGATGTCCTCAAAGGATCTAAATCGAGGGGCCCATCAAGCTCTCAGCTACCCACATCAATGCCAGAGCTTGCACTTGGTCATCACGCAACAGCAGCAATCCCCAAGGCAGAATGCGCTGGTCCCACAGGAACTAGTAGTTATTGGTGACTCTATTCTCAGGGAAACGGGGAACATGGTATGTAAAAAGGATAGGTGGAATAGGACCAGGGTATGTCTGCCAGGGGCAAAGGTTGATGACGTTGTAGAGCGGATATCATCTTTTAAGGGCACAAATGGTGATATAGTTGTACACGTTGACACTAATGATATTAAGAGTAGGAGACAGGCGGAATTACTTAACAAGTACAGGTCACTGTTGAAAAAAAGCCATGAATTAGGGTTGAATCTGAAAGTGTCTGCAATTCTGCCAAGACACAATAGAAGGGAGTATATGATGAGAGCCTTGTTGATCAATTCGGCCCTGGAAAGATTGTGCAAGGCTCAAAGGGTAGAATTTTTTCAGCCTGGTCTGTACTTCTTAACAGGAGAGACTGCTTCTACAGGGATGGGATACACTTAAATAAAAAGGGTTCAAGAATATTTGCTTATGCTATAGAGGCAGTGTCAGGTGGGTCGGAAAACCCACATAACACTGCCTCTTGGGGGGGCTAAAAGGACAAACAGATTAACAGTAGCCACTGACAAAGGTGAAAGTGATTCTTGCACTGCTTCTATTGAAATGAGCAGCAGCCTGGAAAACAAGATGCAGGGTATTTCAGAGACTGCTGGGAGTCATCGCGGTACAAGTAAACACATTGGTTGTGTTAAGGTAGCTAAGAATAGGAACAGGTGCATGTATACTTGTGTGTACACCAATGCTAGGAGTTTAGTAAATAAATTTGATGAATTTGAGGTATTGCTCAAAGCATCAAAGGCAGATATTGTTGGGATATCAGAGACGTGGTGCCACACTGATATAAGGAATGCAGAACTACAATTTGGGAAGTACAATGTGGACAGCAAGGATAGACAGGATAGGAAGGGAGGAGGGGTTATGCTATCAGTTAAGAAACACACAAAATCCAAGGAAGTGAAGCCAGTCAACATCACTGGACAGTGCAGTGTTGAGTCACTTTGGTGTGACGTAAGCATTGGGAGATCAAAATTGAGAGTAGGAGTGTGCTATAGGCCTAATGACTCCAATGAGTATAATAAGAAACTGTACAGGGAAATAGAGTGGGCCAGTAAATCAGAGAGTCTTATAATGGGGAATTTTAATTTCCCAGATATTGACTGGAATTTGTGGGTTGATCACTCACACACTAGCAAGGCTTTTGTGGATTTATTGGATGATTGTTTTCTACATAAGCATGTTTGGGAGGCAACTAGAGGGAGTAATACACTTGATCTGATTATCAGTAGTGATTCTTCGTGCATTAAGAATCTGCAGATAAAGGAACCACTAGGTGGCAGTGATCACAGTGTGCTGAAGTGGGATTTACTCAAAGAAGTAACTACCATCAGTGGTAAAGGGAAGGGTTTTTGCTTTCGTAGAGGAGACTACGATGGTCTGAGACAGTATTTAAATTTTATAGTGGGACCAACTGATGATGTTACCAACAGCAAATTCAAAATGGGAAGCATTCAAAGAACTTATCTTGGAAGCTACTAGGCTTTACATACCAACTAAGAAATACTGTTCAAGGTTTAGGCCTAAATGGATGTCAGATGTACTAATGAGACATATGGCAGAAAAGAAAAATACATGGGATACATATAAATTAATCGGTGACATGGAAGCCTATGATAGATATAAGCTGGTCTGTAACAAAGTCCCAAAGGAGATTATGCAGGCAAAGGCAGATTATGAGAAATCCTTGCCAAAGGATGCAAAGAAAAACAGAAAAGAGTTATTTCCCTCTGTAAACTCTAGAAGGAAAAGGATGAATCAGATTGGTCCATTGGATATTGATGGTTTTACAGTTGAGGATCCTGCTCAGGTGGCCAACAAACTAAATGAGTATTTTGCATCTAAATTCACATATGAGGAGTTATTCAGGAAGAGGAATACCAGAGTTAAAGTAAACTCTGGCAGTGAGCTAGATGATTTTGTAATAACTGAGAGGAAAGTGGAGGAGAAATTGTTGAGGATAAACATAAAAAAGGCACCCGGGGTGGATGGTATCTATCCAGTTATATTAAAGGAGGCCATAAAGGAAGTAAGCAAACCATTAGCCATAATTATGAGAGCTTCTTTGGACTCAGGGGAGGTACCCACAGACTGCAGATGTGCAAATGCAACCCCAATTCAGAAAGGAGGATCAAAGGCTGACACAAGTAATTATAGACCTGTGAGTTTAACTTCTGTTCTAGGAAAATTAATGGAGGCACTGGTTAAAGAAGCACTGCAGGTTCATCTAGACAAGACTTCAGTTATAGCTCAGACACAGCATGGTTTTGTTAAGGGAAAGTCTTGCCTGACCAATTTTATTCGATACTATGATGCAGTCACAAAAGAACTGGATGCAGGGAATAACTTTGATATTATATATTTCTATCTTAGAAAGGTTTTTTATACTGTTGCACATTAGCATTAGCATTAGTAGAGGCATTTGATGCAAGAAAGCAAGCTTATGCAGCATCAGCCAAAAAAAAAAAAAAAAACCCCACTTCACCCCTCTGTTCGTTCAAAATACCTGTCCAGCTGAGCCTTAAACTTATTTAGGCTATCAACCTCCACTACAAGGGATGGAAGTCTGTTCCAGCAACCAACCACCTGCTAGCTAAAGGCAAATTCCCGCACATCTATCCTACATCTGTCTTTCCTCAATTTCAATTTATGCCCTCTCAGGTGATTATTCTGAGCTAGAGGAAGAATCCCATCAGCATTGAGCATGCTCAAACCATTCAAGGCTTTATACACCTCTATCAGATCACCTCGCTGGTGCCTAGTCTCCAGACACTGTAATTTGCAAAACTTAAGCCTTTCTTCGTAAGAGCACCCCTTTGTTCCATTCACTAATCTTGTTGCCCTTCTCTGTACTCGTTCCAGCAGCTCTACATCCTTCTTCAAATGAGGCCTCCAGACCTGTATACAGTACTCCAGGTGTGGCCTGACCATTGCCTTATACAAGGGAATAATCACCTCCTTATCCCTGCTGGAAAAATTCCTGTATATCATTGACAATACTCCATGAGCTACTCTTGCAGCCCGTCTGCACTGCTCAGAGAACTTCATATCTGCCTGCACAACCACCCCCAAGTCCCTTTCATTCTCTACCACTGTCAGTGTAGTACCACAGAGTTGATACGTTGCTCTGGGGTTGCTGTTTCCCCATGTGTAGTACTTTACATTTGTCAATGTTAAACTTCATTTGCCACCTCTCAGCCCATCTGCTCAACCTTTCCAGATCCTGTTGCAGCAGCATAGTAGTGTCCTTGACAACACTGCCAACCTTTGTATCGTCTGCAAACTTGGACATTAAGCTTGATATACCATGATCAATATCATTTATAAATACAGAAAACAATAATGGACCCAACGCTGAGCCCTGAGGGACTCCACTAATAACATTAGTCCACAATGAGCAGTGTCCATTGATTACCACTCTCTGTCTTCTCCCCCTCAACCACCCCTTTATCCATAGCAGCAATTTGCCTCCAATGTCACACTGCTCCAATTTGTGTAGCAGTCTTCCATGTGCAACAGTATCAAAAGCCTTTCTACGATCCAAGTATATAATATCAAAGCTATTCCCTGCATCCAGTTCTTTTGTGACTGCATCATAATATCCAATCAAATTGGTCAGTCAAGACTTCCCCTTTACAAAACCATGCTGTGTCCGAGCTATAACTGAAGTCTTGTCTAAATGATCCTGCAGTGCTTCTTTAACCAGTGCCTCCATTAACTTTCCTGGAACAGAAGTTAAGCTCACTGGTCTATAATTACTTGTGTCAGCCTTTGATCCTCCTTTGTGAAATGGGGTCACATTTACATATCTCCAGTCTATGGGTACCTCCCCTGAGTCCAAGGAAGCTCTCATAATTATGGCTAAGAGTTTGCTTACTTCCTTTGCTGCCTTCTTTAATATAACTGGATAGATCCCATCCACCCCGGGTGCCTTTCTTGTGTTTATCTTCAACAGTTTCTCCTCCACTTTACTCCCAGTTATTTCAAGATTCTGTAGCTTACTGCTAGAGTTGAATACACCTCTGGCATTCCCTCGCTGAATAACTCCTCATGTGTGAATGTCGATGCAAAATATTCATTTAGTTTGTTAGCTACCTGAGCAGGATCATCAACAGTTGACCAATCAATATCAAGTGGACCAATCTGATTCATCCCCTTCCTTCTAGAGTTTACATACGTAAAGAACTCTTTGCTGTTTTTCTTTGCATCCCTTGCCAAGGATTTCTCGTAATCTGCCTTCGCCTGCCTAACCTCCTTTGTAACTTGGTTGCATATCAACTTGTATCTATCATAGGCTTCTGTGTCATGTGTTAATTTGTAAGTATCCCATGCATTTTTCTTCTCTGCCATATGCCTCATTAGTTCATTTGACATCCATTTTGGCCTAAACCTTGAACAATATTTCTTAGTTGGTATGTAAAGCCCAGTAGCTTCCAAGATGAAATCTTTGAATGCTTCCCATTTTGAATTTGCTGTTGGTAACATCATCAGTTGGTCCCACTGTATAGAATTTAAATACTGTCTCAGTCCATCGTAAGCGCCTTTACGGAAGCAATAACCCTTCCCTTTACCCCTAATGGTAGTTACCTCTTTTGAGTAAATCCCACTTCAGCACACTGTGATCACTGCTACCTAGTGGTTCATTTATCTGCAGATTCTTAATGAATGAAGAATCACTGCTGATAATCAAATCAAGAGTATTACTCCCTCTAGTTGCCTCCCGAACATGCTGATGTAGAAAACAATCGTCCAATAAATCCACAAAAGCCTTACTAGTGTGTGAGTGAGCAACCCACAAATTCCAGTCAATATCTTGGAAATTAAAATCTTCCATTATAAGACTCTCTGATTTACTGGCCCACTCTATTTCTCTGTACAGTTTCTTATTATACTCATCACAGTCATTAGGCCTATAGCACACTCCTACTCTCAATTTTGATCTCCCAATGCTTATGTCACACCAAACTGACTCAACACTGCACTGTCCAGTGATGTCGACTGGCTTCACTTCCTTGGTTTTTATGTGTTTCTTAACTAATAGCATAACCCCTCCCCCCTTTCTATCCTGTCTATCCTTTCTGTAGACGTTGTACTCCCCAAATTCCAGTTCTGCCTCCCTTATATCTGTGTGACACCACGTCTCTGATATCCCAACAATATCTGCCTTTGATGTTTTGAGCAATACCTCAAATTCATCAAATTTATTTACTAAACTCCTAGCATTGGTGTACACGCAAGTATACCTGCACCTGTTTCTATTCTTAGCTACCCTAACACAACCCATGTGTTTACTTGTACCGCAATGGCTCCCAGCAGTCTCTGAAATATCATGCATCTTGTTTTTCAGGATTCTGCTCATTCTAATAGAAGCAGTGCAAGAATCTCTTTCACCTCTGCCAGTGGCTAATGTCAATCTACTGGTCTTTGTCTCCCCCCCCAAGCTAGCAGTTTTCCGACCCACCTAACACTGCCTCGATAGCATCAGCAAATATTCTTGCACCCTTTCTATTTAAGTGTATCCCATCCCTGTAGAAGCAATCTCTCCTCTTAACAAGTACAGTCCAGGCTGAAAAAAATTCTACCCCTTGAGCCTTGCACAATCTTTCCAGGGCCGAATTGATCGACAAGGCTCTCATCATATACTCCCTCCTATCGTGTCTGGGCAGAATTGCAGACACTTTCAAATTCAACCCTAATTCTCGGCTTTTGTTCAACAGTGACCTGTACTTGTTAAGTAATTCTGCCGGTCTCCTACTCTTAATATCATTAGTGCCAACGTGTACAACTATATCACCTTTTGTGCCCTTAAAAGATGATATTCACTCTACAACGTCATCAACCTTTGCCCCTGGCAGACATACCCTGGTCCTGTTCCACCTATCCTTTTTACAAAGCATGTTCCCCGTTTCCCTGACAATAGAGTCACCAACAACTACTAGTTCCTTCGGGACCAGCACAATCTTTTGATACTGTTGCACATGGAAGACTGCTGCACAAATTGGGGCAGTGTGGCATTGGAGGCAAATTGCTGCTATGGATAAAGGGATGGTTGAGGGCGAGAAGACAGAGAATGGTAATCAATGGACATTGCTCATCGTGGACTAATATTATTAGTTGAATCCCTCAGGGTTCAGTGTTGGGTCCATTGTTGTTTTCTGTATTTATAAATGATATTGACGATGGTATATCAAGCTTAATGTCCAAATCTGCAGACGATACAAAGGTTGGTAGGGTTGTTAAGGACACTACTGACGCTATGCTGCTGCAACAGGATCTGGAAAGGTTGGGCAGATGGGCTGAAAGGTGGCAAATGAAGTTTATCATTGACAAATGTAAAGTACTACATATGGGAAACAGTAACCCAAGAGCAACATATCAACTTTGTGGTACTACACTGACAGTGGTAGAGAATGAAAAGCACCTGGTGGTAATTGTGCAGGCAGATATGAAGTTTTCGGAGCAGTGCAGATGGGCTGCAAGATGGGCTGGCTGCTCATGGTGTCTTGTCGATGATATACAGGAATTTTTCTATCAGGGATAAAGAGGTGATTATTCCCTTGTATAACGCAATGCTCAGACCACACCTTCAGTACAGGTCTGGAGGCCTCATTTCAAGAAGGATGTAAGACCTGCTGGAATGAGGACAGAGAAGGGCAACAAGATTAGTGAATGGAACAAAGGGTTGCTCTTACGAAGAAAGTTTTGCAAATTATAGTGTCTGGAGACTAGGCACAGGCGAGGTGATCTGATAGATGTGTATAAAGCCTTGAATGGTTTGAGCATGCTCAATGCCGATGGGATTCTTCCTCTTGCTCAAAGTAATCACCTGAGAGGGCATAAATTCAAATTGAGGAAAGACAGATGTAGGATAGATGTGCGGAAATTTGCCTTTAGCCAGAGGGTAGTTGACTGGTGGAACAGACTTCCATCCCTTGTTGTGGAAGTTGATAGTCTAAATAAATTTAAGGGCTCAGCTGGACAGGTATTTCGAATGAACGGAGGGGTGAAATGAGAGTGGTTTTTTTTTTCTTTCTTGGCTGATGCTCCATAAGCTTGCTTTCTTGCATCATATATCTCTACTAGTGCTAATGCAAATTAAGCATCACTTATGGTCATGCCTTATATTAGGAAGGACATGGATCTGTTGGAACAGGTGCAGAGTTGAACAACAAGATTAATGTGAGGAACAAACTGTACTGCTACTAGAATAGGCTTCAGTTCCGCAAAGTGCAGCATCTGGAGAATAGGCAGAAGATCTGATTGAAGTGTTGAAGGCTTTGAATGAACTGAGTAGGATGGGTGCAGGGTAGAGATGAAAAAATTTGCCTCAGGATGGCAAGTGGTCAAAGTGAGTATTTTAAATAAATTAAACGAAGAACTAGACAAGCTGCTATAAGAGATGGATGGTGATATGGGAAGTGCATTTGCCACTACTAATACTAATATTTGAATTAATGTCATTACTTTTGGTTCTACCTTCATTCTTACAACAATCAACCTAATGCTAATACATTCCACTTCTGCTGCTGTAATTTTAGATACCTGCTTACTCAAAACCACTCCTAGTCCATCCTTATTCTCGTTATCTCCAGAATATAAAACCCTTACCATTTCTAAAGCATTTTAGAAGTGGTAAGGGTTTCCTCTTTCCATCTGGTCTCACTCAACCTCTCAATATCTTCATTACCTTATTCCCTTTTCCATTTCCAGTTCTTTAATTTATCAAAAATTCTATTTTGTCGTAATATTCCAACTACCCTATCTTTCTTCTACTCTTCTCACCAACTCTCATATATTTCCTGCTTACATCTTGAGGGTTTTGTCGATTAACAGCCTAAAAGACCTCACAAATGTCCTTGTTGGGCTCACTGCCAAGGTCCTACTGCCAGATCTCGTAACTTTGAGCTGTATGGCATCATTTATAACATTATTTATAACAAAATTTCATCTTGATTTATTTTACTATCTGACCTCACAGCCCAATCAGCTCAATGAGATCCCCCTCTAAGACGCCTGGTTACAAAGTTCTGTAGCTTGCATATCCAGTCTTTCCTCATATGGGCACCAATTTTCCAAGTTCATCAAGTGTGTCACCTGTCTTTGGATCTTTTCTAAAGGCTTGATGTCTTTCTTTAAGTGTGATATCCATACTTACTGCCTGATCTCACTCAATTACATTTTCTAGTTACTAATAAATCTTCTCAATCTCCTCATGTTTTGTTGTTGGCATATATAAATGTACTAATGTCAATCGTTTTGGTCCTGTCATCATATGTATTGGCAGTATGCATATGAAATCAGACTATTCATTTCAAATTTTGCACACTGTGAAATGCACCAAAATTAAAATAAACTTTGGAATAAACCTCAAAATAAATGTAACTAATAGCATTGAATAAATATATATATATATATACAAGGTGTTTCAAAATGGTCAATAATTTAAAGGTGAACTGTACAGACTACAATATAGTAAGTGAATCGTTTTCGAGATATTGTACATTTCTAGTTGGGATCCACCACTGACAAGGTGAACCATACAGAATTCGGATCCACCAGTGACTTTTTTGTTTAGATTAGGTTATGCTCATTCTCTCCCTTTCCCCTCTCTCAATGCTCTGAGATGTAGCAGGCATACCAGTACTTATCAAAGGATTGTCAATATGGAAAGAGGTTACAGCAACGAAGTGTACTTAAATCCTATGGATTTTTGTATCTGGGGTCATGTAAACAGCTTGGTGTACACTTCTGACATTATTAACACAGTTGAGGAATTACAGCGTCGGGTTGGAGCCTTTCAGCAAATCAGAAATGACCCAGGAATGCCTGAAAGGATTTGCAACTCAATAAAAAAAATTAATAAAACCACCCTTTTGCTAAACTAGTGCTCCCATAGTCAGTGGCGGATCTTAACAGATTATCTTGAAAACGGTTCATTTGTGGCTCGATGTTCACTGGGACTTTTTTGCTTATTTTAGTTTGTACTTTTCATCTTTAAATTACTGACCATCAATTTTGAAATATATATATATATATATATATATATATATATATATATATATATATATATATTTTTTTTTTTTTTTTTTTTTTCTTTCCCCAATTATTCTTATAATCCCAGGGGCTCGCATCTGGTGAGTGTGGGCTTGGCACACCTAGGGTCCTGGGCTGGACCATTCTTCTCTTTCTTGGTGATTCTCTTCTACTTCTACCTCTCTCTCTCTCTCTCTCTCTCTCTCTCTCTCTCTCAGGGTAACTCGGAAATTTTTTTGGCTGGTGCAGCATAAGCCTCATGCTTCCTTGCACTACATGGCTAGTAATAATAATAATATACAAAAGAAGCAAAAAATACATGTGCATGTTTGAAATTCATGCTCTTAGTCTTTTCAATTGGAAAATGGAAATTTTTTTTTCACAGTTTTCAGCTTATTTTTATTAGTTTTGTAATCTTTTGGGTGGCATGTGTGTATGGTCTACCCAAAGAATTTTTTTTAAATGTTATTTGTTTTTTTTTTTAATGTTACTTGAAACCGAAACTTTTAATAAACATCAAATTATAATAACTCTTTTACATACCAAGTTGAATATACTTTTCTAATTGAGCTCGTCTTTCTTCTGTTTGGGCAGGTGTAAGTGGCAAAAGTTTTTTTGGAGGGAAGGAAGGGAGAGAGTTTGGACCATATTCTTTCTTTAGCTATAGTAAAAAAAGAAAGGAAAATACCATTATATCAACTATACTATTAATAATGATGTATATATAATATATTTTTCTAATTCATATTTGTTTGGTAGCAAGATAATATCATTTTGTAGAATTTCTAAGGTAGTTTACAGCTGACAGATATTTGTTTTAAGTATTGTGTTTCTATTTGAAATCCTATTCTGATCAAACAGCAAAATGAATGGGGCATGAATACTTAAAATACATAATTCCCGCTCTCTCTCTACCAAATCTGAATGTGTGCCACAACCAGTCAACAACCTTTTACTGTCCGACTTCAAACTCACACAACCAACTTTTCTTCTTCCTCATTTATTCATTCAACTTGCATTCGCTCAAACAACCTTCCTTCATACGTATTTTCTGAAAATTACAATCTACAGAAGCTCATGTCTAATGTCAACAAATATCTTCTTTCATCTTCTCAACAACCCATGCACAGTAGTACTAAGTACTATAGGTTCTAATGCTGCTTGTGTTTGGAGTTTTCATAAAAAAATATATACAGTAGAGTGTTGATAATCCGGACTAATTGCGACTGGAGGTAGGTTGGACTTTTGATTTGTTTGGATTTCCTAACTTAACAAAAATACTGTTCTGGAGACTAAAAAAAAAGTTTAGTAAGTTTATAAATAAAAACAATGGCTTTAAAATATGAGGGACCACCTAATTTTTTGTTAAAATCCAGCACCTTTTCACACAACAAAGATCCAGATATGGGCTCTCCTAAACTTCGTGTATGTGTGAACCACAAATAAATGGCGCCTTGGAGGGATGGGTCAGATAGAGGGATAAATACCTTAACTGACACTAGCAGGTTAGGCATGTCAATCACTACCATTTTGCTAACAAAGACCCACTTCTTCCCTTTGAAAGTCTGTGTCTGTTTAAAATCTAAATCTTCGATTCAATTGGTAAAAATTTCTACTTCCTTTTAAAAGACAAAGGAAACTACAGTATGGTAAAATAAAATTCTGTAAAAAATCTGTTCAGAATCTTTTTACTCCATATCTCACTTGCAAGTATCATGTTAGTTGCAATTTCTGGCATGCTTGAATCTATTGACTGATGCTTATCTTTTTTTATTGTTTTAGATTTTACAACCCCCCCAACAAAAAAGTTAGTGAACTGAAATATCAGATTACAAAGTGTTATGTTTAGTTAGTACTGTATGTATATTAATCAAGCTAGGTAAGCAAGCATAAATTTTTATTTTTATTTTGCTAACATGTAGATAATATTTTTCTGATTTCACGCACCATTTAATTTTTTAATTGGAAAGAGGGAAAAAAAAGGTCTAAATTTGTGTTTTATATCTTTTTTATAGTCTGTGGATAACATTCTTTGGATATTTGCTTATTAGAATTGCATTAGCAAGGGCACATGATGCAAGAAAGCAAGCTTATATAGCATCAGCCAAAAAAAAAAAAAAAACCCCCTTATTTCACCCATCCCCTCGCTCCAAATGTTTGTCAAGTTCTGCCTTGAATCTATTTAAGCTATCAGCTTCTACAACGACAGATGGAAGTTTGTTCCAACAATCAACCACCCGCTGGCTAAAGGCAAACTTCCGCACACCTATCCTACAACCGTCTTTCCTCAATTTGAATTTATGCTCTCTCAGGTGATTATTGCGTTTAATTGGTTTATTGCGGTTTTATGGTTTATTTAATTGGATTATTGCGTTTAATAGAATAAAAATTCTATTTGCAAACATAATCACAATATAAAGGTGCATGTATACTTGCATGTACTCCAATGCAAGAAGTATAGTAAATAAATTTGATGAATTTGAAGGGTCAAGACATGAAAGGCAGATATTGTTGGGATATCAGAGACATGGTGTCACACAGATATAAACAGTGCAGAATTGGAATTTGGGGAGAGCAATGTGTACAGAAAGGATAGAAAGGGTAGGAAGGGAGGAGGGCTTACGCTGTTAGTTAAGAAACACAAACAGCAACCTGATAAAAATGTACACCAGGATGATGATTTTCGGAGGTGTACTGTATGGAGTAGAGTTGTGGGCTCGGCTGCAGACACCACAATTAAACCATTAAAAGCCGCAGCATACTGGCTCCTGAAGTGGGCAACCTGGAAGTATCATCTCCCACCACAGCAGCACACAACAATGGCCAAAGTGCTGAATTTAACCAGGTTTTCAGCATTAATGCACGAGAGAAGACTCATCTTCACCTTAAAAACGATTGCGGGGAGAGTCTCAGCACCCAACGTTTGGGACACCGTGTACTGGCAGATCCCCCAACCAGCTCTCTGCTCCACTCCCAAGCTTCTTGCTCTTCCTTCGAGGTTATATTTTAAAGATCGGTTCCTCCCTTATCAGAAGCTCCATCTGGTTCAATCCCTGGATGCTGACTTGTTTAAAATCATAGATGATAAAAAGTATAGACCGCTCATCCTAGATCTGCACATGGTCTCCACAACTACCAACTGATCTCAGATCGTTCTGGCTGGGCAAGAAACTCGCAGAAAACTGGACTAAAGGAAAATATTTTTTGTTATCACAATTTGTATTATTTTTGTTATTTAGTATTTGTTTTCCTTCCAAGTCAGTATTATTTGCTATAAGAACTTCTTTTTTTTTTTTTTTTTTTATATATATACACATAATCTGCCTATAATTTAATCTTTATAATCCCAGCAAGGTTATCTCTGCCGCTTGTTAACCCTTGGCATGATGCCATGAAGGGTACTGTAGGGTCGTGGTACCTGCTAGTACCAATGAACTTTACAATAAAGATCTTATTTATTTATTTATTTATAAAATCTAAAGAAGGGCATCCAGTTGACATGGTTGGACACAGTAATGTTGAGTCAGTTTGGTGTGACATAAACACTGGGAAAGGGAAAATGAGAATAGGAGTGTGCTATAGGCCTAATGACTATGATGAGTGCAATGAACAACTGTGCAGAGAAATAGGGTAAATAGGGTGGGCCAGTAAATCAGATTGTCTTATAATGGGGATTTTAACTTTCCAGATATTGACTGGAACTCGTGGGTTGGTCACTCTAGCAAGACTTTTGTGGATTTATTGGAGGATTATTTTCTACAGCAACATGTTCGAGGGGCAACCAGAGGAAATAATACCCTTGATCTGATTATCAGCAGTGATTATTCATGGATTAAGAATTTGCAGATAAAGGAACCACTAAGTGACAGTGATCACAGTGTACTGATGTGGGATTTACTTAAAGATATAACTACCATCAATGGTAAAGGGAAGGGTTTTTTCTTTCATAAAGGTGACTACAGTAGTCTCAGACGGTTTTTAAATTCTATACAGTGGGATCAACTGATGATGTTAAAAACAGTGAATTCTAAATAGGAAGCCTTCAAGGAAATAATCTCGGAAGCTATTAGGTTTTTCATACCAACTAAGAAATATGGCAAAGGTAAAGAGAGCTAACATGAGAACTACCAAAAACTTTTGGAAATTTACCCAGAAGAACTGGTTTGCTGCTACCGCAGTTACTCCCTGCATTCTCGCTAAACGGATGGTGCATGTTATCGATAGTGGCAGTAGAAGTAGTTTTTTTCTTCCTATTTTAAAACAGCAAGAAGGGGGGAATAAAATCCTAAGACTGGGGCAGTCTGGAGGGTATACCCATAAGAAAATTTCAGCTGTTAAAACACTCGTGAACTCCAATAATCTGCTTTTAATAATGAGAAAAAACAAATTAATACATCGATATCGACTTCTACTGCCACTACTGAAAACACGCACTGTCTGTTTACCGAGACTGCAGTAGCAGCAAATCAGTTTCTCAAGGTGAGATACCCAAAGTTTGCGGTAATCCTTATGTTGGCTTTCTTTACTTCAGCAAGAAATACTGTTCAAGATTTAGACCTAAATGGATGTCAGATGAACTAATGAGGATCGTGCCAGAGAAGAAAAATGCAAGGGATGCAAATAAATTATCAGGTGACACAGAAGCCTATGGCAGATATAAGTTAGTCTGCTATCAAGTCACAAAGGCGGTTAGGCAAGTAAAGGCTGATTACGAGAAATCCTTGGCAAAGGATGCAAAGAAAAACAACAAAGACTTCTTTGCTTATCTAAACTCTAGAAGAAAGGAGATGAATCAGACTGGTCAGTGTTGAATCCAGGGGGGTGACCGGGATTGAGTTTCACCCTCAGTGGAATAAAATTCCCCTCCACTGAAAAAATAATTTGTATTTTATAAAACACAAATTCAATAAATTTATGTCAAATAAACATAACACGAAAAATCACATCAACTAATATGGTACTTGTTAGGTGGTACACGGCGAAAATAAATCACAAAAATTCAAAAGACACAAAATTTTCAAAATAATTAAATGGGCAATATTTCTGGCTGCACAAATTGTAACTAAAAGCCTCTAGTGTCCGCATTTTCGTTTTAGGGTTTTCAGGTTCCCTTTATTTTCACACGAAACATCTCTTGATAGTGTTTCGCACAAATGGTCTACTTTTTTTTTTTTTTTTTTATGAGAACCCCAAACACGAGAGGTATTAGAACCTATAGTACTTAGTACCGTGTTTGGGTTGGAGGTTGAAAGAAGATAGAAGATATTTGTTGACATTGGACTTGAACTTCTGTAGATTGTAATTTTCAGGAAATACGTATGAAGGGAGGTTGTTCCAGAAAACAGCAGTTGAATGAATAAATGAGGAAGATGAAAAGTTAGTTCTGTGGGTTTGAAGTTGGACAGTAAATGGATGTTGGCTGGTGGCGGCACGTGTTCGGACTGTTTTGAAAGAAAGAGCGGGAATTATAGAAGCCAATTCAGAAGAACAGTGCCCATGGAAGTATCTGTAAAAGAGGCATGCAGCAGAAACAGTGCGTCTATGAGAAAGCGAGTGGAGAGACTCTGTTAGAGATGAATCATTAATTAACCTAACTGCCCTCTTCTGAATGGAATCAACAAGCCTGAGAGAGGTTTTGGGGGCACCACCCCAGATGTGGGAACAATATTCCATGGCAGGGCGGATTTGTGATTTATACAGAGTGAGCAGCTGTTTGGAAGAAAAGTAACGCCGAGAGCGAAAGAGAAAACCAAGTTTTTTAGATGCAGAGGAAGCAATATTTGTAATATGCTTGTGCCAAGAGAGATTAGAAGTCAGGGTAATCCCCAAAAGAGATATATCATTTTGCCTAGAAATCGGAGTGTCACTAAAGATAAGCATAGGAGCAGAAGAATCCTTTTTGCAAGATATAAGACAAGACTGAGTTTTAGAAGGGTTGAAATCAACTAAGTTGTCTTTGCCCCACTGGAGAATTACCTGAAGATCGGCATTTGAGGAACTAGCAGCAGATTTTCGAGAACTTGAAGCTGATTGAGTAGGACAAGGTTTCTCAAAATGGAAAGTTGAATGCAATGTGCTATCATCGGCAAAACTATGGATAGGATTTCCAGTCAATGGAAGAAGGTCATTGATATACAAGAGGAAAAGAGTGGGGGAAAGAACTGAACCTTGGGGGACACCGGCATTAGTGGAGAAGTTAGAAGACAGAGAGCCATCTACCATCACCCTCAGTGAGCGATCAGAGAGAAAACTGGATAACCAATTACTAAAAACAGATGGCAAACCATAAGATGGAAGCTTATTTAGAAGACCTTTGTGCCAAACACGATCAAAAGCCTTTGAGATGTCAAGAGCAACTACTCGTGTTTCACCGAACCTTTCCATTGAATTAGTCCATAAATGGGTAACATAAGCCAGAATATCACCAGTGGATCGACACTGACGGAATCCATACTGCCGATCGTTGATCAGACGGAAGGTTTCTAGATAGTTCAAGAGTTGGCGGTTAATTGATTTCTCCATTACTTTAGAAAGAGTAGAAGTAATTGCAATGGGACGATAATTGGATGGGAGGGATTTGTCACCCTTTTTAGGAACTGGCTGGATATGAGCAAATTTCCAAGCAGAAGGAAAAACACCTTTGGAATAAGAAAGTGAAAAAAGGCGGCAAAGAATAGGAGTAAGTTCAGGGGCACAGGTTTTGAGAACAAGTGGAGAAATACCATCAGGACCTGGAGCTTTCTTAGCATCATGATTCATCAAAATCCTTCTGATATCCTTTTGACGGAAGACCACAGGAGGCATTGAATGGAGCGTGTTAGTAATGGTGGGAGGTGTTTTACCAAGATCATTAATACATGAGCTGGAAGAAAAATGGGATGCTAGCAGGTCAGCTTTATCCTTGGCTGAAGTGACAACAGAACCATCTGGTTTGGACAGAGGTGGGAGCAGAGATGGGCAAAAGTTGCGGCCAATAGCTTTGGCAATAGACCAGAATGCTCGGCTACCATTAGGGCAAGAAGCAAGTTTTCTACCCTTAGCCTGTTCAAACTCTAGTTTGGACTGATTAATAACTGCTTTACAATTGTTGCGAGCTTTGGTGTAGGCAGAAAATGAAACTGAAGAATTAGAAACAAGCCAATTACGATATGCAACATTCTTCTCTTGGACAGCCTTAGCACATTTATTGGAAAACCAAGGTTTAGATAAAGGACGAGATTTTAAAGTGGAGTGTGGGATAAAGGATTCCATTCCTGCAACAATAATTTCACTGACACGATCTGAGCAAACGTTGACATCAGAAGTTTTGAAACAGTAATCAGACCAAGGAAAAGAAGAAAAGAAGTCTCGCAGGTCATCCCATTTTGCATTCTTGTAATGCCAAACAATACGAGGTTGGGAATAGCCATGAGATAAAGGTTCCATTGGAGAAGAGACAATCACCAAGTTGTGATCTGAAGTGCCTAAAGGACCTCTCACTTCAACCTTGTACTTAGAAGGGTTGTTTGTGAGAAAAAGATCAAGCGTATTGGCTGTATGATTAGGATTGTCCGGTATTCTTGTAGGTAAATGAACAATCTGTGCTAGGTCATTAGTAATTGCAAAAGCCTCAGCATCTCGACCTGCTGGGTCGGTGTGACTAGAAAATGGAAGCCAGCTGGAGTTGTGAACGTTAAAATCACCAAGGAAACTTACCTCACTGTTAGGAAAGTTGGACTGGAGAAAGTCAAGTTGAAAAGAGAGGAAGTCAAAGAGCTCCAAGTGATTAGTGGAGTTGGGAGAACGGTAGAGACAACAGATGAATTTGACACAATGAGGTAGAGAGATTTTAAGCGAGAGAAGATCAAACAGAGGAGATTCCAAATTGCCAAGTCTCTGACATGGAATATCAGAACGGACATATGCACAAGTACCACCTTTGAGGCAAAAGGAATCATACAGCAAATAATTTGGAGATCTGAGATGAGAAGTAGTTGAATCAACTGATAACTGAGATTCAGTCAGAAAAAGTACATGGGGTTTGGAAGACTGCAAGTGGAAATGGACATCGTTGAGATTGGAATTGAGACCACGTATATTTGTGAAATGAATTAGGAAGTCCTTGGGAGGTTTAGATCTTTTCGCAGATAAGCTTGCTCTATTATTTTGACAATTCATGGTGTATTCAATGGTAAGAAAAAGTGGGTGGGACATGCTGTATGAAGTAATGAAATTTTTGTAAATGGCGTACATGTGGTAAGAATATACCCAGATCCTTGACATAACGTGGCCTCGACAATGCTCCCCGCATACACACTACTCGGACTCCCTCCAGTCACTATCTGGCAGAGTAGAGGTAGCAAGATTATACACTAGCTGATCCGGAAGCCTCCTAGAGAGTTACCAATAGGTTTGGTCCGGTGTACTATCTAGCGGCCGGCCTGCGAACACCGTTTTAGAGCTGTACCCTCGAAATGTAAGGAATATTGGATCTCGCCACGACATTCATCATAACCTCAAAAATCATCAATCATACTGCATGATGGAAGAGATAGAGAAGGGTTGGCCGGAACTTAGCTCTAGAGACTAAACATGGGTTCCACCACTTCAAGCCTCCAATAAGCAAAGTGGTGGTATTTCACCGGTTGATGAGAGTCATCTACCACCTAGTACTGCCTGGTAACATAGAGGGGTGGCGTTCCTCCATGTGGTGTGGGCGCCACACCTCGACGACTGCTTACATTGGTTCACACCTGGGTGGTCACCCACCATGTACTTGTGCATGGAGGTTATACCCAGGATTACTAACAGTCCCACCATCGTGAAGGTGCAAGCAGAGGATTTGGCTGTCATAGACCGTCCGGACTTCACCGAAATTGGGTCCACTTGACTTAAGTGTCACCCGAATATCAGTTCCATCAGCGTTTTAGACTCCCAGGTAGCAAGAACAGCTTGTCTGGCATATCTGAGAGAATGTCTGTGACAACCTCTAGGACCATCTCAAGTAGACCCTCAAGGGTCTACTTGAGACTAATTCTATGTTTGTATATTGCAAACAAGATTGCAGGCTGCGAATAGGTTTGCCTGAATTCATTCCTGACAGATGCTATTGTAACTGTAATTATAAAGTGTCCCGCGACTTTCAGGAGAGTCTGCAGCCATTAACTCAATTGTCAGCAGTTTTGCTTTATGGTTTTCAAATTCCCTTTATTTCTTTTTTTCACAGCAAGGGTCTACTTGTGACTAATTCTTCTGTTTTTATACCACAAACAAGACTGTTTGGTTGCAGCCTATAAACAATACATTTTATATCCTTTTTATTATATATACATCAAGGGCAGCTCGTTGGAACCGCAGCAACCCCAGCTTTTTAAATCTAAATATACAGTCAATGGAGTCACATGTAATTTTGCGAAGAACAATGCAACATAATCAATATTTTTATTAAAACGTCCCGCATATAGTATACTCATCCTCTATTTCCAATAATCATTTCAATAATAAACGAATAAAAACACAAGATTGTTTTCAACTTTGAAGTTTAACCGTAGGTGGAACTGTGAGCTACGCAGTTCCACGTTTAGGCCTCAGTGGTTGAATGAATGCTTAGTTGGCAGGTTTCCAATACGCAATTTTAGAGGTGATAAAACGAGTCAAAAGGAACTGCAGAGTGAGCAATGCCGATTTGAACAGTGCACAAAACTTGAATGAAAAAGTTATTAATCTATTTTAAACAAATAAAAAGCAAAGAATGGATTTTGTTTTTAAATAAAATTTTGAGATTACCCAAGCCTGTTAATGGCAAGTGTCCAGTTAATGTTTTGCAGTATTTTTAACCTGCTTTTTATTATCATCTAGGTCTACATGTCTTATAACCAAGGCAATTTAACGTAACTTTTTTTAAGAAGCATCACCCCCACACATCAGAGTCACGAGCCACCACTGATAGGCATCTGTACTGTAATACTGAAAGACTGCATAAGTTTAGAGGGCCCGAATGAGTTATCGGAAAAAATTATAAATTAAGTGATTGACACAAATGAAAAGAAAAAAGCAAAGAAGAATATTATCACAATACAGTACTTGCATGTTTGATTATAATTGTATAATTTTTTTTTTTTTTTTTGCAAATCTTAATTAGCATTAGTAGAGGCATATGATGCAAGAAAGCAAGCTTATTCAGCATCAGCCAAAAAAAAAAAAAAAACACACACCACTCCCATTTCACCCCTCCGTTCGTTCGAAATACCTGTCCAGTTGAGCTTTAAATTTGTTTAGGCTATCAACTTCAACAACAAGTGATGGAAGTCGGTTCCAACAACCAACCACCCGCTGGCCAAAGGCAAATTTCCGCACATCTATCCGACATCCGTCCTTCCTCAATTTGAATTTATGCCCTCCGAGGTGATTATTCTGAGCAAGATGAAGAATCCCATTGGCATTGAGCATGCTCAAACCATTCAAAGCCTTATACATCTCTATCAGATCACCTCGCCAGTGCCTAGTCTCCAGACTCTGTAATTTGCAAAACTTAAGCCTTTCTTCGTAAGAGCAACCCTTTGTTCCATTCACTAATCTTGTTGCCCTTCTCTATACCCGTTCCAGCAGCTCTACATCCTTCTTGAAATGAGGCCTCCAGATCTGTATACAGTACTCAAGATGTGGCCTAACCATTGCCTTATACAAGGGAATAATCACCTCCTTATCCCTGCTAGAAAAATTCCTGTATATCATTGACAAGACACCATGAGCTACTCTTGCAGCTCATCTGCACAATTACCCCCAGGTCCTTTTCATTCTCCACCACTGTCAGTGTAGTACCACAGAGTTGATACGTTGCTCTAGGGTTACTGTTTCCCATATGTAGTACTTTACATTTGTCAACGTTAAACTTCATTTGCCACCTCTCAGCCCATCTGTTCAACCTTTCCAGATCCTGTTGCAGCAGCATAGCGTCAGTAGTGTCCTTAACAACCCTGCCAACCTTTGTATCATCTGCAAACTTGGACATTAAACTTGATATCCCATCATCAATATAATTCATAAACACCGAAAACAACAACGGACCCAACACTGAACCCTGAGGAACTCCACTAATAACATTAGCCCACGTTGAGCAGTGTCCATTGATTACCACTCTCTGTCTTCTGCCACTCAACCATCCCCTTATCCATAGCAGCAATTTGCCTCCAATGCCACACTGCTCCAATTTGTGCAGCAGTCTTCCATGTGCAACAGTATCAAAAGCCTTTCTAAGATTCAAATATATAATATCAAAGTTATTCCCTCCATCCAGTTCTTTTGTGACTACATCATAGTATCCAATCAAATTGGTCAGGCAAGACCTGCCCTTACAAAACCATGCTGCGTCTGAGCTATAACTGAATTCTTGTCTAGATGATCCTGCAGTGCTTCTTTTAACCAGTGCCTCCATTAATTTACCTGGAACAGAAGTTAAACTAACAGGTCTATAATTACCTGTGTCAGCCTTTGATCCTCCTTTGTGAATTGGAGTTACATTTGCACATCTCCAGTCTATGGGTACCTCCCCTGAGTCCAAAGAAGCTCTCATAATTATGGCTAGGGGTTTGCTTACTTCCTTTGCTGCCTCCTTTAATATAACTGGATAGATCTCATCCACCCCAGGTGCCTTTTTTATGTTTATCCTCAACAATCTCTCCTCCACTCTCCTCTCAGTTATTACAAAATCATCCAGCTCACTGCCAATGTTTACTTTACCTACATCATTCTCCTTCCTGAATAACTCCTCATACATGAATGTAGATGCAAAATACTCGTTTAGATTGTTAGCCACCTGAGCAGGATGCTCAACTGTTGAACCATCAATATCCAGTGGACCAATCTGATTCATCCCTTTCCTTCTTGAGTTTAAATAGGTAAAGAAGTCTTTTCTGTTTTTCTTTGCATCCTTTGCCAAGGATTTTTCGTAGTCTGCCTTTTCCTGCCTAATCTCCTTTGTGACTTGGTTACAGACCAACTTATATCTATCATAGGCTTCCATGTCACCCATTAATTTGTATGTATCCCATGCATTTTTCTTCTCTGCCACATGTCTCATTAGTTCATCTGACAACCATTTAGGCCTAAACCCTGAACAATATTTCTTAGTTGGTATGTAAAGCCTGGTAGCCTCCAAGATTAGTTCCTTGAGTGCTTCCCATTTTGAGTTTGCTGTTGGTAACATCATCAGTTGGTCCCACTGTATAGAATTTAAATACTGTCTCAGTCCATCGTAGTCGCCTTTAAGGAAGCAATAACCCTTCCCTTTACCCCTAATGGTAGTTACCTGTTTGAGTAAATCCCACTTCAGTGCACGGTGATCACTGCCACCTAGTGGTTCATGTATCTGCAGATTCTTAATGCATGAAGAATCACTGTTGATAATCAAATCAAGAGTATCACTCCTTCTAGTTGCCTCCCGAACATGCTGATGTAGAAAACAATCATCCAATAAATCCACAAAAGCCCTGCTAGTGTGTGAGTGACCAGCCCCCAAATTCCAGTCAATATCTGGGAAATTAAAATCTCCCATTATAAGACTCTCTGATTTACTGGCCCACTCTATTTTCCTGTACAGTTTCTTATTATACTCATCAGAGTCATTAGGCCTATAGCACACTCCTACTCTCAATTTTGATCTCCCAATGCTTATGTCACACCAAACTGAGTCAACACTGCACTGTCCAGCGATGTCGACTGGCTTCACTTCCTTGGTTTTTATGTGTTTCTTAACTAATAGCATAACACCTCCCCCCTTCCTATCCTGTCTATCCTTTCTGTAGACGTTGTACACCCCAAATTCCAGTTCTGCATCCCTTATCATTAATACATGAGTTGGAAGAAAAATGGGATGCTAGCAGGTCAGCTTTATCCTTGGCTGAAGTGACAACAGAACCATTTGGTTTGGACAGAGGTGGGAGCAGAGATGGGCAAAAGTTGCGGCCAATAACTTTGGCAAGAGACCAGAATTCTCGGCTACCATTAGGGCAAGAAGCAAGTTTTCTACTCTTAGCCTGTTCAAAATCTAGTTTGGAATGATTATTAATTGCTTTAGAATTGTTGCGAGCTTTAGTGTAGGCAGAAAATGAAACTGAAGAATTAGAAACAAGCCAATAACGATATGCAAAGTTCTTCTCTTGAACAGCCTTAGCACATTTATTGGAAAACCAAGGTTTAGATAAAGGACGAGATTTTAAAGTGGAGTGTGTAATAAAGGATTCCATTTCTGCAAGAATAATTTCACTGACACAATTTGAGCAAACACTGACATCATAAGTTTTGAAACTGTAATCCGACCAAGGAAAAGAAATCTCGCAGGTCGTCCCATTTTGCATTCTTGTAATGGCACACAGTACGAGGTTTGGAATAGCCATGAGATAAATGCTCCATTGGAGAAGACACAATCACCAATAAAAGAGGTGCCTAAAGGACCTCTCACTTCGACCGTGTACTTAGAAGGATTGTTTGTGAGAAAAAGCTCAAGCGTGTTGGCTGTATGGTTAGGATTGTGCTGTATTCTTGTATGTAAATGAACAATCTGTACAAGGTCATTAGTAATTGCAAAAGCCTCAGCATCTCGACCAGCTGGGTCGGTGTGACTAGAAAACGGAAGCCAGCTGGAGTTGTGAACGTTAAAATCACCAAGGAAAATTACCTCACTGTTAGGAAAGTTGGACTGGAGAAAGTCAAGTTGCAAAGAGAGAAAGTCAAAGAGCTCCAAGTGATTAGTGGAGTTGGGAGAACGGTAGAGACAACAGATAAATTTGACACAATGAGGTACAGAGATTTTAAGCAAGAGAAGATCAAAAAGAGGAGATTCCAAATTACCTCTCTGACAGGGAATATCGGAACGGACATATGCAAAAGTACCACCTTTCAGGTGAAAGGAATCATATAGCGAATAATTTGGACAACTGAGATGAGCAGTAGTTGAATCAACCGATAACTTAGATTCTGTGAGAAAAAGTACATGGGGTTTGGCAGATTGCAAGTGGAAATGGGCATCGTTGAGATTAGAATTGAGACCACGTATAATTGTGAAGTTGGTATCCGTAGCCAAGTGGTCAGGAGCGGGAGTGCAGTAGCACACCTCTTTGAGTATACTGGGGTTCAAGCCCGTGACTTCTGAATACGGTCGATCTGCCAACCCGCACTGAACCAGCGTGGCAGATTATGGTCTATTTCCCTCAACATGAATTGTTGAGAAGGCTTCCATCCTGCAGTGGGCTGCACTTTACTTTTTTTTTTTTTTTTTTATATATGTGAAATGAATTAGGAAGTGTTTGGGAAGTTTAGATCTTTTTGCAGATAAGCTTACTCTATTAGTTTGACAATTCATGGGGTATTCAATAGTAAGAAAAAGTGGGGGGAAGCCATGCTGTGTGAAGTAATGAAATTTTGGATATGGCGTACACATGGTAAGAATATACCCAGATCCTTGACATAACGTGTCCTCGACAATGCCCCCCGCATACACACTACTTGCACTCCCTCCAGTCACTATCTGGCAGAGTAGAGGTAGCAAGATTATACACTAGCTGATCGGGAAGCACCTAGAGAGTTACCAACAGATTCAGTCTGGTGTTCTAACTAGTGGCCGGCCTGTGAACACCGTTTTAGAGCTGTATCCTCGAAATGTAAGGAAGAGTGGATCTTGCCACGATGTTCATCATAACATCAAAAGTCATCAATCATACTGCATGATAGAAGAGATGGGGAAGGGTTGACCGGAACTTAGCTCTAGAGACTAAACATGGGTTCCACCCCTTCAAACCTCCAATAAGCAAAGTGGCGGTATTGCACCGGTTGATGAGAGTCATCTACCACCTAGTACTACTGACTGGTAACATAGAGGGGTGGCATTCCTCCACGTAGTGTGGGTGCCACACCTTGACCACTTTCGTTGACCACTTGACCGCTTATGTTAGTTCACACCTGGGTAGTCACCCACCGTGTGCTTTTGCAAGGTTATTAGTAGAGGCATATGATGCAAGAAAGCAAGCTTATTCAGCATCAGCAAAAAAAAAAAAAAAAAAACAACACACCATTCCCATTTCATCCCTCCGTTCGCTCGAAATACCTGTCCAGTTGAGCCTTAAATTTGTTTAGGCTATCAACTTCAACAAGTGATGGAAGTCGGTTCCACCAGCCAACCGCCCACTGGCCAAAGGCAAATTTCCGCACATCAATCCGACATCCGACCTTCCTCAATTTGAATTTATGCCCTCTGAGCTGACTATTCTGAGCAAGATGAAGAACCCCATTGGCATTGAGCATGCTCAAACCATTCAAAGCCTTATACACCTCTATCAGATCACCTCGCCGGTGCCTAGTCTCCAGACTCTGTAATTTGCAAAACTTAAGCCTTTCTTCGTAAGAGCAACCCTTTGTTCCATTCACTAATCTTGTTGCCCTTCTCTGTACCCGTTCCAGCAGCTCTACATCCTTCTTGAAATGAGACCTCCAGACCTGTATACAGTACTCAAGATACTTCCTTTGCTGCCTCCTTTAATATAACTGGATAGATCCCATCCACCCCGGGTGCCTTTCTTGTGTTTATCTTCAACAATTTCTCCTCCACTTTACTCCCAGTTATTTCAAGATTCTGCAGCTTACTGCTAGAGTTGAATACACCTCTGGCATTCCCCTCGCTGAATAACTCCTCATGTGTGAATGTCGATGCAAAATATTCATTTAGTTTGTTAGCTACCTGAGTAGGATCATCAACAGTTGACCCATCAATATCAAGTGGACCAATCTGATTCATCCCCTTCCTTCTAGAGTTTACATAAGTAAAGAACTCTTTGCTGTTTTTCTTTGCATCCCTTGCCAAGGATTTCTCGTAATCTGCCTTCGCCTGCCTAACCTCCTTTGTAACTTGGTTGCATATCAACTTGTATCTATCATAGGCTTCTGTGTCATGTGTTAATTTGTATGTATCCCATGCATTTTTCTTCTCTGCCATATGTCTCATTAGTTCATCTGACATCCATTTTGGCCTAAACCTTGAACAATATTTCTTAGTTGGTATGTAAAGCCTAGTAGCTTCCAAGATAAGTTCTTTGAATGCTTCCCATTTTGAATTTGCTGTTGGTAACATCATCAGTTGGTCCCACTGTATAGAATTTAAATACTGTCTCAGTCCATCGTAGTCGCCTTTACGGAAGCAATAACCCTTCCCTTTACCCCTAATGGTAGTTACCTCTTTGAGTAAATCGCACTTCAGCGCACTGTGATCACTGCCACCTAGTGGTTCATTTATCTGCAGATTCTTAATGCATGAAGAATCACTGCTGATAATCAAATCAAGAGTATTACTCCCTCTAGTTGCCTCCTGAACATGCTGATGTAGAAAACAATCATCCAATAAATCCACAAAAGCCCTGCTAGTGTGCGAGTGACCAGCCCCCAAATTCCAGTCAATATCTGGGAAATTAAAATCTCCCATTATAAGACTCTCTGATTTACTGGCCCACTCTATTTCCCTGTACAGTTTCTTATTATACTCATCAGAGTCATTAGGCCTATAGCACACTCCTACTCTCAATTTTGATCTCCCAATGCTTGTCACACCAAACTGACTCAACACTGCAATGTCCAGCGATGTCGACTGGCTTCACTTCCTTGGTTTTTATGTGTTTCTTAACTAATAGCATAACCCCTCCCCACTTCCTATCCTGTCTATCCTTTCTATACACATTGTATTCCCCAAATTCCAGTTCTGCATCCCTTATATCTGTGTGACACCACGTCTCTGATATCCCAACAATATCTGCCTTTGATGTTTTGAGCAATACCTCAAATTCATTTACCAAACTCCTAGCATTGGTGTACACGCAGGTATACATGCACCTGTTTCTATTCTTGGCTACCCTAACACAACCCATGTGTTTACTTGTACCGCAATGACTCCCAGCAGTCTCTGAAATATCCTGCATCTTGTTTTTCAGGCTTCTGCTCATTTCAATAGAAGCAGTGCAAGAATCACTTCCACCTCTGCCAGTGGCTACTGTTAATCTATTAGTCCTTGTATCCCCCCCAACTAGCAGTTTTCCGACCCCCCTAACTCTGCCTCGACAGCATTAGCAAAAATTCACCCACCACCGGTTGATGAGAGTCATCTACCACCTAGTACTACTGACTGGTAACATAGAGGGGTGGCATTCCTCCACGTGGTGTGGGTGCCACACCTTGACCACTTGACCGCTTATGTTAGTTCACACCTGGGTAGTCACCCACCGTGTGCTTGTGCAAGGTTATACCCAGGATTACTAAGTGTCCCACCATCGTGAAGGTGCAAGCAGAGTATTTGTCTTTCACAGACCATCCGGACTTCACCGAAATTGGGTCCACTTGACTTGAGTGTCACACGAATATCAGTTCCATCAGCGTTTTAGACTCCCAGGTAGCAAGTACAGCTTGTCTGGCATATTTGAGAGAATGTCTGTGACAACCTCAAGCTCCAAAGGTAGCTGTTTGTAATTAGCGTTCAACGGATATACTCTTTTAGTGCAACTCTAACTGAGAGAAGAAACTGGGTGTCTACAGTAATTAGTCTCTGATGAATTCTGTTGTTTACAAAAATTACTCTACACCTGAGAACTGAATATATCAAAGTGAATATAATACAGCCAATTTTTAGCTAATTTCCACTTATGGAAAAAAAAAAAATCTTTACCTAATTTCCACAGTATGAAGAGGTGTGTTCTATAGTGGTTGCACTGTATATTTATTTTTAATTGTATATAATCCACACGTATATTAAGTGGTTAACAGTTCACAGTAGTAATAATTACTGAGAATGATTAATCAAATATATACGTAATCAAAAATTCAGGTTGGTTAGGTTGGTTATTAGGATTTTTATGGTGCATAAGCATCTAAGGCTATTGTGCGCCAACAAAAATTCAGGTGCTTCCTCTATCTGTGTGTTTTTTGAAATAAATATGTTTGTTTGTTTGTTATTTGGTTTTTAGGAGCATTAGCAACTAAGGCCATATTGCTCCGGGGATATGTGGTGGCCATTCCCAGACCTTTCCGCATCCTCTGTAAATAAATACGGTTCCAAATTCTAGGTGCATTACTGACATACTTGTGCTAAAACTAATGCGGGTGTGTATGCGTGTGTGCAAAAGATTACATAAATTATCAGAAGGGATGGGTAAATGAAGTGGATATAGTTTTTTTTTTTTTCTGATACTGTATATCACTGAGTGGACAGAAATCATGGGATACCTACCTAGTAACGGGTAGGCCCACCTTTCACCCGGATAAGGGCAGTCACACGGCGAGACATCGAGTTCATTGAAAACGTTTCACAGATATTTCCATCCATGCTTGTTGCACTGCTGTCCATAATTCCATCGCATTCCTGGGTGAAGGATCCAAAGCTCAAACAGACCTTTCACAGCACCCCAAAGATGCTCCACAGGGTTTATGTCCAGTGAACAGGAAGGGCCATTCCATAGTGGTAAAATCTGTGGAATGCTCTTCAAACATGTTCTAGTCACCACGGCTCTGTGGGGAGGCGAATTGTCTTGTATAAAGGGATGCAGATGGTCTACAAGAATGGAAACGTAACCTGGACCATTCAGAGATGAGTCTAGATGAACCAGAGGTCCAACATGTACCAGTTGAACAAGCCCCGGACTATTACCTGCCTGAATAGTTCCTTGTTGGCATGACGGGTGCATAGGTTCATGTGGTTTCCGCCAGATATGCACTCTCTTGTTCGCTCAAAATAACTGGAAATGGGACTCGAGGAGATCCGTCTCCAATCATCCAAGGTCCGGTGGAGATGTTCTTTCACCCAGTTGAGGCATAGAGTCCTGTGTCGTGGTTTTAGCAGTGGGACTCTGGCTGGTCAGCGGTTTCCATAACTGATTGCAGATAATGATTGCCCAATGGCCTTGGTGGAGACAATTCTGGCACCTCCTTTGTTGAAGTTGGTGTTGATTTGTGCCACTGTTGCTCTCCGGTTGGCTGAAACAAATGCGAGACAGACGTTGACAGCCACATTCATCCACCACCTTTCTCTGCCCACAGCACTGTCTACAATGAGATGTTATTCTGAAAATGGCATATTCCCGATGCACTCTTGATACTGTTAAATGGGGATAGTGTAATTTCTATACCACCTCAGCGATAGAGTGATCCATGCTTCGGGCACCCACAATCATACCTCTTTCAAAGTTGGTTAACTCACAATGTTTATCCATACTGACATCAAATTACCGTAAACGTGAATGCAGTGTAGCTATATACCTGCCAAGCAGTAGGTTTGTCTGCTAGCGAGAGGGGTGGCAGTGTCACGTTGCCCAGGAACCAGGTTGCCCATGAATTCTGTCCTTTTGGTGCAAGTCTGCTTCCTTGGATCATTTTGTCAGTAAAAAAAAAATTACTGATAAAGTACATAGACTTTAAAGAATTTCATACAATCATCTTAGATAACAGAACTTACCTGATCATGTAGGTTGTGCAATTGTCGATAACGGACAGTACAGTGGAAGGCTCCATTTACATGTACATTATAAGCCTATAAAAAATGCATTATTATTTATTATGCTGATTGTATTTTGTGTTTATATTCTCTCAATTATAATATAACAACAGCTAAAATGGTATTGAAAGAAGCACATAACATGGTTGTTTGTTGTTGTTTGTTATTTGGTTTTTAGGAGCATTAGCAACTAAGGCCATATTGCTCCGGGGATATGCGGTGGTCATTCCCTGACCTTTCCGCATCCTCTGTATTTGGTGGTGACGGGCTTGAACCCCGGTCTAATCAAGAAGCGTGTGCTACGCACTGCTGCTCCTTCCCACCTGGCCATAACATGGTGATTCATAATGAATTAATTAACCATGAAAAACACTAATTAAACCATGTGATTTGTTTAAGTTAATTTTATTGTGTAAAAAGTATTACACAAAGTAAGTTAAGCTCCCACATAAAGAGCTACATAATAATTGGCAATATTTTCGGATATCTTATTGCATCCTGTCATTCCTGATTAGGCCTGAAAATTCAATAACAAATCCAGAAACACTGCCAATTATTAATTAATTCTATTGTGGAGGAATTTAACTTAATTCAGATACTTTTTTACAAAAAAAAAATTTGTTTAGATAAATAACTTGAATTAATTAGTGTTATTCTCATTTATCTAATACAACAGTACAAGCTAATGAAACTGTTTTATATTACCTGTAAGTGCAATGAAGCCATAGGCTTTTGTTGCATTGAAAAAAAAAAAAAAAAAAGTAGATAAGAAAATACAAATTATATGCTTCCCCCCTCACACAGGTAACTATCCAGTTGATCTTTGAATTTATTTAAACTATCACACTCAACTACCAGCGAGGACAACTTGTTTCAGCAATCAACAACTCGCTGGCTAAAAGAAAAATTTCGACAATCTAATCTAAACCTGTAATTTGAATTTATGACCCCTAGTTCTGGAATTCTTTATAACAGTGAGTTCCATCTCCATTCATTTTATTCATCCTGAGCAGAGCCTTATAAACCTCAATCAGATCACTTTTGAAGTGCCAAGTTGCCAAGTTCGATGGCCCAAATATCAGAATCTTTCCTCCAATATGTGGGCTGCAGAACTTGGCAACCTGGCAACTTTTTCAGATGAGGTCTCCATACTTGAACACAGTATTCCAAATGTGGTCTTATAATTGCCTTATACAGTGAGATTATGACCTACCTTCTCTACAGGATAAAGTTTGATAAATCATCGACAGAACACCATAGGCTTTCCAGGCTGCCTGTTTACACTGTTCAGAAAATTTCATATCTGCCTCTATTGTAATTCCCTGACATCTTTCCTCCTCCACCGTTTTTAATTCAACCCCACCACGTGTATAATTTATTTCTGGGTTCCTTTTCCCCAAATGTAAGACCTTTCATTTAGCAGTATTAAAACACAGCTACCACTTCTCTGACCATCTCTGAAGTCTGTTCAAGTTATCCTGAAGAAGCACTACTTGGCACTAATCATTAACAACTCTGCCAATCTTTACATCTTTTGCAAATTTTGATATCACACCTTCTTTCCCTTCATCGATGTCATTTATGAAAAGGAGAAACAACAGTAGTCCAATAACCAATCCCCACTCCTAACGTTATGTTACACCGATCTGAATAATATCCATTTCTCACAACCCACTTCCTTCTGACCTGCCACCACCCAGCACACCAGCTATCCCAGCATCCCATCCATCTTAGAATCTTACCAATAATCCCAGCCTGTTCAAGCTTATATAGTAACCTCTCATGAGGGACCAAGTCAAATGCTTTGCTAAAATCCAAATAAACTATGTTATTTGGATTCTAGGGTCTGCAAGGGTATATCTGCCAGGGGCAAAGGTTAATGACGTAGAGCGGATATCATCTTTTAAGGGTACAAAAGGTAATATAGTTGTACACGTTGGCACTAATGATATTAAGAATAGCAGACCGGCAGAATTACTTAACAAGTACAGGTCACTGTTGAAAAAAAGCCATGAATTAGCGTTGAATTTGAAAGTGTCTGCAATTCTGCCCACACACGATAGGAGGGAGTATATGATGAGAGCCTTGTCGATCAATTAGGCCCTAGAAAGATTGTGCAAGGCTCAAGGGGTAGAATGATTTTCAGCCTGGTCTGTACTTGTTAACAGGAGAGACTGCTTCTACAGGGATGGGATACACTTAAATAGAAAGGGTACAAGAATTGCTGATGCTATCGAGGCAGGGTTAGGTCGGTCAGAAAACTGCTGGCTTAGGGAGATACAAGGACTAACAGATTAACAGTAGCCACTGGCAGAGGTGAAAGTAATTCATGCACTGCTTCTATTGGAATGAGCAGCAGCCTGGAAAACATGATACAGGATATTTCAGAGACTGCTGGGAGTCATCGTAGTAGTAGTAGTAGTGGCATGTGATGCAAGAAAGCAAATGTATAAGCTTATGCAGCATCAGCCAAAAAAAAAAAAAAAATCACACCATTCCCTCCAAATGCCTGTCCAGTTCCTCCTTAAATTTCTTCAACCTATCAACTTCCACAACGACAGATGGAAGTTTCTTCCAGCAATTAACCACCCGCTGGCTAAAGGCAAATTTCCGCACATCTATTCTACATCTGTCCTTTCTTAATTTGAATTTATACCACCTTAGGTTCGTAATCTGAACAAGTGGAAGGATCCCATCAGAATTCAGCGTGCTGAACCCATTCAAGGCCTTATACACCTCAATCAGATCACCGCGCAGGTGCCTAGTCTCCAGCCACTATAATTTGCAGAACTTAAGCCTCTCTTGGTAAGAGAATCCCTTCATTCCCCTCACCAATCTTGTTGCCCTTCTCTGTACACGCTCAAGTAAATCTACCTCCTTCCTAAAATGAGGCCTCCAGACCTGTACGCAGTACTCAAGGCATGGCCTGACCATTGCCTTATACAGAGGGATAATCACCTCCTTTTCCCTGTTAGCAAAATTCCTATATATCATTGACAAAACCCCATGACCTGCCCTGGCAGCCTGTCTGCATTACTCAGAAAACTTCATATCTGACTGCACAATTACTCCCAGGTCTTTTTCATTTTCTACCACCTTAAGTGTAGTACCACACAGTCGGTACGTTTCTATGGGGTTACTTATACACCTTATGCAGTACTTTGCATTTGTCAAGGTTAAACTTCAGTTGCTACTTCTTAGCCCATATGCCCAAATTATCTAGATCCTGTTGCAGTAGCACACTGCCAGTACTGTCATTAACAACCCTGCCAACCTTTGTATCATCTGCAAACTTCGACACTAAGCCTGATATACCTTCATCAATATCATTGATAAATATACAAAACAACAGTGGACCCAACACCGAACTGTGGGGCTCCACTAATAACATTAGTCCGAGAAGAGCAGCACCCATTGATTACCACCCTCTGTCTTCTCGCACTTAACCATCCTTTTATCCATTGTAGCAACTTAGCCTTAATACCATTCTGCTCCAATTTGTACAATAGTCTTCCATGAGCAACAGTGTCAAAAGCTTTCCTGAAATCCAAATATATGATATCAAAATTATTTTTTGCATCCAGTTCCTTTGTAACCACATCATAATATCATATCAAATTTGTCAGACAAGACTTTCCCTTAACAAACCCATGCTGTGTCTGAATTATTGCTGCAGTCTTGTCTAGATGATCCTGCAATGCATCTTTAACCAGCGACTCCATTATTTTCAGCACATTATTTTAATGTACATCTCCAGTTCCCAAGGACTGGAGATGTACATTTGTACATCTCCAGTCCGTGGGAACCTCCCGTGAGTCCAAGAATGCTCTCATAATTATGGCTAAGGGTTTGCATAGTTGCTTTGCCGCCTCCTTTAATATAACTGGATAGATCCCATCCACCCCAGGTGCTTTTCTTAGATTTAACTTCAACAGTTTCTCTTCCACTTTGCTCTCGGTTATTACAAAATCATTAAGTATCTTGCTACAATTTGATAACCTTCTGCCATTTTCAAACCTTAATAATTCCTCATGTGTGAATGTAGAGGCAAAATACTCATTCAGTTTGTTTGCTATCTTAGCAGGATCATCAACAGTCGAACTATCGATGTCAAGTGGACCAATCAGATTCATTCCCTTCCTTTTAGAGTTTATATAAGTAAAGAAATCCTTGCTGTTTTTCTTAGCATCATTTAGCATTAGCATTAGTAGAGGCATATGATGCAAGAAAGCAAGCTTATTCAGCATCAGCAAAAAAAAAAATAAATAAAAAAATAAACAACCACTACTCCCATTTCACCCCTCCATTCGTTCGAAATACCTGTCCAGCTGAGCCTTAAATTTGTTTAGGCTATCAACTTCAAAAACAAGCGATGGAAGTCTATTCCACAAACCAACTGCCCGCTGGCTAAAGGCAAATTTCTGCACATCTATCCGACATCCGTCCTTCCTCAATTTGAATTTAAGCCCTCCCAGGTGATTATTCTGAGCAAGAGGAAGAATCCCATCGGCACTGAGCATGCTCAAGCCATTCAAAGCCTTATACACCTCTATCAGATCACCTCGGCGATGCCTAGTCTCCAGGCTCTGTAATTTGCAAAACTTAAGCCTTTCTTCGTAAGAGCAACCCTTTGTTCCATTCACTAATCTTGTTGCCCTTCTCTGTACTCGTTCCAGCAGCTCTACATCCTTCTTGAAATGAGGCCTCCAGACCTGTATACAGTACTCAAGGTGTGGCCTGACCAATGCCTTATACAAGGGAATAATCACATCCCTGTCCCTGCTAGAAAAATTCCTGTATATCATTGACAAGACACCATGAGCTACTCTTGCAGCTCGTCTGCACTGCTCAGAGAACTTCATATCTGCCTGCACAATTACCCCCAGGTCCTTTTCATTCTCTACCACTGTCAGCATAGTACCACAGAGTTGATACGTTGATCTGGGTTTACTGTTTCCCATATGTAGTACTTTACATTTGTCAATGTTAAACTTCATTTGCCACCTCTCAGCCCATCTGCTCAACCTTTCCAGATCCTGTTGCAGCAGCATAGTATCAGTAGTGTCCTTAACAACCCTGCCAACTTATGTATTGTCTGCAAACTTCGACATTAATCCTGATACACCATCATCAATATCATTTATAAATACAGAAAACAACAATGGACCCAACACTGAACCCTGAGGAACTCCACTAATAACATTAGTCCACGTTGAGCAGTGTCCATTGATTACCACTCTGTCTTCTGCCACTCAACCATCCCTTTATCCATAGCAGCAATTTGCCTCCAATGCCACACTTCTCCAATTTGTGCAGCAGTCTTCCATGCGCAACAGTATCAAAAGCCTTTCTAAGATCCAAATATATAATATCAAAGTTATTCCCTGCATCGAGTTCTTTTGTGACTACATCATAGTATCCAATCAAATTGGTCAGACAAGACCTGCCCTTAACAAACCCATGCTGTGTCTGAGCTATGACTGAATTCTTGTCCAGATGATCCTGCAGTACTACTTTAACCAGTGCCTCCATTAATTATCCTGGGACCGAAGTTAAACTAACAGGTCTATAATTACTTGTGTCAGCCTTTGATCCTCCTTTGTGAATTGGGATTACATTTGCACATCTCCAGTCCATGGGTACCTCCACTGAGTCCAAAGAAGCTCTCATAATTATGGCTAGGGGTTTGCTTACTTCCTTTGCTGCCTCCTTTAATATAACTTAGAGGGGAACAGGTATCCTGTGTGTTATCAGACACTCGGCCTAAAACACTGATGGATCCAATATCTCTCTATTACAGAAGATTTAGGAGAAGTCCGGTTGGCCTGCCTCCCTAAAATCCACTCATGCACACCTTCTCGATGGTAAGCCCTGTTACGTCACTTAGGTGGCAACGAACGTGTAGAGTGGTTCTCTTCAAGATGCCTGGTCAGCATGAAGAGGAAAAGACCAACCCCTCCAGCAATATGAAAGCACAATGAAACAAATGGCCCTCAGTCCCCAGCAGCTTTCACTCTCCCTCTTACGGAAGCGAGAGGATTAGAGTGGAAGCAGAGGGTGCTAAGAATCTCTGGGTACGACCAGGCTGCCATGCACGGAAACTGAACTTGGCCTGTTATAACGTAAGAACCCTCATCGGTGAAGACAGGATATTAGAGCTGGAAAACGAATTAGAAAATGTGAATTGGAATATCATCGGTTTGGCTGAAACAAGAAGAAGAAATGAATCACTTATAAGTCTATCAAGTGGAAATCTGCTGTACACCAATGGAAACAGTGAAAGGAGTGAAGGTGGAATTGGGTTTCTGGTCCATAAAGATTTTAAAAACAACGTTTTGGAATTCAAAAGTACATCACCAAGAGTGTCAAGACTAATACTAAAGATTTCTAAGAGATACAAGCTAAAGATTATAACGATTTATGCACCAACATCGAGCCATGATGATGAAGAGGTTGAAGAAATGTACACTGAAATTGAGAGTCTTCTAGATGAGCAGAAAACCCACTACACTATTATTATGGGAGACTTCAATGCTACGGTTGGAAAAAGACAAAACAGCACAGAAAGGGGAACTATAGGAAATTTTGGAATTGGTGAAAAAAATGAAAGAGGCGAAAGACTTGTGGAATTTGCAGAATCTCAAGGACTGTCAGTAATGAACACTTTTTTCAAGAAAAGGGTGAACAGAAAGTGGACATGGAAGAGTCCAAATGGATTAACTACTAATGAAATCGACTTCATCCTCACTAATAGAAGATATATTGTGAATGATGTCACCGTCCTAAATAAGGTAAAATGTTGGAAGTGATCACAGAATGGTAAGATGTACACTTCATATAGATGTAGGAAAGGAAAGGAAAAAACTGACTCGAGTAAATAATACAAAGGTCTTTGAGATAACAGAAGAGGAGAAAAAGCAGTATGTACTGGAACTTAAGAACAAGTATGAGCTTCTGCAGACTGCTGAGGACCAAGATATCGACAAGGAATATTACAACTTTTTGAAAGTGATAAAGCCCAAGAAACCTATAGGGAAAAAGAAATCCAAAGAAGAAAAAATTAGTCAAGAAACACTTGTCATGATGAACCGAAGACGACAAATGAAAAGCAAGAAAAACACTGACAGGGAGAAAATTGAGTATACTGAGTTATGCAAAGCCATTAGAAAGAGACTCAGAGAGGACATAAGAAGATTTAACACAAGAAAAGTAGAACAAGCATTAAGGGAAAACAAAGGATTTAAATCAGCGGCCATGAGCAGTAATACAGAAAGACAAATGATACTGAAACTGAAGAATAGCGATGGTGTACTTATAAACAGCAGAGAAGGCATAATTCAAATAGCAGAAGACTACTATAGAGAATTATACAAGGAGCAGGGGAATGATGCCAGCAGTGGGGAAGATGGATTGCAAAGTAGCAACACATACGACATACCCAATATTCTTCCTGATGAGGTAGAACATGCATTGAAGAAAATGAAGAATCAGAAAGCCCCGGGGGAAGATGAAGTTACTGTAGAGTTGTTAAAATTGGGAGGAAGAGACATAACACAAAAACTGGCAAGGCTCTTCACAAAGTGCATTAGAAAAGGTGTGACGCCTAAGCAGTGGAATAATGCAATCATAGTTTTGCTGCATAAGAAAGGAGATAAATCAGAAATTGGAAATTATAGACCAATTAGCTTGTTATCCCACATCTACAAGTTGTTCACAAGGGTCATTACTAACAGATTAGAAAGAATACTTGATGAGAATCAACCGAAAGAGCAAGCTGGCTTTAGGATAGGATTCTCAACTATGGATCACCTTCACGTAATATCACAGCTAATGGAGAAAGCAAATGAATATAAAACACCATTATGCCTGGCATTTGTGGATTATGAAAAGGCATTTGACTCCATACAGCATAAGGCAATGTTTCGGGCACTGGAAAGACAAGGCACTGATACCACATATATTATGATTTTGAAGAAAATATACGAGAGTGCTACCTCCTTTATTAGACTAGACAAAGACAGTAGGAAATTTAAAATTGAGAAAGGAGTTCGACAAGGAGACACAATATCTCCTAAGCTGTTTACTGCTGCCCTTGAGGAAGCTTTCAGAAGATTAGACTGGTCACAGAAAGGAGTCAATGTGAACGGAGAGTACCTAAACCATTTGCGATTTGCAGATGACATTGTGGTCATAAGCCATGATCCCAAAGAATTAGAGGAAAATCTTAATCAGTTATGCACAGCTAGTAAGGATTTTGGACTAAAGATGAATATGGCTAAAACAAAAGTAATGATGAACAAGTATGCCACAGAAAGAGACAATGATTGAAGGAGCAGTAATTGAAAAGGTGGAGTCATATACTTATCTGGGACAAGTTATTAGCTGTAATAATGATAAATGGCTGGAAGTCAAGAGAAGAATAAATTTTGGATGGATAGCATTCAGGAAATATAGTCACATACTGAAGAGCAATATCCCAGTTTGTCTGAAACGTAAAATAATGGACCAATGTATACTCCCCACCATGACTTATGGAAGTGAAACTTGGGCACTCACCAAAAGAATGGAAGAGAAGCTGAGAACCACACAGCGAAGAATGGAACGAATTATATTGGGAATCAGACTGTTAGATAAGAAGAGAAACACATGGATTAGGCAACAAACTCAAGTAAAGGACATTCTTATCAAAACTAAAGAACTAAAATGGTCTTGGGCAGGACACATAGCTCGAAGACATGATGACAGATGGACTAAGAAAATAACAGAATGGTATCCGAGAGGAGCTAGAAGAAAACCTGGAAGACAAAGGCGGAGATGGATAGATGAAATTCATGAGTTTGTGGGTAGTAAATGGATGTCCAGTGCTCAAAACAGAAGCAACTGGAAAGTTGCTGGAGAGGCCTTCATCCTGCAGTGGATTGAAAATGGCTGATGATGATGATGATGATGATTAATATAACTGGATAGATCCCATCCACCCCGGGTGCCTTTTTTATGTTTATCCTCAACAATTACTCCTCCACTTTCCTCTCAGTTAATAGAAAATCATCTAGCTCACTGCCAATGTTTACTTCACCTACGACATTCCCCTTCCTGAATAACTCCTCATGCGTGAATGAAGATGCAAAATACTCGTTTAGATTGTTAGCCACCTGAGCTGCATCCTCAACTGTTGAACCATCAACATCCAGTGGACCAATCTGATTCATCCCTTTCCTTCTTGAGTTTAAATAGGTAAAGAATTCTTTTCTGTTTTTCTTTGCATCCTTTGCCAAGGATTTCTCATAATCTGCCTTTGCCTGCCTAATCTCCTTTGTGACTTGGTTACAGATCAACTTATATCTATCATAGGCTTCCACGTCACCCATTAATTCGTATGTATCCCATGCATTTTTCTTCTCTGCCATATGTCTCATTAGTTCATCTGACAACCATTTAGGCCTGAACCTTGAACAATATTTCTTGGTTGGTATGTAAAGCCTGGTAGCTTCCAAGATTAGTTCCTTGAATGCTTCCCATTTTGAATTTGCTGTTGGTAACATCATCAGTTGGTCCCACTGTATAGAATTTAAATACTGTCTCAGACCATCATAGTCGCCTTTACGAAAGCAAAAACCCTTCCCTTTACCTCTGATTTGCCAAGGATTTCTCGTAATCTGCCTTTGCCTGCCGAATCAACCTTTGCCCCTGGTAGATATACCTGGGTCCTGTTCCACCTATCCTTTTTACAAAGGATACAAGTAAACACATGGGTTGTGTTATGGAAGCTAAGAATAGGAACAGGTAAATGTATACTTGTGTGTGCACCAATGCCAGGAGTTTGGTAAATAAATTTGAGGTATTGCTCAAAACATCAAAGGCGGATATTGTTGGGATATCAGAGACGTGGTGTCACACAGATATAAGGAACGCAAAACTGGATTTTGTGGAGTACAACGTCTACAGAAAGGATAGACTGGATAGGAAGGGAGGAGGTGTAATGCTATTAGTTAAGAAATACATAAAATCCAAGGAAGTGAAGCCAGTGGACACCGCTGGACAGTGCAGTGTCGAGTCAGTTTGGTGTGACATAAGCATTGGAAGATCAAAATTGAGAGTAGGAGTGTGCTATAGGCCTAATGACTCTGATGAGTATAATAAGAAACTGTACATGGAAATAGAGTGGGCAGGTAAATCAGAGAGTCTTATAATGGGGAATTTTAATTTCCTGGATAATGACTGGAATTGGTGGGCTGATCACTTGCACACTAGCCATGCTTTTGTGGATTTATTGGATGATTGTTTTCTACGTCAGCATGTTCGGGAGGCAACTAGAAGGATTACGTAATACTCTTGATTTGATTATCAGTAGTGATTCTTCATGCATTAAGAATCTGCAGATAAAGGAACCACTAGGTGGCAGTGATCACAGTGGGCTGAAGTGGGATTTACTCAAAGAGGTAAATGGACTGAGACAGTATTTGAATTGTATACAGTGGGACCAACTGATGATGTTACCAACAACAAATTCAAAATGGGAAGTATTCAAAGAATTAATCTTGGAAGCTACTAGGCTTTACATACCAACTAAGAAATATTGTTCAAGGTTTAGGCCTAAATGGATGTCAGATGAACTAATGAGACATATGGCAGAGAAGAAAAATGCATGGGATAAATATAAATTAACATGTGACACAGAAGATTATGATACATATAAGTTGATCTGTAACCAAATTACAGAGGAGATTAGGCAGGCGAAGGCAGATTACAAGAAATCTTTGGCAAAGGATGCAAAGAAACACAGCAAAGAGTTCTTTACTTATGTTAACCCTAGAAGGAAGGGGATGAATCAGATTGGTCCACTTGATATCGATGGTTCAACTGTTGATGATCATGCTCAGGTAGCTAACAAACTAAATGAATATTTTGCATCAACATTCACACATGAGGAGATATTCAGTGAGGGGAATGCCAGAGGTGTTTTCAACTCTGATAGTAAGCTAGATAATCTCGTAATAACTGAGAGTAAAGTGGAGGAGAAATTGTTGAAGATATACACAAGAAAGGCACCTGGGGTGGATGGGATATATCCAGTTATATTAAAGGAGGCAACAAAGGAAGTAAGCAAACCCGTAGCCATAATTATGAGAGCTTTCTTGGACTCAGGGGAGGTACCCATAGACTGGAGATGTGCAAATGTGACCCCAATTAACAAAGGAGGGTCAACGGCTGACAAGTAATTATAGATCTGTGAGTTTAACTTCTGTTCCAGGAAAATTAATGGAGCCACTGGTTAAAGAAGTACTGCAGGATCATCTAGAGAAGACTTCAATTATAGCTGAAACACAGCATGGGTTTGTTAAGGAAAAGTTTTGCCTGACCAATTTGATTGGGTATTAGCATTAGCAGAGGCATATGATGCAAGAAAGCAAGCTTATGCAGCATCAGCCAAAATAAAAAAAAAACCTTACACTTCAACCCTCCATTCATTCAAAATACCTGTCCAGCTGAGCCTTAAATTTATTTAGGCTATCGACTTCCACAACAAGGGACGGAAGTCTCTTCCACTAATCAACTACCCGCTGGCTAAAGGCAAATTTCCGCACATCTATCCTACATCTGTCTTTCCTCAATTTGAATTTATGGCCTCTCAGGTAATTATTCTGAGCAAGCGGCAGTATCCCTTCAGCATTGAGCATGCTCAAACCATTTAAGGCTTTGTACAAATCTATCAGATCACCTCGCCGGTGCCTAGTCTCCAGACACTGTAATTTGCAAAACTTAAGCCTTTCTTCGTAAGAGCAACCCTTCGTTCCGTTCACTAAGCTTGTTGCCCTTCTCTGTACTCATTCCAGCAGCTCTACATCCTTCTTGAAATGAGGCCTCCAGACCTGTATACAGTACTCAAGGTGCGGCCTCACCATTGCCTTATACAAGGGAATAATCACCTCCCTATCCCTGCTAGAAAAATTCCTGTATATCATTGATAAGACACCATGAACTACTCTTGCAGCCCATCTTCAGTGCTCAGAGAACTTCATATCTGCCTGCACAATTACCCACCAGGTCCTTTTCATTCTCTACTACTGTCAGTGAAGTACCACAGAGTTGATACGTTGTTCTGGGGTTGCTGTTTCCCATATGTAGTACTTTACATTTGTCAATGTTAAACTTCATTTGCCACCTCTCGGCCCATCTGCTCAACCTTTCCAGATCCTGTTGCAGCAGCATAGCGTCAGTAGCATCCTTAACAACCCTGCCAACCTTTCTATCGTCTGCAAACTTGGACATTAAGCTTGATATACCATCATCAATATTATTTATGAAAACAACAATGGACCCAACACTAAACCCTGAGTGACTCCACTAATAACATTATTCCATGATGAGCAGTATCTATTAATTACCACTCTCTGTCTTCTGCCACTCAACCATCCCTTTACCCAAAGCAACAATTTGCCACCAATGCCACACTGCTCCAATCTGTGCAGCAGTCTTCCATGTGCAACAGTATCAAAAGCCTTTCTAAGATCCAAATATATAATAGCAAAGTTATTCCCTGCTTCCAATTCTTTTGTGACTACATCATAGTATCTAATCAAATTGGTGAGGCAAGACCTTCCCTTAACAAAACCATGCTGGGTTTCAGCTATAACTGAATTCTTGCAAAGATGATCCTGCAGTGCTTCTTTAACCAGTGCTTCCATTAATTTTCCTGGAACAGAAGTTAAACTCACAGGTCTATAATTACTTATAGACCTGTTCTGGTCTGGTTATCAGCAGTGATCATTCATGTATTAGGAATTTGCAGATAAAAGAACCACTAGGTGGCAGTGATCACAGTGTACTGACTTGGGATTTACTTAAAGATTTAATTACCATCAGGGGTAAACGAAAGGGTTTTTGCTTCCGTAAAGGCGAGTACAGTGGTCTCCGACAGTTTTTAAATTCTGTACAGTGGAATCAACTGACGATGTTACCAACAGTAAATTCTAAGTGGGAAGCATTCAAGGAATTAATCGTGGAAGCTACTAAAAGTTTCATACCTATTAAGAAATATTTTTCAAGGTTTAGGCCTAAATGGTTGTCAAATGAATTAATGAGACTCGTAACAGAGAAGAAAAATGCATGGGATGAATATAAATTATCAAGCGACTCAGAAGCCTATGGCAGATATAAGTTAATCTGTAATCAGGTCACAAAGGAGGTTCGGCAGGCAAAGGCAGATTACGAGAAATCCTTGGCAAAAGATGCTAAGAAAAACAGCAGGGATTTCTTTACTTATATAAACTCTAAAAGGAAGGGGATGAATCTGATTGGTCCACTTGACATCGATGGTTCGACTGTTCATGATACTGCTCAGATAGGAAACAAACTGAATGAGTATTTTGCATCTACATTCACACGTGAGGAATTATTAAGGTTTGAAAATGGCAGAAGGTTATCAAATTGTAGCAGGGTGCTTAATGATCTTGTAATAACTTAGAGCAAAGTGGAACAGAAATTGTTGAAGTTAAACGTAAGAAAAGCACCTGGGGTGGATGGGATCTATCCAGTTATATTAAAGGAGGCGGCAAGGCAACTAAGCAAACCCTTAGCCATAATTATGAGAGCATCCTTGGACTCAGGGGAGGTTCCCACGGACTGGAGATGTGCAAATGTATCCTCAATTTACAAAGGGGGATCGAAGGGTGACACGAGTTATTACAGACCAGTTAGTTTAACTTCTGTTCCATGTAAAATAATGGAGTCGCTGGTTAATGATGCATTGCAGGATCATCTAGACAAGACTGCAGCAATAATTCAGACACAGCATGGGTTTGTTAAGGGAAAGTCGTGTCTGACAAATTTGATAGGATATTATGATGTGGTTACAAAGGAACTGGATGCAAAAAACAATTTTGATATCGTATATTTGGATTTCAGGAAAGCTTTTGACACTGTTGCGCATGGAAGACTATTGTACAAATTGGAGCAGAATGGTATTAAGGGTAAGTTGCTACAATGGATAAAAGTATGGTTAAGTGCGAGAAGACAGAGGGTGGTAATCAATGGGTGCTGCTCTTCTTGGACTAATGTTATTAGTGGAGTCCCACAGGGTTCGGTGTTAGGTCCACTGTTGTTTTGTATATTTATCAATGATATTGATGAAGGTATATCAGGCTTAATGTCGAAGTTTGCAGATGATACAAAGGTTGGCAGGGTTGTTAGTGACAGTAATGGCAGTGTGCTACTTCAACAGGATCTAGATAATTTGGGCAGATGGGCTAAGAAGTGGCAACTGAAGTTTAACCTTGAAAAATGCAAAGTACTGCATATGGGTAGAAATAACCCCAGAGAAATGTACCAACTGTGTGGTACTACACTTAAGGTGGTAGAAAATGAAAAAGACCTGGGAGTAATTGTGCAGTCAGATATGAAGTTGTCTGAGCAATGCAGACAGGCTGCCAGGGCAGGTCATGGGGTTTCGTCAATGATATATAGGAATTTTGCTAGCAGGGAAAAGGAGGTGATTATCCCTCTGTATAAGGCAATGGTCAGGCCACGCCTTGAGTACTGCGTACAGGTCTGGAGACCTCATTTTAGGAAGGATGTAGATTTACTTGAGCGGGTACAGAGAAGGGCAACAAGATTGGTGAGGGGAATGAAAGGATCCTCTTACCAAGAGAGGCTTAAGTTCTGCAAATTGCAGTGGCTGGAGACTAGGCACCTGCGCGGTGATCTGACTGAGGTATATAAGGCCTTGAATGGATTGAGCACACTGAATTCTGATGGGATCCTTCCACTTGTTCAGATTACGAACCTAAGGGGGCATAAATTCAAATTAAGAAAAGACAGATGTAGAATAGATGTGCGGAAATTTGCCTTTAGCCAGCGGGTGGTTAATTGCTGGAACAAATTTTCATCTGTCGTTGTGGAAGTTGATAGCTTGAATAAATTTAAGGAGGAACTGGACAGGCATTTGGAGGGAATGGTGTGATTTTTTTTTTTGGCTGATGCTGCATAAGCTCATACATTTGCTTTCTTGCATCACATGCCACTACTACTACTACTACTTGTGTCAGCCTTTGATCCTCCTTTGTGAATTGGGGTTACATTTGCACTTTTCCAGTCTGTGGGTACCTCCCCTGAGTCTAAAGAAGCTCTCATATTTATAGCTAACGGATTGCTTACTTAATTTGCTGCTTCCTTTAATATAACTGGATAGATCCCATCCACCCCAGGTGCCTTTCTTGTATTTATCTTCAACAATTTCTCCTCTACTTTACTCTCAATTATTACAAGATCATCTAGCTCACTGCCAGTGTTTACTTCATCTATGTCATTCCCCTTCCTGAATAACTCCTCATGTGTGAATGTAGATGAAAAATATTGATTTAGTTTGTTAGCTACCTGAGCAAGATCAGGAACAGTTGAACCATCGATATCAAGTGGACCATTCTGATTTATCCCCTTCCTTCTAGAGTTAACATAAGTAAAGAACTGCTTGCTGTTTTTCTTTGCATCCCTTGCCAAAGATTTCTCATAATCTGCCTTCACCTGCCTAACCTCCTTTGTAACTATCATAGGCTTCTGTATCACAGGTTTATTTATATGTATCCCATGCATTTTTCTTCTCTGCCATATGTCTTATTAGTTCATCTGACATCCATTTAAGCCTGAACCTTGAACAATATTTCTTAGTTGGTATGAAAAGCCTAGTAGCTTCCAAGGTAAGTTCTTTGAATGCTTCCCATTTTGAATTTGCTGTTAGTAACATCATCAGTTGGTCCCACTGTATAGAATTTAAATATTGTCTCAGACCATCATAGTCACCTTTACGAAAGCAAAAGCCCTTCCCTTTACCCCTGATGGTAGTTACCTCCTTGTGTAAATCCCACTTCAGCACACTGTGATCACTGCCACCTAGTCGTTCCTGTATCTGCATATTCTTAATTTTTTTTTTTTTATGAGAACCCCAAACACGAGACGTATTATAACCTATAGTACTTAGTACCGTGCTTGGGTTGGAGGTTGAGAAGACGAAAGAAGATATTTGTTGATATTGGACTTGAACTTCTGTAGATTGTAATTTTCAGGAAATACGTATGAAGGAAGGTTGTTCCAGAAAACGGCAGTTGAATGAATAAATGAGGAAGATGAAAAGTTGGTTCTGTGGGTTTGAAGTTGGACAGTAAATGGATGTTGGCTGGTGGCGGCACGTGTTCGGACTGTTTTGAAAGAGAGAGTGGGAATTATAGAAGCCAATTCAGAAGAACAATGCCCATGGAAGTATCTGTAGAAGAGGCATGCAGCAGAAACAGTGCGTCTATGAGAAAGCGAGTGGAGAGACTCTGTTAGAGATGAATCATTAATTAACCTAACTGCCCTCTTCTGAATGGAATCAACAAGCCTGAGAGAGGTTTTGGGGGCACCACCCCAGATGTGGGAACAATATTTCATGGCAGGGCGGATTTGCGATTTATACAGAGTGAGCAGCTGTTTGGGAGAAAAGTAACGCCGAGAGCGAAAGAGAAAACCAAGTTTTTTAGATGCAGAGGAAGCAATATTTGTAATGTGCTTGTGCCAAGAGAGATTAGAAGTCAGGGTAATCCCCAAAAGAGATATATCATTTTGCCTAGAAATCGGAGTGTCACTAAAGATAAGCATAGGAGCAGAAGAATCCTTTTTGCGAGATATAAGACAAGATTGAGTTTTAGAAGGGTTGAAATCAACTAAGTTGTCTTTGCCCCACTGGAGAATTACCTGAAGATCGGCATTTAAGGAATTGGTAGCAGATTTTCGAGAACTTGAAGCTGATTGAGCTGGACAAGGTTTCTCAAAATGGAAGGTTGAATGTAATGTGCTATCATCGGCAAAACTATGGATAGGATTTCCAGTCAATGGAAGAAGGTCATTGATATACAAGAGGAAAAGAGTGGGGGAAAGAACTGAACCTTGGGGGACACCGGCATTAGTGGAGAAGTTAGAAGACAGAGAACCATCTACCATCACCCTCAGTGAGCGATCAGAGAGAAAACTGGATAACCAATTACTAAAAACAGTTGGCAAACCATAAGATGGAAGCTTGTTTAGAAGACCTTTATGCCAAACACGATCAAAAGCCTTTGAGATGTCAAGAGCAACTACTTGTGTTTCACCGAACCTTTCCATTGAATTAGTCCATAAATGGGTAACATAAGCCAGAATATCACCAGTGGATCGACACTGACGGAATCCATACTGGCGATCGTTGATCAGACGGAAGGTTTCTAGGTAGTTTAAGAGTTGGCGGTTAATTGATTTCTCCATTACTTTGGAAAGAGTAGAAGTAATTGCAATGGGACGATAATTGGATGGGAGGGATTTGTCACCCTTTTTAGGAACTGGCTGGATATGAGCAAATTTCCAAGCAGAAGGAAAAACACCTTTGGAATAAGAAAGTGAAAAAAGGCAGCAAAGAATAGGAGTAAGTTCAGGAGCACAGGTTTTGAGAAAAAGTGGAGAAATACCTTCAGGACCTGGAGCTTTCTTAGCATCAAGATTCATCAAAATCCTTCTGATATCCTTTTGACGGAAGACCACAGGAGGCATTGAATGGAGCGTGTTAGGAATGGTGGGAGGTGTTTTACCAAGATCATTAATACATGAGCTCAAAGAAAAATGGGATGCTAGCAGGTCAGCTTTATCCTTGGCTGAAGTGACAACAGAACCATCTGGTTTGGACAGAGGTGGGAGCAGAGATGGGCAAAAGTTGCGGCCAATAGCTTTGGCAAGAGACCAGAATGCTCGGCTACCATTAGGGCAAGAAGCAAGTTTTCTACTCTTAGCCTGTTCATACTCTAGTTTGGACTGATTAATAACTGCTTTACAATTGTTGCGAGCTTTGGTGTAGGCAGAAAATGAAACTGAAGAATTAGAAACAAGCCAATTACGATATGCAACATTCTTCTCTTGGACAGCCCCTTAGCACATTTATTGGAAAACCAAGGTTTAGATAAGGGACGAGATTTTAAAGTGGAGTGTGGGATAAAGGATTCCATTCCTGCAAGAATAATTTCACTGACACGATCTGAGCAAACGTTGACATCAGAAGTTTTGAAACAGTAATCAGACCATGGAAAAGAAGAAAAGAAGTCTCGCAGGTCATTCCATTTTGCATTCTTGTAATGCCAAACAATACGAGGTTGGGAATAGCCATGAGATAAAGGTTCCATTGGAGAAGAGACAATCACCAAGTTGTGATCTAAAGTGCCTAAAGGAGCTCTCACTTCAACCTTGTACTTAGAAGGGTTGTTTGTGAGAAAAAGATCAAGCGTATTGGCTGTATGATTAGGATTGTCCGGTATTTTTGTAGGTAAATGAACAATCTGTGCTAGACCATTAGTAATTGCAAAAGCCTCAGCATCTTGATCAGCTGGGTCGGTGTGACTAGAAAACGGAAGCCAGGTGGAGTTGTGAACATTAAAATCACCAAGGAAAATTACCTCACTGTTAGGAAAGTTGGACTGGAGAAAGTCAAGTTGCAGTGGGAGGAAGTCAAAGAGCTCCAAGTGATTAGTGGAGTTCGGAGAACGTTAGAGACAACAGATGAATCTGACACAATGAGGTAGAGAGATTTTAAGCCAGAGAAGATCAAAGAGAGGAGATTCCAAATTGCCAAGTCTCTGACAGGGAATATTAGAACGGACATATGCACAAGTAGCACCTTTGAGTCGAAAGGGATCATACAGCAAATAATTTGGACATCTGAGATGAGCAGTAGTTGAATCAACTGATAACTGAGATTCAGTCAGAAAAAGTACGTGGGGTTTGGAAGACTGCAAGTGGAAATGGACATCATTGAGATTAGAATTGAGACCACGTATATTTGTGAAATGAATTAGGAAGTCCTTGAATGAATTAGGAATGCATGAAGAATCACTACTGATGATCAAATCAAGAGTATTGCTCTTTCTATTTGCCTCCTGAACATGCTGATTTAGAAAACAATCATCCAAAAAATTCACAAAAGCCTTGCTAGTGTATGAGTGACCAACCCACAAATTCCAGTCAATATCTGGGAAATTAAAATCCCCCATTATAAGACTCTTTGATTTACTGGCCCACTCTTACTGATTTACTGGTACAGTTTCTTATTATTCTCATCAGAGTCATTAGGCCTATAGCACACTCCTACTCACAATTTTGATCTCCCAATGCTATGTCACACCAAACTGACTCAACACTGCACTGTCCAGCGATGTCGACTGGCTTCACTTCCTTGGATTTTATGTGTGGGTACTATTATGGGTACTAATAGGTACTATGATGCAGTCACAAAAGAACTGGATGCAGGGAATAACTTTGATATTATATATTTGGATCTTAGAAAGGCTTTTGATACTGTTGCACATGGAAGACTGCTGCACAAATTGGAGCAGTGTGGCATTGGAGGCAAATTGCTGCTATTGATAAAGGGGTTGTTGAGGGGGAGAAGACAGAGAGTGGTAATCAATGAACACTGCTCATCGTGGACTAATGTTATTAGTGGAGTCCATTAGGGTTCAGTGTTTGGGTCCATTATTGTTTTCTGTATTTATAAATGATTTTGATGGTATATCAAGCTTATGTCAAAGTTTGCAGATGATACAATGGTTGTCAGGGTTGTTAAGGACACTACGCTTCTGCAACAGGATCTGGAAAGGTTGAGCAGATGGGTTAAAAGGTGGGAAATGAAGTTTAACATTGACAAATGTAAAGTACTACATATGGGAAACAGCAACCCCAGAGGAAAGTATCAACTCTGTGGTACTACGCTGACAGTGGTAGAGAATAAAAAGGACCTGAGGGTAATTGTGTAGGCAGATATGAAGTTCTCTGAGCAGTGCAGATGGGTTGCGCGTAGTTCATGGTGTCTTGTCAATGATATACGGGAATTTTTCTAGCAGGGATAAGGAGGTGATTATTCCCTTGTATAAGGAAATGGTCAGGCCACATCTTGAGTACTGTATGCAGGTCTGGAGGCCTCATTTCAAGAAGGATGTAGATCTGCTGGAACGAGTACAGAGAAGGGCAACAAGATTAGTGAATGGAACAAAGGGTTGCTCTTACGAAGAAAGGGTTAAGTTTTGCAAATTACAGTGTCTGGAGACTAGGCACCAGCGAAGTGATCTGATAGAGGTGTATAAAGCCTTAAATGGTTTGAGCATGCTGAATACTGATGGAATTCTTCCTATTGCTCACAATAATTACCTGAGTGGGTATAAATTCAAATTGAGGAAAGACAAATGTAGGATAGATGTGCTGAAGTTTGCCTTCATCCAGTGGGTAGTTGGTTGGTGGAACAGACTTCCATCCCTTGTTGCAGAAGTTGATAGCCTAAATAAATTTAAGGCTCAGCTGGACAGGTATTTCAACCGAATGGAGGGATGAAATGGAAGTGTTTTTTTTTTTTTTTTTTGGCTGATGCTGCATAAGCTTGCTTTCTTGCATCATATGCATCTACTAATGCTAATGTTGAAATTGTTCCCTAAATCCAGCTCATGAGAAACTGTATCAAAATAGCCTACTAAGTTAGTTAAACATGATTTACCCTTAACAAAATCACAGTGTGTGTGTGTGTCCTCCAGAATGTGATATCCATCTAAATATCCATGGATTGCACTCTTAATCATCACCTCTAAGGTTTTTCCTATCACTAAAGTCAGACTAACCAACCTGTAGTTACAGACTTCACTCTTAGAACTGCTTTTATGTATTAGCGATACACTGGCCCTTCTCCAATCCAAAGGAATCTTCCTCTGTTTGTCTACTAGACCCGTTTGTCTACTAGACCAGCCTTAGAATACATACCACAGGCTATACAAATGACGAAGTCGTCACACCAAAAATGCCCACAGGCATTTCCATAAATATAAATATAAAAATTTTGTGATATATTTTTTGGTTTTTACTAATCTGCATATTGTGCAAATAAAAAAAAAAATCCAGAAGAGCTAAGGAAAAAATCATATTGCTCTACCCAAGACTAGCCAACTGCAGCCTCAATTAGAAGAGGCCTCCTCCATTTAGAACAAATGATGTGAGAGACCCACTATACTGTGGGGGTCTATGGAGGACACAATACTGCAAAGATATATAAAACATATTTTGCAGAATATTGCAAAAGATATATTTATAAGTATACATTTTTAATGAAAGCTTGTTTATAGATTGTCTAGTGTAATGTGTAAAACACATACTGGCTTCAGCATGTCCACTCTCAATGGATGGATTTTTATGAATTTTACATCTCTCCCAAAAAAAAAAAAAAAAAAAAAAAAAAAAAAGTTTCAGCAATGCCAAATTTCATTAAAATCAAGAAAAGATATTCGCTTTTTTTTATTTTTTTAGACACATCTCAGGTTATCTTGTATGATGGTGTTGAAAAGCTAAGGAACAAACAAAAAAACTTGAGTAAAATTTTTAAATGCAAATAAAAATAACAAAATATTTCTCATTTATGAGATAAAAAGTCCATATTGCCTCAAAAATAATGTTGCTCACATCTTACAAAATATAAATCAAGTAACAACCCAAAAGCAACCTGATTTTGGAACTTCTGTATTTTGTATTTCGTGTTTATCGATGGCACTATCAATTTCAAGACAGCCATTGTTAAAATGTAAAGACATCATCTGGTTGTTCTTTGAAAGAGAAATATAGGAAAAATTGAAACAATTCAAAGTCAGGCTGAATGAGGCTTGCAAAGTTTTAGGGCCACTGGCAACCATTGAACTACTTCCAAAACACAAAACCTGTCTCTTGAAGACCTGTCTTAGGATATCCTTGTGTCATCTAAGAGCAGGCGCCTCCATAGCCAGGTGGGAAGGAGCAGCAGTGCGTAACACACGCTTCTTGATTAGACCGGGATTCGAGCCCGTCACCACCAAATACGGAGGATGCAGAAAGGTCAGGGAATGACCACTGCATATCCCGGAGCAATATGGCCTAGTTGCTAATGCTCCTAAAAACCAAAAAAAAAAAAAAATCTAATAGCAAAATGACCATTATCTTACCATAACTGAGGAATCAAAAAGCCTTTTCAGCAACTTGCTTTAGAGCTTTCTGGATCTACAGGAGAGGTTGTGTCCAGGCATACCATCTATGCCTTTCTGAAAGGGGCTTCATGCAGGACAACCAGCTGAATGTGACTTCTACACAAACTATCCTACATGGGTGTCAACATGCCTAATTAACCAGCAAATGGACCCACAGCAATGGGCCATTCTGCTCTTCACTGATGAGTCAATATGCCATCTTCAACTGGATTCTTGATACTTTCATCCAAAGGAAATGGAATACCAAATTCCATCCCGCTAACAATGTGGAAAAAGGTAACAGTATGAGTTCCTATGTGGACTGCCATGGAATTAGATGTTGAAATGATATCCTTGATTCTTATGCTTCCCTTTTTGTAGGAGCAAGAGTCAAATTCTTTTAATGGATAATGCACTGAGATCTCAGAATGAACCATTACTAGAGGGGATGTATAACCTATACTTCCACTTTAATAACCCATACGGATATTACAATACTTTTATATTTGCTTAACTACTAATAATTCTTCTGCAGTTATCAGCATTAGCCATATGGTGCAAGGAAGCCCCAGGCTTCCTTGCACCATATGGCTAATGCTGATAATTTTTATTTTTTGGCTAATGCTGATAATTTTTATTTTTATTATTTTGACACCAGTCAAAATAATAAAAATAAAATAAATAATATAAATAAAAGAAAGAAATAAAAATAAACTACCAGTGATATAAACGCACTGAATAAATCTATAATAACACCTGTGAACTTCAAGTTTTTTTTTTTTTGGTGGGGTAAAAATAGAATATTGAATAATTCATATGAAGTTGCATATTTTATTTTGACAAAAAAACCTTAGAAATTCATGGATATACTTTAAAAGTACTGATAAATTTGTATATAAATTTATGATTATTTTAATAGTGTATTTCTCATCCATGATTTTTTTTTTTTTTTACTTCAGGACAATTTGCAGCTAATTATTGTGAATTGCTAAAACACTCCCTACCACCATGCTATAATGAAATAAGCAAAATAAGCAAACTAAACAATAAAAAAAGAAAATTAAATTAACCAGCAATTTATATTCACCTAGAGATGCACTGAAGCCCTTGCATCATTCGGTTGCACAACTGCATAACCATGCAGAAATCTCCAAAACAAATACTAATATCAACTTTTCCTGTAATGAGTGGCAATAATCTCAAAAAAGCTGGGAACTGCTGCTTAGGTAAAAGACAAGAGTTTAGGATGGAATAAGGAAATAAAGCATTTCACTGGCTCGATCTGAGAAAGTAGTTCAACCATAAAAAGAGGAAGATAAATAAAGCAGTATAATCAAGAAATAGGGTGCTAATTCAATGCTCTTTCAAAAATTGAAAGCTTTTCTTATATGTGGTCAGTGTTCCTTTACTGCTCCTGTGTTATTTTTTTTCAGTTGACCATCTGCGGACAGTGACAGCATGTGGACTTAAGCTCTTCAGAAACTACTACACATAATCAATAAACTAATATCATTTTTATTTTGATAATGTCACCCAACAAACAAATTCAATATCCATTAAAAACTCAAGGCACTGCTGTAACCAGTTTCAGAACTATTTGGTTCATTCATTGTACAGAAAGTATGCTCAATTAGCAACCTCATGTCAAGAAGCATATGGATGTATCGAATCTAAATGAGCAGCTTAACACTAGATCAGAAGAAAACTGAATGAAAACAACTTCTGTCATGTGTATATCAAAACCCACCCGATAGGTGGGCTGCATGAACCCAATATACAGTACAGTAAACCCTTGATTTAACAGACTAATAGGGGAGAAGGGGTGTCCGTTAATGCTGAAAGTCCGTTAAATCGAATGTAACCTGGGGGAGGTGTATTTTTTATTGTTCTTAATGTAAAAAAAAAAACTTTAATACAATATACAGTACAATATAAAATTATTAAATTATAATAAATAATATGTAATATTCTGTTGTAAATATAAAACGTTGCAATTTGGCCTTTGATTTACGGATATCAGAAACTGGTTTTTTACGTTAAATTTTACAAAAACGTGCTACTGAGACACCTTGCTCTAATTTCTCCATTAGCTCTAATTTCTGAGCCACATTTAAGTTCACACGCTTTCTTTTAACACCTCTATCACTTGATGCCATTTTAAATTGTAAGGACTGCAAAATTATTTAATAAATAAAGTCACAATTCAGAAATCACAGAAACACTGCATACAACCTGACCGCGCGATAGCTTAAAGCAGACTGAGACCGAAACAAAGCGAGTCAGTAGACCTGCAGTTTAGTGTCCTGAGTCACATTCAGCTTGCAAGTCACCACCTGCTCTTATCTGTAATCTGGGAAAACAGCTATTTGTGGTTGTTGGTATGTCTAGTTTTACTGTTGGTTGAGGAACTTTCTCACTATCGTACAGGTATTCGGGATTGCGACTTTCTAGAGTTCCTTGTAGGTGTTCGCTGGGAGACCTATTGCTGCTAGGCTGTTATGTAGTCTTTGGCACCCATACCTGTGGTTAACACAATGATCAGGATGGTCGTTAAGTGATCTAAAAGTCTTAATGGTTTCATAGCCTCATTTAAAAAATAACCATTACACATAGGCTCTCTTGAGTTGAATGGGCGTTCAATAAAACCATAACCTAGATATTCATCCAGATACTGTCGACACTTTTTCTTTTCAGCACTTGACATTGTTGTAATGGGTTGAATAACCACAAAGAATTAAATAATAAAATGAAAACTATTTTTATTTAACTCTCATAGCCCATGTCACTCACAAAAGCACTATGGATCAAAAATAAACAACTTCCACAAGGAAACAATAAATCAATACTAACTGTTGTTCAGAAAGTAGAAACAATAGACTCAAAGATTTCCTCATCCCAATCATGCCTCATATATAGACCAAAGAAACAAAGGGATAAATAATTAAACCATGCCGCCGCCAAGGTTGCAGCTGTCCGAAAGGCACAAACACCAAGTTTTTTTTTTGGAGACATTACCTCTGAAAGCACTTAAACATTTAATGCCTATGAAAAGCAACGGTGATTGAATGAAATCATGCCAACTATCTTCCTTTTATCAAAATTTCTCACTCACTCCTAATATAATATACCTATATGTTAAAAATCAGTTGTTTCAGAGGAAAACAAAATCCAATGAGAAAAATTAAATATTAAGGAATAAGGTGTCGTCAAGTAGAGTTGAACTTTAGAGGGGCCCAAAACCACTGTAATACACATGGTTTTTCGCCCCCCCAGAAACCAATTTTCGCCCTCGTTGGGAATCCCTGAACTGAACAAACCAAACCAAACCAAACATTTTTTCACCTAGCCAAAAATGTGTCTATAAAAAAAACCCACTTCTTTTACTTGAATCCATCCCGAATATGCCCATGCCTGCAACGCGGTGACAAGGTATACCCGTAATCTGGAGTTCAGCCTTGCTTGTGTAAATAGAAAATAAGGGTAAAATACCAGCGCCTAGAAACAAATTCTTGTTGGTTTACTTCCCACAATATCGCTTCTCGGCCTTTTTGGCTTGGATCGTATTGTAGTATTATTCGTTATTTGATCGTTCCAGCTGTCAATATTAATTCTAATAATTCTGCTTATATTGTGGGAAAAAACCACGATAAAACTGATAACGGGCTCGCAATCAACGAAATCATATAGTTTTCGTTATGAGAACTACAAAACACTCAAGTAACTAAATCCGGAAGTTAAGAATAGGAAATGGGCTATGATGAACAGTTTCAGAACAGCGTAGCAGAAAATCGCGCAGATGTTATCAGTAATCAGCATCATTATTTATAACTCGAAAAACTTACAACGTAAGACGACCCATTATCTTCTTTAACTTCTTGAGTATCTGGGATGGAAAAATGCATCCTGTTCGATTAAAACATTCGCCACAAAATTAAAGCAGGACGGCATGCGCAACAACCGACACTTATTAAAACAGAAAGATGTGACTCTTTGGCACCAAGGTAGATATCACTACCTCTCTTGGCACTTTCGTTGTCGGTGGGAGCAGGACAATGCCACTTCGCATATACTGCCACCTGCAAGAGTGACTATAGTGCTGTATTTCAAAATAGGAAGAACACACAATTTCATCTATCACATTACTATACAGTATATGAAAATATAATACAGTATTGTACTTGGGTGAACCCACGTTCCGATTTTGGGAGTAACAACCCAGTGTCCTCCCCCCCACAAAACAGTTTTGGGAAAGCAATTTTTGCCCCGATTTTAAAGTATAGCTATTTTTGTGAACTAAATATGCAATGTTAAAATAAATAATACACAATTTTATTTTAACAGCATCATAATATATAGATCAAAGGTATATTTTACATCAACCATTATCGAAATGCGAGGCGATTTCTTTTTAAGGCCAGTGGCAAACTCAGGCCTTATTGCTTCATATATATTATGTCTGTAAACTGCGTGTATTTTTTGATTGTTTATACCGATGGGATTCGAATTCAGCCCTTTCCCATCCGGTATCGGCGAGGACAGCGATTTAACCAAATGGGCTGTCCACGAGGACTAGAGAGGTGATTATAGCATTCTATAAGACATTGCAAATATAGTGACCAAAAATATTGGTAGGATACTATGATGTTGTCACAAAGGAACTGGATATAAAAAATAATTCTGATATTCAATATGTTGATATTCATATACTTGAAATTTAGGAAAGCATTAGATACTGTTACACTTTAGCATTAGCATTAGTTATTGTAGGGCATACTATGCAAGAAAGCAAGCTGACACAGCATCAGCCAAAAAAAAAAAAAAAAAACCTTATCATTTCGCCCATCCAGTCACTCCAATTATTATTATTCCTCTTATATTATTTCTCCCTGGTTGGGGGTTCCACCTCGTGACGGGTGTTGCTACCAAGTACACAGGGTGGTTGTTGTTATGTCTGGTTTTACTGTTGGTCGAGGAACTTTCTCACTATCGTACAGGTGTTCAGGATTGCGACTTTCTGGAGTTCCTTGTAAGTGTTTGCTGGGAGAACTATTGCTGCTAGGCTGTTATGTAGGGTCTTTGCCACCATACCTGTGGTTGACACGATGATCGGAATGGTCGTTACTTGTTGCCACATCTCTTTGATTTCCTGTCTTAAGTTTGTGTACTTCCTAATTTTTTCCCATGAGTTTTCTGCAGTTTGCCAGTGCTGGGTATTGCTATGTCAATCAGAAAGGTAGCATTTTCCTTCTTGTCCACAAGGGTTCTACTATTATTATTATTATTATTATTATTTGACCAAAGCATATGACTTAATTGATGTCCCAATATTGCAACAAAAATTACTGAAATATGGTATAAGGGGAAGAATCAATCAACTCTTAGCATGTTATTTAACCAAAAGAAAAATAACAGTTGAAGTAGAAAATACAAAGGGAAAATAATATAATGTAAAGAGAGAAGTACCTCAGGTAAATTACTCATGCTGGGCCAATCATGTTCAACAACTATATAAATGACATATTCGAAGTATTTATGCAGTTCATATAATCTTATATACAATTGGAAAGAACCTGACAAAAATGGCTAAAGATTTACAGCAGAATGTATCATGCAACTAAGTTTGTAATATTTACAAACTTAGTTGCATGATAAAAAATTAGCACTCAGCTTTGAAAAAACAAGATTTTTGGTAATTAGACCTCCTCATCAAACCTTGGACATTCATCCCTCTATTAAATTACATAAACGTGAATGCCTACATGATAAGAATTTCTAGAATTGCAAATGTCTAACTGTGGAAGAAGTTTCAAATCATTGTTACCTTGGGTTATGAATTGCCTACAGTCTGAGTTGGGCAATTCATATAACAAATTTGTACAAAAAAAATGAGATTTTATGTGTACTTCTTTTACTACATTAAGAATAAGTTAAATCATAGAACAAAAGTTACCTTATATTATGCATGAGTGGACTCCCAACTCAATTATTTAGTAAATGTATGGGCACGAGCAAATATAACTGAAATAAGGGAAATAAACAACTTAATTAACAGGATTTTGAGACTTTTAATGGGGAAAAACTCTTGGAATGACCTGAATAAGAGAAGGCAATTTTTGTTGAAATATAAAATACTTTATCCAGTTCAAAAACTGAAGTTAAATTTAATCTTGAAAAATCTTAACACTATTTTTGAAGAGTCGAATCTGGAAAGGAATGTCTCACATAATTTAAGAAACCCAAAAGCAATTGTTTTGCCTAACCCTAGGGTACTAAATAGATTTGGAGAAAATCATACAATGAATATAATAAATAACTTGTTGGCTAGTATAGATTTCAGGCTCAGGAGAAGTTGTTCTAGCTCCAAATTAAAATTCTTAATAAGAAAATTTTCGATACACAGTGATACAGTAAATTGGAATTGCTATACAGATAAGTGGCTATCTCTGTTTGCAGTGTGGAATGTACTATGTGTTGTGATTTCATTATCTTTACTGTTAGATAACAAATTTATATACAAAAACTGTTGTAAATGAAGAATTACAACTTGTTGTCAAGCAATGTACTTTTCTTAACAAGTTCATTTATTGTAAACAAATTCTCTTGACGAAAAATAAATTGCATTCTATTGTATTGTATTATTATTAGATATATGGTGCAAGGAAGCCTGAGGCTTATGCTGCACCGGCCAAAAAAAAAAAAAATTCCCGAGTTACCCTAAGAGAGAGAGAGAGAGAAAGAGAGAGAGAGTCAAAAGGGAATCACCAAGAAAGAGAAGAATGATGATATCCAGCTCAAGACCCTGGGTATGCCAAGCCCATACTCACCAGATGTGAGCCCCTGGGGTAAAACATCGCGTAATAAAAATTATTAAGTTTTAATTATACTTTGTAAAGCAGTTATTAATTAGTCCAAACTACATTTTGAACAGGCTAAGTGTAGAAAACTTGCTTCTTGTGCAAATGGTAGCCGAGCATTCTGGAATTTCCAAAGCTATTGGCCGAAATTTTTGCCTATCTCTGTTCCCGCCTCTGTCAAAACCAGATGGTCCTATTGCAAAATCAGCCAAAGATAAAACTGACCTGGTAGCAACCTATTTTTCTTCCAACTTATGTATTGATGATCTTGGTAAATCACCTCAAACCGTTCCCAGTACAATCCATTCAATGATCCTGTTGTCTGTCAGAAGGATTTTTGATGAATTTGATGCTACGAAATCTCCAGGTCCTGATGGTTTATCTCCAATTCTTCTGAAAACCTGTGCCCGTGAACTTACTCCTGTTTTGTGTCGTCTTGCTTCAATTTCTTATTTCAAAGGTGTTTTGCTTCTGCTTGGAAATTTTCTCATATCCAACCAGTTCCTAAAAACGGGTGACAAATCCCTTCCATCCAATTATCGTCCCATTGCGATTACTTCTACTCTTTCCAAAGTAACGGAGAAATAAATTAACTGCCAACTCTTAAATTATCTGGAAATCTTTCATCTGGTCAACGATCGCCAGCATTGATTCTGTCAGTGTCGTTCCACTGGTGATATTCTGGCGGCTTATGTACATCTAGGCAAGAACTTCCAGAAGAGACAGAAAACGGAATAAAGACATCAGAGAGAAAATGGAAGTGAAAAAAGAATATTGACACTATCAAAGAAAAGCGTTTCACATGGTACGGTCATGTAAAACGCATGCAAAAAACCAGATATCCAAAGGCTATCCTGGAATGCATACCTCCTGGAAGAAGGGGAAGAGGAAAACGTAAGAAGACATGGATGAATGGAGAACGGGGGTGAATGACAACCTGAGGTTTAACTTACCAAAATAGCTTGAACCGCACTTTATGGCGGGAAAAAATTCCTACCAAAAAATAACTTGTAGGCCGAGGAAACCCATTGTAAATGGAAACACTTCTCTTGAACATGTACATCTATGGACAAATTCAATGGACAGCTTTTTGGTTAAACCCAAGCCATTTCTCTTGTCATTTCAAAAGCTTTTGATAGTGTTTGATGTAAAGGTCTCAATAAGTTTCCATCCTTTTGTATGTGAGCATTGTATTTGGGTATCCAGTTTTCTCTCTGACTGATGGTAGACAGCTGTCTTCTTACTTCTCCACTAATGTTGGTGTCAACCAAGGCTTTTCTTTCTCCCACTCTTTTCCTCTTGTATATTAATGGCCTTCTTCCATTGACCGGAAATCCTCTCCATGGGTTTGCTGATAACAGCACATTACTTTCCCCCTTCCAGTTTGTGAAACCCTGCCCTGCTGAAGAGCTTCAACTTCTCGAGTATCCACTGCCAAACCCTTAAATGCTGATCTCCAGTGGGGCAAAGAAAACTTAATTTCAATCGTTCTAAAACTCAGTCCTGTCTTATATCTCGCAAAAAGGATTCTTCTCGCCTATGCTACCTTCGGTGACAGACCGATTTCTAGGCAAGATCTTGGGGATTACCCTGACCTCTAATCTCTCTTGGCACAAGGGCATTACAAACATTGCTTCCTCTACATCTAAAAAACTTGATTTTCTCTATCGCTCTCGGCGAAAAGAGAAAACAAGGCTGTTTTCTTTCAAACAGCTATTCATTCTGTACAAATCGCAAATCCACCCTCCCATGGAATATTGTTCCCAAATTGGGGCGATGCCCCCAAAACCTCTCACTGGCTTCTAGCAGGCCTCATCTTAACAAGGATATGGAGCTGTTGGAACATGTTAACAAGGATATGGAGCTGTTGGAACGAGAACAGTGAAGGGCAATACGATTACTGAATGGAACGAATGTTGGCTCTTGCGAAGAAAGGCTTAAATTTTGCAGATTACAGTGTCTGGAGACTAGGCACCTGCGAGGTCATCTGATTGAGGTGTATGAAGCCTTGAATGGTTTGAGCATGCCCAATGCTGATGAGATTCTTCCTCTTGCCCAGAATAATCACCTGATAGGTCATAAATTCAAATTGAGGAAAGAGAGTTGTGCGGAAGTTTGTCTTTAGCCAGCGGTTAGTTCATTGGTGGAATAGACTTCCATCTTTTGTTGTGGAAGTTGATAGCTTAAATAAATTTAAGGCTGTCTTGGACAGGTATTTGGAACGAATGAAATGGGAGCGTTTTTTTTTTTTTTTTTTTGGCTGATGCTGCATAAGTTTGCTTTCTTGCATCATATGCCTCTACTAATACTAATGCGGTTTATTTCTTTGGCAATTCTTTACTTTTTATTTAATTTAATTTACTTTATTGTTTATTATTAGTTATATTTTGTAGTTTTCAATAATATACTGTACCTATGTAAATTTAAGCAGATGCCATTACGAAATTTTTAGTGCGTATCCGCTGGAACACTTCCGCTAACCACCGTTTGGGAACCACTGATCTAGACTAAAACACTTTTAATTTTTATTATTATTATTATTGTTGCTGCTCTTATACATTATTTCTCCCTGATTGGGATATTCCACTCCGTGACGGGTACTGCAACCAAGTACACAGGGTGGTTGCAATGTCTGGTGATACTGTCGGTCGAGAAAATCTCTGACTATCGTACAGATGTTCAGGAGTGTGACTTTCTGGAGTTCCTTGTAGGTGTTCTCTAGGAGACCTATTGCTGCTAGGATGCTATGTAGAGTATTTGTTACCATACCGGCGGGTGACACGATGATTGGGATTAGCATTAGCATTAGCATTAGTAGAGGCATATGATGCAAGAAAGCAAGCTTATTCAGCATCAGCCAAAAAAAAAAAAAAAAACAACCACTACTCCCATTTCACCCCTCAATTCGTTCGAAATACCTGTCCAGCTGAGCCTTAAATTTGTTTAGGCTATCAACTTCAACAACAAGCGATGGAAGTCTATTCCACAAACCAACTGCCCGCTGGCTAAAGGCGAATTTCCGCACATCTATCCGACATCCGTCCTTCCTCAATTTGAATTTATGCCCTCTCAGGTGATTATTCTGAGCAAGAGGAAGAATTCCATCGGCATTGAGCATGCTCAAGCCATTCAAAGCCTTGTACACCTCTATCAGATCACCTCGGCGATGCCTAGTCTCCAGGCTCTGTAATTTGCAAAACTTGAGCCTTTCTTCGTAAGAGCAACCCTTTGTTCCATTCACTAATCTTGTTGCCCTTCTCTGTACTCGTTCCATCAGCTCTACATCTTGAAATGAGGCCTCCAGACCTGTATACAGTACTCAAGGTGTGGCCTGACCAATGCCTTATACAAGGGAATAATCACATCCCTGTCCCTGCTAGAAAAATTCCTGTATATCTTTGACAAGACACCATGAGCTACCCTTGCAGCTCGTCTGCACTGCTCAGAGAACTTCATATCTGCCTGCACAATTACCCCCAGGTCCTTTTCATTCTCTACCACTGTCAGCGTAGTACCACAGAGTTGATACGTTGATCTGGGGTTACTGTTTCCCATATGTAGTACTTTACATTTGTCAATGTTAAACTTCATTTGCCACCTCTCAGCCCATCTGCTCAACCTTTCCAGATCCTGTTGCAGCAGCATAGTATCAGTAGTGTCCTTAACAACCCTGCCAACCTTTGTATCGTCTGCAAACTTGGACATTAAGCCTGATACACCATCATCAATTTCATTTATAAATACAGAAAACAACAATGGACCCAACACTGAACCCTGAGGAACTCCACTAATAACATTAGTCCACGTTGAGCAGTGTCCATTGATTACCACTCTCTGTCTTCTGCCACTCAACCATCCCTTTATCCATAGCAGCAATTTGCCTCGAATGCCACACTTCTTCAATTTGTGCAGCAGTCTTCCATGCGCAACAGTATCAAAAGCCTTTCTAAGATCCAAATATATAATATCAAAGTTATTCCCTGCATCCAGTTCTTTTGTGACTACATCATAGTATCCAATCAAATTGGTCACACAAGACCTGCCCTTAACAAACCCATGCTGTGTCTGAGCTATAACTGAATTCTTGTCCAGATGATCCTGCAGTGCTTCTTTAACCAGTGCCTCCATTAATTTTCCTGGAACCCAAGTTAAACTAACAGGTCTATAATTACTTGTGTCAGCCTTTGATCCTCCTTTGTGAATTGGGGTTACATTTGCACACTCCAGTCCATGGGTACCTCCCCTGAGTCCAAAGAAGCTCTCATAATTATGGCTAGGGGTTTGCTTACTTCCTTTGCTGCCTCCTTTAATATAACTGGATAGATCCCATCCACCCCGGGTGCCTTTTTTATGTTTATCCTCAACAATTTTTCCTCCACTTTCCTCTCAGTTATTAGAAAATCATCTAGCTCACTGCCAATGTTTACTTCACCTACGACATTCCCCTTCCTGAATAACTCCTCATGTGTGAATGTAGATGCAAAATACTCGTTTAGATTGTTAGCCACCTGAGCTGGATCCTCAACTGTTGAACCATCAACATCCAGTGGACCAATCTGATTCATCCCTTTCCTTCTTGAGTTTAAATAGGTAAAGAACTCTTTTCTGTTTTTCTTTGCATCCTTTGCCAAGGATTTCTCATAATCTGCCTTTGCCTGCCTAATCTCCTTTGTGACTTGGTTACAGACCAACTTATATCTATCATAGGCTTCCACGTCACCCATTAATTTGTATGTATCCCATGCATTTTTCTTCTCTGCCATATGTCTCATTAGTTCATCTGACAACCATTTAGGCCTGAACCTTGAACAATATTTCTTGGTTGGTATGTAAAGCCTGGTAGCTTCCAAGATTAGTTCCTTGAATGCTTCCCATTTTGAATTTGCTGTTGGTAACATCATCAGTTGGTCCCACTGTATAGAATTTAAATACTGTCTCAGACCATCATAGTCGCCTTTACGAAAGCAAAAACCCTTCCCTTTACCTCTGATGGTAGTTACCTCCTTGAGTAAATCCCACTTCAGCACACTGTGATCACTGCCACCCAGTGGTTCATTTATCTGCAGATTCCTAATGCATGAAGAATCACTACTGATAATCAGATCAAGAGTATTGCTCCCTCTTGTTGCCTCACGAACATGCTGGTGTAGAAAACAATCATCCAATAAATCCACAAAAGCCTTGCTAGTGTGTGAGTGACCAACCCACAAATTCCAGTCAATATCTGGGAAATTAAAATCCCCCATTATAAGACTCTCTGATTTACTGGCCCATTCTATTTCCCTGTACAGTGTCTTATCATATGGTTGATATTATATGGATGGTTGATACTTCTTGCATATGCCACATCTCCCTGATCTCATGTCTCACGTTCGTGAACTTCCTAATTTTTTCCTCATGGGTTTTCTATACATTGCTAGTGCTGGGCACCGCTATGCCAATCAGGTAGGTAGCTTTTTCCATTTTGTCCACAAAGATTATGTCCGGTGAGTTGTGCGAGATGGTCTTATCCGTTATTATGCCGCCGTACCAGTACAGCTTGTGGGTTCGGGTCTCTAGTACTGCCTAGGGTTTGTACCTGTAGTATGGTACACTTTCTTTGGTCAACTGGTATTTCCTCGCTAGCTTCTGATGTATTATTCTGGCTACCTGGTCATTTCTATGAGTGTACTGAATCTGAGTAATCACTTTACAACCTGTGGTGATTTGTTGGATCGTTTCTGAGGCCGGGCGACATTGTCGACATGTATCATTTGACATTCCGAGCTCATTTGCGATGTATTTTCTACAGTTTCTGGTGTTGATTACCTGGTCTTGGATGGCCAGCATGAATCCTTCAGTCTCGGGGAAGAGCGTCCCGCTTGTGAGCCATGCATTGGAAGCAATGTTATCGATGTGATCTTGGTGGAGGTCATTGTAGTGTCTGCCATGGAGTATCTTCTTTACCCATCTTTCTAACTTCGTTTCTTGTACCGTCTGGGCGAGAAGAGTTTCCTCGCTTAGATTGAGTGGTGCATATCACTTATCTATATTCCATATGGCCTGGTGGAGTGGTGCGGTGTTGTTCTCGAAGTAATCCTTCAGGTTAACTATCGCAGTTTTCTGTTGTTCTATCAGGTCTATCAAGCCCATTCCGCCTTCTTTCCGAGGTATTCTTTTACTTTCTACTGCTGACTTCGGATGGTGTTGGCGATTCTTGGTCATCATTGTCCTTGTCGTTTGCATGATATCTTCTAGCTCGGTGTTAGTCCAATCTATGACCCCGAATGTGTAAGTTAGTACTGGAGCTGCATAAGTGTTTATGGCTTTCACTGTGTACTCTCCGTTCAATTTTGCTTAAAGCAGTCTTCTTAGTCTCTGATGATATTTTTCGGTCAGGCACTTCTTGATTTCCTTGTGTTCTAACTGCTCAGCCTGCATCATCCCTAGGTATTTGTAGGTCTCTCCATCTGTCATAGCTTCGATCTGTTTACCAGTCATCAGCTGGTAGTTTCAGCCAACTAAGTTTCCCTGGTGCAGTGTGTGGGTCTTGCATTTGTCTAAACCAAATTCCATACTGATGGCCTTGCTGAATTCTTCGGTGATCCGGAGTAGTTGCTGCAGTTGCGGCGTAGAGCTTGATGTCATCCATACATCAGGTGGGTGAGGGTGTACAGGTTCTTCCTTCCTTCTTTGAGATTATATCCATACTTGCTACCGTTGAGCATGGTGGATAATGGGTTGAGTTCTAGACAGAAGCATAGTGAGCTCAGAGCATCTCTCTGAAAGATTCCTCTTCTAATGTGGATTGGCCTAATGTACTCGACCTTAATGGTGGTACTCTATTTCGCCATTGTTGCTCCTAGGAAGTTTGTCACTATCGGATTGACCTTGTAGATCTTCTGGGTCTCTATTAGCCAGCTATAAGGTACGAAGTCGAAGGCCTTGCGGTAAGTAATCAATGTAGGCTCCTATAGTATTCTCCTATAGTATTCTCCTATAGGTTGCGGTTCTTCTTGTGTGCTTGCTCCATAACTGCGGCTTCTGTGGTTAATTGCTCCTTCCATCCTCCCTGCTGTTCGGCCATTATGTTCTTACTTTCAAAGTGGTCTGATATCTCCTTGGTTATGCAGCTGGTCGGGATCTTGTACATAGCTGGGAGGCAGGTGATTGGCCTGTATTTCGTGGGGTTTCTTGTATCTTCGTCTTTAGGATTCAGACATGTGATTCCTTCAGTGAGAAACTTTGGTATTGTCTCCGGGTGGCGTATCATTCGAGTGAACTGCTCTGCTAGGCGTCTGTGTGTGCAGGTGAGCTTCTTGTAGCAGTAGTTGTGGATGATTTCAATTCCCGGGGTTCGCCAGATGTGGGTGTTCCTGGTCGACTGTTTTACTTCTTCTTCTCGATTCTCCCACTCTCTCATCTCTTTTATGTCTTTGGTTTTCTTCTGTTCTACTTCGATCCAGAGTGTTCTGCTGTTATGTTTTACTTCACTGCTCCAAATATTTCCCCAGAACTCCTCGATCGTCTTCTTATCGGGTGGTCCGTTTCCTGCTTTCTCATCTTCATCCAGTTTCCTGTAGAAGGCTCTTTGGTCCTCATCGAAGATTCGGTTGTTTATTTTCCTCTGGGAGCTCTCTTTATATCGGTGTAGTCTCTTGCTGAGTGCAAGGAGGTTCTGCTTCAGTGTGTATCCAAGTATTCTCCTATTCTCTGATTTCTGGTCTCATGTTTCCTATGGACGCTGTCTCTCTTGAGGATGCTCTTCACCTTTCCAATCAATTTCTTATACCCGGTTGGTACTGGGTGAACAGACATATCTTGACTCTTAATTCTTTTTTTTTTCTGCTGAAGTCTTCTTTCCCAAGCTGCCGGATCCTTCTGCTGCTGGTCTCTCGTTTCCATTAATCCTAATAGCTGCCATAGCAGCCCAGTATACAGCAGTGTGGATAGCTTCCATCATTGCACCATTGTTGTCAAAGTAATGTGTGCCAATTGAGGTGGTCTGTTACTCTCCACAGGATTTTATTTGACCTCTGCTTGGGTATCACGTGGGTTCTTGTGAGGTACATTTATTCAAATTCTGTTAGCGCCTTCTTCCACTCGTCTTTTATTCTGGATATCATGACTTTGTCTCTTTCCACTTCAGCTACTCTGGGTTGTAATTCTTCTTGCTCTTCCTCCTCTGGTTCCATATTGACCATATTCTTTGTGCTTTGTAGTTGATTGCTCAAATCCTGCTTGACTTTTTCCAAGATGGGAGGAGCTATTAGGTTCTTCGTAATGATGGTCCTTCTTTGGCCTGCTAATTGCTGTTTGGTGACCTGAATATCCGGGTATCGTTCCAACCACTTGGCATGTTTTTTTTTTTTTTTTTTTTTTAATGTGAACCCCAAACACGAGAAGTATTAGAACCTATAGTACTTAGTACCGTGCTTGGGTTGGAGGTTGAGAAGACGAAAGAAGATATTTGTTGACATTGGACTTGAACTTCTGTAGATTGTAATATTCAGGAAATATGTATGAGGGAAGGTTGTTCCAGAAAACGGCAGTTGAATGAATAAATGAGGAAGATGAAAAGTTGGTTCTGTGGGTTGGAAGTTGGACAGTAAATGGATGTTGGCTGGTGGCGGCACGTGTTCGGACTGTTTTGAAAGAGAGAGTGGGAATTATAGAAGCCAATTCAGAAGAACAGTGCCCATGGAAGTATCTGTAGAAGAGGCAAGCAGCATAAACAGTACGTCTATGAGAAAACGAGTGGAGAGACTCTGTTAGAGATGAATCATTAATTAACCTAACCTGCCACTTCTGAATGGAATCAAGAAGCTTGAGAGAGGTTTCGGGGGCACGCCCCAGATGTGGGAACAATATTCCATGGCATGGCGGATTTGAAATTTATACAGAGTGAGCAGCTGTTTGGAAGCAAAGTAACACCGAGAGCGAAAGAGAAAACCAAGTTTTTAGATGCAGAGGAAGCAATATTTGTAATGTGCTTGTGCCAAGAGAGATTAGATGTCAGGATAATCCCCAAAAGAGATATATCATTTTGCCTACAAATCAGAGTGTCACTAAAGATAAGCATAGGAGCAGAAGAATCCTTTTTGCGAGATATAAGACAAGACTGAGTTTTAGAAGGGTTGAAATCAACTAAGTTGTCTTTGCCCCACTGGACAATTACCTGAAGAGCGGCATTTAAGGAATTGGTAGCAGATTTTCGAGAAGTTGAAGCTGATTGAGCAGAACAAGGTTTCTCAAAATGGAAAGTGGATTGCAATGTGCTATCATCGGCAGGGGCTTAGAGGGGAACAGGTATCCTGTGTGTTATCAGACACCCAGCCTAAAACACTGATGGATCCAATATCTCTCTATTACAGAAGATTTAGGAGAAGTCCGGTTGGCCTGCCTCCCTAAAATCCACTCATTCACACCTTCTCGATGGTAAGCCCTGTTACGTCACTTAGGTGGCAACGAACGTGTAGAGTGGTTCTCTTCAAGACGCCTGGTCAGCATGAAGAGGAAAAGACCAAACCCTCCAGCAATGAGAGCACAACAATACAAATGGCCCTCAATCCCCAGCAGCTTTCACTCTCCCTCTTACGGCAGCGAGAGGATCAGAGTGGAAGCAGAGGGTGCTAAGAATCTCTGGGTACGACCAGGCTGCCATACACGGAAATTGAACTTGGCCTGTTATAACGTACGATCATTCATCGGTGAAGACAGGATATTAGAGCTGAAAAAGGAATTAGAAAATATGAATTGGAATATCATCGGTTTGGCTGAAACAAGAAGAAGAAATGAATCACTTATAAGTTTATCAAGTGGAAATCTGCTGTACACCAATGCAAACAGTAAAAGGAGTGAAGGTGGAGTTGGGTTTCTGGTCCATAAAGATTTTAAAAACAACATTTTGGAATTCAAAAGTACATCACCAAGGGTATCAAGACTAATACTCAAGATTTCTAAGAGATAAAAGCTAAAGATTATAATGATTTCTGCACCAACATCGAGCCATGATGAGGAAGAGGTTGAAGAAATGTACACTGAAATTGAGAGTCTTCTAGATGAGCAGAAACCCCACTACACTATTATTATGGGGGACTTCAATGCTAAGGTTGGAAAAAGGCAAAACAGCGCAAAAAGAGGAACTATAGGAAATTTTGGAATTGGTGAAAAAAATAAAAGAGGTGAAAGACTTGTGGAATTTGCAGAATCTCAAGGAATGTCAGTAATGAACACTTTTTTCAAGAAAAGGGTGAACAGAAAGTGGACATGGAAGAGTCCAAATGGATTAACAACTAATGAAATCGACTTCATCCTCACTAACAGAAGATAAATTGTGAATGATGTTACCGTCCTGAATAAGGTAAATGTTTGAAGTGATCACAGATGGTAAGATGTACACTTGACATAGATGTAGGAAAGGAAAGGAAAAAACTGACTCGAGTAAATAATACAAAGGTCTTTGAAATAACAGAGGAGGAGAAAAAGCAGTATGTACTGGAACTTAAGAACAAGTTTGAGCTTCTGAAGACTGCTCAGGACCAAGATATCTACGAGGAATATTATAACTTTCTGAAAGTGATAAAGCCCAAGAAACCTATAGGGAAACAGAAATCCAAAGAAGAAAAAATTAGTCAAGAAACACTTGTCATGATGAACCAAAGACGACAAATGAAGAGCAAGAAAAACACTGACAGAGAGAAAATTGAGTATACTAAGTTATGCAAAGCCATTAAAAAGAGACTCAGAGAGGACATAAGAAGTTTTAACACAAGAAAAGTAGAACAAGCATTAAGGGAAAACAAAGGATTTAAATCAGCAGCCATGAGCAGTAATACAGAAAGACAAATGATACTGAAACTGAAGAATAGCGATGGTGTACTTATAAACAGCAGAGAAGGCATAATTCAAATAGCAGAAGACTACTATAGAGAATTATACAAGGAGCGAGGGAATGATACCAGCAGTGGGGAAGATGAATTGCAATGTACCAACACATACAACATACCCGATATTCTTCCTGATGAGGTAGAACATGCATTGAAGAAAATAAAGAATCAGAAAGCCCCGGGGGAAGATGAAGTTACTGTAGAGTTGTTAAAATGGGAGGAAGAGACATAACACAAAAACTAGCAAGGCTCTTCACAAAGTGCATTAGAAAAGGTGTGATGCCTAAGCAGTGGAATAATGCAATCATAGTTTTGCTGCATAAGAAAGGAGATAAATCAGAAATTGGAAATTATAGACCAATTAGCTTGTTATCCCATATCTACAAGTTGTTCACAAGGGTCATTACTAACAGATTAGAAAGAATACTTGATGAGAATCAACCGAAAGAGCAAGCTGGCTTTAGGACAGTATTCTCAACTACGGATCACCTTCACGTAATATCACAGCTAATGGAGAAAGCAAATGAACATAAAACACCATTATGCCTGGCATTTGTGGATTATGAAAAGGCATTTGACTCCATACAGCATAAGGCAATGTTTCGGGAACTGGAAAGACAAGGCATAGATACTCCATATATTATGATTTTGAAGAAAATATATGAGAGTGCTACCTCCTTTATTAGACTAGACAAAGACAGTAGCAAATTTAAAATAGAGAAAGGAGTTCGACAAGGAGACACAATATCTCCGAAGCTGTTTACTGCTGCCCTTGAGAAAGCTTTCAGAAGATTAGACTGGTCGCAGAAAGGAGTCAATGTGAACGGAGAGTACCTAAACCATTTACGATTTGCAGGTGACATTGTGGTCATAAGCCACGATCCCAAAGAATTAGAGGAAAATCTTAATCAGTTATGCACAGTTAGTAAGGATTTTGGACTAAAGATAGATATGGCTAAAACAAAAGTAATTATGAACAAGTATGCCACGGAAAGGGAAATAATGATTGAAGGAGCAGTAATTGAAAAGGTGGAGTCATATACTTATCTGGGACAAGTTATTAGCTGTAAAAATGATAAACGGCTGGAAGTCAAGAGAAGAATAAATTTTGGATGGATAGCATTCAGGAAAGATAGTCACATAATGAAGAGCAATATCCCAGTTTGTCTGAAACGTAAAATAATGAATCAATGTATACTCCCCACCATGACTTATGGAAGTGAAACTTGGGCACTCACCAAAAGAATGGAAGAGAAGCTAAGAACTACACAGCGAAGAATGGAACGAATTATATTGGGAATCATACTGTTAGATAAGAAGAGAAACACATGGATTAGGCAGCAAACTCAAGTAAAGGACATTCTTATCAAAACTAAAAAACTAAAATGGTCTTGGGCAGGACACATAGCTCGAAGACATGATGACAGAAGGACTAAGAAAATAACAGAATGGTACCCAAGAGGAGCTAGAAGAAAACCTGGAAGACAAAGGCGGAGATGGATAGATGAAATTCATGAGTTTTTGAGTAGTAAATGGATGGCCAGTGCTCAAAACAGAAGGAATTGGCAAGTTGCTGGAGAGGCCTTCATCCTGCAGTGGATTGAAAATGGCTGATGATGATGATCATCATCATCATCGGCAAAACTATGGATAGGATTTCCAGTCAATGGAAGAAGGTCATTAATATACAAGAGGAAAAGAGTGGGGGAAAGAATTGAACCTTGGGGGACTCTGGCATTAGTAGAGAAGTTAGAAGACAGAGAGCCATCTACCATCACCCTCAGTGAGTGATCAGAGAGAAAACTGGATAACCAATTACTAAAAACAGATGGCAAACCATAAGATGGAAGCTTGTTTAGAAGACCTTTATTCCAAACACGATCGAAAGCCTTTGAGATGTCAAGTGCAACTACTTGTGTTTCACCGAACCTTTCCATTGAATTAGTCCATAAATGGGTAACATAAGCCAGAATATCACCAGTGGATCGACACTGACGGAATCCATACTGGCGATCGTTGATCATACAGAAGGTTTCTAGGTAGTTTAAGTGTTGGCGGTTAATTGATTTCTCCATTACTTTAGAAAGAGTAGAAGTAATTGCAATGGGACGATAATTGGATGGGAGGGATTTGTCACCCTTTTTAGGAACTGGCTGGATATGAGCAAATTTCCAAGCAGAAGGAAAAACACCTTTGGAATAAGAAAGTGAAAAAAGGCGGCAAAGAATAGGAGTAAGTTCAGGAGCACAGGTCTTGAGAACTAGTGGAGAAATACCATCAGGGCCTGGAGCTTTCTTAGCATCAAGATTCGTCAAAATCCTTCTGACATCCTTTTGACGGAGGACCACAGGAGGCATTGAATGGAGCGTGTTGGGAATGGTGGGATGTGTTTTACCAAGATCATTATTACATGAGCTGGAAGAAAAATGGGATGCTAGCAGGTCAGCTTTATCCTTGGCTGAAGTGACAACAGAACGATCTGTATGTAGTCGCGATCTGTACATTGTCATATCGGTCTTTAGCCTGGTTATTTCATAGTATGCTGGCATGATGTACATATTCATTGCAATGCTCCACTTCATGCGTTGGCGTTTTCTTCCTTCCTGGGTGGTTACTAGCGCCCTTGAGCAGGAAACACTTCCAGTTGGTGGGGCTGGGTGGTCTAGCCCTTTTCTTATGATAGCCTTACGGGGGACAGCGCCCCGTGCTCCTCTGTCTAGCTCGGGAGACTGTCTCCAACGTTTCACACCGATCCCTCTGCCTAAGGCCTGAACGTGAGTGACTTTATCCAGAGCCACACTCGATGTAGTATTAATAATATTTATCTGCGACATCATCCATCTATGGAGGTGGACTTGTTTAGCTTTGGCTTTATTTATTTATTTAGTTCTCGTGTGTGACACCGGATGGCGCCACTATCTGCCTCAGCCGTCACTCTGCCCTTGGGGAAGGTAAATCCAATGGGGTAACTTTTGCGATGTTTTTTTTTTTTTTTTTTATCATTTAATATTATTATTATATAGCTTCCCAGCGTAATAGAGCCGCGTTTGCTTCCACCAATGCGCGGGATTCAAACCCGAGTTCATCAGGCTTGTAGTCCAGTATCTTAATCACAGGGCCATCGCACCCATATTATTATTATTTCTCCTAGGAGACACCCGGTTACAGCCAATGAATAGGGGGTGTAGACATATTCTGTTATGCATCGGAGAATAATATTATGTACAATTTTACATTATATGTAACACTCGTTACTAAATTATACAATACATGTAGTACTTATTATTAGAATTATACCATACATTAATAACTTGTAATCTGCTTAAGACTTAATAAATAGACGAGAAAAATTTTATACTGCTGCGTTTAAAGCATAAAATCACCATATTTACATTAGCACGGATATTCACAGCAGAACAGTACACAGAATACAATATCATACAAAATAAAAAAGCGTAAAGGTTCATTTTTACTGTTTTGAGCAGTCTGTTTCTTCTGTGGGAGTAGAGTGGAGTAGGTAAGACATATCCAGCAGAGTTTTTCCAGATGAAATTTGGATTCCTGTCAGCTACTGTATGGAGGTTCTTGTGCTATTTATTTTTTCTTACGTCTGTATCTGCAGGTAGCAGTTTTCGAGAACTGTTTTTCTGTATGTTTTGCTTGTGCAGAGTTTTTCAACGTTGATTTTTAGGGTATTAAACAGCTTTATAGTGTTTGCTGGAAAGAATCTTCCCAGACTATCCAATTGCGTAAATGAGGGCTTGAGTTGCCGTTCCTTACCCGCAACTCGTCTTTGTTTTTCTCCGGATGTTAGCATTAGCATTAGCATTAGCATTAGTAGAGGCATATGATGCAAGAAAGCAAGCTTATTCAGCATCAGCCAAAAAAAAAGAAAAAAAAAAAAAAAAAAAACCACTACTCCCATTTCACCCCTCAATTCGTTCGAAATACCTGTCCAGCTGAGCCTTAAATTTGTTTAGGCTATCAACTTCAACAACAAGCGATGGAAGTCTATTCCACAAACCAACTGCCCGCTGGCTAAAGGCGAATTTCCGCACATCTATCCGACATCCGTCCTTCCTCAATTTGAATTTATGCCCTCTCAGGTGATTATTCTGAGCAAGAGGAAGAATTCCATCGGCATTGAGCATGCTCAAGCCATTCAAAGCCTTGTACACCTCTATCAGATCACCTCGGCGATGCCTAGTCTCCAGGCTCTGTAATTTGCAAAACTTAAGCCTTTCTTCGTAAGAGCAACCCTTTGTTCCATTCACTAATCTTGTTGCCCTTCTCTGTACTCGTTCCAGCAGCTCTACATCCTTCTTGAAATGAGGCCTCCAGACCTGTATACAGTACTCAAGGTGTGGCCTGACCAATGCCTTATACAAGGGAATAATCACATCCCTGTCCCTGCTAGAAAAATTCCTGTATATCATTGACAAGACACCATGAGCTACTCTTGCAGCTCGTCTGCACTGCTCAGAGAACTTCATATCTGCCTGCACAATTACCCCCAGGTCCTTTTCATTCTCTACCACTGTCAGCGTAGTACCACAGAGTTGATACGTTGATCTGGGGTTACTGTTTCCCATATGTAGTATTTTACAATTGTCAATGTTAAACTTCATTTGCCACCTCTCAGCCCATCTGCTCAACCTTTCCAGATCCTGTTGCAGCAGCATAGTATCAGTAGTGTCCTTAACAACCCTGCCAACCTTTGTATCGTCTGCAAACTTGGACATTAAGCCTGATAAACCATCATCAATATCATTTATAAATACAGAAAACAACAATGGACCCAACACTGAACCCTGAGGAACTCCACTAATAACATTAGTCCACGTTGAGCAGTGTCCATAGATTACCACTCTCTGTCTTCTGCCACTCAACCATCCCTTTATCCATAGCAGCAATTTGCCTCGAATGCCACACTTCTCCAATTTGTGCAGCAGTCTTCCATGCGCAACAGTATCAAAAGCCTTTCTAAGATCCAAATATATAATATCAAAGTTATTCCCTGCATCCAGTTCTTTTGTGACTACATCATAGTATCCAATCAAATTGGTCAGACAAGACCTGCCCTTAACAAACCCATGCTGTGTCTGAGCTATAACTGAATTCTTGTCCAGATGATCCTGCAGTGCTTCTTTAACCAGTGCCTCCATTAATTTTCCTGGAACCGAAGTTAAACTAACAGGTCTATAATTACTTGTGTCAGCCTTTGATCCTCCTTTGTGAATTGGGGTTACATTTGCACATCTCCAGTCCATGGGTACCTCCCCTGAGTCCAAAGAAGCTCTCATAATTATGGCTAGGGGTTTGCTTACTTCCTTTGCTGCCTCCTTTAATATAACTGGATAGATCCCATCCACCCCGGGTGCCTTTTTTATGTTTATCCTCAACAATTTCTCCTCCATTTCCTCTCAGTTATTAGAAAATCATCTAGCTCACTGCCAATGTTTACTTCACCTACGACATTCCCCTTCCTGAATAACTCCTCATGTGTGAATGTAGATGCAAAATACTCGTTTAGATTGTTAGCCACCTGAGCTGGATCCTCAACTGTTGAACCATCAACATCCAGTGGACCAATCTGATTCATCCCTTTCCTTCTTGAGTTTAAATAGGTAAAGAACTCTTTTCTGTTTTTCTTTGCATCCTTTGCCAAGGATTTCTCATAATCTGCCTTTGCCTGCCTAATCTCCTTTGTGACTTGGTTACAGACCAACTTATATCTATCATAGGCTTCCACGTCACCCATTAATTCGTATGTATCCCATGCATTTTTCTTCTGCCATATGTCTCATTAGTTCATCTGACAACCATTTAGGCCTGAACCTTGAACAATATTTCTTGGTTGGTATGTAAAGCCTGGTAGCTTCCAAGATTAGTTCCTTGAATTCTTCCCATTTTGAATTTGCTGTTGGTAACATCATCAGTTGGTCCCACTGTATAGAATTTAAATACTGTCTCAGACCAGCATAGTCTCCTTTACGAAAGCAAAAACCCTTCCGTTTACCTCTGATGGTAGTTACCTCCTTGAGTAAATCCCACTTCAGCACACTGTGATCACTGCCACCCAGTGGTTCATTTATCTGCAGATTCCTAATGCATGAAGAATCACTACTGATAATCAGATCAAGAGTATTACTCCCTCTAGTTGCCTCCCGAACATGCTGGTGTAGAAAACAATCATCCAATAAATCCACAAAAGCCTTGCTAGTGTGTGTCACCAACCCACAAATTCCAGTCAATATCTGGGTAATTAAAATCCCCCATTATAAGACTCTCTGATTTACTGGCCCACTCTATTTCCCTGTACAGTATCTTATTATACTCATCAGAGTCATTAGGCCTATAGCACACTCCTACTCTCAATTTTGATTTACCTATGCTTATGTCACACCAAACTGACTCAACACTGCACTGTCCAGCGATGTCAACTGGCTTCACTTCCTTGGATTTTATGTGTTTTTTAACTAATAGCATAACCCCTCCTCCCTTCCTATCCTGTCTATCCTTTCTGTAGACGTTGTACTCCCCAAATTCCAGTTCTGCATTCCTTATATCTGTGTGACACCACGTCTCTGATATCCCAACAATATCTGCCTTTGATGTTTTGAGTAATACCTCAAATTCATCAAATTTATTTACTAAACTCCTAGCATTAGTGTACACGCAAGTATACATGCACCTGTTTCTATTCTTAGCTACCCTAACACAACCCATGTGTTTACTTGTACCGCAATGACTTCCAGCAGTCTCTGAAAAAATACTGCATCTTGTTTTTCAGGCTTCTGCTCATTCCAATAGAAGCAGTGCAAGAATCTCTTTCACCTCTGCCCGTGGCTACTGTTAATCCATTAGTCTTTGTCTCCCCCCAAGCTAGCAGTTTTCCGACCCACCTAACACTGCCTCGATAGCATCAGCAAATATTCTTGCACCCATTCTATTTAAGTGTATCCCATCCCTGTAGAAGCAATCTCTCCTGTTAACAAGTACAGTCCAGGCTGAAAAAAATTCTACCCCTTCAGCCTTGCACAATCTTTCCAGGGCCGAATTGATCGACAAGGCTCTCATCATATACTCCCTCCTATCGTGTCTGGGCAGAATTGCAGACACTCTCAAATTCAACCCTACTTCACGGCTTTTTTTCAACAGTGACCTGTACTTGTTAAGTAATTCCGCTGGTCTCCTACTCTTAATATCATTAGTGTTACTATCCACTCGCGGGCTTTCGGAGAATCCAGCCGTCCCGATAAGATCTGATCAAGTGTCATTATATTCTCTGAAGTAACGGTTTGTTTCCAGGGCGTGACTTGGAGTATACTATACCTCTTCAGATGGTAAAAGGCTTAGCTGAAATTCTGTTCAGCCGTCTCAAGAGCCAGTATTCTGTTCCTTGAAAAGCCTTTATAGTGCTTTAGGGAGCTGAAGACCAGATTTGTGACGCATATAGAGGAATAGGGATAACACATCTATTGATATATACTCATTAAATTGTGGTTCGTAATTCTGGTGAGCTCCTGCCTGGTTGTCAAGAGCGCCGCGTATATTTTCCTATGGATGTAAGCATAGTACAGAAGGAAGTTAAGTCCTTTGTCCCACTTGAGTCCAAGATCAACATGTGACTGAACCTTTTATACAAGGATGTCGTTCACGTATATTGTTATTTTGTTTGGATTTATTTTATTTGTGAAGGTCATTTGCGCAGTCTTGTCTTCATTTAGGTGTAGCCCGATAGAGTCGAGGTATTTTTGGAGTTCTTTTATTTTGTCTTCCATTTGCAAGGCAATAGTAACCGGGGTGCGCAAGGGTATCAAGGTATCTGTTATTTTGGAGTCATGTTTCTACTAAACATATGCAATCATGCTCCGAGTTAAGCAATAAACTTTGTAGTGTGTGCGGCTTATTCGAAATACTTCTTCCATTTTGCAGGAAAATAATGATCCCATTAGATTCTTTTTCGTCAGCTGAGTTGTTTGCTGATTGCTATTCGGCAGTTCGCACGTTCTCTGCATGTGGGCTTCCGAGCCCTTTCTCTGTATGGTTTCACAAGCGATCCTACTGGCCAGATGTTTCTGTCCATGAGACAGTCTTCACTGCTTACTGGGCAGGTGATTACGAAAGAAGTTATGCTGGATGTCTTGTGCGAATTTTCTTAACGTCTACGTCGATCCTTATTCCACTGTTGCACATTTCTTTTATGAGATTTGGCTTCGTCTGCGGGTCGAGTCTTGAGATAAATATTTTTCCTCTGGTTTGTTATGTTGAATCTGTCCGCTAGTCTCTGAGTGTGTCCTAACGAACGTTTCGTTGCGGTGTCAGGTCTACTGTGCTCATCATTGTTTTGTGATGTTTTTTGATGCTTGTAGCCTACAAGATTGCTATGTAAAGTGGTTTGCTGTGTGTGCGAAGGCATCCATGCGGCAGATTTACTTGACGCGTTTTCCTGCGGTGACTTCGGGGGAAGGGCCGCAATTTGCGCAAACATAGATTGTCTAGTGAGACCAATATCTATTATTGTCGCCTTTGGGTTCTGCGTTGGTAGGGGATTAGGAAAAATTTTGGCAGGGTCTGACCTTGTTCCTGACCTGGCTTAGACATGATGTCTTTCTCGGTGGATATTTCGGCTACTGATGCTCTTTGCTTAAGTGTCTCGCCACCCTCGTTATGTAAGATATTACTCCTATTATTCCTGATTTTTCCTTCTATATCACTCTGCATCCGTATATGTTTTGTCTTCATCGCGTCCGCATCATTGGTTATTGCCCTATTTTGCTGTTTCTTTATAGTGAATACTGCATTGTGTTTGTCATTTCTTCTATCTATTAATTGTAATTGCGCCAGTACTGTATTTAATTTTTCCTCCAATAATTTTTGACTCATAATAATTTTAATATTTTGCTTCCTTAGTTCGTCGTTCTCCTGGATCTCCCGCAGGGCCTTGTACATCGGAGAGAGGAGTTCTGTTAAGTGATATTCATGTCTGTTCATGTTTGGTTCCGAGCTGTAGAGTTCATTTGCCCCCGTTGCCTCGGACTCTTTTTGCATCATCCTGTACTAGGAAGTCTGAATTTCTATCACCGGCCTGGCTTCTCGTATCACGACTCTGATGTTCGCAGTCATCTGGGCATGCGTCACACCCGAGAATTTCTATTATCGTGTCATTAATTATATCATTTCGTTCTCCAGATATCCGAAAGCAGTTGCGAGAAGTCCGTTGGCTAGAGATCACTGCAGTCGTCCACTTCGCTAGACACTTGCTTAGATGTCTTATTTCCTGGCTCTTTCCCATCATTCTCTCTCTTGGTTTTACACGATGAACAGAGAAATCTTTTCTACTTCGGTTCAGGAGAGATATGTCAACTGAAGAGAAACATCTCCCAATAACTACCTTACAACCTATGCATTTAATAGTATACTTATTTACTTTTTGGCATAAGCTACATGTTTGTTCAGTTACTTCTGATCCCAAAAATTTATCCATTCTTTCCAAGTTAGACATGTGTCACAATCTTGCTTTTAAGGTATTTAATTTCCCGTGGGCAAACAAGAGGTGGGCTACTGAAACTGTTCTAGTCTTTCAGCCCAGCTGCACTAATAGCAATATCTATTAGGGTAGGGGATTCGGCAGGATGTATGACCTTGTAGTGACTTAGTGGTCTGTTGCCTCGGTGGGCAGACATATCGCAATTAAGATATACTGGTAAATGTCCGATTGGATATTCGCGTTTTAATCTTAAAAATAAGATTTAGCTGCTTACTTTAGTCTTCTGCTGGTATTTGCTTCAGTAGTTGAAGAAGGAGCTACCCGCTGGTACCAAATGTGCTTAGTTTGAGAGCCATTATCCTTACTAAATTAACTAAAAAGCTGAGCCCCAAAATTCAGTTGTTTACAGACTTCCGCCACCTAGCGGTGGCCCCTAGTTCTGGAATTCTTTTTAACAGTGAAAATTCCACCTTCCCTTATTTTAACCCCTCTCAGAGCCTTATAAACCGAAATCAGGTCACCTGTGAGGTGCCTGTTTACAAAGTTCTGTACCCCACATTAGCAGTGTCTTTCGTCATACGGTAGCCGTTTTGCCAATCTCAGCTATGCAAGTTGTCACTCTTTGGATTCCCCTTTCAAGAAACTTAATGCCTTTTTTCAGAAATCTCCTTAACTTGAACAGTATTCCACACGTGGTCTTTTGCCTAACAGCACAATGTTCGAGGATTCTGAGATGAGCTATCTACATAGCCCTACAGGATGTCTAATAAATCACTGATAGGACATCATAGGCATTCCTGTCTGCCTGTTTACGCTGCTCAGAAAACTTCATATATGCCCGTATTACAACTCCCAGATCCCTTTCTTCCTCTATTGTTTTTCTTTCAACCCCACCAAGTCTATAATTTAATTTTGGGTTGCTGTTCCCCCAAGTATAAGACCTTGCATTTGCTGCAATAAAACAGAGCTGCCAATTTTCTGACCATTCTTGTAGACTGTTCAAGTCATCCTGAAGGAGTGCTGCTTGGTACTGATCATTAACTGTTCTACCAATCTTTGTCGTCTGCAATCCTATCCCTTTGTCGATATCGTTTACGAAAATCAAAATCAACAGTGGTCCAAGAACTGATCGTTGTGGAAACCCACTCCAAACAAACTGTAATAACTGTTCCTACATCCAGCTCATCAGTAAAATGTCAAAATGGCCTACTAAGTTAGTTAAACATGATTTTCCCTTAACAAAACATATCTAAATAGCTCAGGATGGCACTCTCCATCATTCCCTCTAAGATTTTCTCTACCAGTGAAGTCAGATTAACCAGTCTGTAGTTACCAGCTTCACTCTTAGAACCACATTTACATATTGGCAATACATTGGCACTTCTCCAATCCAAAGAAATCTCTCCCAACTCCAAAGATGCCCTCATAATTAACCTCAATAGTTCAATACACTTCCTGGCACCCTCCCTCAAAATGACTTGGTATATGCCATCAACTCCCGGAGCCATCTTTATGCTCAAAACTTTCATCAAGACTTAAAAATTGCAGGCTTCCTAGACAAATAAACGATTTCAAGGTAATTGCAAGTAACCCCAGCCTCCAGTTAATTCCATAATATGGTGGAAAAAAGGTTAACTCTGCTAAAACTCAATCCAGTCTTATTTTTTTGGTGGGTTTATCTCAATTAGGAATTACTCTAACTTCTAACCTCCCTTGGAATAAGCACATCACAAATGCTATCTTCTTTGCACTAACGACTGAATTTTTGTTTTTTCCTCTTGGCATTACATTTTTTCCTAACTACTCACTCACTCTGTATAAATCTTATTTCTGTCCTACTCTGGGATATTGTTCCCGCACCTGGGGTGGGGCTCCCAAAAACCCTCTCTTCACTTTAGCATCATCAATAGTAGAGGCACATGATGCAAGAAAGCAAATTAATAACAGCATCACACAAAACAAAAAAAACCAATTCCCATTTCACTGATCTATTCATTCCAAATGTTTGTTTAGTTCTGGCTTGAATTTATTTAAGCTATCAGCTTCCACAACAACAGATAGAAGTTTGTTCCAACAATCAAATACCCGCTGGCGAAATGCAAACTTCACACATATATTCTACAATTGTCTTTCCTCAGTTTGAATATATGCCCCCCTCAGGTCTCTAATCTGAGCAAGAGGTAGAATCCCATTAGCATTAGTAAAACATTTGATGCAAGAAAGAAAGCTTAACCAGCGTCAAAAAAAAAAAAAAAAACCCGCTCCCATTTCACCCCTCAATTCGTTCCAAATACCTGTCCAACTGAGTTTTAAATTTATTTAGGCTATCAACTTATACAACAAAGGATGGAAGTCTGTTCCACCAACTACCCGCTGGCTGAAGGTAAACTTTGGCACATCTATCCTACATCTTTCATTCCTCAATTTCAATTTATGCCCTCTCAGGTGATTATTCTGAGCAAGAGGAAGAATCCCATCGGCATTGGGCATGCACAAACCATTCCAGGCTTTATACACCTAAATCAGATCACCCTGCAGGTAACTAGTCTCCAGACACTGTAATTTGCAAAATTTAAATCTTTCTTCATAAGAGCAATCCTTTATTCCATTCACTAATCTTGTTGCCCTTCTCTGTACTTGTTCCAAAAGCTCTATATCCTTCTTAAAACGAGGCCTCCAGACCTGTATACATGTACTCAAGGTGTGGCCTCACCATTGCCATATTCAAGAGGATAATCACCTCCTTATCCCTGCTAGAAAAATTCCTGTATACCATTGACAAGACACTGAGCTACTCTTGCAGACCATCTGCTTTGTTCAGAACACTTCATATATGCCTGCGCAATTACCTCCAAGTCCTTTTTGTTCTCTACCACTGTCAGTGTAGTACCCCACAGTTGATACTGTTACTCTGGGATTACTGCTTCCAATATGTAGTACTTTACATTTATCAATGTTGAAGTTCATTTGCCACCTCTCAGCCCATCTGCTCAACTTTTATAGATCCTGTTTCAGCAGCATATTGTCATTAGTATCCTTAACAACCATACCAACCTTCGTATTGTCTGCAAACTTGGACATTAAGCTTGATATACCATCATCATCATTTACAAATACAGAAAATAACAATGGACCCAACACTGAACCCTGAGGGACTCCACTAATAACATTAGTCCACGATGAGCAGTATCCATTGATTGCCACTCTGTCTTCTCCCACTCAACCATCCCTTTATCCATAGCAGCAATTTGCCTCCAATCCCACACTGCTCCAATTTGTTCAGCAGTCTTCCGTGTGCAACGGAAGACTGCTTTTATCCAAAATATGATATCAAAGTTATTTCCTGCATCCAGTTCCTTTGTGACCACATCATAGTATCCAATCAAATTGGTCAGGCAAGACTTTCCCTAAACAAAACCATGCTGTGTCCAAGCTATAACTGAAGACTTGTCTATATGATCCTGCAGTGCTTCTTTAACCAGTGCTTCCATTAATTTTCCTGGAACAGAAGTTAAACTAGCAGTCTATGATTACTTGTGTTGCCCTTTGATCCTCTGTGAATTGGTGTCACATTTGCACATTTCCAATCCACGAGTACCTCACCTGAGTCCAAAGTAGCTCTCATAATTATGGCTAGGGGTTTGCTTACTTCCTTTGCTGCCTCCTTTAATATAACTGGATAGATCCCATCCACCCCTGGTGACTTTTTTGTTTATCTTCAGCAATTTCACCTCCACTTTCCTCTCAGTTATTACAAAATCATATAGCTCACTGCCAGTTCAGCTCACCTCTGGCATTCCCCCCTCCCTGAATAACTCCTCATGGGTAAATGTAGATGCAAAATGCATTGAGCCTGCCCAATCCATTCAAGGCCTTATACACCTCAAACAGATCACCTTGCAGGTGCCTAGTCTCCAGAAGCTGCAATTTGCAGAACTTAAGCCTTTCTTCACAAGAGCACCCCTTTATTCCATTCACCAGTCTTATTGCCCTTCTCTGTACTTAGTCTAGCAACTCTACATCCTTCTTAAAATGAGGTTTCCTGACCTGTATGCAGTACTCAAGGTGTGGCATGACCATTGCCTTATATAAGGGATAATCTCCTCCTTATCCCGCCTAGAAAAATTCCTGCGTATCATTGACAAGACCCCATGACCTACTCCGGCATCCTATCTGCACTGTCGGAAAACTTCATATCTGACTGAAAAATTACCCACTTGTCTCATTCATTCACAACAGTGATCTCCGACAGTTTTTAAATTCTGTACAGTGCGATCAACCGACGATGTTACCAAGAGTAAATTCTAAGTGGGAAGCATTCAAGGAATTAATCGTGAATACTACTAAAAGTTTCATACCTATTAAGAAATATTGTTCAAGGTTTAGGCCTAAATGGTTGTCAAATGAACTAATGAGACTCGTAACAGAAAAGAAAAACGCATGGGATGCATATAAATTATCAAGCGACTCAGAAGCCTATGGCAGATATAAGTTAATCTGTAATCAGGTCACAAAGGAGGTTTGGCAGGCGAAGGCAGATTACGAGAAATCCTTGGCAAAAGATGCTAAGAAAAACAGCAAGGATTTCTTTACTTATATAAACTCTAAAAGGAAGGGGATGAATCTGATTGGTCCACTTGACATCGATGGTTCGACTGTTGATGATCCTGCTCAGATAGCAAACAAACTGAATGAGTATTTTGCATCTACATTCACACGTGAGGAATTATTAAGGTTTGAAAATGGCAGAAGGTTATCAAATTGTAGCAGGATACTTAATGATTTTGTAATAACTGAGAGCAAAGTGGAAGAGAAACTGTTGAAGTTAAACGTAAGAAAAGCACCTGGGGTGGATGGGATCTATCCAGTTATATTAAAGGAGGCGGCAAAGCAACTAAACAAACCCTTAGCCATAATTATGAGAGCATCCTTGGACTCAGGGGAGGTTCCCACGGACTGGAGATGTACAAATGTATCCCCAACTCACAAAGGGGGATCTAATGGTGACATGAGTAATTACAGACCAGTTAGTTTAACTTGTTTTCCGGGTAAAATAATGGAGTCACTGGTTAAAGATGCATTGCAGGATAATCTAAACTGCAGCAATAATTCAGACACAGCATGGGTTTGTTTAGGGAAAGTCTTGTCTGACAAATTTGATAGGATATTATGATGTGGTTACAAAGGAACTGGATGCAAAAAATAATTTTGATATCATATATTTGGATTTCAGGAAAGCTTTTGACACTGTTGCGCATGGAAGACTATTGTACAAATTGGAGCAGAATGGTATTAAGGGTAAGTTGCTACAATGGATAAAAGGATGGTTAAGTGCAAGAAGACAGAGGGTGGTAATCAATGGGTGCTGCTCTTCTTGGACTAATGTTATTAGTGGAGTCCCACAGGCTTCGGTGTTGGGTCCACGGTTGTTTTGTATATTTATCAATGATATTGATGAAGGTATATCAGGCTTAATGTCGAAGTTTGCAGATGATACAAAGGTTGGCAGGGTTGTTAATGACAGTAATGGCAGTGTGTTACTGCAACAGGATCTAGATAATTTGGGCAGATGGGCTAAGAAGTTTCAACTGAAGTTTAACCTTGACAAATGCAAAGTACTGCATATGGGTAGAAGTAACCACAGAGAAACGTACCAACTGTGTGGTACTACACTTAAGGTGATAGAAAATGAGAAAGACCTGGGAGTAATTGTGCAGTCAGATATGAAGTTTTCTGAGAAATGCAGACAGGCTGCCATGGCAGGTCATGGGGTTTTGTCAACGATATATAGGAATTTTGCTAGCAGGGAAAAGGAGGTGATTATCCCTCTGTATAAGGCAATGGTCAGGCCACGCCTTGAGTACTGCGTACAGGTCTGGAGGCCTCATTTTAGGAAGGATGTAGATTTACTTGAGCGTGTACAGAGAAGGGCAACAAGATTGGTGAGGGGAATGAAGGGATCCTCTTATCAAGAGAGGCTTAAGTTCTGCCAATTGCAGTGGCTGGAGACTAGGCACCTGCACGGTGATCTGATTGAGGTGTATAAGGCCTTGAATGGGTTCAGCACGCTGAATTCTGATGGGATCCTTCCACTTGTTCAGATTACGAACCTAAGGCGGCATAAATTCAAATTAAGAAAGGACAGATGTAGAATAGATGTGCAGAAATTTGCCTTTAGACAGTGGGTGGTTAATTGCTAGAACAAACTTCCATCTGTCGTTGTGGAAGTTGACAGGTTGAATAAATTTCGGGAGGAACTGGACAGGCATTTGGAGGGAATGGTGTGATTTTTTTTTTTTTTGGCTGATGCTGCATTACATGCCACTACTACTACTACTACTACTTCCATGAGTGTAACACCACATAATTGGTACATTTCTCTGAGGTTACTGCTACCGATATGCAGTACTTTGCATATGTCAATGTTAAACTTCAGTTGCCACTTCTCAGCCAATCTACCCAACTTTTCCAGATCTTGTTGCAGCAGCAGCATACCTGCCATTACTGTTATTAACAACCCTGCTAACCTTTGTATCATCTGCAAACTTTGACGTTAAGCTTGATATACCTTCATCAATATCATTGATAAATTAATCCCCATAAAACAGTACCCATCGATTACCACTCTCTCTATTCCCACTCAACCATCCTTTTATCCATTGTAGCAGCTTGCCCTTAATGCCATACTATTCAAATTTATTATTAGCTATAGGGTGCAAGGAAGCCTGTGGCTTATGCTGCACCAGCCAAAAAAAAAAAAAAAAAAATTCTGAATTATCCTGAGAGAGAGAACAAGAATCAGAAGTAGAATGGAATAACCAAGAAAGAGAAGCATGATATTCAGCTCAGCAACCTGGGTGTTCCAAGCCCATACTCACCAGATCTGTGCCATCTTCCATGTGCAACAGTATTAAAAGCTTTTCTGAAATCCACTTCTTCTAGTATATTGAAAAGCCAATCAGGTTAATTGAATGAGTGTGATTTGTTTTTTTTTTTTTTTTTTTTTTTTTTTTTTTTTAAGGAGCATTAGCAACTAAGGCCATATTGCTCCGGATATGCGGTGGTCATTCCCTGACCTTTCCGCATCCTCCTTATTTGGTGATGACGGGCTCGAACCCCGGTCTAATCAGGAAGCGTGCGCTACACACTGCTGCTCCTTCTCACCTGGCTACGGAGGCGCCATCAGGTTAATTTCACTCTGTCTCATAGATGTTTAGTTTCTGTTGCATTCCTTTCCTATAGCCATTTTATATTTTTATAGCCTTTTCCACTCCACAATACTGGTTGTCTGAAGTGCCACCTGTAATTCTCCAACTCTTCCAAATCAGTTCAAACACTTGCTGTTACTAGTTAGCATCCATTCACTATTCAACTCCAAATTCAGAGAACGAGCTTTTCCTCTTCCTCATCTACCTCCTCTTCTCTGGAGCACCCGGGGTGGATGGGATCTATCCAGTTATATTAAAGGAGGCAGCAAATGAAGTAAGCAAACCCTTAGCCATAATTATGAAAGCTACTTTGGACTCAGGGGAGATACCCATGAAGTGGAGATGTGCAAATGTGACCTCAATTCACAGAGGTGGATCAAAGGGCAACACAAATAATTACAGACCTGTTAGTTTAACTTCTGTTCCAAGAAAATTAATGGAGGCCCTGGTTAAAGAAACATTGCAGGATCATCTAGACAAGATTTCAGTTATAACTTGGACACATCATGGTTTTGTTAAGGGAAATTCTTGCCTGATCAATTTGATTGGATACTATGATGTGGTCACAAAAAAACTGGATGCAAAGAATAACTTTGATATCATATAGTTGGATCTTAGAAAGGCTTTTGAGACTGTTGCACATGGAAGACTGCTGAACAAATTGGAGCAGTGTGGTATTGGAGGCAAATTGTTGCTATGGATAAAGGGATGGTTGAGTGGGAATCAATGGACACTGCTCATTGTGGACTAATGTTATTAGTGGAGTCCCTCAGAGTTCAGTGTTGGGTCCATTGTTGTTTTCTGTATTTATAAATGATACTGATGATATATCAAGCTTAATGTCCAAGTTTGCAGACAATACGAAGGTTGGCAGGGTTGTTAAGGACACTAATGACAGTACACTGCTGCAACAGGATCTAGAAAAGTTGAGCAGATGGGCTGAGAGGTGGCAAATGAAGTTTAACATTAACAAATGTAAATACTACATATGGGAAGCAGTAACCCCAGAGTAACATATCAACTCTATGGTTATACACTGACAGTGGCAGAGAATGAAAAGGACCCGGGTGTATTTGTGCAGGCAGATATGAAGTTTTCCGAACAGTGCAGACGGTCTGCAAGGGTAGCTCATGGTGTCTTGTCAATGATATACAGGAATTTTTCTAGCAGGTATAAGGAGGTGATTATCCCTCTGTATAAGGCAATAGTCAAGCCACACCTTGAGTATTGTTTACAGGTCTGGAGGCCTCATTTTAAGAAGGATGTAAAGCTGTTGGAACAAATACAGAGCAGGGCAACAAGATTAGTGAATTGAACAAAGGGTTGCTCTTACGAAGAAAGGGCTTAAATTTTGCAAATTACAATGTCTGGAGACTAGACACCTGTGAGGTGATCAGACTGAGGCGTATAAAGCGTGAATGGTTTGAGCATGCTCAATGGTGATTGGATTCTTCCTCCTGCTGATAATAATCACCTGATTAGGAGAGTATAAATTAAAATTAAGGAAAGACAGATGTGCGGAAGTTTGCCTTTAGCCAGCGGGTAGTTGGTTGGTGGAACAGACTTCCATCCTTTTTGTGAAAGTTGACAGCCTAAATAAATTTAATGCTGAGGTGGACAGGTATTTGGAACGAGTGGAGGGGTGAAATGGGAGCAGGTTTTTTTTTTTTTTTTTGGCTGATGCTGCATAAGCTTGCTTTCTTGTATCATATGCCTCTACTAATGCTAACCTTGCTTGCTTCACATGTATTTCCTGAAAATTACAATTTACAGAAATCGAAGTGTAATTTCGACTAGTATCTATTGTTCATACCTGGGAATGGTACTAAGTACAAGTTTTAATACTTTTTTGTATTTTGAATTTTCATTTTAGCAGGTAGGCAATGCAATCAATTTTTTTTACTGTGGCAATATCTGCTTTCCATCAACATAAGACAATGCCCAGTTTTTAACTTTTGTCCCTGTGTATGATATCTTCTCATGCTATTGTCAAAAAATTTCCAAGCAGTACAAAGTAGTTTAATTTTCAGTGTTGTTTTTTTGTACAAAATCAGTGTAATATGAACAAACTATCACACCATGGCAAATTCTAACCCTCTTATATTTTTATCAATGATAAAGGGATTGGATACCAAACTTTCAAATTTTGTTCCTATATCCCTGTGGGCCATCTTTAAAAAATTTCAAAGGTACATAACCTATGTATATATTAAGTGCAATAGCATCATTAATACACAGCCATTTCTGAATTAACAGAATATTTATAAGGCGGCATCATTTTAAGTTATATCTCATATTGTGAATACCTTTACAAGTTGCCATGGTATTGCACTACTTCAAATAAGTAACGCTTCACCTTGGGAGAAGACTAATGTTACTTTTTCTTAGATGGATACCACCACTCAGACGGCACCGTTTCAGGGTTATCTGGCCCTTCTTTGGTGGGTGGGTAGGTACCCAAGTGATGCAATAATGGCAAAACGGTTATGAAGTACAACTCCACAATATGAGAGATGCCTGTGGTGTATGATGTATTTAGACTAAGATGCGTTTAGGGCTAAAGCCTCAAGCTGCGAGAAAATTTAGACTACGTATATATTAAGTGCAATAGCATCATTAATACACAGCCATTTCTGAATTAACAGAATATTTATAAGGCGGTATTGTTTTAAGTTATATCTCATATTGTGAATACCTTCACAATGAACTGCCATGGTATTGCACTACTTCGAATAAGTAACGCATCACCTGGGAAGAAGACTAAGGTTACTTATTCTCAGATGGATACTACCACTCAGACAGCACCGTTTCAGAGCTAAACTTGCTCGCAGCTTGAAGCTTTAGCCCTAAACGCATCTTAGTCTAAATACATCATACATCATTAGGCATCTCTCATATTGTGGAGTTATACTTCTTAACCGTTTTGCCATTATTGCATCACTTGGGTACCTATCCACCCACCCTTCTTTGGTGGTTGGATGGGCCAAATAGCCCTGAAACGGTGCCATCTGGGTGGTGGTATCCATCTGAAAATAAGTAACATTAGTCTTCTTCCCAGGTGAAGCGTTACTTATTTTAAGTAGTGCAATACCATGGCAACTCATTGTGAAGGTATTCACAATATGAGATAACTTAAAACGATGTCACCTTATAAATATTCTGTTAATTCAGAAATGGCTGTGTATTAATGATGCTATTGCACTTAATATATACAAAGGGTACTAGGAAAGTTTTGCAATACAGCTTTGTTTATTTAATTTTTTCAAAGTAATTTCCTCTACATTCAATACACCTCTCCATCCTCCGAAACCAATCTTTAAACCAGTTCTGCCAAGTTTCACTAGGGAGTAAAGCACACTCGTTGTCCCAAGCCCGTAGAAGGTCCTCATCACTGGAAAACCGCCTCCCTTTTAGCTTCATTTTCACATGCGGGAACAGTGCAAAGTCGCAGGGAGCAAGGTCTGGACTGTAGAGAGGGTGCTCCAGAAGTTTCAGTCCTGTCGTGGTCAAATATTCGGTGCAGGCTTTGGCGCGGTCAGCTGGAGCATTATCGTGATGGAGGTACCAGGTGTCCATTCTTGACTTTGGCCGCAGGTTCTTCATAGATCCAATGACTTTAGGCAGGCATTGTTCAGTATACCACTTAGCTGTGACTGTCTTCTGCGTGTCCAAAACGACACATTCCACAATTCCACTCGATTTGAAAAATACAGCTATCATTTTCTTCTTTACAGATCGGGATTTTCTGACAATTACGGGTGTGTCGTCATCACCAAAGACCCAAACTTTGTTTTGAGCCTTGGTCGGCAGATCGTAATAGTACAGCCAAGTCTTGTCACCTGTCACGATGTTGTTCACATACCGAGATTGTCCCTTATCAAACTTTTTTAACATCTCCCGGCACCAAGTCACATGTCGTGTCATCTTGCTCTTCAGTCAGTTGATGCGGCACCCAGAGAGAACAAAGTTTCTTCACGTGCAAATGATCTTGCAGAATCGAACGAATTGCTGGTGCATTTAGGCCCAAAGTATCCTCTATCTGTTGGTAGGTCACTCGCCTGTTTTCGTCAAGCATTTTCTTCACAGCAGTAACGTTTTCCTCCGTAACTGACGTTCGTGGCTTTCCCGGCCTCTCAGAATCCTCCAGAGTGAAATTTCCCCTTTGGAATTCTCTATACCACCTGAATATCATTGTACGATGTGGACAATCATCATCTAGTGCAAGAGTCATTTCTTCTAAGCACTGGTCTATGGTTAAACCACGCACGAAATTATACCGAAAAACTGTCCTTTTCTCATTTCGTGACCACGATGGCATCGCAAGCACTTTACACTCTCACTACTAATGAATAACTGAGCCCATCGACTTGGCGCGGCGGCTACTATGCACGTATGAACATGTCTCAAAATGCAGCAACAAGCAGCTTCCTGTGATTCATTGTTGCGTCATATTGCAAAACTTTCCTAGTACCCTTTGTACATAGTCTAAACTTGCTCACAGCTTTAGCCCTAAACGCATCTTAGTCTGGGTAAATAACCTTTAATTTCCAAGGGAGTTGCTTTGGATCTGAACGTCAGCCACGCTAGCCAGTTACCAACATAACTTGCCTGCAGAAATTTACCATGTGGCCAGCAAGAGTTAACCATACAAACATTAACTACAATGTTAATGTTTGTATATAGTCTTGCACATGGAAGACTGCTACACAAATTGGAGCAGTGTGACATTGGAGGCAAATTGCTGCTATGGATAAAGGGGTGGTTGAGGGGGAGAAGACAGAGAGTGGTAATCAATGGACACTGCTCATCGTGGACTAATGTTATTAGTGGAGTCCCTCAGGGCTCAGTGTTGGGTCCATTATTGTTTTCTGTATTTATAAATGATATTGATGATGGTATATCAAGCTTAATGTCTAAGTTTGCAGACGATACAAAGGTTGGCAGGGTTGTCAAGGACACTACTGACACTATGCTGCTGCAACAGGATCTGGAAAGGTTGAGCAGATGGGCTGAGAGGTGGCAAATGAAGTTTAACATTGACAAATGTAAAGTACTACATATGGGAAACAGCAACCCCAGAGCAACGTATCAACTCTGTGGTACTACACTGACTGTGGTAGAGAATGAAAGGGACTTGGGGGTGGTTGTGCAGGCAGATATGAAGTTCTCTGAGCAGTGCAGACGGGCTGCAAGAGTAGCTCATGGAGTATTGTCAATGATATACAGGAATTTTTCCAGCAGGGATAAGGAGGTGATTATTCCATTGTATAAGGCAATGGTCAGGCCACACCTAGAGTACTGTATACAGGTCTGGAGGCCTCATTTCAAGAAGGATTGGTTTGGTTTTTTTTGGCGCATTGGCAGCTAAGGCCATAATGCGATTCAAGAAGGATGTAGAGCTGCTGGAACGAGTACAGAGAAGGGCAACAAGATTAGTGAATGGAACAAAGGGGTGCTCTTACGAAGAAAGGCTTAAGTTTTGCAAATTACAGTGTCTGGAGACTAGGCACCAGCGAGGTGATCTGATAGAGGTGTATAAAGCCTTGAATGGTTTAAGCATGCTCAATGCTGATGGGATTCTTCTTCTAGCTCAGAAAAATCACCTGAGAGGGCATAAATTCAAATTGAGGAAAGACAGATGTAGGATAGACGTGCGGAAATTTGCCTTTAGCCAGCGGGTTGTTGGTTGGTGGAACAGACTTCCATCCCTTGTGGTGGAGGTTGATAGCCTAAATAAGTTTAAGGCTCAGCTGGACAGGTATTTTGAACGAACAGAGGGGTGAAGTGGAAGTGGTTTTTTTTTTTTTTTTTGGCTGATGCTGCATAAGCTTGCTTTCTTGCATCAAATGCCTCTACTAATGCTAATGCTAATGTTATCAAGAGTTGGTGGTGGGGGGGGAGAGATTGAGTGAAATGCTCTGCATTTAGGAACTAAATAGATTGCAACTTTTAATTTGAATTTTCAATGAGAATCTTAAATATATGCATGACGTTTATAATTTATATTTTTTTCAAATAAATTTCTTTACATTCTTTGTAAATTTTTATAAAAATATTATGGAGTGAAAACTCCTGTTTAGCAGAATTATACATGAAATCAGTGGCACATCCAGGTGTCAATGTAAGGGGGGGGGCATCTGACGAGGCTTTTGAGTTTTTTTAGAACACATCCTGCATTCTTTTTCTTTAATTTCTAAATTTTTGTTAGGGGGGGATATATTACCCCTCTGACCACCTCTGAATATGCCCCTGCATGAAATGATTTGATGGAGAGATGCTTTTCAATCAAACAATTTAATTTTTTTATTGAAAATGCATCATCAAAACAGATGAATCCATTATTCAACAACTTGGAAACATTGGACACTACCTTGATGGACTTATTGGTTTTTGTTAAACTGGCTACTTTGTGACAACGAATAATGAACAAGAGCAGTCAAGCAATGTGCGGAAGGAAAAATTTCTGACTGAACATGTAATGAAAACTAGGTATATTGACCTAGTTTTCAAGTACTTTTAGAAAGACAAAATTTATACCAATTCACAATGGGCAGCTTTCTAATACAAAGTTTGAGAAAGATGATTAAACTAGGCCTGTTTTTTAAGAAATGGATTTTTCTGGAAACTCACTCAAGTTCATCAACACTGATAAATTAACATCAATATTAGAGTAAATTCTAAGTCAAGGGAGAAATGAAAGAAAATAAGCAAGTAAATTATCATGGGCATCTTTTTAAGAATATGGTCTGCATTCAGAATAAGGCTAACTATATATGATTGTACAAAGTAATATATTCTAACATAATGTATCAAAGGTCAATAATACTGTTTTGCCTCTGGAAAAAGATTAACAAAAATCCCGAAATAAAGTAAAAAAAAAAAAAAAAAATTGGTCCATAACTTCTTATTTAAGGAAATGTGAAAAGGCAGTAGGGATTAAATTAAACCAAATTTTTTGTTGGTTAGAATCATCACTGATTCCAATTAATTACTAATTTGAATTAGTAATTAACTGAAATTAAATTCATTATTAATAAACACATTATTAATGATAATCCTAATAATATGATAGATCTGATTATTTAATGAGAAAACATACCACAGATTGATTACTTTATCATTTCTTATGCAAAAGCATGTTTATTCCTATTACTGTACAATATTTAGCGTAATAGCAATAAATATGGTGTCCAAAGAATTCAACTTGATTTTAAAATTTATATTTTTTGTGCCCTGCTTGGAGGTTTTTTTTTTTTTTTTTTTTTTGTATTGATAAAAAAACTGTGAAGTCAGTCAGACAAAATAGACAAAATCTTTAGTTTTTGCCTTTTTAAATGCTTCTTTGATTTTTTCATGAACAATTCCAGGTTTCTCAGAAGCATCAACTCTTGTATGTATTCCCATCTTCTGATAGTAATCAACAAGTGGAGAAGTTTGCTTGTGATAGGTTTCCAGCCGTTTCTTCAAAACTTCAGCAGTGTCATCTGATCTACGAATTAGGGGCTCTCCAGAAACCTGAAATAAAATTTATGAGAATTTTTTTTTTAACAGCTTGAGTCTAATTTTCAGCTTCATGAGAAAAACACAAAAAAATTAAATCAAATAAAAAAATTTGACCAACTCATTAAATAAAGTAAAAAACAAGTGTCACTTGTCTCCACATAAAGCATCCAATAAGTTTACTGATATAAAATATTTAAGGGCAAAGGCCTCATGCTACGAGGTAGAATGACTAACATGTAGGTTAGTGCAAAAGCATCATTTTAATGTAGACATCTACCAAAGTAGTTAAATTAATTAATTAAATTGGCGTCGTTTTGGTTATATCCCATATTATGAATGCCTTCACAACAAGTTGCCATGGTATTGTACTACTTCGAATAAATAACACTTCACCAGTGGAGAAGACTACTGTTATTTATTCTCAGCGGATACCACCACCCAGACGGCACCATTTCAAAGATTGTTGACTTCCCTTCGGTGGGTGGGCAGGTACCCTGGTGTTGTAATAGTGACAACCCAGTTATGAAGTATAACTTCACAATATGAGAGATGCCTGATGGTGTGCAGTGATAGACTATAAAATATTTAAGGGCAAAGGCCTCAATGCTACGAGGTAGAATGACTAACATGTAGGTTAGTGCTAAAGCATCATTTTAGTGTAGCCATCTACCAAAGTAGTTAAATTAATTAATTAAATTGGCATCGTTTTGGTTATATCTCATATTGTGCATACCATCAGGCATCTCTCATATTGTGAAGTTATACTTCATAACTGGGTTGTCACTATTGCAACACCAGGGTACCTGCCCGCCCACCGAAGAAGCCAACAAGCTTTGAAACGGTGCCGTCTGGGTGGTGGTATCTGCTGAGAATAAATAACAGTACAGGTGACCCCCGCTTAACACTGATCATTCGTTCCGGAAAAACAGAGCGCTAAGTGAATCCGCGCTAAGCGAGCGCCGCTTTCCCATAAGGTAACATATGTATTTGTGAGCTGCGGTCGGTGCCATAGGATATTTCCTAATCAATAATAAACGGTAATGAAAAGATGCACAAATGTCGGTCAAAATATTTAATATTCAAATATTTGCACATATAAAATATTCTGCATTACATACGTATAATTATGTGGTAACTACTTGCGTATCAAAAGTAAACTTAAAATTCCAATTAAAATAATGAATTTAATTGATTGAATTTAATCATGAAAAATGTGTGGATTTTGAGTTGAACTTTAGCCCTCTTCCAAATAAACTAAAAGGGGTATTAATTTTAAATGGCCCGCAGCGTTACCACCCAACAATAACGTCAACTGATCCTTCGCCGCTTTGAAACTTGGCATGTTTTTTCTTCTTTCAATATGAAACTTCTTTTAGGCATTCGTTTCCACAAAAGTCCTCTTCATCTATGTTAAAAACTTGTTGAGAAGTATAACACATAATACCCCTCTTCAATAATTTTAACAAGTTCTTTTTTGAAAGTTTCAGCTCCTTGATCTGGCTAATCTCTCTCTCTCTCTTTTTTTTTTTTTTTTTTTTTTTTTTTTTTGTTAATATTTAACTTAACTGAATTCTGCATTGGACATTATCTTCAATAAAATTAAAGTCTTTCCATTTCAATCCTAATAGCCAGCCTAGCCCTAGTTGCTTGCAGTGGAACAGCTACTTTTCCCGCTGCAAAAATTAATTCTTTATTTTTTTATAATTGTTCTTACAGTTAAAGTTGCAAGTCCTAAATTATGGCACACATCCGCTTGTCGTTGACCGGAATCGATTCGCTTCAAAACGTCTAATTTTCAAATTCAGTCTTTTTCTTACATTTATAGTCTTCGTACTGTGCTCAGACGTTGTTGATTTTTCATTCTTTTTTCATTCTTCGAAAATGTAACTGCGTTGGTTGCATTAATTATGATACAATGTTCAAGTAAACTGTCCGTTTCGCACGTTGTCTAATACGGTACTGAGTGATGACTAGACTTCGGATAAATGCATATAACGCAAATATTACAAGCAATATACTTCTCATTTTTTAAAATGTTGATCTAGGAACTACGTAACAAGTCACTGTACTGAAATTAAATTAGCGTGCGAGAAATTTTCACTGAGCGTGGGAAAATTTCTCAAGTCGGCGTGGGAAACGTTTTAATGCTGTTTTGCTATTCATTTTCAAGCTATCGACTCCATCGACTCCAAATGAAACGATTTCGTTAAATATGTCAAAAATGTAATCTGTAAAAGAGCGTTATAGTGATCTGTGACAGCGTTATAGTCAGACACGGGTTATAATATAATAACAGCGTTATAGCGAATCAGCGTATAGCGAACCGCGTTATAACGGGGGCCTGCTGTAGTCTTCTCCACTGGTGAAGTATTATTTATTCGAAGTAGTACAATACCATGGCAACTTGTTGTGAAGGCATTCATAATATGGGATATAACCAAAACGATGCCAATTTAATTAATTAATTTAACTACTTTGGTAGATGGCTACGTTAAAATGATGCTTTTGCGCTAATCTACATGTTAGTTTGCTGATATCTAAATACTGGGAGTGTGTTTCTTGAATGCTGAATATGCTGTTACTGTTACCATGTGGATAACAGTATGTGATAAAAAAAAATAAAAAATTAACAATCTTTATCGTAAGGGTAGAGGTATATGCAAGTACCATGACTATACAAACCCTCCGAGCTAGAGACAAACAAGTGAAAAAGGTTACGTCAGATCAGAAGAATTGTATAGGGTAACAAACCTAGTACAGTCAACAAATTTCCTGACTGGCTGTGCAGTGCAGCACTCAATAAATGTAGTATGATTTGCTGTTCACCAAATTGCAAGTTTCAACTTTCATCTACAACATACAAGTTGGTTAATCATTCAGTACATTTTCTTGCTGTGTTATTTCAAGTGCATTTATTTTATTACTGTCAGTATACCTGTGGACCAGTGTCAATTAACTGGTGATATACTGGGTTATGTTACAAATCTATGGATAAGTTTGGTGAAACTAAAGCATTGCTCTCGACATTTCAAAGGCTTTTTATCATCTTTGGCAAAAAATTCTTCTAAATAAGCTTCCATCTCATGGGTTGTCAACTGTTTTTTAAAATTGGATATCCAGTTTTCTCTCTGACCACTCACTGTGGGTGATAGTAGATGGCTGTCTTCTAACTTCTCCACTAATGCTGGTGTTTCCCAAAGTACATTTCTTTCTCCCACTCTTTTCCTCTTGAATATTAATGATCTTCCACTGACTGGAAATCCTATAATCAGTTTTGCTGATGAGAGCATAAAGAAATTCTATCTTCCAGTTTGAAAAATTTTACCTGCACAACCAGCTTCAATTTCTCAAATATCCACTACCAATTCTTTAAATGCTGATCTCCAGTTACAGTCAGTCCTCGTATAACAACAAGAAATCTTTGTGCAATATAAATAACAGGCCTTATGGGAAAAATAGGGTTAGGTGCTGACCACTGAAGATACATTTATAACAAAAACATTACCAAACACAATTAATAATTATAATAAAATACATATTTTTATTATGATTATTACATAATAAAATATTGCTAATTATTTTTCTTTTATCATTTGCAAACTTGTTCTTGATCTGTTCTTTGTTTGATCTTCTATCCAAACAGATAACAGACGTAGCATCTCTTCCAATTCTTTGTCTTGATGTAATGGATTTTGTTACATTGAGTTGTTCCTTCTATAAAAGTTGCTTTTATTTTCTCTCTGTTCTTTCTAATTGTTCTCAGTGTTGCCTCATTTAGGCCTGTAGCATGCACTATCACATGTTCTTTCATTCCGCTCAAAGCATTTCACAATTTCATATTTTTTGAAAATATTTTCTTTTGCTCTCTGAATCTGCAGTATCTCCACCAGAGCATGCTTCCTTTTCATACTTTTTAAGTATTTTACTCATTTTTAAGGAATAAAGCATTATTAGAGTATAAAAAAAAAAGCAAAATTAAAAAGGCATGCTTCATACGCACAAAGAAAGCAGCACGCACATAGAAACTGAGTAAACAATGCATTAAGTTTGTGTTCAGCCGGGGTGATTCCGCCGCATTCAACTGCCATTTCTTGTAAATGCAAGGTTGAATAATGCATAACAAATTCGGTTCGTGTTATTTGCGAAATCGTACCCCTATATATAGACTGGCAGAATTACTTAACAAGTACAGGTCATTGTTTAAAAAAAAAGCCGTAATTAGGGTTGAATTTGAAAGTGCCTGCAATTCTGCCCAGACACGATAGGAGAGAGTATATGATGAGAGCCTTGTCGATCAATTCGGCCCTGGAAAGATCGTGCGAGGCTCAAGGGTTAGAATTTGCTGATGCTATAGATGCAGTGTAAGGCAGGTCGGAAAACTGCTAGCTTGGGGTGGGATACAAGGACTAATAGATTAACAGTGGCCACTGGCAGAGGTGAAAGTGATTCTTGCACTGCTTCTATTGGAATGAGCAAGCAGCATAGAGAGAAAGTTGCTGGGGATTTCAAGAACTGCTGGGAGTCAGCATGGAGCAAGTAAATACATAGGCTGTGTTGGGGTAACTAAGAGTAGGAACAGGTGCATGTATACCTGCATATACACCAATACTAGAAGTATAGCAAATAAATTTGATGAATTTGAAGTGCTGGTCACGACATCAATGGCAGATATTGTTGGGATATTAGAGAGGTGGTGTCACACAGATATAAGGAATGCAGAACTGGAATTTGGGGAGTATAATGTGTACAGGAAGGAGAGACAAGATAGGAATGGAGGAGGGGATATACTATTAGTTAAGAAACACACAAAATCCAAGGAAGTGAAGCCAGTTGACATCGCTGGACAGTGCAGTGTTGAGTCAGTTTGGTGTGACATAAGCATTGGGAGATCAAAATTGAGAGTAGGAGTGTGCTATAGGCCTAATGACTCTGATGAGTATAATAAGGAACTGTACAGGTAAATTGAGTGGGCCAGTAAATCAGAGAGTCTTATAATGGGAGATTTTAATTTCCCAGATATTGACTGGAATTTGGGGGCTGGTCACTCACACACTACCAAGGCTTTTGTGGATTTATTAGATGACTGTTTTCTACATCAGCATGTTCGGGAGGCAACTGGAGGGAGGAATACTCTTGATCTGATTATCAGTAGTGATTCTTCATGCAATAAGAATCTGCATATAAAGGAACCACTGGGTGGCAGTGTGCTGAAGTGAGATGTACTCAAAGAGGTAACTACAATCAGGGAAAAAGGGAAGGGTTTTTGCTTTCGTAAAGGTCACTAGGGTGGTCTGAGACAGTATTTAAACTCTATACGGTGGGAAAAATTGTTTTACCAACATCAAATTCAAGATGGGAAGCATTCAAAGAATTTATCTTGGAAGCTACTAGGCTTTACATACCAACTAAGAAATATTGTTCAAGAAATATTGCTTAAATGGATGTCAGATGAACTAATTAGACATGTGGCAGAGAAGAAAAATGCATGGGATACATATAAATTAATGGGTGACATGGAAGCCTATGATAGATATAAGCTGCTCTGTAACCAAGTTACAAAGGAGATTAGCATTAGTAGAGGCATAGGATGCATGAAAGCAAGCTTATGCAGCATCAGCTAGAAAAAAAAAAAAAAAAAACCTTCCACTTCACCCCTCTGTTCGTTCGAAATACCTGTCCAGCTGAGCCTTAAATTTATTTAGGCTATCAACTTCCACAACAAGGGATGGAAGTCTGTTCCACCAACCAACTACCCACACATCTATCCTACATCTGTCTTTCCTCAATTTGAATTTATGCCCTCTCAGGTGATTATTCTGAGCAAGAGGCAGAATCCCATCAGCATTGAGCATGCTCAAACCATTCAAGGCTTTATACAAAGGGTACTAGGAAAGTTTTGCAATACAGCTTTGTTTATTTAATTTTTTCAAAGTAATTTCCTCTACATTCAATACACCTCTCCATCCTCCGAAACCAATCTTTAAACCAGTTCTGCCAAGTTTCACTAGGGAGTAAAGCACACTCGTTGTCCCAAGCCCGTAGAAGGTCCTCATCACTGGAAAACCGCCTCCCTTTTAGCTTCATTTTCACATGCGGGAACAGTGCAAAGTTGCAGGGAGCAAGGTCTGAACTGTAGGGAGGGTGCTCGAGAAGTTTCAGTCCTGTCGTGGTCAAATATTCAGTGCAGGCTTTGGCGCACTAAGCTGGAGCATTATCGTGATGGAGGTACCAGGTGTCCATTCTTGACTTTGGCCGCAGGTTCTTCATAGATCCAATGACTTTAGGCAGGCATTGTTCAGTATACCACTTAGCTGTGACTGTCTTCTGCGTGTCCAAAACGACACGTTCCACAATTCCACTCAATTTGAAAAATACAGCTATCATTTTCTTCTTTACAGATCGGGATTTTCTGACAATTACGGGTGTGTCGTCATCATCAAGGACCCAAACTTTGTTTTGAGCCTTGGTCGGCAGATCGTAATAGTACAGCCAAGTCTCGTCACCTATCACGATGTTGTTCACATACCGAGATTGTCCCTTATCAAACTTTTTTAACATCTCCCAGCACCAAGTCACACGTCGTGTCATCTGCTCTTCAGTCAGTTGATGCGGCACCCAGAGAGAACAAAGTTTCTTCACGTGCAAATGATCTTGCAGAATCGAACGAATTGCTGGTGCATTTAGGCCCAAAGTATCCTCTATCTGTTGGTAGGTCACTCGCCTGTTTTCGTCAAGCATTTTCCTCACAGCAGTAACGTTTTCCTCCGTAACTGACGTTCGTGGCCTTCCCGGCCTCTCAGAATCCTCCAGAGTGAAATTTCCCCTTTGGAATTCTCTATACCAGCTGAATATCGTTGTATGATGTTGACAATCATCATCTAGTGCAAGAGTCATTTCTTCTAAGCACTGGTCTATGGTTAAACCACGCATGAAATTATATCGCAAAACTGTCCTTATCTCATTTCGTGACCACGATGCCATCGCAAGCACTTTACACTCTCACTACTAATGAATAACTGAGCCCATCGACCTGGCGCGGCGGCTACTATGCACGTATGAACATGTCTCAACATGCAGCAACAAGCAGCTTCCTGTGATTCATTGTTGCGTCATATTGCAAAACTTTCCTAGTACCCTTTATACACCTCTATCAGATCATCTCGCCAGTGCCTAGTCTCCAGACACTGTAATTTGCAAAACTTATGCCTTTCTTCGAAAGAGCAACCCTTTGTTCCATTCACTAACCTTGTTGCCCTTCTCTGTACTCGCTCCAGCAGCTCTACGCCCTTCTTGAAATCAGGCCTCAATATCTGTATACAGTAGTCAGGGTGTGGCCCGACCATTGCCTTATACAAGGGAATAATCACCTCCTTATCCCTGCTAGAAAAATTCCTGTATCTCATTGATAAGACACAATGAGCTACTCTTGCAGCCCGTCTGCACTGCTCAGAGAACTTCATATCTGCCTGCACAACCACCCCCAGGTCCCTTTCATTCTCTACCACTGTCAGTGTAGTACCACAGAGTTGATACCTTCCTCTGGGGTTGCTGTTTCCCATATGAAGTACTTTACATTTGTCAATGTTAAACTTCATTTGCCACCTCTCAGCCCATCTGCTCAACCTTTCCAGATCCTGTTGCAGCAGCATAGCTTCAGTAGTGTCCTTAACAACCCTGCCAACTTTTGGATCATCTGCAAACTTGGACATTAAGCTTGATATACCATCATCAATATTATTTATAAATACCGAAAACAATAATGGACCCAACACTGAACTCTGAGGAACTCGACTAATAATATTAGTCCACGATTAGCAGTGTCCATTGATTACCACTCGTCTTCTCCCCCTCAACCAACCCTTTCTCGATAGCAGCAATTTTCCATGTGCAACAGTATCAAAAGCCTTTCTTAGATCCAACTATATAATATCAAAGTTATTCCCTGCATCCAGTTCTTTTGTGACTGCATCATAGTATCCAATCAATTTGGTCAGGCAAGACTTCTCCTTAACAAAACCATGCAGTGTCCGAGCTATAACTGAAGTTTTGTCTAGATGATCCTGCGGTGCTTCTTTAACCAGTGCCTCCATTAATTTTATGGAACAGAAGTTAAACTCACAGATCTATAATTACTTGTGTCAGCCTTTGATCTTTCTTTGTGAATTGGGGTCACATTTGCACATCTCCAGTCTATGGGTACCTCCCTTGAGTCCAATGAAGCTCTCATAATTATGGCTAAGGGTTTGCTTACTTCCTTTGCTGCCTCCTTTATTAGGCAGGCAAAGACAGATTATGAGAAATCATTGGAAAAGCATGCAAAGAATTCTTTACCTATGTAATCTGTAAAAGGAAAGCGATAAATCAGATTGGTCCACTGGATCTTGATGGTTCAACTGTTGATGATCCTGCTCAGGTAGCTAACAAACTAAATGAATATTTTGCATCTACATTCACCCATGAGTAGTTATTCAGAGAGGGAAATGCCAGAGGTGAGTTAAACTCTGGCAGTGAGCTGGATAATTTTGTAATAACTGAGAGGAAAGTGAAAGAGAAATTGTTGAAGATAAACATAAAAGAGGCACCCGGGGTGGACGGGATCTATCAAGTTATATTAAAGGAGGCAGCAAAGGAAAGCTAAGCAAACCCTTAGCCATAATTATGAGAGCTTCTTTGGACTCAGGGGAGGAACCAATGGACTGAAGATGTGCAAATGTGACCCCAATTTACAAAAGAGGATCAAAGGGCAACACAAGTAATTATAGACCTGTTAGTTTAACTTCTGCTCCAGGAAAATTAATGAAGGCACTAGTTAAAGATCACCTCGCTGGTGCCTAGTCTCCAGACACTGTAATTTGCAAAACTTAAGCCTTTCTTCGTAAGAGCACCTCTTTGTTCCATTCACTAATCTTGTTGCCCTTCTCTGTACTTGTTCCAGCAGCTCTACATCCTTCTTGAAATGAGGCCTCCAGACCTGTATACAGTACTCTAGGTGTGGCCTGACCATTGCCTTATACAAGGGAATAATCACCTCCTTATCCCTGCTGGAAAAATTCCTGTTTATCATTGACAATACTCCAGGAGCTACTCTTGCAGCCCGTCTGCACTGCTCAGAGAACTTCATATCTGCCTGCACAACCACCCCCAAGTTCCTTTCATCCTCTACCACTATCAGTGTAGTACCATAGAGTTGATACATTGCTCTGGGGTTGCTGTTTCCCATGTGTAGTACTTTACATTTGTCAATGTTAAACTTCATTTGCCACCTCTCGGCCCATCTGCTCAACCTTTCCAGATCCTGTTGGGGGCAGCATAGTGTCAGTAGTGTCCTTGACAACCCTGCCAACCTTTGTATCGTCTGCAAACTTGGACATTAAGCTTGATATACCATCATCAATATCATTTATAAATACAGAAAACAATAATGGACCCAACACTGAGCCCTGAGGGACTCCACTAATAACATTAGTCCACGATGAGCAGTGTCCATCGATTACCACTCTCTGTCTTCTCCCCCTCAACCACGCCTTTATCCATAGCAGCAATTTGCCTCCAATGTCACACTGCTCCAATTTGTGTAGCAGTCTTCCATGTGCAACAGTATCAAAACCCTTTCTAAGATCCAAGTATATAATATCAAAGCTATTCCCTGCATCCAGTTCTTTTGTGACTGCATCATAATATCCAATCAAATTGGTCAGTAAGACTTCCCCTTAACAAAACCATGCTATGTCCGAGCTATAACTGAAGTCTTGTCTAAATGATCCTGCAGTGCTTCTTTAACCAGCGCCTCCATTAATTTTCCTGGAACAGAAGTTAAGCTCACAGGTCTATAATTACTTGTGTCAGCCTTTGATCCTCCTTTGTGAATTGGAGTCACATTTGCACATTTCCAGTCTATGGGTACCTCCCCTGAGTCCAAGGAAGCTCTCATAATTATGGCTAAGTGTTTGCTTACTTCCTTTGCTGCCTCCTTTAATATAACTCGCCTGGTGAGATCGGCAAAAGGGCGTCCTTATGAAGAAAGACTTCGAATATGTGGGTTGCAGAGTTTGGAAACTAGACACCTTAGAGGAGATTTGATTGAGGTGTTTAAGGCTCTGAGAGGCATCAGTAAAATGAATGAGGACAAAATTTTCAAGATTATAAATGATGCTAGAACTAGGGGACATAAATTCAAGTTACGGGGGGAAATGTTTAGATTGGACTGCAGGAAGTTCTATTTTAGCCAGCGAGTTATAAATTACTGGAATAAGTTGCCTTCATGGGTGGTAGAGGCCGACAGTTTGGGGAAATTCAAAGGCCATCTGGATAGTACTTTCGGGTAAGGGAAGCGCATAGGATGATAGGTTTAATTTCCTTTTTATTTATTTTATTTTTTTTTATTTATTAATTATTATTATTTAGTTATTTATTTATTTATTTATTTTTTGTTTTTATCATTGTTTTGTTCGGATTTTTTTTTTTTTTGGCTGGTGCAGCATAAGCCATAGGTTTTCTTGCACCATGCGGCCGTTACTAATACTAACTAGATAGATCCCATCCACCCCAGGTGCTTTTCTTGTGTTTATCTTCAACAGTTTCTCCTCCACTTTACTCCCAGTTATTTCAAGATTCTGTAGCATACTGCTAGATTTGAATACACCTCTGGCATTCCCCTCGCTGAATAACTCCTCATGTGTGAATGTCGATGCAAAATATTCATTTAGTTTGTTAGCTACCTGAGCAGGCTCATCAACAGTTGACCCATCAATATCAAGTGGACCAATCTGATTCATCCACTTCCTTCTAGAGTTTACATAAGTAAAGAACTCTTTGCTGTTTTTCTTTGCATCCCTTGCCAAGGATTTCTCGTAATCTGCCTTCGCCTGCCTAACCTCCTTTGTAACTTGGTTGCATATCAACTTGTATCTATCATAGGCTTCTGTGTCATGTGTTAATTTGTAAGTATCCCATGCATTTTTTTTCTCTGCTATATGCCTCATTAGTTCATCTGACATCCATTTTGGCCTAAACCTTGAACAATATTTCCTAGTTGGTATGTAAAGCCTAGTAGCTTCCAAGATTAATTCTTTGAATGCTTCCCATTTTGAATTTGCTGTTGGCAACATCATCAGCTGGTCCCACTGTATAGAATTTAAATACTGTCTCAGTCCATCATAGTCGCCTTTACGGAAGCAATAACCCTTCCCTTTACCCCTAATGGTAGTTACCTCTTTGAGTAAATCCCACTTCAGCACACTGTGATCGCTGCCACCTAGTGGTTCATTTATCTGCAGATTCTTAATGCATGAAGAATCACTGCTGATAATCAAATCAAGAGTATTACTCCCTCTAGTTGCCTCCTAAACATGCTGATGTAGAAAACAATCATCCAATAAATCCACAAAAGCCCTGCTAGTGTGTGAGTGACCAGCCCCCAAATTTTGTTAAGGGAAGTCTTGCCTGACCAAGTTGATTGGATACTATAATGTGTTCACAAAGGAACTGGATGCAGGGAATAACTTTGATATCATATATTTGGATCTTAGAAAGGCTTTTGACACTGTTGCACAAATTGGAGCAGTGTGGCATTGGAGGCAAATTGCTACTATGGATAAAGGGATGGTTGAGTAGGAATCAATGGACACTGCTCATTGTGGACAAATGTTATTAGTGGAGTCCCTCAGGGTTCAGTATTGGGTCCATTGTTGTTTTCTGTATTTATAAATGATATTGATGATGGTATATCAAGCTTAATGTCCAAGTTTGCAGAAGATACGAAGGTTGGCAGGGTTGTTAAGGATACTAATGACAGTATACTGCTGCAATAGGATCTAGAAAAGTTGAGCAGATGGGCTGAGAGGTGGCAAATGAAGTTTAACATTGATAATTGTAAAGAACTACATATGGGAAACAGCAACCCCAGAGCAACGTATCAACTCTGTGGTACTACACTGACAGTGGTAGAGAATGAAAAGGACCTGGGGGTGGTTGTGCAGGCAGATATGAAGTTCTCTGAGCAGTGCAGACAGGCTGCAAGAGTAGCTCATGGTGCCTTGTCAATGATATACAGGAATTTTTCTAGCAGGGATAAGGTGGTGATTATTCCCTTGTATAAGGCAATGGTCAGGCCACACCTTGAGTACTGTATACAGGTCTGGAGGTCACATTTCAAGAAGGATGTAGAGCTGCTGGAACGAGTACAGAGAAGGGCAACAAGATTAGTGAATGGAACAAAGGGGTGCTCTTACGAAGAAAGGCTTAAGTTTTGCAAATTACAGTGTCTGGAGACTAGGCACCAGCGAGGTGATCTGATAGAGGTGTATAAAGCCTTGAATGGTTTGAGCATGCTCAATGCTGATGGGATCTCTCCTCTTGCTCAGCATAATCACCTGACAAGGCAAAAATTCAAATTGAGGAAAGACAGATGTAGGACAGATGTGCGGAAATTTGCCTTTAGCCAGCGGGTAGTTGGTTCGTGGAACAGACTTCCATCCCTTGTTGCGGAAGTTGATAGCCTAAATAAATTTAAGGCTCAGTTGGACAGGTATTTCGAACAAACGGAGGGAGTGGAATAGGTTTTTTTTTTTTTTTTGGTTTTTTTTGGCTGATGCTGCATAAGCTTGCTTTCCTGCATCATATGCCTCTACTAATGCTAATTTAGGCCTGTAGCACATGTAATATCAAATGGTCTTTCATTTCGCTCAAAGCGTTTCACAATTTCATATTTTTTCTCTATCGACAGAGGCGGACTTGCCATAAGCCTTCCCGGGGAAACCCCGGTGGACCGACCAGAGGCCAGTGTGATTTTGGCCATAAACACTAGTATGAGGCCACTACAAATTTTCCCGGGTAAGAATTTTTGACCGAGTCCGCCTCTGTTTATCGATATTGCTTTTCTTTTTCTCTCTAAATCTGCAGTGTCTTTACCAGGATGCTTCCTTTTCACACCTTTTAAGTATTTTTCTCATTTTTAGGGAATAAAGTACAATTACAAAATGAGGAAGCATGCATGATACACATAAACAAAGCTGCGCACGTGAAGCAACTGAATAAACAACACCGTAAAAGAATTGACACACTATGAACACCTCACTAGCTCAAATTTTACTAAAGCACATTTCTGGGGGTTACTACCATAAAACAATAAAAACAATTTTGAGTTGCATTCCTGCTAGTGGAATGTGTTATAAACTGGTAGAAACGCGATCTAATTGCATTTTCGATAATATTGATAGCTGGAATTGTGTGGGTTTTTACGTTATTATGGTGAAATGTGTTTCCCCTTCACTGATATAAAAACAAATACATTTTCATAATCTTCTCTTCTTTCCTATTGTGTTGCATTCAGTTGGGGTGATTCTGCGTTCGACTGCCATTTCTTGTAAACACAAAGGCGAATCGTGCATAAGCGAATTCGGTTCGTGTTATATGTGATATTGTTCCCCTATTTATAAATCGTGTGTGATCGAATTCGTGTAGTGTAAACTCGTATTATATGAGGACTGACTGTACTTTGCTTTTCGATTTAAAGTTCCTTTTTTCAACCACATGGTCAAGTATTTTAATAATATTTCAAAATACTAATAATTATCAAAAAAAATAATTATACAAGGAAGTGAGTTTAGTTATGATATGAGTTTGCTTCCTCCTCGTCTCCTTCAACCCCTATACTCCAGGCTAAATCACATATAATTGGCATATTAGATCACTACGAAAAAGTAGATGTCATTATTTCTAAGCATACTTCTCTATACAAAAGCCCACCACTGCTGTCTATTTGATTATTAGTCTTTGCCAGTATATTAATAACCGAAAAAAAATGTTAAAAATTATAATGATACAGAAGTGGTGTATGCTACAAATTTGCAAAATTTATTTAGTTTTCTAACTGTTAATTACGTTTTTTTGCGGTACACTTATTTACATCTCACGGAACACTAGCGTTCTGCAGAACACAGTTTGGGAAATGCTGCGTTAGGGGAACAAAGGGGTGCTCTTACCAAGAAAGACTTATAAGTTCTACAATTTTCAGCAACTGGAGACCAGGCACCTAATCTACATCCTTCCTAAAATGAGGTCTCCAGACATGTACACAGTACTCAAGGCATGGCCTGACCATTGCCTTATACAAAGGGATAATCACCACCTTTTCCCTGCTAGCAAAATTCCTATATATCATTGACAAAACGCCATGACCTGCTCTTGCAGCCTGGCTGCATTGCTCAGAAAACTTCATATCTGACTGCTCAATTACTCCTAGGTCTTTTTCGTTTTCTACCAACTTAAGTGTAGTACCACACAGTTGGTACGTTTCTCTGGGGTTACTTCCACCCATATGCAGTACTTTGCATTTGTCAATGTTAAACTTGAGTTGCCACTTCTCAGCCCATCTGCCCAAATTTTCTAGATCCTGTTACAGTAGCACACTGCCATTACTGTCATTATCAACCCTGCCAACCTTTGTATCATCTACAAACTTCGACACTAAGCCTGATATACCTGATATATGCTCTCATCTGTATACATATTCATTAAATTTGGCTGAAGATTCTTCACTGGAACTTTTTTTTAAATTTTTATGGCTTCTGTTGAAGACAGATGCAGTTGGTGGTACTGTAATTGGTGGGTTGTTTTCACTATCTATTATATACCGTTCCTTAGGAGATTGCTGTGAAGTTGTGAATAATTCTCGGGCCCAATCTGCAATAGACATGGCTGGGGGAACTGACACATCAGTTTGTGCCGCTGCTGCCCAGGTATGTTTTGGTGTAGTAGGAATAATTTGTTTCCTTGCCTCCTCGTAAGTGACTTTCTGCTCTACTTTTTTTTTGGATTATTTTCCCTGTTTTCCATAGTTTGCAGGACTTTGAATAAGTGGCATGTTGGACTTGACAATTTGGCCAATGTTGTGTTTCAACATCGCATTCCATTTTGTGTGATTTTGACCTACAGTTTGGGCTCACTGCATCCCCTCAGCAGACAGTTCGAGAGTGCCTAAATTTTTTAATTTTGTGTTAAAGCCAGCAATTAATATAGCTGGCTTTAACAAGCTGACCACCTTTTCTGATCATAATCCACATAGCTTGTGTGACTTTTTGTTCTTTTAATTCTTGGACCAGTTAATCTTCCATGACATTGATCAAATCCCACTCTGCAATTACCCCTTTGGAGGTATTTAGTGTTGCATGTGGGGTAACTTGCATGGGTATACCACCAAAGGTTGAGAGCTTTAGCAGAGTCACTGATTGCTTACAACTCACACTTTCAAGCAAATTTCTGGTCTTTTCACCATTTTAGGCAAACCTGCTGAGCTTTCCAAGCACTTCTGTGTGAGAAATGGGGAGTACTCATGCATTTGTTAAATAAGGAGTGAAAGATGGGCATTCTTGTTTCTCTGTGCCAGTATGCAGTCTTTTCATGGCCAGCGTCATTTAATTTAGAACATGATGAGCATCTAGGCTCAATTAGAGGGTAATTATCAAATTTCATGCTAATTCCTTTTAGCCCTGGGGAAGTAGCTCTTTCCGGCAGGAGCGATGCAAACCAGTGACCAAGTGATCAGAGCAGTGACGTTGCGAGCGGAGGATGATTTATGAAAATAAACTAGTATTCACACTAGGAAGAAACACTACATAAATGCATAGGAAAATCGCTTGGTAACTATCGCTTGGCACTCAGGGCCGAGAGAGGGCATAACATACAGTGTTTACTGCCTTGTGGCAACTCCACATAGCATACTCTGTGTTGCAGCACAAACTCTGTAGAGGTGATGGTGTGAGTTGTTGTGTAGTCTGTGCAGTATGGGGTTATGTTGGTATGTTGTTCCTCTGGCCACTTAGACCCCAGATTGTAGAGTATAAGGTTCTCTGGCTGGTGCAAACCCTGGCATCCCCAAAGCTTGCCAGGAAGAACCCCCTAAAAAAAGGTTTTTGTTGGAAAGGAGCATTGATAAGACAGTTTGAGTAGGGGAGTACAGATGAAGGTAAAGAAGGTGGATGATAGGGAGCCTTCCACCTGGAAACAGAAAAAGATACCCCTGGAGTGGGAGCCTATCCTCCACAGAGGAGGGCTGTTAAAAACAGAGAAAGATTTGGGGTGGCAGGGTCCACCAAACAAAATGTTTGGATGGGAGATAAGGTGAAGTGGATTTGGAAGGGGAGTAAAGTAATAGGATAAGAGTGCACTATATGGGGGGGGGAAACATTGCACTATGATAAAAAATCCCACACTGGCCATACCAGCTGCAGTCAGTGTCAACAGATCCACACCATGCCTTAACCCCAGAGGCTCACATGTGGTGAGTATGGGCTTGGCACATCCAGGGTCCTGAGCTGGATATCATCATTCTTCTCTTTCTTGGTGATTGTTCACTTGTTCTCTCTCTCACACAAATATACACTGCATGATATTACTTTCTCTCTCATATGCCATCTTAAATCAATCACTTTTCAAAAAGATATAACACAGTTACCATCTAAATATAGACAAAACATACTAAGATATACACACTTTTTTTTTTTTTGAACTGGTCACAAGCATTCATTCAGCCATCGTACAGCTTACACAGATGATCTGGTGTTCATACACATTTCAACAACTTAACCTGCAGGCTTCAGAAATCATATATATATATATATATATATATATATCATCAAAACTTTGAACTAGAACTGTCCAATTGTTTTGGTGTGCTGCAAAACATTCCTAACACAGATATTTCGAATGAATAATGATGAAGGCATTGAAACTATTGCAAACACTGCCCTTGCACCTACTGTAAAACAAGAAAAACCAGCCAGAATATCAAAAGAAATAATTGCTAGGTTGAAAAAGCAAAGTGAAATGTTGAAAATTGGAGGCCAGCCAGTATGTAAAGCTCTAGCCAAACTATTTTCAAAATGCCTTCTACTTAACAAAGTACCTATAGCACGGAAAAATGCAAAGCAATCCTACTGCACAAAAAAGGTGACAAGGCAATTTAAAAACTACCGACCAATAGCTAATTGCCAATTGTCGATAAGATTTTCACAAAGATACTTTAAGAGGAATAAGAACAATATTTGGTACAGCACAACTCAAAGAACAAGTAGGTTTCAGAAGCAGCTTCAGTATACTGGATCACATCCAAACAGTGCTGTTGTAGTTGGGTTTTAGGAGCATTAGCTACTAAGACCATATTGCCGTGTGTATTTTTGGCTGATGCTATATAAGCTTGCTTTCTTGCATCAAATGCCTCTACTACTATGTGCAATTGCACACATTTATACTTATACTCACACACATGTACCTATGAACAGTGGTACCCTCATATGCACATAAATACATGCTATTGTCTAAGCTTATACAAGTATATCAGGGCACATTCATTCACATAAATATTTATACATTCTTAAATTCAATTACCAACACTTACACTTTCTGTGACATTGAGGTATGGAGAAAAAAAATTTTTTTTGGGGGGGTTGGAGAAGAATTTACATTCTCATTGGTGAAAACACCGATATCTGAACACTGTGGGGAGAGGGCAATGTAATCCTTCAGTTTGAAGGTGGGAAACACACTACACTGTTATTTTGTCCATGCATGGCAATAAAAATTTTCCTGGCCACTGTACTCACCCAATATTATACCACTTGGCTTCCTGTGGGGGTAAAGTTAAAGATGTATTCTATACTGCTGGTAGACTTACCAACTTTGAAGCAGAGGATCACAGATGCTACTGCCACTATTATTCCAGAAATGTTGCAAAATATAGATAGTGGGGGGGGGGAGGCACAGAAGGATTCCATTCGGGCATTCATTATTGACTACAGCTGTAGAACAAAACCTGATAAGTACAGGCTGGCCTCGATTAACGTGTTTAATTCATCCCGCGAGCGCATCGCGCAAAACCGAAACGTGTTAATCGAATACAATAATCAATAGGAAAAATTATAATTGGTCCTTGACCTTCTGGAATGTCCATAAAGAATTTTAAAAATACCTTTTAAATAACTTTTTAACTGTATACAATGTAAAAGATAATGAAAATAATCATGGAATTAAATGTTTATTGCATTAAAACAGCGGTTCCCAAACTGCACGCCGCGGAATATTTTAAATTTTCGAGGGAAACACAGCGATACTCGACATCTGTCGGACACCGCACGAACTGCTAGCTCGAGGTAGTTCACAGTTTCAGCATTTCTTTTTAAGTTGTTTGGACCTAACTACTAAACGGAACTGTTAGGTATTTCTTTTGGTCTGGGTGCACCTTGAAAAAATTACTGAGACACTAAGGGCGCCGTGAACCGAGAAAGTTTGGGAACTTCTGACATAAAATACACAATGAAGAAATGACTGTTGCGGAAATATTTGAACAGTTTTGACTTTCTTTTCATCAATGAATTTCCAATAGCTGACAACAATCTTCTCTGGGCCCTGCAAATAAATATCGCAAAAAAACCCCAAACCTTTTGTTTGAGGTTCTCTGCGATACGAAAGATTTCATCTAATTCTTTTACCGTTATCTCCTTCGCGGTAACATTTTCATCTGGCTCATTTAAAAATTTGAATTTTTATGCAAGTGTGCATTGACTTTATTAGCAGGAGACAAACAAGTAACACATCTTCTTCCGATGGTTGATGGAATACACCGAGGCGGGCAGCAGACAAATGTTTGTTTATTGACTGTACGACTCGAGGTAAGCTTAACACGCGATTCAAATCTTTTTCAACTATCGCATAAAAAAAAAAAAAAAAAAAAAATTGCGTTAATTGGAAATTTGCATTGCGTAAAGTGGTATAATTTTTCAAATAGCGTTAACTGAAACTCGCGTTATGCGAGGCCTGGCTGTATTATCCATTAGATGATAATGATAATTTATGTTACTTTTGCTTGTTCTGGAATCATTAAATTTTGAAATAAGGTCATACTTTTGTTGACACCCTGTATTCTAAATCCATTAAGTGATTATATGTAATTCATAAGCCCAGTCACATACATATAATTGTACAAAAACTGCTCGTGTGTGTATATACCTAAAAAGAATTGTAAAACCATCTATCTTAAGAGTGTATAAAATTTTTAAAAACTTACATCATCTACCATGGCCTTCTTTGGAGGACTGAATTCTTCATGATATGTTCGACCGCTTGAAGGATGAATTAACCTTCCTGTTATTCGACGAACCAGTAAAGAATCATCGATTCCAAATTCTACAACAGAGTCTAACTTTGTATTCCTTTTATGTAATACCTCATCAAGCTAGGTAAATAAAGAAGAAATGCATTTAAGAAAAGGCAACTAAATATTCATAAATTAACATGTGTCTATTTAATACCGTATACATATGTTTATGTTAAATCTTATACACACATTCAATTTACTATCATATATAAAATGTTTAAAGAGAGATGACAAATTCTGAGATGAGTTTTAGAGCACAAAATAAGGATGGGGGGGAATTATAAACATTGTCCAAAAATTATTTCTTTAGAGCTTACGGTATTAGCATAGGCATATGATGCAAGAAAGCAAGCTTATGCAGCATCAGCCAAAGAAGAAAAAAAAAAAAAACCCACTTCCATTTCACCCCTCCGTTCGTTCGAAATACCTGTCCAGCTGAGCCTTAAATTTGTTTAGGCTATCAACTTCCACAACAGGGGATGGAAGTTTGTTCCACCAACCAACTACCCGCTGGCTAAAGCATATTTCCGCACATCTATCGGTATAGTTTAGGGATAAAGCCTCAGGTTACGTAAATAGTTTAACTAATGTACAAGTTAGTGCATTTGCATCATTTCTGTACATAGCCAACTACATAAGGAGTTATAAATTGGCATCATTGATGAGGAGCCAATAAGCTCCGAAATGGTGCCGTATGGGTGATGGTATCAGCTGAGAATAAGTAACAATAGTCTTCTCTTATGGTGAAGTGTTACTTATTCGAGGTAGTGCAATATCACGACAACTTGTTGTGAAGGTATTCACAATATGAGATATATTTAATGATGCCAATTTATAACTACTTATGTAGTTGGCTATGTACAAGGTGGCAGGGTTGTTAATGACAGTAATGGCAACTAGGCACCTGTGAGGTGATCTGATTGAGGTGTATAAGGCCTTGAATGGGTTGAGCATGCTTAATTCTGATGGAATTCTTCTACTTGTTCAGATCACGAACCTAAGGGGGCATAAATTCAAATTGAGGAAAGACAGACGTAGAATAGATGTGTGGAAATTTGCCTTTAGCCAGCAGGTGGTTAATTGCTGGAACAAACTTCCATCTGTCGTTGTGGAAGTTGATAGGTTAAATAAATTTAAGGAGGAACTGGACAAACATTTAGAGGGAATTGTTTTGTAATTTTTTTTTTTTTTTTTTTTGGCTGATGCTGTGCTGCATAAGCTCACACACTTGCTTTCTTGCATCACATGTCACTACTACTACAGAAATGATGCAAATGCACTAACTTGTACATTATTTAGAGCTTTTATGAAACTGAATTTTGTGTTCCCACGAGTTTCATTTAAACTCAGAAGAAAACAGAGAAGTAAATAATTAACTAAAAAAGGAGCAGGGCTAAATCATTTCAGGAATTATAGCAGTACTTTAAGTACTACTATAATTCCTCTCAGTATTTCTAACTTGATAAAATATCATGATAGTATCTCTTGCAAGTTTGATGCAGGAAATAACTTTTAACTCAGGTTAAAAGATCCTTAGATGGATTAAGGACAGCTACATGACATTAAGTACAAAGGATTGTAATTAATGGTTACTCTTCAGAATGGGTTATGATTAGAAGTGAGAGATACTATTGTGATATTATTGATACTTGATCCAAGTATCAAGTATCAATAATATCCCTCAAGGATCACAGCTGGGACTATTTCTGATTTTCTTAAATGACATTGCTGAAGGAATACCCTGTATCTCTTGGTACGTTGTATCAAAATCTGTAGATGTTTAGATCAGGAAAATGGTCACTGACCAGTTCCAAGCAGTACGCCTGGATAACTTGGATGGGCTTTGCAATGATCAGGTTAGTCACAACTACACTTTAATTCTGAAAATATAGGGTTATAAACTGGAAAATAAGAACCCAAAAGGTAAAACCTCCTTGAAAAGCCGCTAGTGAAATTGGCAAAAGAGCAACATATGAGGAGAGATGTCAGAAATATGGGCTACAGTACAGGCAGTTCCCGGTTTACGAGTTTTTTTTCCCCCCAAGTATCAAGTATCAACAAAATTGAAAATATGAACATTAATTGCTAAAAACATTAATGCTAAACATTCATAATTACCGCATTTCAAACCACACACGTAGCTATACAATACAGTGCACCCCGCTTTATGACATTATACCATTCCAGAGACACCATCGTATTGTGAAAATATCGTCATGTGAACCCAATAACACAGATTTTTTTTTTTTTTTTTTTTGGTAATTCATTCCAAGACCTCGGAACTTGAAATTTTCGCTATATAATTAAGCTATTTATCTCTCTAAAAGGTCATTTTTATAATGGAAATTGTATTAGTTACCAATTCAAATCATTAAAATGCATTACACTTTCATCATTATCCTATGTTCCGTTATAAGAATCAATTTTGAATGCCTTTTTGGTATTTTTCTAAAACACATTTCTGGGGTTTACCAGAAAACAATAAAAACAATTTGCACTTTCAGGTTTATTGGGCTTTTCTGTTAACAAAATCTATTATAAACGGGTAGTTGTTGTTGTTGTTGTTGTTATTTGGTTTTTAGGAGCATTAGCAACTAAGGCCATATTGCTCCGGGATATGCGGTGGTCATTCCCTGACCTTTCCGCATCCTCCGTATTTGGTGGTGACGGGCTCGAACCACGGTCTAATCAAGAAGCGTGTGCTATGCACTGCTGCTCCTTCCCACCTGGCTACGGAGGCGCCATAAACGGGTAGTAAACTCGACCTTATTGCATTTGCCATAATCCCAACAACTAGAATTCTGTGGGTTTTCACGTAACAGTATTATGGTGAAATGAGTTCCCCTTCATTGAAATCTTCAATCATATAAAAAAACAAATTTTCAGAATCTTCACTTCATTCCTTTTTTTCCCTTCTTTGTAAACTTGTTACTCCACACGAATCGTGTTAGTTGAAATCTCACTTGTGCGTATCGTGTTAGTTGCAATTTTTGCATACCATTAAAAATGCTTATGCATGCTATCATGAAATTTATAAAGAAAAGAGATGAGACTTGGAAACAAACCCCATCTTGAAGCATTTCTGAAGAAGACGACTCCTTGTGCAACAAACCAACAATGAGTGTGCATTTAGTCGATGATGATGAATAAACATTCTTTAACATCATATAGGAGGAAGTATATGATGAGAGCCTTGTTGATCAATTAAGCCTTGAAAAGATTGTGCAAGGCTCAAGGAGTAGAATTTTTTTCAGCCTGGTCTGAACTTGTTAACAGGAGAGACTGCATCTACAGGGATGGGATACACATAAATAGAAAGGGTGCAAGAATATCTGCTGATGCTATCCAGGCAGTATTAGGTGAGTCGGAATACTGCTACTTGGGAGGGGGGGGATACAAGGAATAATAGATTAACAGTAGCCACTAGCAGAGGTGAAAGTGACTCTTGCACTGCTTCTATGGGAATGAGCAACAGCTTGAAAAACAAGATACAGGGTTTATAATAACATACACGTAAGTTATAACACGCGTCTCGAAAGCTACTGTCAGTATATATTTGTATTCTTAAATTAAACTGGATTTATAACTTACGTGTATGTTACAAAGGGTACTAGGAAAGTTTTGCAATACAGCTTTGTTTATTTAATTTTTTCAAAGTAATTTCCTCTACATTCAATACACCTCTCCATCCTCCGAAACCAATCTTTAAACCAGTTCTGCCAAGTTTCACTAGGGAGTAAAGCACACTCGTTGTCCCAAGCCCGTAGAAGGTCCTCATCACTAGAAAACTGCCTCCCTTTTAGCTTCATTTTCACATGCGGGAACAGTGCAAAGTCGCAGGGAGCAAGGTCTGGACTGTAGGGAGGGTGCCCCAGAAGTTTCAGTCCTGTCGTGGTCAAATATTCGGTGCAGGCTTTGGCGCGGTCAGCTGGAGCATTATCGTGATGGAGGTACCAGGTGTACATTCCTGACTTTGGCCGCAGGTTCTTCATAGATCCAATGACTTTAGGCAGGCATTGTTCAGTATACCACTTAGCTGTGACTGTCTTCTGCTGTGTCCAAAACGACACGTTCCACAATTTCACTCGATTTGAAAAATACAGCTATCATTTTCTTCTTTACAGATCGGGATTTTCTGACAATTACGGGTGTGTCATCATCATCAAAGACCCAAACTTTGTTTTGAGCCTTGGTCGGCAGATCGTAATAGTACAGCCAAGTCTCGTCACCTGTCACGACGTTGTTCACATACCGAGATTGTCCCTTATCAAACTTTTTTAACATCTCCCGGCACCAAGTCACACGTCTCGAGTTCCTTCACGTGCAAATGATCTTGCAGATTCGAACGAATTGCTGGTGCATTTAGGCCCAAAGTATCCTCTATCTGTTGGTAGGTCACTCGCCTGTTTTCGTCAAGCATTTTCCTCACAGCAGTAACGTTTTCCTCCGTAACTGACGTTTGTGGCCTTCCCGGTCTCTCAGAATCCTCCAGAGTGAAATTTCCCCTTTGGAATTCTCTATACCACCTGAATATCGTTGTACGATGTGGACAATCATCATCTAGTGCAAGAGTCATTTCTTCTAAGCACTGGTCTATGGTTAAACCACGCACGAAATTATACCGCAAAACTGTCCTTATCTCATTTCGTGACCACGATGCCATCGCAAGCACTTTACACTCTCACTACTAATGAATAACTGAGCCCATCGACTTGGCGCGGCGGCTACTATGCAAGTATGAACATGTCTCAACATGCAGCAACAAGCAGCTTCCTGCGATTCATTGTTGTGTCATATTGCAAAACTTTCCTAGTACCCTTTGTATTATAAACCATGGACCCCAGTACACCAGGCCCATTCGTTACTATAAGATGCAGGGTATTACAGAGACTGCTGGGAGTCATTGCAGTACAAGTAAACACATAGGTTGTGTTAGGGTAGCTAAGAATAGGAACAGATGAATGTATACTTGCATGCACACCAATGCTAGGAGTTGATAAATTTGATGAATTTGAGGTATTGCTCAAAACATCAAAGGCAGATATTGTTGCGATATTAGAGAGTGGTGTCACGCAGATTTAAGGAATGCAGAACTGGAATTTGGGGAGTACAATGTGTACAGGAAGGATAGACAGGATAGGAAGGGAGGAGGGGTTATGCTATTAGTTAAGAAACACATAAAATCCAAGGAAGTGAAGCCAGTCGACATCGCTGGACAGTGCAGTGTCGAGTCAGTTTGGTGTGACATAAGCACTGGGAGATCAAAATTGAGAGTAGGAGTGTGTTATAGTCCTAATGATTCTGATGAGTATAATAAAAAACTGTACAGGGAAATAGAGTGGGCCAGTAATCAGAGAGTCCTATAATGGAGGATTTTAATTTCCCAGATATTGACTGGAATTTGTGGGTTGGTCACTCACACACTAGCAAGGCTTTTGTGGATTTATTGGATGATTGTTTCCTCCATCAGCATGTTCGGGAGGCAACCAGAGGGAGCAATACTCTTGATCTAATTATCAGTAGTGATTCTTCATGCATTAAGAATCTGCAGATAAAGGAACCACTAGGTGGCATTGATCACAGTGTGCTGAAGTGTGATTTACTCAAAAAGGTAACTACCATCAAGGATAAAAGGGAAGGGATTTTTGCTTTCATAAAGGCGACAACGGTGGTCTGAGACAGCATTTAAATTCTATATGGTGGGACCAACTAATGATGTTACCAACAGCAAATTCAAAACGGGAAGCATTCAAAGAATTTATCTTGGAAGCTACTAGGCTTTACATACCAACTAAGAAATATAGTTCAAGGTTTAGGCCTAAATGGATGTAGTAGTAGTGGCATGTGATGCAAGAAAGCATGCGTATGAGCTTATGCAGCATCAACCAAAAAAAAAAATACCCCACCATTCCCTCCAAATGACTGTCCAGTTCCTCCTTAAATTTATTCAACCTATCAACTTCCGCAACGACAGATGGAAGTTTGTTCCAGCAATTAACCACCCACTGGCTAAAGGCCAATTTCCGCACATCTATTCTACATCTGTCTTTTCTTAATTTGAATTTATGCCCCCTTAGGTTCGTAATCTGAACAAGTGGAAGGATCACAACAGAATTCTGCGTGCTCAACCCATTCAAGGCCTTATACACCTGAATCAGATCACTGCGCAGGTACCTAGTCTCCAGCCACTGCAATTTGCCGAACTTAAGCCTCTCTTGGTAAGAGGATCCCTTCATTCCCCTCACCAATCTTGTTGCCCTTCTCTGTACACGCTCAAGTAAATCTACATCCTTCCTAAAATGAGACCTCCAGACCTGAACGCAGTAATCAAGGCGTGGCCTGACCACTGCCTTATACCGAGGGATAATCACTTCCTTTTCCCTGCTAGCAAAATTCCTATATATCATTGACAAAACCCCATGACCTGCCCTGGCAGCCTGTCTGCATTTCTCAGAAAACTTCATATCTGACTGCACAATTACTCCCAGGTCTTTTTCATTTTCTACCACCTTAAGTGTAGTACCACACAGTTGGTACGTTTTTCTGGGGTTACTTCTACCCATATGCAGTACTTTGCATTTGTCAAGGTTAAACTTCAGTTGCCACTTCTTAGCCCATCTGTACAAATTATTTAGATGCTGTTGCAGTAGAACACCGCCATTATTGTCATTAAAAACCCTGCCAACCATTGTATCATCTGCAAACTTCGACATTAAATCTGATATACCTTCATCAATATCATTGATAAGTATACAAAACAACAGTGGACCCAACACCAAGCCCTGTGGGACTCCACTAATAACATTAGTCCACGAAGAGCAGCACCCATTGATTACCACCCATTGATTACCACCCTCTGTCTTCTCCCACTTAACCATTCTTTTATCCATTGTAGCAACTTACCCTTAATACCATTCTGCTTCAATTTGTACAATAGTCTTTCATGCGCAACAGTGTCAATAGCTTTCCTGAAATCGAAATATATGATATCAAAATTATTTTTTGCATCCAGTTCCTTTGTAACCACATCATAATATCCTATCAAATTTGTCAGACAAGACTTTCCCTTAACAAAACCATGTTTGTCTGAATTATTGCTGCAGCCTTGTCTAGATGATCCTGCAATGCATCTTTAACCAGTGACTCCATTATTTTACCTCGAACAGAAGTTAAACTAACTGGTCTGTAATTACTTGTGTCACCCTTCGAACATCCTTGGACTCGGGGGAACCTCTCCCGAGTCCAAGGATGTTCTCATAATTATGGTTAAGGATTAGCTAAGTTGCTTTGCCGCCTCCGTAGCCGAGTGGTCAGGAGTGGGAGTGCAGTAGCACGTGCTCTTTGAGTAGACCGGGGTTCAAGCCCCTGACTGCTGAATATGGTCGATCTGCCAACCCGCACTGGACCAGCGTGGCAGATTATGGTCCATTTGCATCAGCATGAATTGTTGAGGAGGCTTCCATCCTGCAGTGCATTGATAATGGCTGCACTTTACCTTTTTTTTGCCGCCTCCTTTAATATAACTGGATAGATCCCATCCACCCAAAGTGCTTTTCTTATGTTTAACTTCAACAATTTCTCCCCCACTTTGCTCTCAGTTATTACAAAATCATTAAGTATTATGCTACAATTTGATAACCTTGTGCCATTTTCAAACCTTAATAATTCCTCATGTGTGAATGTAGATGCAAAATACTCATTCAGTTTGTTTGCTCTCTGAGCAGGATCATCAACAGTCGAACCATCAATGTCAAGTGGACCAATCAGATTCATCCCCTTCCTTTTAGCGTTTATACAAGTAAAGAATGCTGCATAAGCTTGCTTTCTTGCATCAAATGCCTCTACTAATGCTAAAGAAATCCTTGCTGTTTTTCTTAGCATCTTTTGCCAAGGATTTCTCGTAATCTGCCCTCACCTGCCTAACCTCCTTTGTGACCTGATTACAGACTAGCTTATATCTGCCATAGGTTTCTGAGTCACTTGATAATTTATATGCATCCCATGCATTTTTCTTCCCTGTTACAAGTCTCATTAGTTCATTAGATAACCATTTAGGCCAAACCTTGAACAATATTTCTTAATAGGTATGAAACTTTTAGTAGCATCCACGTTTAATTCCTTGAATGCTTCCCACTTACAATTTACTGTTGGTAACATCGTCAGTTTATCCCACTGTACAGAATTTAAACTTTCTGAGACCACTGTACTCACCCTTACAGAAGCAAAAACCCTTTCCTTTACCCCTGATGGTAATTATGTCTTTAAGTAAATCCCACATCAGTACACTGTGATCACTGCCACCTAGTGGTTCCTTTATCTGCAAATTCTTAATACACGAATGATCACTGCTGATAACCAGATCAAGAGTATTACTCTCTCTGGTTGCCTCTCGAACATGCTGCTGCAGAAAACAATCATCCAATAAATCCACAAAAGTCTGACTAGTGTGTGAGTGACCAGCCCACAAGTTGCAGTCAATATCTAGGGAGATAAAATCCCCCATTATAAGAAATGTCAGATGAACTAATGAGACATACGGCAGAGAAGAAAAATGCATGGGATACATACTATGGCTTGAAAACCGGTTTTATAAACCGGTTAAATCCGGTTTTCATATTGAGTTGTTAAAACCGAAACCGAGCTTCTAAAACCGGATTCGAATATTTTTTTTAGTTAGCCCTCGAATATAGTTTTTGTTATGCACATTTTCTTTTGTTTGTTCGTTTGTCTGGATTGTTCAACTGCTTTATGTTTTAAAAATGTTTTTTATTTTGTTTTAAGGTACAAATCTCATGGGCAAGTGGCCCAAATCTAGGAGGGATACCTTTTATCTTCAATACACCTCGTAAATGAGTACACCTCGATGCAGATGTACTCATTTACGACTGAGTGAGTCGGAGCGATAGCGTAAAAGAAAATGCTCAACATTTCTCCGTTCCATCTGTCTTGTTCGCCAGGCAAGTAATGGAATGCGCCTTATTGATGGTTACCCACTAGAAACAGATTCGCTGAATAATGCATCAAATTTCAATCATAGAAAGTTTTTTGCTTCTTTATTCCTATTAAATTTGCGATCAAATGTTCTCCAAAAAGCAGCTTCACCAAATTTAGCATTTATGTAATTTTGAAAATACAATAGATTTAATTGGGGGAAAAAAAATTGCAAGTAAATAAATAAAAAATTTCTTTCGTGAAAATTTTGAAACTTGCCTCGTTTAGACCCTTCATTCAGTGCTTGCGGGAGTAACGCAGTGTTATGCCTTTGTTGTCTTCAATGTTTTTATTTAAAATTGTCGGTGATACAAATTCCTACTAATTAATATTTATTACTCTTAATATGTCTAAGATGAAATCAAATGTATGGAATTATTTTGCTCAAAAAAGCAAAGATGAAGCACAATGTTCAAAATGTCAGAAGATAATGAAGTCGTCTGGAGGATCAACACCATATTTGATGTTGCATTAAAAGAAAATGCATCAGATTGACATTAAACAAGATAACAGTGAACCTCCAGTAAAAATGGTAAGAACATTAGAAAACTTTATCATTAAAAAATCTATGGAAGAAGAGATTTCAAAATTAGCTGCTTTAGATGGATTTTCTTTTAATTCAATTGCCAAGAGTGAGTTTATACAATCAAGCCTTCACCTTCAGAGAAATAAATACGATAAATTACCACCAGCCTCAGTGAATGGAATTAAAAATATGATTCTGAATTATTATAAAACTAAGAAAGAAGAACTCATTCAGCATTTCAAAAATTCATTGGTTTTGGGTGCACGGTATTCACTGACTCTAGACGAGTATACAAAATAAAAGGTATATGAATATAAATGTGCATTCAAAAGACAATCATTGGTCGTTAGGTCTTATTGAGATTAATGGTTCACTTGATAGAAGAAGAACTGAGAAAATTGTGAATGGATACTTGAAGGAATTTGGTTTGAACTTGGATGAGGATATTGTTGCCTGCATCACCGATGGAGCAGCAATGATGATTAAGTTTGGCACGCAAATTACATCTAATCATCAACAATGTATAGCCCATTGTATACATCTGTCAGTTATAGATGTACTTTATGAAAAAGCAATCAATTATGGTGCCACAGTGAGTCTTCCAAAGACAATGAAGAAGTTGAAAAAAGACAGCAAGGCATGCCTTATCAAACCGACTTTACCGATGAGCTCATTTATTTCTTCAATCCAATGGCCAATATTGACATATTGGCCAAAATTGACATATTAACTTATTTCTAGAGTAGCTTTATATTCCTATTTACGGTACTTAAAGTTAAAATAACTTAGATAGAGTTTTTTGTAGGTATTACTTAGTATCGGAAAGGGTATCAAATCCACGTGTTTACCGTTCATAAACGGCCGCCATTGTTACGGGAAAATTAATCAGTAAAATCTATTAATCTTGTCGAACTTCATTGGCAATTAAATTGTAATTTTAACTATACATATAACCACTTAGGTTACGGAACATAAATAATTAGTAAAAATAAATAATTAATACATAACTTGATACAGAAGTTATATAAAGGGACTTCGTAGATAACACTCGTTACTGAAGCGCGATACAGCATATCCGGAATTCGATAGCATTAGCTTTGTATAGTATAGTGCATAATATAATATTGTCAATTAATCAGTACATCTATTAATCTTGTTAAACTTCATTGTCAATTAAATTGTACTTTTAACTATATATATATAATGACTTAGAGTACAAACGTAACAAATAATTAATACATACTTGATACGGAAGTTATATAAAGGGAACTCGTAGATAACACTCGATACCGAAAAATAAATATAGCGTTATAACTGTGTTAAGATACAAGTTTAAGGTTTTAATTTTGTTCTGAAATTGTAATTTTATTGACATTTAAATCGAAATCATGACTCTGACCAGAGCAGCAAAGCAAAAGGCTCAAGCTAATGGGAGTGCTGTGACTCAGGGGAGAACTGAGGGGGGGCGGTTGCCCCCTGAATCACGGCCTATTAAGATGCACTGTTTGCTTGATGTTTGCGGAGCAATCGGGTACGGGACATGATACTGCCATGGGGGATGTCTTTGTGTGTGCACGATGCAAGGAGTGCAAGGAAATTAGGCGACAACTCGGCGTTGTTATGGGCCTATATGAGACCTTGAAGGACAGGGTGGATGCCCTTGAAGGAAATAAATTGAGGGGCCCATCAAGCTCTCAGCTGCCCACATCAACACCAGAGCTTGGACTTGGTCATCTTGCAACACAGAGGCAGCCCCCAAGGCAGAATGCACTGGTCCAACAGGAACTAGTAGTTGTTGGTGACTCAATTGTCAGGGAAACGGGGAACATGCTTTGTAAAAAGGATAGGTGGAACAGGACCAGGGTATGTCTGCCAGGGGCAAAGGTTGATGACGTTGTAGAGCAGATATCATCTTTTAAGGGCACAAAAGGTGATATAGTTGTACACGTTGGCACTAATGATATTAAGAGTAGGAGACAAGCGGAATTACTTAACAAGTACAGGTCACTGTTGAAAAAAAGCCGTGAAGTAGGGTTGAATTTGAAAGTGTCTGCAATTCTGCCCAGACACGATAGGAGGGAGTATATGATGAGAGCCTTGTCGATCAATTCGGCCCTGGAAAGATTGTGCAAGGCTGAAGGGGTAGAATTTTTTTCAGCCTGGACTGTACTTGTTAACAGGAGAGATTGCTTCTACAGGGATGGGATACACTTAAATAGAAAGGGTGCAAGAATATTTGCTGATGCTATCGAGGCAGTGTTAGGTGGGTCGGAAAACTGCTAGCTTGGGGGGAGACAAAGACTAATGGATTAACAGTAGCCACTGGCAGAGGTGAAAGAGATTCTTGCACTGCTTCTATTGGAATGAGCAGAAGCCTGAAAAACAAGATGCAGGATATTTCAGAGACTGCTGGAAGTCATTGTGGTACAAGTAAACACATGGGTTGTGTTAGGGTAGCTAAGAATAGAAACAGGTGCATGTATACTTGCGTGTACACTAATGCTAGGAGTTTAGTAAATAAATTTGATGAATTTGAGGTATTACTCAAAACATCAAAGGCAGATATTGTTGGGATATCAGAGACGTGGTGTCACACAGATATAAGGAATGCAGAACTGGAATTTGGGGAGTACAACGTCTACAGAAAGGATAGACAGGATAGGAAGGGAGGAGGGGTTATGCTATTAGTTAAAAAACACATAAAATCCAAGGAAGTGAAGCCAGTTGACATCGCTGGACAGTGCAGTGTTGAGTCAGTTTGGTGTGACATAAGCATAGGTAAATCAAAATTGAGAGTAGGAGTGTGCTATAGGCCTAATGACTCTGATGAGTATAATAAGATACTGTACAGGGAAATAGAATGGGCCAGTAAATCAGAGAGTCTTATAATGGGGGATTTTAATTTCCCAGATATTGACTGGAATTTGTGGGTTGGTCACTCACACACTAGCAAGGCTTTGGTGGATTTATTGGATGATTGTTTTCTACACCAGCATGTTCGGGAGGCAACTAGAGGGAGTAATACTCTTGATCTGATTATCAGTAGTGATTCTTCTTGCATTAGGAATCTGCAGATAAATGAACCACTGGGTGGCAGTGATCACAGTGTGCTGAAGTGGGATTTACTCAAGGAGGTAACTACCATCAGAGGTAAAGGGAAGGGTTTTTGCTTTCGTAAAGGCGACTATGATGGTCTGAGACAGTATTTAAATTCTATACAGTGGGACCAACTGATGATGTTACCAACAGCAAATTCAAAATGGGAAGCATTCAAGGAACTAATCTTGGAAGCTACCAGGCTTTACATACCAACCAAGAAATATTGTTCAAGGTTCAGGCCTAAATGGTTGTCAGATGAACTAATGAGACATATGGCAGAGAAGAAAAATGCATGGGATACATACAAATTAATGGGTGACGTGGAAGCCTATGATAGATATAAGTTGGTCTGTAACCAAGTCACAAAGGAGATTAGGCAGGCAAAGGCAGATTATGAGAAATCCTTGGCAAAGGATGCAAAGAAAAACAGAAAAGAGTTCTTTACCTATTTAAACTCAAGAAGGAAAGGGATGAATCAGATTGGTCCACTGGATGTTGATGGTTCAACAGTTGAGGATCCAGCTCAGGTGGCTAACAATCTAAACGAGTATTTTGCATCTACATTCACACATGAGGAGTTATTCAGGAAGGGGAATGTCGTAGGTGAAGTAAACATTGGCAGTGAGCTAGATGATTTTCTAATAACTGAGAGGAAAGTGGAGGAGAAATTGTTGAGGATAAACATAAAAAAGGCACCCGGGGTGGATGGGATCTATCCAGTTATATTAAAGGAGGCAGGAAAGGAAGTAAGCAAACCCCTAGCCATAATTATGAGAGCTTCTTTGGACTCAGGGGAGGTACCCATGGACTGGAGATGTGCATATGTAACCCCAATTCACAAAGGAGGATCAAAGGCTGACACAAGTAATTATAGACCTGTTAGTTTAACTTCGGTTCCAGGAAAATTAATGGAGGCACTGGTTAAAGAAGCACTGCAGGAACATCTGGACAAGAATTCAGTTATAGCTCAGACACAGCATGGGTTTGTTAAGGGCAGGTCTTGTCTGACCAATTTGATTGGATACTATGATGTAGTCACAAAAGAACTCGATGCAGGGAATAACTTTGATATTATATATTTGCATCTTAGAAAGGCTTTTGATATTGTTGCGCATGGAAGACTGCTGCACAAATTGGAGAAGTGTGGCATTCGAGGCAAATTGCTGCTATGGATAAAGGGATGGTTGAGTGGCAGAAGACAGAGAGTGGTAATCAATGGACACTGCTCAACGTGGACTAATGTTATTAGTGGAGTTCCTCAGGGTTCAGTGTTGGGTCCATTGTTGTTTTCTGTATTTATAAATGATATTGATGATGGTGTATCAGGCTTAATGTCCAAGTTTGCAGACGATACAAAGGTTGGCAGGGTTGTTAAGGACACTACTGATACTATGCTGCTGCAACAGGATCTGGAAAGGTTGAGCAGATGGGCTGAGAGGTGGCAAATGAAGTTTAACATTGACAAATGTAAAGTACTACATATGGGAAACAGTAACCCCAGATCAACGTATCAACTCTGTGGTACTACGCTGACAGTGGTAGAGAATGAAAAGGACCTGGGGGTAATTGTGCAGGCAGATATGAAGTTCTCTGAGCAGTGCAGACGAGCTGCAAGAGTAGCTCATGGTGTCTTGTCAATGATATACAGGAATTTTTCTAGCAGGGACAGGGATGTGATTATTCCCTTGTATAAGGCATTGGTCAGGCCACACCTTGAGTACTGTATACAGGTCTGGAGGCCTCATTTCAAGAAGAATGTAGAGCTGCTGGAACGAGTACAGAGAAGGGCAACAAGATTAGTGAATGGAACAAAGGGTTGCTCTTACGAAGAAAGGCTCAAGTTTTGCAAATTACAGAGCCTGGAGACTAGGCATCGCCGAGGTGATCTGATAGAGGTGTACAAGGCTTTGAATGGCTTGAGCATGCTCAATGCCGATGGGATTCTTCCTCTTGCTCAGAATAATCACCTGAGAGGGCATAAATTCAAATTGAGGAAGGACGGATGTCGGATAGATGTGCGGAAATTCGCCTTTAGCCAGCGGGCAGTTGGTTTGTGGAATAGAATTCCATCGCTTGTTGTTGAAGTTGGTAGCCTAAACAAATTTAAGGCTCAGCTGGACAGGTATTTCGAACGAATTGAGGGGTGAAATGGGAGTAGTGGTTGTTTTTTTTTTTTTTTTTTTTTTTTGGCTGATGCGGAATAAGCTTGCTTTCTTGCATCATATGCCTCTACTAATGCTAATTGCACAAACTATTAACAAAGTCAGAAAAATTTGCAAGCTTTTTTGAAAATCGCCTACCAAAAATGACATATTACAAAATTTTGTTAAAGCAAAATTTAATGGGAAAGAATATAAACTTATTTTAGATTGCAAGACTAGATGGGATAGCACATTCTATATGATTGAGAGATTTTTGAAATTGAAAAATTGCATTCCAAATGCTCTATGTGCAGTAATGTCAACTGAAGCTGTGTCTGACGATGCCTGGAAAACACTTGAATTGCTATGTGAAACTTTGCGACCAGTTGAAATGATTCTGAACGTTATAACCTCAGAAGATACATACTTACTTAAAGCAGAGTCTTCAATAGAATTTCTGCTTGCTAAGCTTGATACAGCAGAAAACCCATTTGCTTTAAAGTTTCACCAAAGTCTTTTGCAGCATTACAATGTAAGAAGAAATTGCCAAACTGTGGCTTTGCTGAGCTATCTACACAACCCCAAAAAGTTTAGGAAAGAAGATTCAGGTTCAAGAACTTTTGATTTTCCAAGTAAGCAAGTTTTGAAAAAGCATGCTGAAGAGATTTACCAGAGATTATTTGCAAAACATTCCGAAGGAGTCTTAGCGTTGAATGAAGAAACTGAAAATAAACGAACTGTTCTTTTAGAAGAAAACAAAGACTCGTCTAGTTCCGATATTGGAGATACACTCATGCGAGAGTATGATAGTGTAATAAAGAGATTAACTGAAGAGCCTTCAAAATATCCGAGTGAATTGGAAATCAGCAAAGAATTTAAAATTTTGGAAGCAACTAGCAGTAGAAGTCAAAAGCTGGAGAAAGTTTATAGAGCACTGCTGACCATTAAACCAACAAGTGTCCAATCTGAGAGAGTGTTTTCGATCACTGGGCTCTTTAACACAAAAATAAGGTCAAGTCTATCAGGAAAAATGCTTAAAATACTGTGTTTTTTATAGGATCATTTTCAGAAAAAACCTGAGCAATAAATAGTAAAGTAATTTCCCCAAGCTGTTTTTTTTCACATTATTTTTATATATTTATTATTATTATTATAGGGCTTATTATTTTTTTGTTTACTATACGAGAAGATAGTTTTTATTCAAAGGATTTGAATACAATTTGGAATTTTGTATAATCTCAAGCTGGTTACTTTTTTGGAGCATTTTAATTTTTTTTTTTTTTTTACTATAAGAGGTGAGAGACGTTGTTTAAAAGATTTGATTACGATTTGCACAATCTACCCAAGATAAAATAAATACCTGTGTTATACGCTTTTAATTATTTTCAAAACCGGTTTTAAAAATAAACTTCGGTTAAACTCAGTTTTATGCAAGCCCTAATACATACAAATTAATGGGTGACGTGGAAGCCTATTATAGATATAAGCTGGTCTTTAACCAAGTCACAAAGGAAATTAGGCAGGCAAAGGTAGATTATGAGAAATCTTTGGCAAAGGATGCAAAGAAAAACAACAAAGATCTTTACCTATGTAACCTCTAGAAGGAAAGGGGGGAATCAGATTGGTCCACTGAATATTGATGGCTCAACTGTTGATGATCCTGCTCAGGTGGCTAACAAACTAAATGAGTATTTTGCATATACATTCACCCATGAGGAGTTATTAAGAGAGGGGAGTGCCAGAGGCGAGTTAAACTCTGGCAGTAAGCTAGATGATTTTGTAATAACTGAGAGGAAAGTGGAGGAGAAATTGTTGAAGATAAACATAAAAAAGGCACCCAAGGTGCATGGGATCTATCCAGTTCTATTAAAGGAGACAGCAAAGGAAGTAAGCAAACTCTTAGCCATAATTATGAGAGCTTCTTTGGACTCAAGGGATGTACCCATGGACTGGAGATGTGCAAATGTGACTCCAATTCACAAAGGAGGATCAAAAGGCGACACAAGTAATTATAGACCTGTTAGTTCAATTTCTGTTCCAGGAAAATTAATGGAGGCACTGGTAAAAGAAGCACTACAGGATGATCTAGACAAGACTTCAGTTATAGCTCGGACACAGCATTGTATTGTTTAGGGAAACTCTTGCCTGACCAACCTGATTGGATACTATGATGTGGTCACAAAGGAACTGGATGCAGGGAATAACTTTGATATCATATATTTGGATCTTAGAAAGGCTTTTGATACTGTTGCACATGGAAGACTGCTACACAAATTGGAGCAGTGTGGCTTGGAGGCAAATTGCTGCTATGGATAAAGGGATGGTTGAGTGGGAGAGTGGTAATCAATGGACACTGCTCATCGTGGACTAATGTTATTAGTGGAGTCCCTCAGGGTTCAGTGTTGGGTCCATTATTGTTTTCTGTATTTATAAATGATATTGATGATGGTTTATCAAGCTTAATGTTCAAGTTTGCAGATGATACAAAGGTTGGCAGGGTTGTTTAGGACACTAATGACAGTAAGCTGCTGCAACAGGATCTAGAAAAGTTGAGCAGATGGGCTGAGAGGTGGCAAATGAAGTTTAACATTGACAAATGTAAAGTACTATATATGGGAAGCAGTAACCCCAGAGTGACGTATCAACTCTTTGGTACTACACTGACAGTGGTAGAGAACGAATAGGACCTGAGGGTAATTGTGCAGGCAGATATAAAGTATTCTGAGCAGTGCAGATGGTCTGCAAGAGTAGCTCATAGTGTCTTGTCAATGATATACAGGAATTTTTCTAGCAGAGATAAGGAGTTAATTATCTCGTTGTATAAGCAATGTATAAGGCAATGTAGAGCTTCTGGAACGAGTACAGAGAAGGGCAACACGATTAGTGAATGGAACAAAGGGGTGCTCTTACGAAGAAAGGCTTAAGTTTTGCAAATTACAGTGTCTGGAGACTAGGCACCAGTGAGGTGATCTGATAGAGGTGTATAAAGCCTTGAATGGTTTAAGCATGCTCAATGCTGATGGGATTCTTCCTCTAGCTCAGAAAAATCACCTGAGAGGGCATAAATTCAAATTGAGGAACGACAGATGTAGGATAGACGTGCGGAAATTTGCCTTTAGCCAGCGGGGATTGGTTGGTGGAACAGATGTCCATCCCTTGTGGTGGAGGTTGATAGCCTAAATAAGTTTAAGGCTCAGCTGGACAGGTATTTTGAACGAACAGAGGGGTGAAGTGGAAGTGGGGTTTTTTTTTTTTTTTTTTTGGCTGATGCTGCATAAGCTTGCTTTCTTGCATCAAATGCCTCTACTAATGCTAATGCTAATGAGGCCACACATTGAGTACTGTATACAGACCTGGAGGCCTCATTTTAAGTAGAGCTGTTGGAACTAGTACAGAAAAGAGCAATACGATTAGTGAATGGAACGAAGGGTTGCTCTTACGAAGAAAGGCTTAAATTTTGCGAATTACAGTGTCTTTAGACTAGGCACGTGCGAGGTAATCTGATTGATGTGTATAAAGCCTTGAATGGTTTGAGCATGCTGAATGCTGATGGGATTCTTCCTCTTGCTCAGAACAATCACCTGAGAGGGGATAAATTCAAATTGAGGAAAGACAGATGTAGGACAGCAGGTATTTGGAATGAACGGGGTGAAATGGGAGCAGTTTTTTTTTTTTTTTTTTTTTTTTTTAGGCTGATGCTGCATAAGCTTGCTTTCTTGCATCATATGCCTCTGCTAATGCTAACATTTGTAAGTCATAAATAATTTCTTTAAATTATAATTTGCTTGATTTTACAGGCTATGTTTTCATTTATTTGGTTAAATCAATCATTGTTTAAACAAACTAATTAGCTAATTAATTTCATTGTTGAGAACGTAACCCCTGGTTTTATCATTATGTCTACGGGAAAGAAATTCCCGCTTTATGAGTTTCACTTTACAACACACGCTAGGAATGAATTAACTCGTAAATTGGGGAACTTCCTGTACTTTATAAAACTCTGAAAGAGGAGAGTAATTACTGAAGGAATTCTGAGGTATTAAATGGAAAAAATCTGTGGCATTAGATATGGAATTAAATCGGAGATAGAGAATTATAACAAAGGGAGAAGAGCTTTAGAATGGATATTAGGAAATTTCTTTAGACAACAAGTTTTTAATCAATAAGGTTGTCTCCATTGGTAGATGAAGCCGGCTGAATCACACTAAGGGAAACACAGGCAGTCTTCTTTTCAACACAAAAAAAATAAATAAAAAAATAAGCCTAGTTTCCTTGTATTGTATGGCCAATACTATATTAATCATTCATCATTACATACATAAAACAGACTAGCTCAGTTTATACAATCCCTTGGTTATAAGAACCGTGATATCTTTATCCCTAACTGATGTTATAACTAAGTTTAACATATGAAACATGGACATAAGAAATCATAAATAAAAGTCAACTGAAAATTTTCTAATACCAGGAACTGACCAGTAAGTTTCAATAAGACCGTGTGGGCTCTCTCATTAGTATTACAATGCCAAAGGATGCAATGATGTAAACATATTTTGCATCAACCAAAAAAATAAAAAATAATAATAATTCTCCAATCATTTATACTAATCCCAATGACAGGAGGGTGCCCAGTTAATTCCACCATAAGGAAGAAAATTTAATTTGCGACAGCTATAAAAAAACAAATATAAATGAAAATTTCCCAAAAATTTATATTATTTCCAATGAGGGAAAGTGCTATAATCCAGTTATAGGGTACATTAAATGACATGGTGGTTTTGGCACTTCAAACATATCTCTAGTTCCAAAATTTTATTTCCATTACTGGTGGTAATGCATTATGTCATATTGGGATCAGAGTAATTTAGAAAGCAACAAAATCAATATCATTTTGAAAAAAATTTAAGGGGTATATCACCTAAGATAATACCTTTTCTGCCTGAACAACTGTACGAGGAAAACCATCTAATAAAAATCCGTTTTGGCACTCTGGTTTATCTAGGTTTTTGTCTATTAAGTCAGTTATGAAAGTATCATTCACTAATTTTCCTTCATCCATGATCTTCTTCAGCGTTTTGCCTAACTGAGAACCTGAAGTCACCTCTGCTCTTAGTAAGTCACCTAAAAAAAAAAATATATATATATATATATATATAAAAAAAATAAGAAAAAGAATATTTCTAAACATTTTTTTATAAAACTGATTAATTAAATTTAATTAACATTAGTAGATGCATATGATGCAAGAATGCAAGCTTATATAGCACCAGCCAAAAAAGAAAATAAATAAATAAAAACACCTCCCATTTCACCCATCCATTCACTCCAAATGTTTGTCTAGTTCTGTCTTGAACTCATTTAAGTTGTTGACCTCCAACTACAACAGATGGAAGTTTGTTCCAACTATCAACCACCTGCTGGCTAAAGGCAAACTTCTGCACATCTATTCTACAACTGTCTTTTTCGAATCTATGCCCTGTCAGGTTTTTAATCTGCGCAAGCAGAAGTATCCCATCAGCATTGAGCCTGCTCAAACCATTCAAGGCCTTGTACACCTCAATTAGATCACCTTGCAGGCACCTAGTCTCCAGAAGCTGCAATTTGCAGAACATAAGTCTTTCTTGGTACCACTAACTCTTTGTTCTACTCGCCAATCTCGTTGCTCTTCTCTGTACTTGTTCCAGTAGCTCTACATCTTTCCTAAAATGAGGCCTCCAGACCTATATGCAGCACTTAAAACATGGCCTGGCCGCTGCCTTATACAAGGGGACAATCACCTCCTTATCCCTGCTAGTAAAAGCTGATGTTTAAAAAATTTAAACATCAGCTAATTTCAAACTGTGAAATCTTTTATAAAGTATAATATTATATATGACAAGATGCAACTTCTTTAATCGAGGCCACGTTATGTCAAGGATCTGGGTATATTCTTACCACATGTGCGCCATATCCAAAAATTTCATTACTTCATACAGCATGTCCCACCCACTTTTTCTTACTATTGAATACACCATGAATTGTCAAAATAATAGAGCAAGCTTATCTGCGAAAAGATCTAAACCTCCCAAGGACTTCCTAATTCATTTCACAAATATACGTGGTCTCAATTCCAATCTCAACGATGTCCATTTCCACTTGCAGTCTTCCAAACCCCATATACTTTTTCTGACTGAATCTCAGTTATCAGTTGATTCAACTACTGCTCATCTCAGATGTCCAAATTATTTGCTGTACGATTCCTTTCGCCTCTAAGGTGGTACTTGTGCATATGTCCGTTCTGATATTCCCTGTCAGAGACTTGGCAATTTGGAATCTCCTCTCTTTGATCTTCTCTGGCTTAAAATCTCTCTACCTCATTGTGTCAAATTCATCTGTTGTCTCTACCGTTCTCCCAACTCGACTAATCACTTGGAGCTCTTTGACTTCCTCTCTTTGCAACTTGACTTTCTGCAGTCCAACTTTCCTAACAGGGAGGTAATTTTCCTTGGTGATTTTAACGCTCACAACTACAGCTGGCTTCCGTTTTCTAGTCACACCGACCCAGCAGGTCGAGATGCTGAGGCTTTTGCAATTACTAATGACCTAGCACAGATTGTTCATTTACCTACAAGAATACCAGACAATCCTAATCATACAGCCAATACGCTTGATCTTTTTCTCACAAACAACCCTTCTAAGTACGCGGTTGAAGTGAGAGGTCCTTTAGGCACTTCAGATCACAACTTGGTGACTGTCTCTTCTCCAATGGAACCTTTATCTCATGGGTATTCCCAACCTCGTATTGTTTAGCATTACAAGAATGCAAAATGGGATGACTTGCGAGACTTCTTTTCTTTTTTTCCTTGGTCTGATTACTGTTTCAAAACTTCTGATGTCAACGTTTGCTCAGATCGTGTCAGTGAAATTATTCTTGCAGGAATGGAATCCTTTATCCCACACTCCACTTTAAAATCTCGTCCCTTATCTAAACCTTGGTTTTCCAATAAATGTGCTAAGGGGCTGTCCAAGAGAAGAATTTTGCATATCGTAATTGGCTTGTTTCTAATTCTTCAGTTTCATTTTCTGCCTACACCAAAGCTTGCAACAATTGTAAAGCAGTTATTAATCAGTCCAAACTAGAGTTTGAACAGGCTAAGAGTAGAAAACTTGCTTCTTGCCCTAATGGTAGCCGAGCATTCTGGTCTCTTGCCAAAGCTATTGGCCGCAACTTTTGCCCATCTCTGCTCCCACCTCTGTCCAAACCAGATGGTTCTGTTGTCACTTCAGCCAAGGATAAAGCTGACCTGCTAGCATCCCATTTTTCTTCCAGCTCTTGTATTAATGATCTTGGTAAAACACCTCCCACCATTCCTAACACGCTCCATGCAATGCCTCCTGTGGTCTTCCGTCAAAAGGATATCAGAAGGATTTTGATGAATCTTGATGCTAAGAAAGCTCCAGGTCCTGATGGTATTTCTCCAGTTGTTCTCAAAACCTGTGCTCCTGAACTTAGTCCTATTCTTTGCCACCTTTTTTCACTTTCTTATTCCAAAGGTGTTTTTCCTTCTGCTTGGAAATTTGCTCATATCCAGCCAGTTCCTAAAAAGGGTGACAAATCCCTCTCATCCAATTATCGTCCCATTGCAATTACTTCTACTCTTTCTAAAGTAATGGAGAAATCAATTAACCGCCAACTCTTAAACTACCTAGAAACCTTCCGTCTGATCAACGATCACCAGTATGGATTCCGTCAGTGTCGATCCACTGGTGATATTCTGGCTTATGTTACCCATTTATGGACTAATTCAATGGAAAGGTTCGGTGAAACGCAAGTAGTTGCTCTTGACATCTCAAAGGCCTTTGATAATGTTTGGCATAAAGGTCTTCTAAACAAGCTTCCATCTTATGGTTTGCCAACTGTTTTTAGTAATTGGTTATCCAGTTTTCTCTCTGATCGCTCACTGAGGGTGATGGTAGATGGCTCTCTGTCTTCTAACTTCTCCACTAATGCCGGTGTCCCCCAAGGTTCAGTTCTTTCCCCCACTCTTTTCCTCTTGTATATCAATGACCTTCTTCCATTCACTGGAAATCCTATCCATAGTTTTGCCGATGATAGCACATTGCATTCCACTGCACTTTCTATTTTGAGAAACCCTGCCCTGATCAATCAACACCAACTTCTCGAATATCTGCTACCAATTCCTTAATGCCGATCTCCAGGTAATTCTCCAGTGGGGCAAAGACAACTTAGTTGATTTCAATCCTTCTAAAACTCAATCTTGTCTTATATCTCGCAAAAAGGATTCTTCTGCTCCCATGGTTATCTTTAGTGACACTCCGATTTCTAGGCAAAATGATATATCTCTTTTGGGGATTACCCTGACTTCTAATCTCTCTTGGCACAAGCACATTACAAATATTGCTTCCTCTGCATCTAAAAAACTTGGTTTTCTCTCTCGCTCTCGGCGTTACTTTTCTTCCAAACAGCTGCTCGCTCTGTATAAATCGCAAATCCGCCCTGCCATGGAATATTGTTCCCACATCTGGGGTGATGCCCCCAAAACCTCTCTCAGGCTTCTTGATTCCATTCAGAAGAGGGCAGTTAGGTTAATTAATGATTCATCTCTAACAGAGTCTCTCCACTCACTTTCTCATAGACGCACTGTTTCTGCTTGCATGCCTCTTCTACAGATACTTCCATGGGCACTGTTCTTCTGAATTGGCTTCTATAATTCCCACTCTCTCTTTCAAAACAGTCCGAACACGTGCCGCCACCAGCCAACATCCATCTACTGTCCAACTTCAAACCCACAGAACCAACTTTTCATCTTCCTCATTTATTCATTCAACTGCCGTTTTCTGGAACAACCTTCCTTCATATGTATTTCCTGAAAATTACAGTCGACAGAAGTTCAAGTCCAATAATAACAAATATCTTCTTTCGTCTTCTCAACCTCCAACCCAAGCACGGTACTAAGTACTATAGGTTCTAATACCTCTCGTGTTTGGGGTTCACATAAAAAAAAAAAAAAAAAAAGATCCTGGTTTATAGTTTATATATGGTTTAACTTGGTTTTTATGTGAATATAAGAGTCATTTTGTATTCACAGTATACTTCTCTACTCTAATAGCATATATTTCTCAGAGTAGGATGTCTAAAATCAAAAGTCTGCACCAGCTACTAGAGAAACAATTTACTACATTCCTTGTGAAATGAAAAATTTCACACTGGTATGGGGCACTCCCACAGTTTTAGTATGGAAGAACATGAAGCTGACACTTTTTTGGGGGGGAGAAGGCTTAATACAGAATTCATAGAGCACACACACACCAGATAAATAAGGTCATCATTTTAAACAATAACAGTAGGTTTCCGATAAAAAATTTTAAAGACCAATTCAACCAGGCAAACTGATGCTCTATCAGTCATGTGCAATGGGAAAGTCCACAGGCACTTGAAGGGTGTTAACAAATGGTCTCTCCTCATTATATAGATGTCAAAACCAAGGGCTTGGGTTACAGCTGCCATGTCTGAGGAAGATTTTTTGGAGACATTTTCATCAGCTAGTTCACCTATTAATAAGCAAAAGGAATCTCATTTAAAAGTTCTGTTAATCCTAAATGTGTTTTACAGTGCCCCTGATCATCCTAAGTTGTATATCAGGGGCATTGCCTCAATTTATCCACAGTTGGACAAATTACACCTTAACATCAAAGTTGTCTTTCTGCCAATAAACACAACCTCAGTGCTGCAACCAATGGATCAGAGGGTTATAGCAACTTTCTAGGCATACTATATATGCAAGATTTTTGCCCTAGCCATCCAAAGAACTTCTGGAAAAACTACACTGAAAGGACAGAATTCATGGGATATCTGGTTCCTGAGCAACGCGACACTGTCACCCTTCTCGCTACTGGACAAACCCACTGCTTCGCAGGCGCACTGTATTCACATAGAGGGCAATTCGATGTCAGTATAGATAAACGTCATGAGTTAACTGACTCTGAAAGAGGGATGATAGTGGTTGCCTGACACATAGGTCACTCTATCGCGGAGGTGGTACAGAAATTGCACTATCCCCATTCGACACGATCAAGAGTGTACCAGGAATATGCTATCTGGACAGCGCTGTGAGCGGTGGTGGACGAACGTGGCCATCGACATCTGTCTTGCATACCTTCAGCCAACCGGACAGCAACAGTGGCACAAATCACTGACTTCAACAAGGGAAGTGTCAGAATCATCTCCACCAAGACCATCAGGCGATCATTAGCTGCAATAGGTTATGGGAGCCACCGACCCACCAGGGTCCTCTTTCTAACATAGCAACACAGGATGCTACACCTCAACTGGGCGAAAGAACATAGGCACTGGACCTTGGATGATTACAGATGGGTCTCCTGATCCAATGAGTCCCATTTCCAGTTATTTTGAGTGGATGGGAGGGTGCGTATCTGGCAGAAACCACACAAAGTTATGCACCCGTCATGTCAACAAGGAACTGTTCAAGTAGGTGGACGGTCGGTAATGGTCTGGGGCGTGTTCAACTGGCACATGTTGGGACTTCTGGTACGTCTAGATGCATCTCTGAACAGTCCAGGTTATGTGTCCATCATCACAGACCATCTGCATCCCCTCGTGGCCATCGTGCACCCACATGGCAATGGACTCTTCCATCAGGACAATGCACCTCCTCACAAAGCTGTGGTGACTAGAATATGGTTCGAAGAGCATTCCGCAAATTTTACCACCATGGAATGACATCCCCATTCACTGGACATGAACCCTGTGGAACACTTTTGGGATGCTGTGGAAAGATTCATTCAAGCTTTGGATCCTCCACCCAGGAATGTGACGGAATTATGGATAGTGTAGAAGCAACCATGGATGGAAATACTTGGGGAATGCTTTTATGAACTAGTGGACTCAATGCCTCGTCGTATGACTGCCCTTATCTGGACAAAAGGTGGGCCTACACATTACTAGGTAGGTATCCTATGATTTCTGTCCACTCAGTGTATACCGTCTTTGATGTAATAAAAAGCATTGAAGCAGCTTGTGATAAAATTCAAGTAGGGCTTAGAATACCGGTATTCCAAAAACAAACGTTTTTCTCAACAAATTTTGATGACAATTAGGTGCAATGAAGTAAAGAAAAAAACAAGTACTGTAATTACTTGAATTCATGTTTTAAATAAACTTTTATTGCAATAATAAATATTCTGAAAAAAAAAATCATTAAAATACAGTTATTCTAAAAACAAAAAAAATACATATTGTTACTGCAAATTTTAGTTATGTTTAAGCATCCACACTACCTGTCTGAATAAAGTGAGCTCTTAAGAAACATAAGCAATCAATAGTATGATCATTTAAAATGGATCTAATTTTGGTATGTACAGTATTTGATTAGTGGCAGAGATAATCGTAGACAATCTCAGTCCTTATTTTCTAGGCTTTGAACTTTTTAGCAAAAATAGTTAAAAATTAGCATTAGCAGAGGCATTTGATGCAAGAAAACAAGCTTATGCAGCATCAGCCAAAAAAAAAAATAAATAAATAAATAAAAAAATAAATACTAAATAAATAAATAAATAAAAAATAACCACTTCCACTCACCCCTCTGTTCGTTCGAAATACCTGTCCACCTGAGCCTTAAACTTATTTAGGCTATCAACTTCCATGACAAGGGATGGAAGTCTGTTCCACCAACCAACCACCCGCTGGCTAAAGGCAAATTTCCTCATGTCTATCCTATATCTATCTTTCCTCAATTTGAATTTATGCCCTCTCAGGTGATTATTCTGAGCAAGAGGAAGAATCCCATCAGCATTGAGCATGCTCAAACCATTCATGACTTTATACACCTCTATCAGATCACCTCGCCGGTGCCTAGTCTTCAGACACTGTAATTTGCAAAATGTAAGCCTTTCTTCGTAAGAGCACCCCTTTGTTCCATTCACTAATCTTGTTGCCCTTCTCTGTACTCATTCCAGCATCTCTACATCCTTCTTGAAATGAGGCCTCCATACCTGTATACAGTACTCTAGGTGCAGTCTGACCATTGCCTTATACAAGAGAATAATCACCTCCTTATCCCTGCTAGAAAAATTCCTGTATATCATCGACAATACACCATGAGCTACTCTTGCAGCCCATCTGCACTGCTCAGAAAACTTCATATCTGCCTGCACAACCACACCCAGGTCCCTTTCATTCTCTACCACTGTCAGTGTAGTACCACAGGGTTGATACGTTGCTCTGGGGTTGATGTTTCCCATATGTAGTACTTTACATTTGTCAATGTTAAACTTCATTTGCCACCTCTCAGCCCATCTACTCAACCTTTCCAGATCCTGTTGCAGTAGCATAGTGTCAGTAGTGTCCTTGACAACCCTGCCAACCTTCGTATCGTCTGCAAACTTGGACATTAAGCTTGATATACCATCATCAATATCATTTATAAATACAGAAAACAATAATGGACCCAATACTGAACCCTGAGGGACTCCACTAATAACATTAGTCCACGATGAGCAGCGTCCATTGATTACCACTCTCTGTCTTCTCCCCCTCAACCACCCCTTTATCCATAGAGAAATTAATGAAATATTTCATTAATTTCCGACTAAAGTTCATCTTTTAAAATCTCATTGGAGTCAGGGCAATTTCTTATTTTGGAAAGAATTTGCGGAAAACTGTTCTGTTCCATGTTGGTCTTCCATGGTTGAATTATGTTCATCACTTTCTAAAGGAGAAAGACATTTTATTAAACGAAGTATAATTTTCACTACAGTATCTTTACTAAGCTTGGGAGAGAGCAAAGAGTGGGGATAAGGAATAAAGAAGAGAGCAAAGAGTGCAGTTAAGGAATTCTTCACATATATAAATGCAAAGAACAGAAGGACATATCAGATTGGACCCTTATGTAATGGACGTGGGATAGTATTAGATAACATGGTGGAAGTTGCAGATGAACTCAACAGTTACTTTGCATCGATATTTACATAAAAACAACCTTTATGTCAATGAGATATTATAGAAGTGAAGTTGAAAAAAAATGTAATTAATGATGTTGAAATGAAGTTTCAATAGCAAAAGCTTAATTTACAATACTCACCTTGGACGATCTGCAGTTATTTGGGTGAATAAATGACTAAATTTTTGGGTTTGGGTAATTTAGAATTAAGTAGATTAATTGGTAAGTTTACGGGATGTGAATAAATTAATTAAAAACGGAATTAAAATATGCGCAAGGAAGCAGAAGTGCACAACTCCGTCCCTGGTTGTCATGGAAAATTAATTAATTAAGAAATCTAAAATATGTGAAATAGATGAGGCCAATAGTCATAACAGTAGACTTTCGTTTTGTTAAAAACGTCTTCAGTTGGCAAGTTTGGCGGAGAGAGAGAGAATGCATGCTATATTTTAAAGGAATTTTTATGTTCCCGTGATGCACTTTATGACATGCAGAAATCCCTGGTTTGGAATCTCACACACTTGAGATTTTCGAATGTCACAAAGTGCATCACGGGAACATAAAAATTCCTTTAAAATACAGCATGCGTTCTCTCTCCACTAAACTTGCCAACTGAAGACGTTTTTAACAAAACGAAAGTCTACTGTTATGACTATTGGCCTCATCTATTTCACATATTTTAGAGTTCTTAATTAATTAATTTTCCATGACAACCAGGGACGGAGTTGTGCACTTCTGCTTCCTTGCACATATTTTATTTCTGCTTTTAATTAATTTATTCTCATCCCGTAAACTTACCAATTAATCTACTTAACTTTAAATTACCCAAACCCAAAAATATAGTCATTCATTCACCCAAATAACAACTGCAGATCTTCCAAGGTGAGTACTGTAAATTAAGCTTTTGCTATTGAAACTTAGTCCAATCACACAGTATTTTAAGACATTCTATAATTTATCTATTGATGTTGAAATTTCAAATGATTATTTAATAAGAACTTTCGTGCCTACAGGCAAGTAACGCTCCCGTGGTTGAGGGTACATACCCTATAATCTTAAAGGAGGCGGCAAGTGAATGCATTGAACCATTAAGGCTAGTTATAAGAGCATCACTTGACAGGAGAGATTCCGTTGGATTGGTGTAAATTGGAACATAAAGGCAGTTCTAGGAGTGTAACAGGAAATTACCGATCGGCCAGTCTAATTTCAGTAGTAGGGAAAATCATGGAGGTAATGATCAAGGGTGGAATTCGGGATCATTTAGATGGAAATGGAATTCTGTAGCATACAGAGCATCGTTTTGTAAAGGGAAAATCATGTTTAACAAATCTGATTAGCCATTTTGACAGGTCACTCGTGAGCTGGATTTAGAGAATAATTTCGACTTTGTTTATTTGGATTTCAGCAAAGCATTTGACTCAGTCCCACATTAGCGGTTACTTTATAAGTTGGAGCAGGCTGGAATCAGAGGGAAAATCCTTAGATGGATAGCACGATGGCTTGAGGGCACCAGTCAGGGGATTCTGATAAATGATTATTCCTCAGATTGGGTTAATGTAAGAAGCGGGGTTCCCCAAAGATCAGTATTGGGACTTCTGTTGTTTTTTAGCATTAGTAGAGGCACATGATGCAAGAAAGCAAGCTTATGCAGCATTAGACAAAAAAAAAAAAAAAAACACCTCTACCAATTTAACCCCTCCGTTCATTCCAAATACCTGTCCAGCCCATCCTTAAATTTATTTAGGCTTTCAACTTCCACACAACAAACGATGGAAGCCTGTTCACCAACCAACTACCTAAACAGCTGGCTAAAGGCAAACTTAAGCACATCTATCTTACATCTGTCTTTCCTCAATTTGAATTTGTGCCCTCTCAGGTGATTATTCTGAGCAAGAGGAAAAATCCCATCAGCATTGATCATGCTCAAACCATTCAAAGCTTGATAAACCTCAATCAGATCACCTAGCAAGTGCCTAGTCTCCAGACACTGTAATTTGCAAAACTTCAGCCTTTCTTCGTAAGAGCAACCCTTTGATCCATTTACTAATCTTGTTGCCCTTCTCTGTACTCGTTCCAACAGCTCTACATCTTTCTTAAAATGAGGCCTCCAGACCTGTATACAGTACTCAAGGTGTGACCTGACCATTGCCTTATACAAGGGGATAATCACCTCCTTATCCCTGCTAGAAAAATTCCTGTATATCATTGACAAGATCCTTTTCTTACTCTACCACTGTCAGTGTATTACCACAGAGTTTATACATTTCTCTGGGATTACTGCTTCCCATATGTAGTACTTTACATTTGTCAATGTTAAACTTCATTTGCCACCTCTCAGCCCATCTGCTCAACTTTTCTAGATCCTGTTGCAGCAGCGTACTGTCATTAGTGTCATTAACAACCTTGCTGACCTTCGTATCATCTGCAAACTTGGACATTAAGCTTGATATACCATCATCAATATCATTGAAGAATACAGAAAACAACAATGGACCCAACACTGAACCCTGAGGGACTCCACTAATAACATTAGTCCATGATGAGCAGTGACCATTGATTACCACTATCTGTCTTCTCCCACTCAACCATCCCTTTATCCAAAGCAACAATTTGCCTCCAATGCCACACTACTCCAATTTGTTCAGCAGTCTTCCATGTGCAACAGTATCAAAATCCTTTCTAAGATCCAAATATATAATATCAAAGTTATTCCCTGCATCCAGTTCTTTTGTGACTGCATCATAGTATCCAATCAAATTGGTCAGGCAAGACTTTCCCTTAACAAAACCATGCTGTGTCCGAGCTATAACTGAAGTTTTGTCTAGATGATCCTGCAGTGCTTCTTTTATCAGTGCCTCCATTAATTTTCCTGGAACAAAATGTTAAACTAACAAGTCTATAATTACTTGTGTCACCTTTTGATCACATTTGCACATATCCAGTCCATGAGTACCTCCCCTGAGTCCAAAGAAGCTCTTATAATTATGGCTAAGGGTTTGCTTAATTCCTTTGCTGCCTCCTTTAATATAAGTGGATAGATCCCATCCACCCTGGGTGCCTTTTTTAGGTTTATCTCAAACAATTTCTCCTCCACTTATCTCTCAGTTATTACAAAATCATGTAGCTCACTGCCAGAGTTCAATTATCAATTCATATATGAATATAGATGCAAAATACTCATTTAGTTTGTTAGCCACCTAAGCAGGATCATCAATGGTTGAACCATCAATATCCAGTGGATCAATCTGATTCATCCCTTTGCTTCTAGAGTTTACGTAGGTAAAGAACTCTTTGCTGTTTTTATTTGCATCCTTTGCCAAAGATTTCTCATAATCTGCCCTTGCCTCCCTAATCTCCGTTGTGACTTAGTTACAGACCAGCTTATATCTATCATAAGCTTCCATGTCACCCATTAATTTATGTATGTATCCCATGCATTTTTCTTGTCTGCCACATGTCTATTTAGTTCATCTGACATCCATTTAGGCCTAAACCTTGAACAATATTTCTTAGTTGGTATGTAAGGCCTCTAAACTTCTAAGATTAATTCTTTGAATGCTTCCCATTTTGAATTTTCTGTTGGTAACATCAACAGTTGGTTCATCTGTATAGAATTTAAATACTGTCTCAGACCACTACAGTCATCTTTACGAAAGCAAAAATCCTTCCCTTTACCGTTGATGGTAGATACCCCTTTCAGTAAATCCCACCTCAGCACACTGTGATCACTGCCACCTATTGGTTCCTTTATCTGCACATTCTTGATGCAAGAAGAATCACTGCTGATAATCAGATCAAGAGTATTACTCCCTCTAGTTGCCTCCCCAACATGCTGCTGTAGAAAATAATCATCATATAATTCCACAAAAGCTTTGCTAGTGTGTGAGTGACCAACCCACAAATTCCAGTCAATATCTGGGAAATTAAAATCCCCCATTATAAGACTCTCTGATTTACTGGCCCACTCTATTTCCCTGTACAGTTTCTTATTATACTCATCAGAGTGATTAGGCCTATAACACACTCCTATTCTCAATTTTGATCTTCCAATGCTTATGTCACAACAAACTGACTCAACACTGCACAGTCTAGCGATGTCGACTGGCTTCACTTCCTTGGATTTTATGTGTTTCTTAACTAATAGCATAACCCCTCCTCCCTTCCTTCCTATCCTGTCTATCCTTCCTACAGGAAGCATTCCTTATATCTGTGTGACACCACATCTCTGATATCCCAACAATATCTGCCTTTGTTTTGAGCAATTCATCATATTTATTTACCAATCTCCTAGCATTGGTGTATATGCAAGTATATATGCACCTGTTCCTATTCTTAGCTACCCTAACACAACCCATGTGTTTACTTGTACCGCAATGACTCCCATTAGTCTCTGAAATACCCTACATGTTGTTTTCCAGGCTGCTGCTCATTCCAATAGAAGCAGTTCAAGAATCACTTTCACCTCTGCCAGTGGCTACTGTTAATCTATTAGTCCTTGTATCCCCCCCCCCAATCTAGCAGTTTTCCGACCGCCTAACACTGCCTCGATAGTATCAGAAAATATTCTTGCACTCTTTCTATTTAAGTGTATCCCATCCCTTTAGAAGCAGTCTCTCCTGTTAACAAGTACAGACTAGGCTGTAAAAAAGTCTACCCCTTGAGGCTTGCACAATGTTTTCAGGGCCAAATTGATCGACAAGGCCCTCATTATATACTCCCTCCTATCGTGTCTGGGCAGAACTGTAGACACTTTCAAATTCAACCCTAATTCACGGCTTTTTTTCAACAGTGACCTGTTAAGGAATTCCACTGGTCTCCTACTCTTAATATCATTAGTGCCAACGTATACAACAATATCACCTTTTGATTTTTTTTTTGATTATCTTAAATGACATATATGAAGGGATGGAGGGCGTGAGGTCTAAACTTGCAGATGATGTAAAGATCAGTAGAGTAGTTAATGATCACCGCCAAGCAGAGCGCCTTCAGAGTGACCTAGATAGATTTCTGTGATGGTCAGAAAAGTGGCAGCTATGCTTTAATTCAGCAAAATGCAAGGTCTTACACCTGGGGAATAGCAACTCCAAAATAACTTATACACTTGGTGGAGTTGAATTAAAGTCAGTAGTAACGGGACTTGAGAGTTACGATATTGTCAGACATGAAGTTGTCTGAGAATTTTGGACAGGTTGCAACGTTGAATGGTGTCCTATCGATGATTTATCGAACATTTGCTAGTAGAGATAACGACGTCTTAATCACATAAAGGTGATTTTATAACCTTTATGTGATTAAATTTTAAACAATCTTTTTTTTTAAATTAGTACCAAAAAGCCGGTAAAAAATGACCACGATCCCGGTATTGCAAGCCCTAGAGATTTGAGGATACAGTCAGGAAAAAAAAAAAAAACCCACTAAAGTCATCTTGCTCAATCAACTGGACCTTGAGTGTGTTGTTGATATAGATCTCTCTGATTTACATGGTGAAGAGCCAGAGGCTAAGAAAAGTTCTTCAGCAGAACCGTATGATGATGAAGTGGAACCAACAGAATATTTACCACAAAAAAAAAAAAAAAAATTGCATTCAGGAGAACTTGAATGGTTCAGCATTTTATTTTATTTTTGTTGCACTGGTGATGTATTTTATTTGACTCCATTATTCTCACTGAAGTTATCTCCTAATCAAAAGTTAAGGTGTGCCACAGAATATAAAAATTAGTAGCTGATGTGGCGTATTTTGGTTTGGATTGTTTTTGAGTGGGCCAAGGCAATTAAAGCCATTAAGCTTTAAATTATCACATCTGAAAATTGAGGAATACTGGAGGGAAAAATCCTATACCTTGCCCAAGACTAGCTAACCATAGTTCCAAGTGAAAGGCCCATTAAGAAATACTGCTAATAATCAGACTCAAATCAGAACTTTCTGTACAAAAGAAAAACAGTGAAGCCAGAACACTGCAAAGGACAAGCATCACAATATCATGATTGTAACTATGTATTTAATACTCAGCTTGTTTTTTAGGACCAAACAACCAGTTTCTGTTAGAAAAAACCATACAACTGCCCAAGAACAAGAAACACAGCTACATTGTGAAAAAAAAAAAAAAAATTAAGTTTCTATGATCCTGGCAAAGCATATAGTGGCACACACTTTTTAACAGGGGAGCTCAAAGAGAAATAAAATCAAGAATCAGTAAAAATAAGGCAAGTTTAAAGGGACCACCGTGTCTCAGTAAAAAGGATGTGGACTGGATGACTGTCACTGAAGTTAGATTTTTATACATTTGAATGGACCAAGGTTCAAGAACATGTGACTATAAAATACAGCTAAGCCAACAATTACATTCATTGTAATTGTCGGCAAAATGATTAACAGCAAATTCCTCTGACCTAAAATTTCTAGGCGAGAGGAATTTAAGAGTATAAACAAAACTTTTTTTTTTTAATGAAAACATCAGAAAAAACAAGCCAGAGCCATTTTGATTTTTAAAGAGAGCCTCCACAAAAGGGAAGATTAAAAAGTAGTTTTTCAGCTTTGCAGACTATTCTCAGCCAAAATCAAAACTCCTAACTCTTCTTATTTTTTAATGTTGGCCAATAATTTACCATTACAAATTCAGATATTGTTAAACAGTTGTGTCTCTTTTACAGATTGCATAAAAGCAAAGTTTCAAATTCAGAAAGTTGACCTTTCAGCCTTCTAACATCATGGAAGTAGAGATTCAGCTAAGAGAAACTAGTGCACTCAGTTGTACTTTCACATCCTGTGATCAGTGAAGTCAAAACAAGTAATGCCAGTGAACACATCCATGTGGCAGAGTACCTAAAACACAATTAGCATTAGTAGAGGCATACGATGCAAGAAAGCAAGCTTATGCAGCATCAGCCAAAAAAAAAAAAAAACCCCTACCCTTTCACCCCTCCATTCATTCTAAATGCCTGTCCAGCTCTGCTTTAAATTTATTTAGGCTATCAACTTCCACAACAAAAAATGGAAGTCTGTTCCACCAACCAATCACCTGCTGGATAATGCAAATTTTTGCACATCTATTCTACAACTGTCTTTCCTCAATTTGAATCTATGCCCCCTCAGGTACTTAATCTGAGCAAGAGGAAGAATCCCATCAGCATTCAGCTTGCTTAACCCAGTCAAGGCCTTATACACCTCAATCAGATCACCTCGCAAGTGCCTACTCTCTAGGCATTGCAATTTGCAGAACTTAAGCCTTTTTTTGGTAAGAGCACCCCTTTGTTCTCCTCACCAATCTTGTTGCCCTTCTTTGTACTCTTTCTAGCAACTCTACATCCTTCCTAAAATGAGGCCTCCAGACCTGTACAACTGGATAATCATCTCCCTGTCCCTGCTAGCAAAATTCCTATATATCATTGGCAAGACTCCATGACCTGCCCTGGCAGCCCATCTGCACTGCTCAGCAACCTTTATATTTGACTGCACAATTACCCCCAGGTATTTTTCACTTTCCATTTCCCTGAGTGTAGTACCAAACAGTTGGTATGTTTCTTTTGGGTTATTGCTACCCATATGCAGTACTTTGTATTTGTCAATGTTAAACTTCAGTTGCCACTTCACAGCCCATTTGCCCAACTTGTCTAGATCCAGTTGGAGTAGCATACTGTCTTTACTGTCATTAACAACCCTGCCAACCTTTGTATCATCTGCGAACTTGAACATTAATCCAGATATACCCTCATCAATATCATTGTTGAATACACAAAAGAACAATGGGCCCAGCACAAAACCCTGGGGAACTCCACTAATAACAAATATCCTCATAAGAATCACAGAAACATTTCAAAGAAACAGTACTAGAAGATTGTTTTTTTTTTTTTTTGTCCATTTCTGACCTATGTTACCTATGCACTTACTACTGAAGTTGTGGATTTTCGGTTATTTAGATGAGCGATGATATGATTTACAGCAATGGTGGCTAACAAAGCAGTTACTCTGTTTTCATAACAGCAAACTTAAACAAGATCCTTTGCATAGACAGTCATGATGAAAAACAGTATCACACTATAGCATAAACATAAGCTGAGAATCTTAAAACACTATAAAAAATTACAGCAATGAAATAGTTAAAACATTAACATTTTACAGTGAAAAAAAGTGGTGTATCATTCACAAGGCTGCCAGATTGACCAGCAGCCAGTTATCACATCTAATATCCAAACTCTCTGAACAAAGTATATAATTTTTATGCTATAGGTTTAAAAACACTTAATTTTTTTTTAAAATAATCCATTTTAAAATTATAATTTACTATAAAAAACAACATATCTTGTATTAGAAATAAAAAGTACCATTTATTAAAATCATGACAGTAAGTGAAGGCTGTGGATAGATTTGAATTTTGCTTTAGGTGCAGACCAGAGCTTTTTAAACTTTTTTCACCTGTGACTCATTTTTACAATGGAAAATTTTTTGCGACCTCTCTTTCAGACAGGCTGAAATGTAACCTAAAATTTACATTTTTTCATACAATTTCAATAAATCAAACAAGGACAGGTGATTAGCAAGTGTGTCACACATTCCTTCCTTTATACACACTTATCTCTACCTTGTACATTGAGATACATATTGCGGTAGTAAACAAAAATTTATTACACTCAAATTTATAGTTTACAAAAATTAAAAACATAAAAAAATACAAAAGTACAATTAAATATGCAGCAAACAAACATAACAACCACAAATGTAAAAGTCTTTAATGAGATGGATGAGCTTGTTTATTTTGGCACAATAAATTAAATCTTGGAAAAATTGTTAGTGCAGGTCTCATAGCAACTTCGATGTTGTTAAGGCTAGAACGGTATTTCGTCTTTATTAGATTTGCATTTGTCAATGTTAAACTTCAGTTGCCATTTCTCAGGCCATTTGCCCAACTTGTCTAGATCCAGTTGGAGTAGCATACTGTCTTTACTGTATAAATAAGTGGTGGCAAATGGTAGAAGTACTCTCAGTGCCAGATCAGAGCGCATTGGATAATCAGCTTTAACCTGAAGCCAAAAAAGCATTTAAAGATTTCTTCGAGATTCAAGCTTAAGGTTTCCATCACTAGAAAAATCTGCGGATTCATCTTGAGCCTGCAATGAGATGTTTTACCTCCTCCATTTGTATAACAAATGGTTTTTGAACCCAATCAAAATGATCAGTTTTAAAATCTGTAAGAAAATATTTACAAAACTGATTTTCCAAGCATATCAAATGATCAAGTATAATCTGCTTTATCAGATTAAAACTGAAATTATTTTCACTAATAAACTCGTCCATGCATGGAAACATCTCAAACAAGTCATTTTCCATTTTACTCTTCCATATGTTTATTTTTTTCATAAATACTTGGACTTTATCTTTCACAAGGAAAATATTAATGCTCTCTCCCTGCAGAGACATTCATTTCGTTGAATTTATCAAATATATCTGACAAATATGATAATTTGCAATGCCAAATGTCGCTGTGAAAAAGTTTTGCAAAATCCGAGTTACTTTCAGACAAAAATAACACTACTTCATTTTTTAACTCCATTAGTTGTCTCAAACTTCGTCCCCTTGACAACCATCTTACTTCGTATGCAACAACAATTATCGTAATCGACTTCCATATCCTTGGATAGATTTGCAAAAAGGCAGCTATTAAGTGCACAACATTTAATGAAGTTAACTTTTACTGCATCTTGTAGTACAATATTTAGATAAGCAGAAATGTTCTCAGCCACAAGGGCCTTTCAATGAATGACACAATGAGTAAAAGTAATGTGTTTATTATTAGCAGATTTAATTCTGCCTACAAATCTGCCATTCTTTCTATCATTGCTCTGGCACCATCAGTACATACACCAACACAGCTACTCCATTCTAGACCTTCTTCCTTGAAAAATTCATCCACTTTCTGAAAAATATCTTTACCTGTTGTACGTCCATGTAATGACCAACAGAATAGCAAGTCTTCCTGTATATTGCCATCATAACAATATCTGACATGTATTAACAGTAGGGCTAAGAGCCACTAGCGTAGCTACCCTTTTTCGGGTCCAGAGGCAAAGAACCTGTTCGGGCCACTACATAATTAATGAAAATTGCAAAAACAGGAGACAGCCAAAGACGCCAGGCCCTTAAAGGTCCCAGGCCCAGAGGCAATTGCCTTGCCTGCCTACATGGTAGCTATGCCACTAGGCTAAGCCTGAAATGTCTGTCGACTCATCCAGCTGAATGGCAAATTTGGAACTTTCTTTAATTCTTACAGTAAGCTGCTGGAACTGGTCATTGCTAATTTCCAAAATTCTTTTACTGACCGTGTCATTTGACAAAGAAATTTTGCATAATTCGTCTACATATTTTTTTCCATGAATCATTTCTGCTATTTTTTTTTTTTTTTTTTTTATGTAAACCCCAAACACTAGAGGTATTAGAACCTATAGTATTTAGTACCGTGCTTGGGTTGGAGGTTGAGAAGACGAAAGAAGATATTTGTTGACATTGGACTTGAACTTCTGTAGACTGTAATTTTCAGGAAATACATATGAAGGAAGGCTGTTCCAGAAAACGGCAGCTGAATGAATAAACGCGGAAGATGAAAAGTTGGTTCTGTGAGTTTGAAGTTGGACAGTAAATGGAAGTTGGCTGGTGGTGGCACGTGTTCGGACTGTTTTGAAAGAGAGAGCGGGAATTATAGAAGCCAATTCAGAAGAACAGTGCCCATGGAAGTATCTGTAGCAGAGGCATGCAGCAGAAACAGTGCGTCTATGAGAAAGCAAGTGGAGAGACTCTGTTAGAGATGAATCATTAATTAACCTAACTGCCCTCTTCTGAATGGAATCAAGAAGCCTGAGAGAGGTTTTGGGGGCACCACCCCAGAGGTGGGAACAATATTCCATGGCAGGGCGGATTCGCAATTTATACAGAATGAGCAGCTGTTTGGAAGAAAAGTAACGCTGAGAGCGAAAGGGAAAACCAAGTTTTTTAAATGCAGAGGAAGCAATATTTGTAATGTGCTTGTGCCAAGAGAGATTAGAAGTCAGGGTAATCCCCAAAAGAGATATATCATTTTGCCTAGAAATCGGAGTGTCACTAAAGATAGGCATAGGAGCAGAAGAATCCTTTTTGCGAGATATAAGACAAGACTGAGTTTTAGAAGGGTTGAAATCAACTAAGCTGTCTTTGCCCCACTGGAGAATTACCTGAAGATCGGCATTTAAGAAATTGGTAGCAGATTTTCAAGAAATTGATGCTGATTGAGCAGGACAACGTTTCTCAAAATGGAAAGTGGAATGCAATGTGCTTTCATCGGCAAAACTATGGATAGGATTTCCAGTCAATGGAAGAAGGTCATTAATATACAAGAGGAAAAGAGTGGGGGAAAGAACTGAACCTTGGGGGACTCTGGCATTAGTGGAGAAGTTAGAAGACAGAGAGCCATCTACCATCACCCTCAGTGAGCTATCAGAGAGAAAACTGGATAACCAATTACTAAAAACAGTTGGCAAACCATAAGATGGAAACTTGTTTAGAAGACCTGCCAAACACGATCGAAAGCCTTTGAGATGTCAAGGGCAACTACTTGTGTTTCCCCGAACCTTTCCATTGAATTTGTCCATAAATGGATAACATAAGCCAGAATATCACCAGTGGATCGACACTGATGGAATCCATACTGGCGATCGTTGATAAGATGGAAGGTTTCTAGGTAGTTTAAGAGTTGGGGGTTAATGAATTTCTCCATTATTATTTCTCTCATATATTTTGAAGAAAATATATGAGAGTGCTACATCCTTTATTAGACTAGACAAAGACAGTAGCAAATTTAAAATCGAGAAAGGAGTTCGACAAGGAGACACAATATCTCCGAAGCTGTTTACTGCTGCCCTTGAGGAAGCTTTCAGAAGATTAGACTGGTCGCAGAAAGGAGTCAATGTGGACGGAGAGTACCTAAACCATTTACGATTTGCAGATGACATTGTGGTCATAAGCCACGATCCCAAAGAATTAGAGGAAAATCTTAATCAGTTATGCACAGTTAGTAAGGATTTTGGACTAAAGATGAATATGGCTAAAACAAAAGTAATGATGAACAAGTATGCCACGGAAAGGGAAATAATGATTGAAGTTGCAGTAATTGAAAAGGTGGAGTAATATACTTATCTGGGACAAGTTATTAGCTGTAATAATGATAAATGGCTGGAAGTCAAGAGAAGAATAAATTTTGGATGGATAGCATTCAGGAAATATAGTCACATACTGAAGAGCAATATCCCAGTTTGTCTGAAACGTAAAATAATGAATCAATGTATACTCCCCACCATGACTTATGGAAGTGAAACTTGGGCACTCACCAAAAGAATGGAAGAGAAGCTAAGAACTACACAGCGAAGAATGGAACGAATTATATTGAGAATCAGACTGTTAGATAAGAAGAGAAACACATGGATTAGGCAGCAAACTCAAGTAAAGGACATTCTTATCAAAACTAAAGAACTAAAATGGTCTTGGGCAAGACACATAGCTCGAAGACATGATGACAGATGGACTAAGAAAATAACAGAATGGTACCCGAGAGGAGCTAGAAGAAAACCTGGAAGACAAAGGCGGAGATGGATAGATGAAATTCATGAGTTTTTGAGTAGTAAATGGATGGCTAGTGCTCAAAACAGAAGGAACTGGAAAGTTGCTGGAGAGGCCTTCATCCTGCAGTGGATTGAAAATGGCTGATGATGATGATGAATTTCTCCATTACTTTAGAAAGAGTAGAAGTAATTGCAATGGGACGATAATTGGATGGGAGGGATTTGTCACCCTTTTTAGGAACACGCTGGATATGAGCAAATTTCCAAGCAGAAGGAAAAACACCTTTGGAATAAGAAAGTGAAAAAAGGCGGCAAAGGATAGGACTAAGTTCAGGAGCACAGGTTTTGAGAACAAGTGGAGAAATACCATCGGGTCCTGGAGCTTTCTTAGCATCAAGATTCTTCAAAATCCTTTTGACGGAAGACCACAGAAGGCATTGAATGGAGTGTGCTGGGAATGGTGGGAGGTATTTTACCAAGATCATTAATACATGAGTTGGAAGAAAAATGGGGTGCTAGCAGGTCAGCTTTATCCTTGGCTGAAGTGACAACAGAACCATCTGGTTTGGACAGAGATGGGCAAAAGTTGTGGCCAATAGCTTTGGCAAGAGACCAGAATGCTCAGCTACTATTAGGGCAAGAAGCAAGTTTTCTACTCTTAGCCTGTTCAAACTCTAGTTTGGACTGATTAATAACTGCTTTACAATTGTTGCGAGCTTTGGTGTAAGCAGAAAATGAAACTGGAGAATTAGAAACAAGCCAATTACGATATGCAACATTCTTCTTTTGAACAGCATTAGCACATTTAATTGGAAAACCAAGGTTTAGATAAAGGACGAGATTTTAAAGTGGAGTGTGGGATAAAGGATTCCATTCCTGCAAGAATAATTCCACAGACACGATCTGAGCAAACGTTGACATCAGAAGTTTTGAAAAAGTAATCCGACCAAGGAAAAGAAGTCTCGCAGGGCATCCCATTTTGCATTCTTGTAATGCCAAACAACACGAGGTTTGGAATAGCCATGAGATAAAGGTTACATTGGAGAAGAGACAATCACCAAGTTGTCATCTGAAGTGTCTAAAGGACCTCTCACTTCGACCGTGTACTTAGAAGGGTCGTTTGTGAGAAAAAGATCAAGCGTACTGGCTGTATGATTAGGATTGTCCGGTATTCTTGTAGGTAAATGAACAATCTGTGCAAGGTCATTAGTAATTGCAAAAGCCTCAGCATCTCGACCTGCTGGGACGGTGTGACTAGAAAACGGAAGCCAGCTGTAGTTGTGAACGTTAAAATCAACAAGGAAAATTACCTCCCTGTTAGGAAAGTTGGACTGGAGAAAGTCAGGTTGCAAAGAGAGGAAGTCAAAGAGCTCCAAGTGATTAGTCGAGTTGGGAGAACGGTAGAGACAACAGATGAATTTGTCACAATGAGGTAGAGAGATTTTAAGCCAGAGAAGATCAAAGAGAGGAGATTCGAAATTGCCAATTCCCTGAGAGGGAATATCAGAACGGACATATGCACAAGTACCACCTTTGAGGCGAAAGGAATCATACAGCGAATAATTTGGGCATCTGAGATGAGCAATAGTTGAATCAACCAATAACTGACATTCTGCAAGAAAAAGTACACGGGGATTGGCAGACTGTAAGTGGAAATGGAGTTGTATGGAAATGGATTTGTACTGCAATAGGCAAAATAAGATCTTCAAGAATCATATATGGTTTTTAGCTTTCCCTATTAAATATGACGCTTCCTAAGATGCAATTAAATAATTTTCTTGAACACTTACACATATTTTGAAAAATTGTTTTTCTTGTTTTAATGATTTTAAGAGTCCTTCAAAATACAGGCTGGCCTCGATTAACGCAATTAATTCGTCCTGCGAGCGCATCGCGCAAAACGGAAACACGTTAATCGAATATAATAATCAACAGGAAAAATTATAATTGGTCTTGACCTTCTGGAATATCCATAAAGAATTTTAAAAATACCTTTTAAATAAATTAACTGTATACAATGTAAAAGATAATGAAAATAATTATGGAATTAAATGTTTATTGCATAAAACAGCGGTTCCCAAACTGTGCGCCGCGGGATATTTTAATTTTTCGAGGGAAACACCGCGATACTCAACATCTGTTGGACACCGCGCGAACTACTAGCTCGAGGTAGTTCACAATTTCAGCATTTCTTATTAAGTTGTCTGGACCCAACTACTAAACAGAACTGTTAGGTATTTCTTTTGGTCTGGGTGCACCTTGAAAAAAATTACCGAGACACTAAGGGTGCCGTGAACTGAGAAAGTTTGGGAATCTCTGACATAAAATACACAATGAAGAAATGACTGTTGCGGAAATATTTGAACAGTGTTGACTTTCTCTTTTTACCAATCAATTTCCAATAGCCGACAACAATCTTCTCTGGGCCCTGCCGAAATAAATATCGCAGAGAACCTCCAACCTTTTGTTTGAAGTTCTATGCGATACGAAAGTCCATCTAATTCTTTTAACGTTATCTCCTTTGCAGTAACATTTTCATCTGGCTCATTTAAAAATTTGAATTTTTATGCAAGTGTGCATGGACTTTATTAGCAGGAGACAAACAAGTAACACGTCTTCTTCCGATGGCTTATGGAACACACCGAGGTGGGCAGCAGGCAAATGTTTCTTTATTGCCCATACGACTCGCGGTAAAGCTTAACACGCAATTCAAATCTTTTTCAACTATCGCATAAAAAAAATTTTAAAAAATCGCGTTAACTGGAAATTTGCATCGTGCAAAGTGAAAAGTGGTATAATTTTTCAAATAGCGTTAACTGAAAATTGCGTTAATTGAACATGCGTTATGCGAGGCCTGGCTGTACTCTACTGGCTTATTGGAGTAGACAGCATGTTTAGTTTCAAGATGTCTTCTTAATTTTGCAGGCTTCAAACTTTTGCTGTGCAAAGTTTCATTACAAATTAAAAACACTGGTTGCTGTTCATCATGATTAGAGTTTTTTTTTTTTTTTATGTGAACCCCAAACACGAGAGGTATTAGAACCTATAGTACTTGGTACCGTGCTTGGGTTGGAGGTTGAGAAGACGAAAGAAGATATTTGTTGACATTGGACTGAACTTCTGTAGATTGTAATATTCAGGAAATATGTATGAGGGAAGGTTGTTCCAGAAAACGGCAGTTGAATGAATAAATGAGGAAGATGAAAAGTTGGTTCTGTGGGTTTGAAGTTGGACAGTAAATGGATGTTGTCTGGTGGCTGCACGTGTTCGGACTGTTTTGAAAGAGAGAGCGGGAATTATAGAAGCCAATTCAGAAGAACAGTGCCCATGGAAGTATCTGTAGAAGAGGCATGCAGCAGAAACAGTGCGTCTATGAGACAGCGAGTGGAGAGACTCTGTTAGAGATGAATCATTAATTAACCTACCTGCCCTCTTCTGAATGGAATCAAGAAGCCTGAGAGAGGTTTTGGGGGCACCACCCCAGATGTGGGAACAATATTCCATGGCAGGGCAGATTTGCGATTTATACAGAGTGAGCAGCTGTTTGGAAGAAAAGTAACGCCGAGAGTGAAAGAGAAAACCAAGTTTTTAGATGCAGAGGAAGCAATATTTGTAATGTGCTTGTGCCAAGAGAGATTAGAAGTCAGGGTAATCCCCAAAAGAGATATATCCTTTTGCCTAGAAATTGGAGTATCACTAAAGATAAGCATAGGAGCAGAAGAATCCTTTTTGCGAGATATAAGACAAGACTGAGTTTTAGAAGGGTTGAAATCAACTAAGTTGTCTTTGCCCCACTGGAGAATTACCTGAAGATCGGCATTTAAGGAATTGGTAGCAGATTTTCGAGAAGTTGAAGCTGATTGAGCAGGACAAGGTTTCTCAAAATGGAAAGTTGAATGCAATGTGCTATCATCGGCAAAACTATGGATAGGATTTCCAGTCAATGGAAGAAGGTCATTGATATACAAGAGGAAAAGAGTGGGGGAAAGAACTGAACCTTGGGGGACACCGGCATTAGTGGAGAAGTTAGAAGACAGAGAGCCATCAACCATCACCCTCAGTGAGCGATCAGAGAGAAAACTGGATAACCAATTACTAAAAACAGTTGGCAAACCATAAGATGGAAGCTTGTTTAGAAGACCTTTATGCCAAACACGATCAAAAGCTTTTGAGATGTCAAGAGCAACTACTTGTGTTTCACCGAACCTTTCCATTGAATTAGTCCATCAATGGGTAACATAAGCCAGAATATCACCAGTGGATCGACACTGACGGAATCCATACTGGTGATCATTGATCAGACGGAAGGTTTCAAGGTAGTTTAAGAGTTGGCGGTTAACTGATTTCTCCATTACTTTAGAAAGAGTAGAAGTAATTGCAATGGGACGATAATTGGATGGGGGGGGGATTTGTCACCCTTTTTAGGAACTGGCTGGATATGAGCAAATTTCCAGGCAGAAGGAAAAACACCTTTAGAATAAGAAAGTGAAAAAAGGCAGCAAAGAATAGGAGTAAGTTCAGGAGCACAGGTTTTGAGAACAAGTGGAGAAATACCATCAGGACCTGGAGCTTTCTTAGCATCGAGATTCATCAAAATCCTTCTGATATCCTTTTGGCGGAAGACCACAGGAGGCATTGAATGGAGGGTGTTGGGAATGGTGGGAGGTATTTTACCAAGATCATTAATACATGAGGTGAAAGAAAATGGGATGCTAGCAGGTGAGCTTTATCCTTGGCTGAAGTGACAACAGAACCATCTGGTTTGGACAGAGGTGGGAGCAGAGATGGGCAAAAGTTGCGGCCAATAGCTTTGGCAAGAGACCAGAATGCTCGGCTACCATTAGGGCAAGAAGCAAGTTTTCTACTCTTAGCCTGTTCAAACTCTAGTTTGGACTGATTAATAACTGCTTTACAATTGTTGCAAGCTTTGGTGTAGGCAGAAAATGAAACTGAAGAATTAGAAACAAGCCAATTAAGATATGCAACATTCTTCTCTTGGACAGCCTTAGCACATTTATTGGAAAACCAAGGTTTAGATAAAGGACGAGATTTTAAAGTGGAGTGTGGGATAAAGGATTCCATTCCTGCAAGAATAATTTCACTGACACGATCTGAGCAAACGTTGACATCAGAAGTTTTGAAACAGTAATCAGACCAAGGAAAAGAAGAAAAGAAGTCTCGCAGGTCATCCCATTTTGCATTCTTGTAATGCCAAACAACACGAGGTTTGGAATAGCCATGAGATAAAGGTTCCATTGGAGAAGAGACAATCACCAAGTTGTGATCTGAAGTGCCTAAAGGAGCTCTCACTTCGACCGTGTACTTAGAAGGGTTGTTTGTGAGAAAAAGATCAAGCGTATTGGCTGTATGATTAGGATTGTCTGGTATTCTTGTAGGTAAATGAACAATCTGTGCTAGGTCATTAGTAATTGCAAAAGCCTCAGCATCTCGACCTGCTGGGTCGGTGTGACTAGAAAACGGAAGCCAGCTGGGGTTGTGAACATTAAAATCACCAAGGAAAATTACCTCACTGTTACGAGAGTTGGACTGGAGAAAGTCAAGTTGCAACGAGAGGAAGTCAAAGAGCTCCAAGTGATTAGTCGAGTTGGGAGAACGGTAGAGACAACAGATGAATTTGACACAATGAGGTAGAGAGATTTTAAGCCAGAGAAGATCAAAGAGAGGAGATTCCAAACTGCCAAGTCTCTGACAGGGAATATCAGAACGGACATATGCACAAGTACCACCTTTGAGGCGAAAGGAATCATACAACGAATAATTTGGGCATCTGAGATGAGCAGTAGTTGAATCAACCGATAACTGAGATTCTGTCAGAAAAAGTACATGAGGTTTGGCAGACTGCAAGTGGAAATGGACATCGTTGAGATTAGAACTGAGACCACGTATATTTGTGAAATGAATTAGGAAGTCCTTGGGAGGTTTAGATATTTTCGCAGATAAGCTTGCTCTATTAGTTTGACAATTCATTGTGTATTCAATAGTAAGAAAAAGTGGGTGGGACATGCTGTATGAAGTAATGAAATTTTTGGATATGGCGTACATGTGGTAAGAATATACCCAGATCCTTGACATAACGTGGCCTCGACAATGCTCCCCGCATACACACTACTCGGACTCCCTCCAGTCACTATCTGGCAGAGTAGAGGTAGCAAGATTATACACTAGCTGATCCGGAAGCCTCCTAGAGAGTTACCAATAGGTCCGGTGTACTAACTAGCGGCCGGCCTGCGAAAACCGTTTTAGAGCTGTACTCTCGAAATGTAAGGAATATTGGATCTCGCCACAACGTTTATCATAACCTCAAAAGTCATCAATCATACTGCATGATGGAAGAGATAGGGAAGGGTTGACCGGAACTTAGCTCTAGAGACTAAACATGGGTTCCACCACTTCAAGCCTCCAATAAGCAAAGTGGTGGTATTTCACCGGTTGATGAGAATCATCTTCCACCTAGTACTGCCTGGTAACATAGAGGGGCGGCGTTCCTCCATGTGGTGTGGGCACCACACCTTGACCCCTGCTTACGTTGGTTCAAACCTGGGTGGTCACCCACCATGTACTTGTGCATGGAGGTTATACCCAGGATTACTAACAGTCCCACAATCGTGAAGGTGCAAGCAGAGGATTTGGCTGTCACAGACCGTCCGGACTTCGCCGAAATTGGCTTGACACTCAAGTCCACTTGACTTGAGTGTCACCCGAATATCAGTTCCATCAGCGTTTTAGACTCCCAGGTAGCAAGTACAGCTTGTCTGGCATATCTGAGAGAATGTCTGTGACAACCTCAAGGACCAAGGAGTTAAAAGTAAATCCATATGCAAAAACAATTCATTATATTTCCTGTTTTTTTTTGATGTGCAGGTGATTCTTGTGTCATTTTACTACTTCCTGATATTCCAGCCTTCATTCCATCACCTTCTTTTCCAGTTTTATCTTTTTTAAGTAAATTTAACCATTTGTCCATAATGATAATTAATTTTATTATAGTTTAAATTTTCAGTACTATTAAAATTCAAATATTGTTATATACTACTTTCTCACAATATGTTAACGATAAACTCATCCAAAGAATGTTGAAGATTCTTGTGCAAATCAACAATCGGGTTGTCCGGTATGAATAACAACTGAGCTGCTTTCAATTATGATTTTGGAACAGCAATTGTTTGTAGGTACAAAGTTTTGCAATACAATAGTTCTAAGAACAGTAGGGACTTTAGGTGGGTGTTATTTCAAAGAATGTCTCAATAGAGGGAGAGCAGTAATAATCATTAATGATATGCAGCAATTGTTGAGCACAGGTGCAATTAAAAGTACCAAGTATAGCATTGTGGTCGCAAAATGAAATTTGTGTAGTTATATGATACAATTTCACAAGAGAATTGTCATTAGACGAATGCATTTCTTCTAATTCATATTTACTGCTAAATCATGACATTGTGCCATTACTCTCAACACCTCTATCAGATACTCATCATAATTGTACAGGCTTGGCCAGCGATGTTGTGCAACCATAATTTTTTAAGTGTGATTCAGATTCTGATTGTTGTTTCAGTCCACACTCGACTGCAAATGCAGGCACAAAACTAATAAATGGCCTATAATTGTTGCCTTTTCAAGAAAGGGTGATTAGTAACTCCATTAGCCTTATCAAAATTTATTTTTCCTAATTTTCTGCAACCTCTTAATTTTTACGCGAACCCCTGGGGATCGTGACCCCTAGTTTAAGAAGCCCTGAACCACACAATAATAATAATAGTTTAATGCCGTTGGGATTGTTGTTATACTGATGTACATATTAATAGATGAGAAATAATGTTTACATCATCATGTGATATACAATGCAATTATGGTAACCAAAACAACCCAGAGTATCTGACTGCCATGGTGAGTATCATATTATGTATTAACTAGTTAATATGCAATGTGATAAATGTCTAAAAATAATGTAAATTATGAAAAATAACCATTATGCCAACTGATATAACGAAAAAAAAAAAAATAAAAATCAGAGAGGGATGAATATAATGACAAAGCCACGGTGCTTTAAACTTCCCTAATATTCACCCTTCTTTTAGGAAAATAACTGCAACAATCCTAGAGAGTGAAAGGAAATAAGAGCTTCAACAAAATAAATTATATCACTGTAAAAATAACTTAATCTTGCTTTGTAAAGTTAAATATTTGTCCATATAAAGAAAATTAAGTAACAGAAATATTTGTACTGTTGCTTGAATTAATCTTCCCCTTACAATTATTTACTCTGAAATGTTTTGTTTCTCAGAGATAAAAATATATATGGTCTGTATAACTTTCTCATAAACTTAAGTCATAAAATTTTTCAGTTGTCAAGTTATGAAGAAATGCTGTTTGACCTAAATATTTTCAACAAGACAGTTATTTTTATTCTTGAATAAATTTAGCCTGACTGAAAATCCTTTTCAAACAGTAATAAAAAGGACTCTGTTGGCAATGGAAAACAAGTTACAGTATTACAAATGTCCTGGCATATATGAATTTTACCTAGTAAAAACAGTAACTAGACAAAAATAGTTGTTCCTGGCCCACAGTTTAGTTAAACATGACTTTAGCTTTCTGCTAAAGACGTCATATTATTTCAAATAACCTCTTAAGTTTCATTTATAATTCTATGCAATGATTTATTTAAAATGATTTAAAAATTTCTTTGCCTGCTTACCTGTAGCTAGGTGGCATACACAATATTCATCACGAAGCCTTGGTGCCTTAAAAAATAAAGTGAAGAAAATTAATTTCAGATGTATACTTAATAAAAATTATAAAACAATAAATGAGATGTCATCAGCAGGTCTGGGAAATGACTTTGTATCTTTAATTGTGGCATCATAGTGAGTTGCAACTTATCAAAATTTTCAGTGATCATCCATTAATCTGCAGTATTTCTGAATCAATGTATATTGAATAGAAAGTGTTTTCCTTGTATTTTAAAATGAGTGACTACTCAGCAGTGAACTTGTAACCAATTTTACATCAAATTAGGGAAAAATGCAACAGAAACCTTATGGGGACATGTCAGTCAATTTTATTTTGGAAATGAGATATGTTTCAGCAAAGTTTAAGCCTAGCAACTTCACTGATTATGATGTGTATGTGAGAGAGACTACATTGTCAGGATCTTTATCAATATGCTGCTACTGACACTATTTCTTCCATTTCTATTGGTGACAAAAGGTGTACAGAACTGACCTGGAATCAAAGGCCCAGTCTTCTTTAACGGCCCCTCCCCTAAAAATTAAGGCAATCTTGATAACATATGTGAAGATCATGCTTATCATATATTTTTAATTTACAGGGCATTGTTTGTTATAAATTTGTCTTGCATGGTCAAACACTGAACTAGGAATCAGTATTTAACCCCAGGGGCTCACATCTGGTGAGTATGGGCTTGGCAAACCCAGGGTCCTGAGCTGGATATCATCATTCTTCTCTTTCTTGGTGATTCCTTTCTACCTCTCTCTCTATCTCTCTCTCTCTCTCAGGGTAACTAGGGTAATTTTTTTGGATGGTGCAGCATAAGCCTTAGGCTTCCTTGCACCATATGGCTAATAATAATCATAACACTCTGCTCATTTGGTGCTTTCTATACAAGAATTTTTTGTAAAGCACTCCATCACTACGGTCTCCATTCCACCATAGCCACTAACAGAAGCAAACCATATACCCTGCAGGTGGGCCCAGCTATCAGAATGGTTTTCAAGTGTGGAACACTGTGATACTATATTCTCTTGTGCTACATTCCTTCAATTACACCATTAAATTTTTATAAATGGTAGTAAAGTAGAAAGTCGGTTATCCGGAATAATTTGAAAGGCCGATTTTTTTTTTTTTTATATTAACAGTAGTATTTGAGACAAATGTTTATTATGTTAAGAGAACATTTCTATCTTTTTTTTTTTACTTCGTAAATCTGGTTAAATGTTGGATTAGGAAACCATGAGTGATAGAGTTAAGTCATTTGCTTCCATGAACCCAATTTTCCATGGCATATTTTTGTTCTCTTCATTTCATATTATGTTTAGTTAAACTCCAAATTCAGTAAGAATAATATCAGCCCGAAACTGTGCAATTTATTATTTTTCTCAGTTTTTTTTTTACAGTAGTAGTAGTAATAAAATGTCAATGAAAAGAAACAGCACTGAAATGGGCAGAAAACCAGAAAGAATGCAATATACTCAAATTGATATTATTAAGGAACATTAAAGAAAAAGGAATCTTCACAAAAATAATCCAGGTATATGCCCCAGACTCCTCACATGATGATACAGAGACAGCTGCCTTCTATTCAGACCTACAAGAAACCATAGATAACACAAGAAAAAAAAATATATTTTAATAATAATGGGAGACTTTAACGCAAAAGTTGGAGGCTTTCCAACAGATTTCAGTGATATATTAGGAAAGTTCGGGATGGGAAATAGAAATGAGCAAGGAGAAGAACTCTTGAATTCTGCAAAAAAAAATAAACTATTCATCACCAACACACTGTTCTACCACAGATTTAAACATAAGTATACATGGACATCACCAGATGGAAATACAAAAAACTGTATCAACTACATTTTAATAAATAACAACTGGAAATCATCCATTCTAAATGTTAAAACTCTTAGAAGTACAGATTTTGACACTGACCATGAACTGCTAGCAACAACAATTAAATGGAAATTTAAAAATACGAAGCCAAAGAACAATAGAGCAACATTAAATATATCACGATTTGAAGAAGATAAAATAAAGGAAATTTATGGGAAAACGCTACAAGAAAAATTAAAAGATATAAACTATTCATTATCTGTGGAAAATATATGGGAGAAAACTAAACAAATGACTAAAGATGCAGCCTTAGAAACCTTGGGAACAAAACCAAAACATCCTTGGATTACAGTAGAAATTTTAGATGTATGGACGGAAAAAAGACAAATGAAAAATCTCCTAAACAAAGAAAACAGTCAAGAAAAAAGGGAAAAATTAAACTATATGAAACTGTGATCATACCCACAGCAACTTATGGATCAGAGAATTGGAGAATAAATAAGAAAGAAAGGCAAAAAATAAATGTCATTTGAAATGAGATGTCTAAGGAAAATCAATAAAACAAATTGGAGAGAACATAAAACTAATGAACAAGTAAGAAGAGATCTAAATTTTGAATGCAGAATAATAGAGCAGATCTACAAAAAACAACTTCAGTGGTTTGGACATGTGAACTGGATGAAATAACACAGGCTGCCTAATGTACTACTGACAGGAAGAACTGGAGATAAGAGACCACCAGGAAGACCCAAAAGAGAATGGCTCCAATGCCTAAAGGAAAACACAGGCTTTCAGAGTTATCAACAAATGATGCAAAATTCAAGAGATCGACAACAATGGAGAATAATATCTAAATAGGGACTCAACGGAAGAGTAGAATAATGAAGGAACATGACAGATTTCACAGCAAGAAAAAAAAAAAAAAGTCACAACAAACATTAGAACATTATTTTAAAAAATTACTTAATTTTTTCTACATAAAATTTGCAGTAAAATACCAATCTGAATATACATATGTAAATGTGCAAATTTATGTATAATATTATTATTTTTTAAATTAAATAAATTCATTTTTTTCACGATATTTAAAGTCTTTTTCTTTTACCTTAATACATTATAACAGAATTTATTTAATCTTGCCTTACGTTCAATTAACTGGAAAATCTGGCTATCTGGAAGAGGTCTGACATTAATTATTCCAGGTGAAACCCATGTTTAGTCTCTAGAGCAAAGTTTCCGGCATCCCTCCCCCCCATACTTCTCCTTCAACCCATGCACGGTACTAAGTACTATAGGTTTTGATACCTTTCGTGTTTGGGAGTTTCATAAAAAAAAAAAAAAAAAAAAAACTGTAATTATCATAATGTTCAGTTTCTTGCCTCAATTAGGGATGCAAAGAAAAACAAATCAATGAAACATTAATTACATATAGGACACTGACAAAACTACACTTTTAGCTCTGTGAGGAACCAGCTACCATATTTGTCAGTTCCAATATACAGTATTCAGTTATAAATAATAGCAAGTGACATTCTTTTCAAGGATCAAATCACATTTAGAATGGCAAAAACTACTAAAGGCATATAATGCAGTGTGAATGAATTGAATAGTTTATACATTTTCATAGTTTGATACTACTGATGTTCGGTTAGTGTTCTCTGTAATTATAACTGCAGTAAAAAATTCACTTGTGTTATTTATTACTCAAAGTAGTACATCCTTGGGGGGGGGAAGTCCCATAATCTGATGCAGAAAGTAACCCAGCCCGTATTACCCAATTCTCTATGGAAAATGATTACAGATCTCGGTTTTTGCCTATGCAGCAATCTCCAGGAATAACTTAATTGCCCAACTCAAGGAGGGCACCTGTTAGGAAAGAAAAACCTCCCCCCCCATACTAACAATCATTGATCAGATGGAAGGTTTCTAGATAGTTTAAGAGTTCAGGTTAATTGATTTCCCCATTACTTTAGAAAGAGTAGCAGTAAGTGCAATGGGATGATAATTGGATGGTAGGGATTTGCTACCCTCTTTAGGAACTGGCTGGATATTGGCAAATTTCCAGGCAGAAGGAAATGGAATGACAAAGTGAAAAAAGGTGACACAGAACAGGTGTACGTTAAGGTTTTGAGAACAAGTGAAGAAATACCATCAGGACCTGTCATGTTCTTAGCATAAAGAAAATCCTTCTGCCATCCATTTGATGGAAGACCACAGCAGGCACTGAATGGAGTGTACTGGGAATGGTGGGAGGTGGTTTACCTAGATCATCAATACACAAGTTGGGAGAAAAATAGGATGCTAGCAGGTCAGCTTTATCTTTGGCTGAAGTGGCAATATAACCATCTGGTTTTGACAGAGGTGGGAAGAGAGATGGGCAAACGTTGCGGTCAATAGCTCTGGCAAGAGACCAGAATGCTTAGCTATCATTTGGACAAGAAGCAAGTTTTTTACTCTAGTCTGTTCGAAATCTAGTTTGGACTGATTAATAAACTGCTTTACAATTGTTGTGAGATTTGGTGTAGACAGAAAATGAACCTGGAGATTTAGAAACATGCCAATTATGATACATAACATTCTAATCTTGAACAGCCTTAGCACATTTATTGAGAAACCAAGGTTTAGATAAAAGGACGAGATTTTAAGGTGGGGTGTGGAATAAAGGATTCATCCCTACAAGAATAATTTCACTGACACGATCTGAACAAATGTTGACATGGGAAGATTTGAAACAATAATCCAACCAAGGAAAAGAAATCATGCAGATCATCCCATTTTTCATTCCTGTGATGCCAAACAACATGAGATTGAGAACAGACACGACAGAAAGGCTCCACTAGAGAAGAGATGATCACCAAGTTGTGATCTGAGGTGCCTAGAGGACCACTCATCTCGAACATATACTTAGAAGGGTTGTCTGTGAGAAAAAGATCAAGTGTGTTGGCTATGTGATTAGGATTGTCTGGTATTTTGGCAGGTAAATGAACAATCTGTGCAAGGTCATTAGTAATTGCAAAAGTTTCAGCATCTCAACCAGCTGGGTCCATTTCCTAGAAAACAGAAGCCAGCTGGAGTTGTGAACATTAAAATCACTAAGGAAAATTACCTCACTGCTAGGAAAGTTGGACTGGAGAAAGTCAGAGTTCCAAGCGATTAGTGGAGTTGGGAAAATGATAGAGGCAACAAATGAATTTGACAGAATGTGGTAGAGAGATTTTAAGCCAGAGGAGATTCCAAATAACTAAGTCTCTGACAGGGAATATCAGAACAGACATATACAAAAGTACCACCTTTGAAGAAAGGAATCATACAGCGAATAATTCAGACAATTGGAAAGTTTAACAATTTCTCCAACAGAAAGGCCTTTTTGAGATGTTGACACCATGACTAAACACTGTTTCTGGTAGACAGTGAACACTAAAAATGAAGAAGAAAAACTACAGCCGCCGACTGTAGTTTTTCATGTTCACATGAGAAGAGGCATTTGACTGCAAAGGGTTAAATAAAGGGGAAACAAGAAAACATGTTGCAACTGTAAATAGTGGTCCTCCAGGCACAACAACATAACAAAAAAAAAAAAAAAACCTGTGAAGCATGTTTTCTATTATCAAACATGCTTCACAGTTAATTCATAACAATGAAATAACCCTTCAATGGAAAAAGTCATACTCGAATCATTGTAATATTTGGTTTGACATCAAGAAAATCATAGCGCTAATCTTTATACTCTGTAGAGTACCCATTTGATATAAGACTTCTTCCAAGCACCTTGGCATGTTAGAATTTTGTTTTTTTAGCATAAGCAGAGCCAAATATGCCTCCACTCCTCCTATAGCCTACTTTTAGGTTCTTCCTTTGAGCTTATCTGATGATCAAGTTAGTTCCAAAAATTTTCTACCAGGTTCAAACCAGTGATCTGGATGGTGTTTCATTACTGTGGAACAATTAGAGAACAGCCATTTGCAAATAAGATAACCTTTATGCTCAGAATCAACATTTAGTAAAATTTAAGTCTCTATAATATTCCCACTTTTTCAGCACTTTTGCACAAGTCTTCTTGTAAAATGTTTATATACTGCATTTTGTTCATGTTTCCTTCAATACCAATTCTCCTACTCCAGCTGTTGATGTACAACACCAAACCATTACGATTTCCCCACCACGCTTTACTGTCAATTGCAAATTTTTAGGTTTTAGCTCTTCATTTGGCTTTTTTCACACATTCATTCTCCCAGCTGAACTAAAAACACATTATATTTACTTTCATCGGTGGAGATAACATCATCCCCCACCAGTTTTGTTCCTTCACAATGTTAGGTTTAGCAAACTGGAGCCTCTTTTTTTCTATTGACTTATTCATGTATGGTTTTTCCCTAGCTACTCTACCATTGTACCCTTGTTTTCTGATAACTCTACAAACTGTTTCAAGATGTACTTACTGCACTCTTGTAAAACCTCTGTTGCAAGTTTTGGTGCACTTAATCTTGAGTTCTTTTTTATTTTTCTATTATCAAACATTCTTCATATTCAGTTCTTTCCTAGGTTGTCCTTTTCTAAGAAATAAATCTAAGTTGTGACTTAGATTTATTTCTATCTTCATTCTTATACTTCCTTACAATGTCACTAACTGTATAATTACTCACTGCTAAATTTTCAGCAATTTCCAAATACATACATACCTTTTCATGAGGAAAAATAACAAGTTTACTTAGTAAGTAGAATTTTTTTCCCTGTGTAATCCATTTGATTAAGAATAAATGTTAGTTGATTAAGAATAAATTGATTAAGAATAAATAAAAGCAATTCAGTATGTTTCTGGTGATATTATTAAAGCATATTGCTCTACTGCAGTGTTTCTCAATCTTTTTACTCTCGTGGCACATTTTCCAAAGAAGAAAAATTTCGCGGCACACCTACGTAGTCATAGAAGAAGGAATTTCTAAATTTTGCGGCACACCCTTTGAGAAACACTGCTCTACTGGACGTTCTTACAAGGAAGGAAATCATAACAGACAAAAGACAGAGTACAAAACTGAATATTAAAGTGATATCACACTGATGCATCTTAAGATTAAAGATGTTTTGTTTCATATATATGCAGTTTTATTCAGTGACATTTTTTGTTTTCCCTTCCAATATTACAATTAGACATGAAAACTGGAAAACAATGCTGACTGAATAATAAGGTGATTGACTGTATGCATTATTTATTATATCATCATCATCATCAGCCATTTTCAATCCACTGCAGGATGAAGGCCTCTCCAGCAACTTTCCAGTTCCTTCTGTTTTGAGCACTGGCCATCCATTTACTACTGAAAAACTCATGAATTTCATCTATCCATCTCCGCCTTTGTCTTCCAGGTTTTCTTCTAGCTCCTCTTGGGTACCATTCTGTTATTTTCTTAGTCCATCTGTCATCATGTCTTCGAGCTATGTGTCCTGCCCAAGACCATTTTAGTTCTTTAGTTTTGATAAGAACGTCCTTTACTTGAGTTTGCTGCCTAATCCATGTGTTTCTCTTCTTATCTAACAGTCTGATTCCCAATATAATTCGTTCCATTCTTCGCTGTGTAGTTCTTAGCTTCTCTTCCATTCTTTTGGTGAGTGCCCAAGTTTCACTTCCATAAGTCATGGTGGGGAGTATACATTGATTCATTATTTTACGTTTCAGACAAACTGGGATATTGCTCTTCAGTATGTGACTATATTTCCTGAATGCTATCCATCCAAAATTTATTTATTCTTCTCTTGACTTCCAGCCATTTATCATTACTACAGCTAATAACTTGTCCCAGATAAGTATATGACTCCACCTTTTCAATTACTGCTCCTTCAATCATTATTTCCCTTTCCGTGGCATACTTGTTCATCATTACTTTTGTTTTAGCCATATTCATCTTTAGTCCAAAATCCTTACTAACTGTGCATAACTGATTAAGATTTTCCTCTAATTCTTTGGGATCGTGGCTTATGACCACAATGTCATCTGCAAATCGTAAATGGTTTAGGTACTCTCCGTTCACATTGACTCCTTTCTGCGACCAGTCTAATCTTCTGAAAGCTTCCTCAAGGGCAGCAGTAAACAGCTTCGGAGATATTGTGTCTCCTTGTCGAACTCCTTTCTCGATTTTAAATTTGCTACTGTCTTTGTCTAATAAAGGATGTAGCACTCTCATATATTTTCTTCAAAATCATAATACAGGCATACCTCGATTAACGAATAGGATGCGTTCCACGAAATTACTTCGTTAAGCGAAACTTCGTTTTCAGAGGTAAAAATACTATGGCCAGAATAGGGATACGTTCCTACTTAAAGAAAATGAAAAGCTTTTTTTCGAACAAAGAAAAGTTTTATTAAATAAACAGTCAACTTACATACAAAGTGAAATCACATTTTAAAATATGAGGTTAAAGTTGATTGTTTATGCTTTTTTTCTCTTTCATTTAACAATTGCCTATACGGAGTTATTGCATTTAACACTGATCGCTTAACTATAACACTTCTTCCTAAATCGGGATCATTTTCACTAAAAAAATTTAAAACGTTTTCAATGTCATTTAAGCACCTTTTTAAATCTTTGGTTGTTAACACTTTTTCGGCAGGAACTTCTTTAACTTCGCCTTCATTATCTTTGTCTTCGTTGCTAACAAGGTTTTCTAAATCTTCCACTGAAAAACCATCATCTTCTGCATTCAATAAATTTCTAACATCCTCTTCATCGACATTTTCGAAACCTATTGATTGAGCCATCTGGATAACTTCATTTCTAATTTCTTGGATGTTATTTTCTTCTTCTAGTACAACTTCTGGCCATATTTTGCGCCAAACTCCATTTAAACATTTCTTAGTGACTTCTTTCCAAGAACTATCAATGTTTTCAATTGCGTTTTTAATGGTGTAGTTTTTCCAAAAAGTTTTAACTGTCATTTCCTCTTTATCCTCTTACGATATTTAGTTTAGTTTCCAAAGAAATTGCTTTTCTTTTCTTTGATTCTGACATTTTAATTAACTAAAACAAAAATATTTCTATTAAAATTTACAAAATCTACGTTATGTAATGCTACAAAGAACCTACGTCGATTATTGCAATGCGCCACACTGAAACAACGTCAAATCATGTAAACAACAACTAAATTATGCGATTGACGCGCAAAACTGTTATAATGGACACGCCCGCAGCTCGGGAATACGTAACGAGTCGCCATCAGTCACCAATCGAATGATTGTCGGGCGTTGGTCTTAAATTGGAATATTTTTTTATGTTAAATGGGGCTTGAAATTGCCGACTTCGTTATATCGAGGCTTCGTTATCAGAGGTAACATTAACCGGGGTATGCCTGTATAGGGAGTATCTATGCCTTGTCTTTCCAGTGCCCGAAACATTGCCTTATGCTGTATGGAGTCAAATGCCTTTTCATAATCCACAAATGCCAGGCATAATGGTGTTTTATATTCATTTGCTTTCTCCATTAGCTGTGATATTACGTGAAGGTGATCCATAGTTGAGAATCCTATCCTAAAGCCAGCTTGCTCTTTCGGTTGATTCTCATCAAGTATTCTTTCTAATCTGTTAGTAATGACCCTTGTGAACAACTTGTAGATGTGGGATAACAAGCTAATTGGTCTATAATTTCCAATTTCTGATTTATCTCCTTTCTTATGCAGCAAAACTATGATTGCATTATTCCACTGCTTGGGCATCGCACCTTTTCTAATGCACTTTGTGAAGAGCCTTGCCAGTTTTTGCGTTATGTCTCTTCCTCCCAATTTTAACAATTCTACAGTAACTTCATCTTCCCCCGGGGCTTTCCGATTCTTCATTTTCTTCAATGCATGTTCTACCTCATCAGGAAGAATATCGGGTATGTCATATGTGTTACTACTTTGCAATCCATCTTTCCCACTGCTGGTATCATTCCCTCGCTCCTTGTATAATTCTCTATAGTAGTCTTCTGCTATTTGAATTATGCCTTCTCTGCTGTTTATAAGTACACCATCGCTATTCTTCAGTTTCAGTATCATTTGTCTTTCTGTATTACTGCTCATGGCTGCTGATTTAAATCCTTTGTTTTCCCTTAATGCTTGTTCTACTTTTCTTGTGTTAAATCTTCTTATGTCCTCTCTGAGTCACTTTCTAATGGCTTTGCATAACTCAGTATACTCAATTTTCTCCCTGTCAGTGTTTTTCTTGCTCTTCATTTGTCGTCTTTGGTTCATCATGACAAGTGTTTCTTGACTAATTTTTTCTTCTTTGGATTTCTGTTTCCCTATAGGTTTCTTGGGCTTTATCACTTTCAAAAAGTTGTAATATTCCTCGTCGATATCTTGGTCCTCAGCAGTCTGCAGAAGCTCATACTTGTTCTTAAGTTCCAGTACATACTGCTTTTTCTCCTCTTCTGTTATCTCAAAGACCTTTGTATTATTTACTCGAGTCAGTTTTTTCCTTTCCTTTCCTACATCTATATCAAGTGTACATCTTACCATTCTGTGATCACTTCCAACATTTACCTTATTCAGGACGGTAACATCAGTCACAATATATCTTCTGTTAGTGAGGATGAAGTCTATTTCATTAGTTGTTAATCCATTTGGACTCTTCCATGTCCACTTTCTGTTCACCCTTTTCTTGAAAAACTTGTTCATTACTGACATTCCTTGAGATTCTGCAAATTCCACAAGTCTTTCACCTCTTTTATTTCTTTCACCAATTCCAAAATTTCCTATAGTTCCTCTTTCTGCACTGTTTTGCCTTTTTCCAACCTTAGCATTGAAGTCCCCCATAATAATAGTGTAGTGGGTTTTCTGCTCATCTAGAAGACTCAATTTCCGTGTACATTTCTTCAACCTCTTCATCATCATGGCTCGATGTTGGTGCATAAATCATTATAATCTTTAGCTTGTACCTCTTAGAAATCTTGAGTATTAGTCTTGACACCCTTGGTGATGTACTTTTGAATTCCAAAATGTTGTTTTTAAAATCTTTATGGACCAGAAACCCAACTCCACCTTCACTCCTTTCACTGTTTCCATTGGTGTACAGCAGATTTCCACTTGATAAACTTATAAGTGATTCATTTCTTCTTCTTGTTTCAGCCAAACCAATGATATTCCAATTCACATTTTCTAATTCCTTTTCCAGCTCTAATGTCCTGTCTTAACCGATGAGTGATCGTACGTTATAACAGGCCAAGTTCAATTTCCGTGCATGGCAGCCTGGTTGTACCCAGAGATTCTTAGCACCCTCTGCTTCCACTCTGATCCTCTCGCTGCCGTAAGAGGGAGAGTGAAAGCTGCTGGGGACTGAGGGCCATTTGTATTGTTGTGCTCTCATTGCTGGAGGGTTTGGTCTTTTCCTCTTCATGCTGACCAGGCGTCTTGAAGAGAACCACTCTACACGTTCGTTGCCACCTAAGTGACGTAACAGGGCTTACCATCGAGAAGGTGTGCATGAGTGGATTTTAGGGAGGCAGGCCAACCGGACTTCTCCTAAATCTTCTGTAATAGAGAGATATTGGATTCATCAGTGTTTTAGGCTGAGTGTCTGATAACACACAGGATACCTGTTCCCCTCTAAGCCCCTTATTATATATCACAATGTAACCACTAAGAAATTCTAAATTATTTTTTTAAATTCAAAATGAAAATGGGAATAAAAACAAATTGCAGTAGTTTCATATTTTTATTTTAACATGTATATTAAAATAAAAAGTTCAGCAGTGGAGGACCACCTACTGTGTGGGCTGCCTGCGCCCAGCACAGTGCCTGAGAGATATGCCACCTTATAAATTTGTCTTTTTTAAATTGTACAAGTACAATACTCTCACATACCATTCCTCAGCAATATTCTATAAATGATGCAGTATTTTCTCCTGTAATTTTTTTGATTTACTTGAGTTACAAGAAGTTAACCATTTGGCATCTGCCTGCCAGCCAGCCATGTGGCGGAATATGAAAAAAAATTTTTGAAATAGCAGGAGTATCCACACACACTACTCACCCAGTAGCTGCAATTCACCCCACCCCATCCAAGAGTATCAAGAGAGAGAGAGAGAGGAGAAAGAAGGGGCAGGTCAGTTGCTCCAAGCCAACATGGTGTGGGAGGTGGGGAGGGGTGGATTTAATGGAGAAAAATGGAAAGCAGGCTGGTTGAGGCTGCGTTGATGTTCAATGCACCTGATAAGTCTAGATAATTTAAAACACTGTTAATTAATGATGTTATTCATTAATTCTCATTTTAACCATTGCAGAATGGTTAAAATGAGAATCTTTAACCATATGGCTTCAACAGGAAATTTGTTCCCACTAACAGACTGTACCTTTTGCTATCAGTTCACTGAATCACCGTAGCAGTTGAGCCCAATAATGAATTCAGGTGGCTCAGTGATTTTCCTTTGCGTTGCCACTGACCATATAAAATTAATAAGTTATTGCTTTGAAACTTAAAGAAGTTCATCAGTTTTCTTTTTTAATGGCACATTTAAAGCTTAGGCCATAATGCATCAAGTCAAACTGTCAGAAGGTGGCATTTATATTTGCAATTGTACTGAATACTCCTTTAAACCTATTTTCCATATGATTTCAGGGATAACATACACTCAATGCATTCAAAAAAGTTTGCTAGAAATAAATTTTCAAACATTTAAAATAAAAATTAAATACTCTATTTAGTTTCAATGCACTGCTTTTCATTTATGCATATTAACTGTATGCCATTAATTTCACTTATGGGCAACAAATCAGCAACAAATCTGTTAGTACACGTGGTGGCAAATAAAGTAAGAAAGTAAGTTTATAAAGCATTAACAACAACAAAAAACAAAAACTTTCCACGGCCCCTAACAGTTTGTCTAGTTTTCCTTAAATTTAGGCAAACTACTCACTTAGTATTAGTATCGGCCACATGGTGCAAGAAAGCCTATGGCTTATGCTGCACCAGCCAAAAAAAAAATCTGAACAAAACAATGATAAAAACAAAAAAATAAATAAATAAATAAAATAAATAACTAAATAATAATAATTAATAAATAATAAAAAATAAATAAAAAGGAAATTAAACCTATCATCCTATGCACTTCCCTTACCCGAAAGTACTATCCAGATGACCTTTGAATTTCCCCAAACTGTCGGCCTCTACCACCCATGAAGGCAACTTATTCCAGTAATTTATAACTCGCTGGATAAAATAAAACTTCCAGCAGTCCAATCTAAACATTTCCCTCCCGTAACTTGAATTTATGTCCCCTAGTTCTAGCATCATTTATAATCTTGAAAATTTTGCCCTCATTCATTTTACTGATGCCTCTCAGAGCCTTAAACACCTCAATCAAATCTCCTCTAAGGTGTCTAGTTTCCAAACTCTGCAACCCACATATTCGAAGTCTTTCTTCATAAGGATGCCCTTTTGCCGATCTCACATGGCGAGTTACCCTTCTTTGCACCCTTTCAAGAAGCTCGATGTCTTTCTTTAGGTGCGGTCTCCATACTTGAACACAGTATTCCAAGTGTGGTCTAACATAAGCCTTATATAATGGGATTATCACGTCCCTACCTCTACTTGCAAAAGTTCGATAGATCATCGATAGGACACCATGGAAGGATCAGAGATCACTTTGGAGAGATCAGATTGAAATTTGTTCCAATAATCAACTACCAACTGGCTAAAGAGAAATTTCCATGCAACTAATTCTGCAACCTTCCTTCATGAATTTGAATTTATGCAGCTCATTTGCATAGTCTAACCAAGAAGTATTCCATTGCTACTGAGCTTACTTAATCCATTCACAGCCTTAAACAAAATCAGATCATCTCCAAGATGCTGCAATCTGCAGAACTGAAGCCTTTCTTGGTAACAACACCCTTTTATTCTCCAAATCTCATTGTCCTTCTCTGCAGCCATATCAGCAGATCCACATTCTTCCTAAAATGCATACTCAGATGGAGCCTATCCACTGTTTTATACAATGGGATAATCACCTTAATCCTGATAATAAAATCCTACATCATTGAAAAAAACCAAAGATTTAGGCAGCTTGTCTGCACTATTCAGAGAACTTCATATCTGCCTGTACAATTACTCCAGATCATTTTCATTTTCCACTACCCTGAGTGTAGTACCACACAGCTGGTACATTTCTCTTGCGTTACTGTTACCCATATGCAGTACTTTGCACTTGTCAATGTTAAACTTCAGTTGCCACTTCCCATCTGCCTAACTTTTCTAGATCCTGTGGCAGTAGCATACTGTCTTTACTGTCATTAACAACCCTGCCAACCTTTGTATCATCTGCAAACTTGACATTAAGCCTGATATACCTTCATCGATATCATTGATAAATACACAAAACAACAATGAGCACAGCACCAAACCCAGGACTCCACTAATAACAATCGACCATGTAGACCAGTGCTTCTCAAACTTTTTTGGATCACCGCCCCCCTAAAAAAAAGCCCTCGCCAGGGCTTTTTTTTTAGCCCACCAATATAAAGTGAAGCTAAATAACTGAAATGAATATTTGTCTGTTTGCCTCCAAAAATGTAAATGCAGCCCTGCACGTATGTGTGTGAATTATAAAGAAAACTATTTACTGCACTTTATTCCTTCTTCGTAAAAACTTACGACTACATAAAGTCAGTTATAGTCACTTAAATTAAGTCTTAAAAATTAAAGTTAATTACATAAGTCATGATATTAATGGAAATAGTTAATCATATTTAAATATTTAATGCGATGGATAAGCTTGGTGGAGATTTATTAGCTTATCAATATTAGGTTTAATATCTGTAAGTAGAAGTCGTAAATCGATTTCTTTGTTTTGTCAGCAATTGAGATACAGCACAAACTGGTTTCGACTAGATACGATGTTGAAAAAGAAATAAGTAATTTTTTTACAATTCCCCACAATGCAGGATAATGGTCAGGGATTTTCTTTTGTAACCAAAATTCCTGATAAGAATTTTGAAATTTTGGCTTCAGTTCAACTTCATTTTGTAACTCAATCAATTTTTCTTCTACAAAACGTTCACCATTGTCATTATTTAAAAAAGGATTTATAACCCAATCTGGAATTTTCAAATTTAGGAGGTCTTCAAACCTTTCCTGCATATCTCTGAGCAACATTTCTAGATGATTACAAAAAGTTAGTAGAGTTTAGCATTAGCATTAGTAGAGGCATTTGATGCAAGAAAGCAAGCTTATGCAGCATCAGCCAAAAAAAAAAAAAAAAAAAAACCCACTTCCACTTCACCCCTCTGTTCGTTCAAAATACCTGTCCAGCTGAGCCTTAAACTTATTTAGGCTATCAACCTCCACTACAAGGGATGGAAGTCTGTTCCACCAACCAACCACCCGCTGGCTAAAGGCAAATTTCTGCACGTGTATCCTACATCTGTCTTTCCTCAATTTGAATTTATGCCCTCTCAGGTGATTATTCTGAGCTAGAGGAAGAATCCCATCAGCATTGAGCATGCTCAAACCATTCAAGGCTTTATACACCTCTATCAGATCACCTCGCTGGTGCCTAGTCTCCAGACACTGTAATTTGCAAAACTTAAGCCTTTCTTCGTAAGAGCACCCCTTTGATCCATTCACTAATCTTGTTGCCCTTCTCTGTACTCGTTCCAGCAGCTCTACATCCTTCTTCAAATGAGGCCTCCAGACCTGTATACAGTACTCTAGGTGTGGCCTGACCATTGCCTTATACAAGGGAATAATCACCTCCTTATCCCTGCTGGAAAAATTCCTGTATATCATTGACAATACTCCATGAGCTACTCTTGCAGCCCGTCTGCACTGCTCAGAGAACTTCATATCTGCCTGCACAACCACCCCCAAGTCCCTTTCATTCTCTACCACTGTCAGTGTAGTACCACAGAGTTGATACATTGCTCTGGGGTTGCTGTTTCCCATGTGTAGTACTTTACATTTGTCAATGTTAAACTTCATTTGCCACCTCTCAGCCCATCTGCTCAACCTTTCCAGATCCTGTTGCAGCAGCATAGTGTCAGTAGTGTCCTTGACAACCCTGCCAACCTTTGTATCGTCTGCAAACTTGGACATTAAGCTTGATATACCATCATCAATATCATTTATAAATACAGAAAACAATAATGGACCCAACACTGAGCCCTGAGGGACTCCACTAATAACATTAGTCCACGATGAGCAGTGTCCATTGATTACCACTCTGTCTTCTCCCCCTCAACCACCCCTTTATCCATAGCAGCAATTTGCCTCCAATGTCACACTGCTCCAATTTGTGTAGCAGTCTTCCATGTGCAACAGTATCAAAAGCCTTTCTAAGATCCAAGTATATAATATCAAAGCTATTCCCTGCATCCAGTTCTTTTGTGACTGCATCATAGTATCCAATCAAATTGGTCAGGCAAGACTTCCCCTTAACAAAACCATGCTGTGTCCGAGCTATAATTGAAGTCTTGTCTAAATGATCCTGCATTTAGAAATTTGGAAATTTATACAATTTATACAATCCTGCATTTGGAAATTTATACAATTCACATCATCCTACGTTGTGCACAAAAAGCTTTAATTTTGAAATAAATGCTGAAATTTGAATTTTTGCCTTAATAAGAGTTACATCTTGTCCTTGTAAATGTAAGTTCATTGAGTTGAATCTGGTAAATAAATCTGCAAGATAAGCAATATCAGTTTTCATTTTCTTGAGGCCATTATTAAGGTCGTTGTTCCTATCTTCAAAAAACTGGACAACAGTATCAAAGAGTTCATAAAATCTGTTGAACCAGTTGCCTTTTAACAGCCACCGAACCTCAGAGTGAAGTAGCAATCATTCAAAATCTTCACTGTTTTGATCGCAAAGCTTTCGAAATAAACAATCATTCAAAGAATGTGCTTTAATTTTGTTTATAGCAGTAATAACAGTTTGTAGAGAATTGTGCAGTTGATCACCAAGTTTTTTTGCAACTAAATGCTGATGGTGAATAACACAATGAACAGTAATAATGTTTGGCACAGCATTTTTTTAAACAAGATATAAAACCCTTGTAACCGCCAATCATTGATGGTGCTCCATCCGCCCCCTGTTGCCTCCTTTCATGCCTAACGCCCCCATGGATAATTCAAACGCCTCCTGGGGGGCAATATCACCCACTCTGAGAAGCACTGATGTAGACCATGTGTACCTGTCATCCTTTTCTTTATAGAATTCCTCATGTGTGAATGTAGATGCAAAATACTCATTCAGTTTGTCAGCTATCTGAGTAGGATCATCAACAGTCGAACCATCACTATCAAGTGGACATATCTGATTCATCCCCTTCCTTTCACATAAAGTTTACATAAATAAAAAAGTCTGTTGTTTTTCTTTGCATCCTTTGCCAAGGATTTCTCGTGATCAGCCTTTGCTTTGTGATTTGATTACAGACTAGCTTATATCTGCCACAGGCTTCTGTGACACCTGATAATTTATATGCATCCCATGCATTTTTCTTCTCTGCCATGAGCCTCATTAGTTCATCTGACATCCATTTTAAGTATAAATCTTGAAAAGTATTTCTTAGTTGGTATGAAAAGCCTGGATTACAAGCTTCCAAGATTAATTGCTTGAAGGCTTTCCATTTAGAATTCACTGTTTTTAACATCATCATCAGTTGATCCCACTGTATAGAATTTAAAAACTTTCTGAGATCACTGTAGTCACTGGTTGGAATCACTGGGAAAATCCTTAGATGGATATCAGGATGGCTTCAGGGCAGGAGGCAGAGGGTTGTGATAAATGGCTATTCCTCAGATTGGGTTGAGGTAAGAAGTGGGGTTCCCCAAGGATCAGTATTAGGACCACTGTTGTTTTTAATTTTCATAAACGACATTGATGAAGGGATAGAGGGCGTGATGTCTAAATTTGCAGATGATGTTAAAATTGGAAGAGTAGTTAATGATCACTGTCAAGCTGAGCTTCTTCAGAGAGACCTAGATAGACTTCAGGAATGGTCAGAAAAATGGCAGCTGTGCTTTAATCCAACAAAGTGTAAGGTATTACACCTGGGAAACAGTAATCCCAAAAAAACTTATTCACTTGGTGGAGTTCAACTAAACCCAGTACTGGAGGAAAGGGATTTGGGTGTTACGATACGGTCAGACATGAAATTCTCTGAGCATTGTAAACAGGTTGCAAGGAAGGCCCATGGTGTCCTATCGATGATCTATCGAACTTTTGCAAGTAGAGATAGGGACGTGATAATCCCATTATATAAGGCTTATGTTAGACCACACTTGGAATACTGTGTTCAAGTATGGAGACCGCACCTGAAGAAAGACATCGAGCTTCTTGAAAGGGTGCAAAGAAGGGTAACTCGCCTGGTGAGATCGGCAAAAGGGTGTCCTTATGAAGAAAGACTTCGAATATGTGGGTTGCAGAGTTTGGAAACTAGACACCTTAGAGGAGATTTGATTGAGGTGTTTAAGGCTCTGAGAGGCATCAGTAAAATGAATGAGGACGAAATTTTCAAGATTATAAATGATGCTAGAACTAGGGGACATAAATTCAAGTTACGGGGGGAAATGTTTAGATTGGACTGCAGGAAGTTCTATTTTAGCCAGCGAGTTATAAATTACTGGAATAAGTTGCCTTCATGGGTGGTAGAGGCCGACAGTTTGGGGAAATTCAAAGGTCATCTGGATAGTACTTTCGGGTAAGGGAAGCGCATAGGATGATAGGTTTAATTTCCTTTTTATTTATTTTTTATTTTATTATTATTTTTTTTATTTATTAATTATTATTATTTAGTTATTTATTTATTTATTTATTTTTTTTTTTTTTTGTTTTTATCATTGTTTTGTTCGGATTTTTTTTTTTTTTTTTTTTTGGCTGGTGCAGCATAAGCCATAGGCTTTCTTGCACCATGCGGCCGTTACTAATGCTAATACTAATAGTCACCTTTACAAAAGCAAAAACCCTTCCCTTTACATCTTTACATTACACATGATAGTTATATCTTTAAATCCCACATCAGTACACTGTGATCACTGTCATCTAGTGGTTCCTTTATCTGCAAATTCTTAATTCATGAATAATCATTGATGATAATCTGATCAAGAGTATTACTCCCTCAGGTAGCCCCTCGAACATGTTGCCGAAGAAAACAATTCTCCAATAAATCCACAAAGGTTTTACTGGCGTGCAAGTGACCAATCCATAAGTTCCAGTCAATATCTGGAAAATTAAAATCCCACATTACAAGACATTATGACTTACTGGCCCATTCTATTTCTCTACAGAACTGTTCATTGTACTCAGAGTCATTAGCAATATAACACACTCCTAATCCCATTTCCCCTTTCCCAGTGTTTACGTCACACCAAACTAACTCAACATTGCACTGTCCTCTCATGCCAAATGGATGCACTTCCTTAGATTTTAAATGTTTCTTAACTAACACCAAGAAACATTTAAAACAAAAAGTAGACTTTTTTTTTCCAGCCTGGTCTGTACTTGTTAACAGGAGAGACTGCTTCTACAGGGATGGGATACACTTAAATAAAAAGGGGGCAATAATATTTGTTGATGCTATCGAGGCAGTGTTAGGTTGGTCAGCAAACTACTAGCTTGGGGGGGGATACAAGGACTAATAGATCAACGGTAGCCACTGGCACAGTTGAAAGTGATTCTTGCACTGCTTCTATTGGAATGATCAGTAGTCTGGAAAACAAGATGCAGGGTATTTCAGAGACTGCTCGGAGTCATTGCGGTAGAAGTAAACACATGGGTTGTGTTAGGGTAGCTAAGAATAGGAAAAGGTGCATGTATATTTTTATGTACACCAATGCTAGGAGTTTTGCAAATAAATTTGATGAATTTGAGGTATTGCTCAAAACATCAAAGGCAGATATTGTTGGGATATCAGAGATGTGGTATCACACAGATATAAGGAATGCAGAACTGGAATTTAGGGAGTATAATGTGTACAGGAAGGATAGACAGGATAGGAAGGGAGGAGGGGTTATGCTGTTGGTTAAAAAACAAAATCCAAGGAAGTGAAGCCAGTCGACATCACTAGACAGTGCAGTGTCGAGTCAGTTTGGTGTGACATAAGCATGGGAGATCAAAATTGACAGTAGGAGAGTGTTATAGGCCTAATGACTCTGATGAGAATAATAAGAAACTGTACAGGGAAATAGAGTGGGCCAGTAAATCAGAGAGTCTTATAATGGGGGATTTTAATTTCCCAGATATTGACTGGAATTTATGGTTTGGTCACTCACACACTACCAAGGCTTTTATGGATTTATTGGATGATTATTTTCTACACAGCATGTTCGGGAGGCAACTAGAGGGAGTAATCCTCTTGATCTGATTATCAGTAGTGATTCTTCATGCATTAAGAATCTGCAGATAAAGGAACCACTAGGTGGAAATGATCACGGTGTGCTGAAGTGGGTTTTACTCAAAGAGGTAACTACTATCAGGGGTTAAGGGAAGGGTTTTTGCTTTCGTAAAGGCAACTACGATGGTCTGAGACAGTATTTAAATTCTATACAGTGGGGCCAACTGATGATGTTACCAACAGCAAATTCAAAATGGGAAGCAGTCAAAGAACTTATCCTGGAAGCTACTAGGCTTTACATACCAATTAAGAAATATTGTTCAAGGTTTAGGCCTAAATGGATGTCATATTCCATTTCTTCCCTCCATTCGTTCGAAATACCTATCCAGATGAGCCCTAAATTTATTTAGGCTATCAACTTCCACAACAAGGGATGGAAGTCTGTTCCACCAATCAACTACCTGCTGGCTAAAGGCAAATTTCTGCACATCTATCATACATCTGTCTTTCGTCAATCTGAATTTATGCCCTCTCAGGTCATTATTCTCAGCAAGAGGTAGAATCCCATCGTCATTGAGCATGCTCAAACCATTCATGACTTTAAACACCTCTATCAGATCACCTCGCCGGTCCCTAGTCTCCAGACACTGTAATTTGCAAAACGTAAGCCTTTCTTCGTAAGAGCATCCCTTTGTTCCATTCACTAATCTTGCTGCCCTTCTCTGTACTCGTTCCAACAGCTCCACATCCTTCTTGAAAGGAGGCCTCCAGACCTGTATACAGTACCCAATTTGTGGCCTGACCATTGCCTTATACAAGGGAACAATCACCTCCTTATCCCTGCCAGAAAAATTCCTGTATATCATTGACAAGACACAATGAGGTACTCTTGCAGCCCATCTGCACTGTTCAGAGAACTTCATATCTGCCTGCACAATTACCCCCAGGTCCCTTTCATTCTCTACCACTGTCAGTGTAGTACCACAGAGTTGATACGTTGCTCTGGGGTTGCCGATTCCCATATGTAGTGCTTTACATTTGTCAATGTTAAATTTCATTTGCCAGCTCTCAGCCCATCTGCTCAACCTTTCCAGATCCTGTTGCAGTAGCATAGTGTCAACAGTGTCCGTGACAACCCGGCCCACCTTCGTATCGTCTGCAAACTTGGACATTAAGCTTGATATACCATCATCAATATCATTTATAAATACAGAAAACAATAATGGACCCAACACTGAGCCCTGAGGGACTCCACTAATAACATCAGTCCATGATGAGCAGTGTCCATTGATTACCACTCTCTGTCTTCTCCCCCTCAACCACCCCTTTATCCATAGCAGCAATTTGCCTCCAATGCCACACTACTCCAATTTGTGCAGCAGTCTTCCATGTGCAACAGTATCAAAACCCTTTCTAAGATCCAAGTATATAATATCAAAGTTATTCCCTGCATCCAGTTCTTTTGTGACTGCATCATAGTATCCAATCAAATTGGTCAGGCAAGACTTCCCCTTAACAAAATCATGCTGTGTCTGAGCTATAACTGAAGTCTTGTCTAAATGATCCTGCAGTGCTTCTTTAACCAGTGCCTCCATTAATTTTCCAGGAACAGAAGTTAAACTAACAGGTCTATAATTACTTGTGTCGCCCTTTGATCCTCCTTTGTGAATTGGGGTCACATTTTCACATCTCCAGTCCAAAGGTACGTCCCCTGAGTCCAAGGAAGCTCTCATAATTATGGCTAAGGGTTTGCTTACTTCCTTTGCTGCTTCCTTTAATATAACTGGATGGATCCCATCCACCCCAGGTGCCTTTCTTGTATTTGTCTTCAACAATTTCTCCTCCACTTTACTCTCAGTTATTACAAGATTCTCTAGCATACTGCCAGAGTTGAATATACCTCTGGCATCCCCCTCGCTGAATAACTCCTCATGTGTGAATGTCGATGCAAAATATTCATTCAGTTTGTTAGCTACCTGAGCAGGATCATCAACAGTTGACCCATCGATATCAAGTGGACCAATCTGATTCATCCCCTTCCTTCTAGAGTTTACATAAGTAAAGAACTCTTTGCTGTTTTTCTTTGCATCCCTTGCCAAAGATTTCTTGTAGTCTGCCTTCGCCTGCCTAACCTCCTTTGTAACTTGGTTACAGATCAACTTGTATCTATCATAGGCTTCTGTGTCACGTGTTAATTTGTATGTATCCCATGCATTTTTCTTCTCTGCCATATGTCTCATTAGTTCATCTGACATCCACCTAGGCCTAAACCTTAAACAATATTTCTTAGTTGGTATGTAAAGCCTAGTAGCTTCCAAGATACGTTCTTTGAATGCTTCCCATTTTGAATTTGCTGTTGGTAACATCATCAGTTGGTACCACTGTATAGAATTTAAATACTGTCTCAGTCCCTCGTAGTCGCCTTTACGAAAGCAATAACCCTTCCCTTTACGCCTAATGGTAGTTACCTCTTTGAGTAAATCCCACTTCAGCACACTGTGAGCACTGCCACCTAGTGGTTCATTTACCTGCAGATTCTTAATGCATGAAGAATCACTACTGATAATCAAATCTAGAGTATTACTCCCTCTAGTTGCCTCCTGAACATACTGATGTAGAAAACAATCATCCAATAAATCCACAAAAGCTTTGCTAGTGTGTCAGTGACCAGCCCCCAAATTCCAGTCAATATCTGGGAAATTAAAATCCCCCATTATAAGACTCTCTGATTTACTGGCCCACTCTATTTCCCCGTACAGTTTCTTATTATACTCATCAGAGTCATTAGGCCTACAGCACACTCCTACTCTTAATTTTGATCTCCCAATGCTTATGTCACACCAAACTGACTCGACACTGCACTGTCCAGCAATGTCGACTGGCTTCACTTTCTTGGATTTTATGTATTTCTTAACTAATAGCATAACCCCTCCTCCCTTCCTATCCTGTCTATCCTTTCTGTAGACATTGTACTCCCCAAATTCCAGTTCTGCATTCCTTATATCTGTGTTACACCACGTCTCTGAAATCCCCACAATATCTGCCTTTGATGTTTGAGCAATACCTCAAATTCATAAAATTTATTTACTAAACTCCTAGCATTGGTGTATACGCAAGTATACATGCACCTGTTCTTTTTCTTAGCTACCCTAACACAACCTATGTGTTTATTTGTACCCCAATGATTCCCAGCAGTCTCTGAAATATCCTGCATCTTATTTTCCAGGCTGCGGCTCATTCCAATAGAAGCAGTGCAAGAATCACTTTCACCTCTGCCAGTGCCTACTGTTAATCTATTAGTCCTTGTATCCCCCCAATCTAGCAGTTTTCCGACCCACCTAACACTGCCTCGATAGCATCAGCAAACATTCTTGCACCCTTTCTATTTAAGTGTATCCCATCCCTGAAGAAGCAGTCTCTCCTGTTAACAAGTACAGACCAGGCTGAAAAAAATTCTACGCCTTGAGCTTTGCACAATCCTTCAGGGCCGAATTGATCGCCAGGGCTCTCATCATATACTCCCTCCTATCGTGTCTCGGCAGAATTGCAGACTTTTCAAATTCAACTCTAATTCACGGCTTTTTTTCAACAGTGACCTGTACTTGTTAAGTAATTCCGCCGGATTGTTAGTTAGTTATTTGGTTTTCAGGAGCATTAGCAACTAAGGCCATATTGCTCCGGGATATGCGGTGGTCATTCCCTGACCTTTCTGCATCCTCCGTATTTGGTGGTAATGGGCTCAAACCCCGGTCTAATCAAGAAGCGTGTGCTACGCACTACTGCTCCTTCCCACATGGCTACGGAGGTGCCCTGATGGGATCCTTCCACTTGTTCAGATTACGAACATAAGGGGGCATATATTCAAATTAAGAAAAGACAGATGTAGAATAGATGTGCGGAAATTTGCCTTTGGCCAGCATGTTGTTAATTGCTGGAACAAACTTCCATCTGTCGTTGTGGAAGTTGATAGGTTAAATAAATTTAAGAAGGAACTGGACAAGCATTTGGAGGGAATGTTGTGATTTTTTTTTTTGCTGATGCTGCATGCCACTACTACTACTACTAGTATGCAAAAAAAATTTCTGTGAAAGAGAGAGAGAGGAGTAGAAGGAAATCACCAAGGAGAAGAATGATGATATCCAGATCAAAAACCTGGGTGAGCCAAGCCCATACGCCTCTTCAAACTTAAGAGATTAAGCCTGATACACCTTCATCAATATATGTTTTCATATTATAAACCAGCATTATACCCATATTTCAAATAAAAATTGCCAAAATTAAAAAAAAAGAAAAATTAAAAAGGAACAAAAGAAAAGAATAAAAGAAATACCTGTGTCCCCTTTCCAGCACCCGGTGGTCCTAAAAGAACGGCATTAATTCCGGTTTTGTGCTCCGGTTCATCGAAAGGTTCCACATGTGGCCTGGCAGCAGGAACAGGTGCCATTAAATAAAAAAAAAAAAATCAACTAAATCAAATCAAAATGATATCTGAACAGTGTGAAAAGTTTACGAAAAAAAACAAACATTCGAAAACTACTCCAGCCGCTATTAACGAAACCACTACTCCAGCCGCTATTAACGAAACCACTACTCCAGCCGCTATTTACGAAAACACACCCACATTACAACGTAAACATAAGTGAAAGTCACTACACGAAAGTGATAACGATAGCAAAGCTATAACACAATTTATTAATTGAATCTCCAGATAATAGTCCAAGAATTCCCTGCTTAACATTGTGCGTTTTAAATAATTAATTAAAATATGAAACAAATTTTCAAAAATTATGTTTCTTCTGTATTTATTATTATTATTATTATTATTATTATTGTTGTTGTTGTTGTTGTTGTTGTTGTTGCCCTTATATTATTTCTCCTGATTGGGGGATTGCACTCCATGACGGGTATTGCTACCAAGTACACAAGGTGGTTGTAATGTATGGTGTTACTGTCGGTCGAGGAAATTTCTGACTATCCTACAGGTGTTCAGGATGGTCACTTTCTGGAGTTCCTTGTAGGTGTTCTCTGGGAGACCTATTGCTGCTAGGCTGCTATGTAGGGTCTTTAATACCATACCGGTGATTGACACGATGATTGATACTTCTTGCATAACCTACATCTCCTTGATCTCATTTCTCAGGTCCGCGTACTTCCTAATTTTTTCTTCATGGATTTTCTAGACATTGTTAGTGTTGGGCACCGCTATGTCAATCAGGTAGGTAGCCTTTTCCATCTTGTCCACAAGGGATAGGTCCAGTCTGTAGTGCGGGATGGTCTTACCCGTTATTATGGCACGGTCCCAGTACAGCTTGTGGCTTGGGGTCTCTAGTACTCCATGGGGTTCGTCCTTGTAGTATGGTACACTTTCTTTGTTCAACTGGTATTTCCTCGCTAGCTTCTGATGTTATCCTGGCAACCTGATCGTGTCTATGAGTGTGCTCAGTCTGGTTATTACCTTGCACCCCGCGGTGTTGTGCTCGATCATTTCTGAGATCAGGTGGCAACGTTGACATGAGTCATCTGATATTCTGGGCTCTTTCGTTGTATTTCCTGTAGTTCCTGGTGTTGATTACTTGGTCTTGGATGGCCAGCATGAACCCTTCAGTCTCGGGGAAGAACGTCCCGCTTGTGAGCCATGCATTGGAAGCATTGTTACCGAAGTGATCTTGATGGAGATCATTCTAGTATCTGCCATGAAGGGTCTTCTTTGCCCATCTTTCTAACTTCGTTTCTAGTACCGTCTAAGCGGGAGGAGTTTCCTCGCTTAGGCTGAGTAGGGTATACGACTAAACTATGTTCCTTATGGACTGGTGGAGTGGTACTGTGTTGTTCTCGAAGTAATCCTTCAGGTAAATTATCGCTGTTTTCTATTACTCTATCAGGTCTATCAGGTCCTTTCCTCCTTTTTTCAGAGCTACTGTTAGTCTCTCCACTGCTGACCTCCAGTGGTGTTGGGGGCTCTTGTCATCATTGTCTTTGTCATTCGCATGATATATTCTAGCACGGTGTTAGTCCAATCTATAACCCCGAATGTGAATTATATCAAATTTGCTATGTTAGTTAACAAATTGTGCTATGTTAGTACTGGAGATGATTGGTGTTTGTGGCTTTAACTGTGTTCTCTCCGTTCAATTTTGATTTCAGCAGGCTTCAGAGTCTCTGATGATATTTTTCAGATAGGCACTTGTTGATTTCCTTGTGCTCTAACTGTTGAGCCTGCATCATCACTAGGTATTTCTAAGTCTCTCCTTCTGTCTTGCTTTCGAACTCTTTAACAGTAAGCAGCCGGTAGTCTCGGCCAACTAATTTCTCTGGTGCAGTTAGTGGGTCTGAAATTTGTCTAGACTAATTTCCATCCTGATGTCATTGCTGAATTCTTCGGTGACCCGGAGTAGTTCCTGGAGTTGCTTTTCGTTTGCCGCGTAGAGCATGATGCCATTAAAGTACATTAAGTGGGTGAGGGTGTAAAGGTTCTTTCTTCCTTCTTTGAGGTTATATCCATATTTGCTGCCGTTAAGCATGGTGGATTGCGGGTTAAGTGCTAGACAGAACCAGAGGGGGCTTAGAGCATCTTATAAAACATTCCTCGTCTAATGGGAATTTGCCTGGTTGTGTTGTTCTCGACCATAATGGTGGTACTCGATTTCGCCATAGTTGCTCCTAGGACGTTTGTCACTATCGGATTGACCTTGTAGATTTTCTGAGTCTCTATTAGCCAGCTATGAGGTACGGAGCCGAAGAACTTGGGTAATCAATGTATTTCGATTACAGGTTGCGGTGTTTTTGTAGGCTTGCTCCATAATTGCGGCATCTATGGTTGATTGCTCCTTTCATCCTTTTCTCCTAGGCTGGCATTCCTCTCTGCTGTTCGGCCATTATGTTCTGACTTTCTAAGTGGTCTAATATCTTTAGAATTACCATTGCATTAGAATTAGTAGAGGTATATTATCCAAAAAAGCAAGCTTATGCAGCATCAGTAAAAAAAAAAAAAAAATCACTCACATTTCACCCCTCCGTTCGTTCGAAATACCTGTCCAACTGAGCCGTAAATTTATTTAGGCTATCAACTTCCACAACAAGGGATGGAAATCTTGTCCACCAACCAACTACCCGCTAGCTAAACTCAAATTTCCGCACATCTATCCTACATCTGTCTTTCCTCAATTTGAATTTATGCCCTCTCATGTGATTATTCTGAGCAAGACGCAGTATCCCATCAGCATTGAGCATGCTCAAACCATTCAAATCTTTATAGACCTCAATCAGATCACCGCGGCGGTGCCTAGTGTCCAGACACTGTAATTTGCAAAACTTAAAAAAACGTCTTTCTTCGTAAGAGCAACCCCTTGTTCCATTCAATAATCATGTTGCCCTTCTTTGTACTCGTTCCAGCAGCTCTACATCCATCTTGAAATGAGGCCTCCAGACATGTACACAGTACTCAAGGTGTGGCCTGACTATTGCCTTATTCAAGGGAATAATTACCTCCTTATCCGTGCTAGAAAAATTCCTGTATCTCATTGACAAGACACCATGAGCTAATCTTGCCGCCCGTCTGCACTGCTCCGAGAACTTCACATCTGCCTGCACAATAAACCCCAGGTCCTATTCCTTCTCCACCACTGTCAGTGTAGTACCACAGAGTTGATACGTTGCTCCCATATGTAGTATTTTACATTTGTCAAGGTTAAACTTCATTTGCCACCTCTGAACCCATCTGCTCAACATTTCCAGTTCCTGTAGGAGCACCATACTGTCAGTATTGTCCTTAACAACCGTGCCAACCTTTGTATCGTCTCCAAACTTGGACATTAAAGTTGATATACCATCATCAATACCATTTATAAATACAGAAAACAACAATGGACCCAACACTGAACCCTGAGAGACACCATTAATAACATTAGTCCACGATGAGCAGTGTCAATTGATTACCACTCTCTGTCTTCTCCCCCTTAACCATCACTTTATCCATAGCAGCAATTTGCCTCCAATGCCACACTGCTCCAATTTGGGCAGCCGCCTTCCATGTGCAACAGTATCAAAAGCCTTCCTAAGATCCAAATATATGATATAAAAGTTATTCCCTGCATCCAGTTCTTTTGTGACTGCATCATAGTATCCAATCAAATTGGTCAGGCAAGACTTTCCCTTAACAAACCATGCTCTGTCCGATCTATAACTGAATTCTTGTCTAGATGATCCTGCAGTGCTTCTTTAACAGTGCCTTAATTAATTTTCCTGGAACACAAGTTAAACTTACAAGTCCATAATTACTTATCTCAACCTTTGATACTCCTTTGTGAATTGGGGTCACATTTGAACATCTCCAGTCTATGGGTACCTTCCCTGAGTCCAAACAAGCTGTCATAATTATGACTAAGGATTTTGCTTACTTACTTTGGTGCATCCTTCAATATAACTGAATAGATCCCATCGACCCCGGGTGCCTTTTTTAAGTTTAACCTCAACAATTGCTCCTCCACTTTCCTCTCTGTTATTTGAAATTCATCTAGCTCACTGCCAGAGTTTACTTCACATCTGGGAAATCTTCTTCCTGAATAACTCCTCATGTATGAATATAGATGCAAAATACTCGTGTAGTTTGTTTGCCACCTCAGCAAGATCATCAGTACTTGAACTACCAATATCCAGTGGACAAATCTGATTCATCACTTTCCTTCAAGAGTTTACATAGGTAAAGAACTCTTTTCTGTTTTTCTTAAATCCTTTTCCAAGGATTTCTCATAATCTCCCTTTGCCTGCCTAATCTTCTTTGTGACTTGGTTACAGAACAACTTATATCTATCATAGATTTCCATATCACCCATTAATTTATGTATCCATGGCATTTTTCTTCTCTCCCATTTGTCTCATTAGTTCATCTGACATCCATTTTGGCCTAAACCTTGAACAATATTTCTTAGTTGGTATGTAAAGCCTATTAGGTTCCAAAATGAATTCTTTGAATTCTTCCCAATTTTGAATTTGCTTTTGGTAACATCATCAGTTGGTCCCACTGTATAGAATTTAAATACTGTCTCAGACCATCGTGGTTGCCTTTACGAAAGCAAAAATCCTTCTCTTTAGCCCTGATGGTAGTTACCTCTTTGAGTAAATCCCACTTTGCACACTGTGATTATTGCTACCTAGTGGTCCCTTTATCTGGAGTTTCTTAATGCATGAAGAATCACTACTGATAATCAGATCAAGAGTATTACTCGCTCTAGTTGCCTCCCGAACATGCTGATGTAGAAAAAAATCATCCAATAAATTCACAAAAGCATTCGTAGGTGTGAGTGACCTACTCACAAATTTCAGTCAATATCTGGGAAATTAGAATCCCCCATTATAAGACTCTCTGATTTACTGGCCCACTTTATTTCACTGTACAGTTTTTTATTATTCTCATTAGTGTGATTAGGCCTATAACACACTCCTACTCTCAGTTTTGATCTCCCAATGCTTATGTCACACCAAAGTGACTCAACACTGCACTGTCTGGCGATGTCGACTGGCTTCACTTCCTTGGATTTTATGTGTTTCTTAACCCTTCCTCACTTCCTATACTGTCTATCCTTTCTGTACATATTGTACTTCCCAAATTCCACTTCTGCCTTCCTTATATCTGTGTGACACCACGTCTCTGAAATCCCAACAATATCTGCCTTTGATGTTTTGAGCAATATTTCCAATGCATCAAATTTATTTACCAAACTCCTAGCATTGGTGTACACCAAGTATGCATGCAACTGTTCCTGTTTTTAGCTACCTTTACACAACCCATGTGTTTATTTGTATCGCAATTAGCATTAGCATTAGCATTAGTAGAGGCATTTAATGCATGCAAGAAAGCAAGCTTATGCAGCACTAGCCAAAAAAAAATAAAATAAAATAAATAAATAAATAAAAATAACCACTTCCACTTCACCCCTCTGTTCATACAAAATACCTGTCCAGCTGAGCCTTAAACTTTATTAGGCTATCAACTTCCACGACAAGGGATCGAAGTGTCTTCCACCAACCAACCACCCACTGGCTAAAGGCAAACTTCCGCACGTGTATCCTACATCTGTCTTTCCTCAATTTGAATTTATGCCCTCTCAGGTGATTATTTTTGAGCAAGAGGAAGAATCCCATCAGCATTGAGCATGCTAAAACCATTCAAGGCTTTATACACCTCTATCAGATCACCTCGCTGGTGCCTAGTCTCGAGACACTGTAATTTGCAAAACTTAAGGCTTTCTTCGTAAGAGCACCCCTTTGTTCCATTCACTAATCTTGTCGCCCTTCTCTGTTCCCATTCCAGCAGCTCTACATCCTTCTTGAAATGAGCATCCAGGCCAAATGATTCTCAGCAGTCTCTGAAATACCCTGCATCTTCTTTGACAGGCTGCTGCTCATTCTAATAGAAGCAGTGCAAGAATCACTTTCACCTCTGCCAGTGGCTACTGTTAATCTATTAGTCCTTGTATCCCTCCCAATCTAGCAGTTTTCCAACCCACCTAACACTGCCTCGACAGCATCAGCAAACATTCTTGCACCCTTTCTATTTAAGTGTATCCCATCCCTGTATAAGCAGTCTCTCCTGTTAACAAGTACAGACCAGGCCGAAAAAAATTGTACCCCTTAAGCCTTGCACAACCTTTCCAGGGCCGATCTTCTTAGCAGGGCCGGCCCGAACAAAACCGGGACCCGGTGCAAAGTTGACCTGCGGGGCCTTGATTCAAATTTCGTACAACAAAATAATTTATTGCATTTTGATATTTATTACATTGCACAAATTGGTTTCGTAAGGATTACATGAAAATGATAAATAATTAAATTATTCTATTAAAATTAACATTTCAATCACAAAAAAATCTTTAATAAATCAAATAATAAAAATAATTACTTCATATACTTATAAAATACAATTTGGTATGCGACTTAATCGAATAAGATCACAATATGCGATTTTTGTTTAATTTTCTTACATGTTTTATAGCAAATTCCTTGATAATATCATCATAATTTAGTTTTTTGGCTATTTAGGATTCGATAGATAAAATGGCTAAGGAGGTAAATCATTCTTTACTAATGCTAGATCTCAAGTAATTTTTTATTATTTTCAATATTGAGAAAGATCTTTCTGCAGATGCGAGGGTAATTGGTAAATTTAATATAATTTTCAGAACAGTAACAAATTTTGGATACAATTCAAATAAATTATTTTTCAGTAAATATTGTATTATTTGTAAAGTTGTGATCCTGGAAGGCAAAACTCGACGACAAATTTTGATTTCATTAAATAAATCAATGCAATCAATATCGTCCTGCAAGGTCGCATTTAAGTCTTTGCAACATTTAAGAAGATCGTTTTCAGTCAGTTTTTGAATATTATCCGAATTATATAAAAACCATATGATGTCTCATGTTCGTGATAAATTTCGAATCTTTTCTTAAAAGAAATAATCGCACTATCGATTACGACTAGAAAATATAAAATTCTGAAATATTCTTCGCCTGATGAAATAGGCTGATCGGTTCCTTCATAACAAAATTGCTTTGTTTTCCGTCCAGTTCTTTGATTCTTAAGGGCTCACATCTGGTGAGTATGGGCTTGGCACACCCAGGGTCCTGAGCTGGATATCATCATTCTTCTCTTTCTTGGTGATTCCCTTCTACTTTTGACTCTCTCTCTCTCTCTCTCTCTCTCTCTCTCTCTCTCTCTCTCTCTCTCTCTCTCTGTCTCAGGGTTACTCGGGAACTTTTTTTTTTTTTTTTTTTCCTGGTGCAGCATAAGCCACAGGCTTCCTTGCATCATATGGATATTAATAATAATAATAATAATAAATTCAGATGTCACTTGTAATTCTTCAGCTATTTCCTTTGCACTTATTAAAGAAGATTTTAATCCCGATTCACGATACTATTCAAAAAAAAATTAAAAGGCCTTTTAAATGTGAATTTGCAGTATTGATATCTATATTTCAATTTTGAAATATCTTGCTCACAATATTTACTTCATTCAGTATATCATACCAAATGACCAAACCTAATAAAAATTCAAATGAAGTAAGTTTATTTTCGATTGATTGAATTTCGGATTTCGTTTTCATCTCACTGGTATGTTCATAAAGTTATTTCAAAGCTAGAGAAAATTGTGGTACTTGGTATCTCACAGATTTCACACTTTCGAGGCGACATTCCCATCGCGTTTCTGACAGTGGTTTTGGAGTAAGATGTTTGACATGCTCTTTTAATATATCCCAGCGTATCACAGAACTTGCAAAAATATTATATGTGCTTTGTAAAGTCCCAAAAAATGAATTTGCAAGAGAAGATGATTTTGAAATGTCTCCAAGAACTAAATTCCAATTATGAATTCTGCAGGGCATATACTGTGCTTTGGAATTCTTTTGCAGGATAAGTGCTTGCACGCCTTTATATAAACCTCTCATATGAGCTCCGTTATCGTACCCCTGTCCTCGACAGTTCCCTAAATATAGTTCCTCCTTTTCTAATATGCTTTCAATTTTGGCTGATAACCCTTTTCCTGTCGAGTCTTTTACTGTTTCAAAACAAATAAATCGTTCTTGTATACTGACATCACTTTCAGAGTTGTCTACATTAGCATATCTTAAAATAACAGATAATTGTTCTTGATGGCTTACGTCTGGAGTGCAAAAATTGTGAAATACTTAGCTTTCCGAACTGTATTTATTATATCCTTTCTAACTTTTTTAGCCAAAGCAGAAATCAGTTCATCTTGTATTCTATGAGATAAATAGGAACGCGATGCTGATTCTACGCACCGATCTTGCAAATCTTGCAAGTAATTCTATGAGACCTAAGAAACTACCGTTGTGCGGTTTATACAGGGTGTTTCAGTTCAACGTTTCAGAACTTCTAAGAGGGGTAGGGTACATCCTGACAACTCGAAATCATATACCAATGGGCAGAATAGAAAATTCCGAGCTTTAGTGCAGGGAATCTTAAATTCGCACAAGAACGCCAAGTTAGTGGGATGGATGATTACACGAACGCAGAGTTAGCCGATATGCATTTGGCGTACGGGGCTGCAAATTGTAGTGGGCCAGCCGCACAGCGTTTGTACGCGGAACGATATCCGACGAGGCGTATTCCCAGTCATAATTTCTTTGCAAGACTGCACCAGAGGTTAGCTGAGAGAGGTTCATTTGAAAGAGCTGACAGGGACAGGGTAAGAACAGCACGGACGCCAGCCGTCGAACAGAATGTGCTGCAGCATGTACAGGGGAATCCAAGAACGAGTACACGAAGTCTAGCAAACGCAGTCGGGGTTTCCCATTGCAGCGTCTGGAGGATTCTCCGAGAACAAGACATGCATCCGTTTCACGTGCAGCGTGTCCAGACACAGCAACGGGAGGATTATGCACCTCGTATTGCTTTCGCACAGTGGTACCTTGGAAAATGTGCTACAAATCCCTTTTTTCCTGCTGAAGTGTTGTTTTCCGATGAGGCATCCTTCACAAGGGAAGGAATTTTCAACACGCATGACGACCATATCTGGGCGGTCGAGAACCCGCATGCAATACGACGTCGTGCAGCACAGATTCGATTTTCGGTCAATGTATGGGCCGGTATTATGGGAGATCACCTCACCGGACCTTACCTGTTACCGTGTCGTCTAACCGGACCTATCTACTTGATCTTTCTGCAGCAAGTATTGCCACAACTTTTGAGAGATGAACAGATTTCTATATCGACGCAACAGACAATGCGGTTCCAACACGATGGAGCCCCTGCCCATTATAGCGGAGATGTTCGTAACTACCTGGACGTCACATTTGGTCAACAGTGGATCGGACGTGGTGGTCCCGTGCGTTGGCCTGTTCGGTCACCCGACCTATCATGTCTTGATTTTTATTTCTGGGGTCATATGAAATTGCTAGTTTATGACAGCCCTGTTGACAATGCTGAGGAGCTGGTTGCAAGAATCGCAGTAGCTGCCGAAGAAATTCGAAATTCGCCTGGAGTATTCCAGAATTTTCGGATGTCCATGCGTCGGAGATGTGAGGCGTGCATTGTAGCCCGTGGAAGAAACTTCGAACACTTACTTTAATCCATGTACCTTTTGCTTCTTTTCATGTATTATTAAAACGATTTCTCACTTACGGTCTCTTTTCTTTATGGTGCTTCTGTGTACAACACCCCTTCAGGAAAGCATTTCCGACCCCACATTGCTATATGATTTCGAGTTGTCAGGATGTACCCTACCCCTCTTAGAAGTTCTGAAACGTTTAACTTTTGCGAGGGAGTTCCTCTGTTTTTCCGTAATTTCTTCTGTCTTTCTTTTTTTCTTCAAATTATCAGAGCCACACATACACTTTCTTCCTGCATTTCTGTCTCTACTAGTCATGTTGCGAAATCAGGAAAGTTTTGACACTGTTGCGCATGGAAGACTATTGTACAAATTGGAGCAGAATGGTATTAAGGGTAAGTTGCTACAATGAATAAAAGGATGGTTGAGTGGGAGAAGCCAGAGGGTGGTAATTAATGGGTGCTGCTCTTCGTGGACTAATGTTATTAGTGGAGTCCCACAGGGTTCGGTGTTGGGTCCACTGTTGTTTTGTATATTTATCAATGATATTGATGAAGATATATCAGGCTTAGTGTCGAAGTTTGCAGATGATACAAAGGTTGGCAGGGTTGTTAATGACAGTAATGGCAGTGTGCTACTGCAACAGGATCTAGATAATTTGGGCAGATGGTCTAAGAAGTGGGAACTGAAGTTTGACCTTGACAAATGCAAAGTACTGCATATGGGTAGAAGTAACCCCAGAGAAACGTACCAACTGTGTGGTACTACACTTAAGGTGGTAGAAAATTAAAAAGACCTGGGAGTAATTGTGCAGTCAGATATGACGTTTTCTGAGCAATGCAGACAGGCTGCCAGGGCAGGTCATGGGGTTCTGTCATGATATATAGGAATTTTGCTAGCAGGGAAAAGGAGATGATTGTCCCTCTGTATAAGGCAATGGTCACCATCCGAACGCCTGCAACGGTGGAGTGAATTCTTCAAAGCTTTGTATAATCACGACCCACCTCAGGGACCGCCAGCAACAGCACTCTCGATCGACCCCCCTGAGGTCTCCATGGTCGATGTTGAGCCTACAGTAGAAGAAGTGAAAGCAGCCATACAATCCCTGAAGAATGGCAGGGCACCAGGAGTGGACCAAGTCACCACAGAAGCGATCAAAGCCGGGGGAGATGTACTGCTTCGCCGACTACACTCACTCCTCAAAACCATCTGGTGCACTGAACAAATTCCGCTAACATGGAGGAAAGCCATTATCGTACCGATCCACAAGAAAGGTGATAACCGGGACTTCAAGAACTACCGTGGCATCAGTCTCCTTTCCATCATCGGAAAGGTCTTTATGAAGATCATCCAGTCAAGACTGCAAAAACATCGCGAGCAAACCAGTCGAGAAGAACAGGCAGGATTTAGACCCGGGCGAGGATGCTGTGATCAAATCTTTGCCATTCGTCAGCTGATGGAGGAGAGGATCCGGTGTGGACAGCGAACCGTCATTGTTTTCATTGACTTTAAGTCTGCTTTCGACTGTGTCCACCGGCCTGCCTTATGGAAACTACTAGAGGTTGAACATGTACCTCGAAGAGTCATCACACTCCTCCAAACTGCATACAACGGTTTAACCAGCCAGGTGCGCATCCAGAACGATTTATCTGAGGAATTTACCATCCAAACTGGAGTCCGCCAAGGGGATGTAGCCTCCCCGTTGCTTTTCAACATCGTGGTCGACGCCATTATGAGGCAAGCATTCAGAAACAGACAGGGCATACAATATGACAAGGATCACTATGTGACTGACCTGATGTTTGTTGATGATAAATAAATAAATAAATAAATCTTTATTGTGAAGTAGATTTACAGCACAATATCCCATCACGGCGACGAGCGCCAGGGGTTCACATATAGATAACATAAGTACAAATTCAAATGGCTACAAAATATAGCGAACACATACAAAAGGCTACAAAATACAGATTACAAATGCAAAAAGAAATACAAATACATCATAAAAACAAGGAGCTGAACACAAATAAAGAAAAACAAATACAAGTTGGCAGTGATTCAGGTTTCAAGAGCTTTGATAAACTTGTGTCTGTCCTTCTTTTTACTTATTATGGTGTCGATGTCGGCGTCCACACGGTTGAGGGCAGCGAGCATCTGCTTGGGCAGAAATCTTTCGGTGAGTACAAGCCTGTTGTGGTGAGCCACAAGTGCTGGTACCGACCTTAGGCTTGGCTGTGGAATCCTCCAAGAGCAAGCATTCCAAATATTTGGAGATGATATTTGGCCTGAGATGAGTTTGGCTGTGAAGACCAGCCTCTTTTCAAGATCAGGAACTTCAACCTCGGGATGTCGAGTGCTTGTGCCATCATGGTAGTTGTGGTAGCGGGAGGTAGCCGAAGCTTGTTATTCGCCCATTTCAGTAGCCAGTATTCAGCAGTGTACACCCGCTTAAGGTTTGTATGTGCAGCAGAGGCCCATATTTCTGCACCATAGAGAATGGCAGGGTAGACGGTGGAGGTGATGAACCTTTTAACAGTGGCAGGATGTCGGACGTGTAGCAGCTGCTGCTTTGAGATCCACCGTAGACGAGAAAATCTGGTACTGAGTTTGTCGATCTGGTGGACAAAGGACATCTTTTGGTCGAACAGAACGCCAAGGTCTGTGTGCGAGGGTACGTTTGGTATTCGTACCCCTGCGAGTGAAACGTTGAGTACTGTCGGCATGGATTTAAGGGAGAATATAACCTGAGCAGACTTCAGAGGGTTGATTTTTAGATTGAAGTTTGCCAGGTACAATTCTAGATCCTTAAGTTGGGAATTGATCCTGTTGCTAAGCTGGGCGGGGTCGTCGCCAGGGTTAATTGGAGTCAGCAGTTTGAAGTCATCGGCATAGCATAGGAGACCATTCGTTGAGGCAATAATGGGCACGATGATGGCTGTGAACAGGACACCAGACAGGACACCCCCCTGCGGTACTCCAGCAGTAATGTCGCAGGATAGGGTATGTTGCTGCCGATGGAGAATAAGTATTCTGTGACTGAGAAGTGATTCCAAAAAGCACAGCATATCACCTCGAATGTGAAAATTCTCCTTAAGTAGGAGGAGCAAGGCCGGAATCGACACGGCATCAAAGGCTGCGCTTATGTCGAGGTATGTGGTTGCTAGCTCAGCTCTTTGTTCGAATGCTGAGAGAATGCGTTCTGTGGTGGCTGCCAAGTTAGTGATTGATGATTTTCCTGCGATAGCATAATGGATTTCAGGTGGTTTCGTCTGGAGGATTCGTTGAGTGATTGTGGGTAGCAAAGCCTTTTCAAGAGTTTTTAACAGACAAGAGGCAACTGATATGGGTCTGAACTGGCTGACGTTTGAGGCAAATTGGTTTTTGGGGATGGGGTACACTCTGTATTTATTCCACTGGGGTGGAAAATAATGCTCAGTGAGGCATCTGTTGTAGATCGAGAGAAGAGGGCCTATGATGAATGTGCTTAAGCATTTGATCATAAATTGTGGAATTCCATCCTCCCCAACAGTGGCTGTTGTGGGAAGGGAATTGATGGCACGTATGAGCTCCTGTTCCGTGATCTGGATAGTCCCTAGGACATCTGAAGGGTTTTCATAGTCAGGCTGGACAACTGTAGATGGGACTGTGGTTGTATTTGAAAATCTGGCGATGTATTTGAGCCATTCGTGAGGATCAAGCATGTGATTGAATCCACCATGTGGGGCAGCATAGAATGGCTTTCCTTTCCTCAAAGTGCGGTTAAGGTTCACTTGGATTGCGTCAGCTTTCTTTCGATTAAAGTGGGCCCTGGCACGGGAAAAGGCGATTCTGTCAATGATAGTGCTATCATTGCCGGTAACGACGCTGAAGCCACGGACATCCTCTACGACATTGCCCGCATTGCCCGGCCATACGGTTTGAAGATCAATGCTGATAAGACAAAGGCCCTGACAACAGATGGGGTCGCAAGCCACCATCTATCTCGAAGGCGTCCAGATCGAGCAAGTGCAGGACTTTAAATACCTTGGGTCGCTGGTCCAGGAGAAGAAAGTTGCATCCACCATGGAAATCCACAGCAGAATTGGACAGGCGGCCACTGCGTTCGCCTCGCTCAAATGGTGTCTGTGGAAGAGGACCAACATTTCCACAAAGACTAAAATCCGACTCTTCCGGACTTTGATCCTGCCCATTCTTCTTTACGGATCGGAAACATGGATTTGTCTCAAGTTAGATTTGAACAGACTTGAGGTATTCCAAATGCGATGCCTGCGGCAGATCTTGGGCATCTCTCTTCGCGACCGCATCACTAATGATACCATCCGTGCCAGATGCCAACAGCAACCAACCATTGCCGACCAAATCCAGAAGCGAAGGCTTAGATGGTTTGGCCACGTATGTAGAATGGGCACGAATAGAATACCATCCACACTCCTTTGGAGACAACGACCCACCCAATGGAGCATCCAACGGACCGCGCCTAGGAAAACGTGGGCCAAGCAAGTGGAATATGACTTGAAGAGCCGACATCTCGACCTTAACCAGGCTAGGACTGACGACATGGATCGTAAGGTATGGAAGAACATCACAGAGCAAGTCCGAAACCCTGCGGCACCTACAGCAGCATACTGGTTGCGTGGCCAACCGCCTCCCCCAGCTGCCAGCTGAGGACCGAAGAAGAAGAAGAAGGCAATGGTCAGGCCACGCCTTGAGTACTGCGTACAGGTCTGGAGGCCTCATTTTAGGAAGGATGTAGATTTGCTTGAGCGTGTACAGAGAAGGGCAACAAGATTGGTGAGGGAAATGAAGGGATCCTCTTACCAAGGGAGGCTTAAGTTCTTCAAATTGCAGCAGCTGGAGACTAGGGACCTGCGCGGTGATCTGATTGAGGTGTATAAGGCCTTGAATGGATTGAACACGCTGAATTCTGATGGGATCCTTCCACTTTTTCAGATTACGACCCTAATGCGGCATAAATTCAAATTAAGAAAAGACAGATGTAGAATAGATGTGCGCAAATTTGCCTTTAGCCAGCGGGTGGTTAATTGCTGGAACAAGCTCCCATCTGTCGTTGTGGAAGTTGATAGGTTAAATAAATTTAAGCAGGAACTGGACAGGCATTTGGAGGGAATGGTGTGATTTTTTTTTTGTTGGCTGATGCTGCATAAGCTCATACACTTAATAGAATAAATTTTCTGTTTATACTCCGGGACGACCAAACGAGTTCACAAGATAGACAGAATACAAGAAACAGCACCGTATTCAGTAGTCACGGGCTTGAACCCCGGTCATTCAAGGCACGTGTATTTATGCAACCGCGCGCCTGACCACTAGGCTACGGCGGCCTGTTTGCTTTCTTGCATCACATGCCACTACTACTACGAATAGATACGAATATGTTATTTATTTTCACACTTCGCGAATCGCGATAAAAATGTACGATGTATGATCAGCTGTCATAATATTATTATTATTATTATTATTATTATTATTATTATCTGTTTATTTCCATAAGGAGACGGCAAAGTGCCAGGAGGGTGCTAAGTACATATCAGGGTACGAGATACTACGTGCAGTGGGTTACATATACTGAACACGTAGTCTCGTCCCGAAATATTATATACAAATTTTATGTTTAACATATTTACACATTAATGATTCTGTACATACATTTAACATATTTACACATTAATGATTCTGTACATACATTATACAGCTCATATATTTACAATTCACTAATAATTCCACATATAACTTACATATTAACATAACTGTTACAGAAGGTATATTTTTACAGTCAACAGATTATTATTGTTCTTAAAGCAGAAAGCTTCACTTTTATTCACAATTCTTTAGTACTTTGCAGCCGATTCATATTTCAGTAAGTCTGTACGAATCCTGGAAGATCTATTTCCGGTATGCTGCATCCTCACACAGTTTTTCGGCATCTATCTGTAGTGAGTTAAATATTCTCGCTGCATTTGATGGGAAGAATCTTTGCAGGCTACTAAGATTGTTCAGGACTGAACGCAGTGGATTATTTAGTTCTCCGCAACGTCTAGCAGTGGCACGCGGTTTAACTAGAATATTATCCAGGACTGGAGCATCCACTCTGCCTGTGAGCATTTGTGTGAGAGTGTGTATGTTCCTGTTAATTGTCCGCTGCATCCAGGGTGTGATGTTAAGGTTTGAGTAGAGAATGGCCCTTGAGATAGTAAAAGGGTGGCCAGCAACTCTGTTAAGCCATCGCAAGAACCAGTACTCGATCCCAAGGACGGACTTATAATGTGAATCTGGAGCTGAAGACCAGATTTGCGAGGCATACATTGCAATTGGCAGGACACACATTAAAATGTACTTGGTCGCTAGCTGAGGATCCCTAATTCCTACCAGTTCCTGTCTAGTAGCCCATAAAGCGGCGAATATTTTTGTCTTCATATGGGCGAAGTGTTGAGCAAAGGTGAGTCTGTCATCCCATTTAAGACCCAGGTCCAGGTGAGAATGCACTTTTTCCACACTAGCCCCGTTCGCAGAGATCGAGATGTCATTTTTATTCTGCTTGTAAGTTATGGTCATTTGGGCAGACTTCTGTGCATTAATACGGAGCCCGATGCAATCCAGGTAGCTCTCAAATTCTCGGATTGTGCTATTTGCCATCTGACAAATACCTTCTGCTGATTCATGGTCTTTGGAAGTGATGAAGAATTTTACATGGTCAGCATATGTTATAAAATTGTAGTACCGTGCAAGAAACGGCTCCAGGGCGGCCGCGAAGAGAGTAGCCGAAAGAACTCCCCCTTCAGGCACTCCTTGCGAGATGGTAAAGCAAGATTGTAGCTTTTGGTGCTTAACAATAAGTTTCCTATGTTCTAGCAGGCTGCTTATTATAGTTAACAGATTTCCTCTTACATTAAAATAATTCTTTAAAATCGCAATGAGCGCTGGAATTGAGACGTTGTCGTAGGCTGCGGAGATATCCAAAAAAATAATATCAATTTGCTTTTTCTCATTTAGTGCTTTCTGCACGCGAAAAATTGTTTCCAGTAAGTTTGTTATTGTTGATCTACCCGAAATAACTGAGTGCAAATGTGGTGGTCTATGGCTGAAGCAGTGTTGATTGATGGTGGGAAGAAGCGCTTTTTCGAATACCTTCTGTAGGGTGCAACTAACAGAAATTGGTCTGTAATCCTTAGCCAATTTTGGGTGTTTAATCTTTGGTATTGGGGTTACAATGTAATTTTTCCAGGCTTGCGGGAAAGCTCCTGACCTAATGATTTCCTGATAGATGTGCAGTAATAGATCTATTATAAATGGGCTACTTATCTTAAGGATGAACATTGGAAATTTGTCTGGTCCAACAGTGGCCTTATTGGGCAGATCGTTGATTGCTTTCATTACGCTCTCTTTGGTGATTTGTATTTCACTCAATGGAGGTCTTGTTGGTTCCTCTCTTGCCGAATAGTTTCGCTTGTTTAAATCTTTCAGGAATTCCAAAATTTTGTTACTATTATCAGTGTTCTCAATTTGATTCGGTCCATGCAGGTTACTAAAAGTGTTATTAGCCCATTCCTTGAAAATGCATTCTGTCATATTCTCTGTGCTATTTCTATTGCTAGTAATTCTTTTTGCTCGTTTTAGTTTGTTATGAATAACACTGCAGTGTGCCTGTCGTTTTGCTTTGATGAAATGTGCTCTTTCTTTCTTATAACGAATGTGATCGGCAGGATGACCCGCTCTTTGCCATTTTCTATACAGTTTTTGCTTCCTGAGGAAACTTGCTTTCAGTTGTGGGTTAAACCATTCTTTTGTTCTCTCAGATATTTTGATTTCTTTTGCTGCTCCTTCCAGTGCTGTTTGGTATAGCTTTTTAGTGATCATTTCTAAAGCTTCGTCTACTGGCTTTTCTTGCAGGTCATTCCAGTTGTAACTAGTCAAGTGACTGAGAATGACCTCTGCATTAATATACTTCACGGAGAAAAGATACTTACTTTGCTTTTCCCAGTTCGTGTGGTTACCCTGCATGTATTTGTGTATCTTCAGTGCTGCTTCTATTTCAATGGGATTGTGGTCTGACTTAAATTTTATGCAGTTTTGCACTAGCCTTATGTCTAAGGAACTATGATACAACAGGTCAAGTTGCTGTATTCCCCTTGTCACTGGTGTCGGAAGCTGCGTTAAGTGCAATGCACCCAATGTAGCATCCAGCTCTTTCTTGGCCTCCCTGTGTTTCGGAAGAGGCAAATTAAAATCTCCCGCTATTATTGTGTCGACTGATGGCTTTAGATTTGCAGCAAGCCAAGCATAGGGTTCGTTTCTTGTCTCCTTTGTGTGCTCAGGTGGGAGGTATATGATGCATATCTGTATTTTCACGTGCTCTTTTGAAAAGGTAACGCAAATCCCTTCAAAATTATTTGAATTGGTTTTTCGTTCTCTTATAGACTGGTATTTATTTTGATAGCAAATTATAACTCCCCCTCCTCGCCTATCTGTTCTTCCGGTTCCCACACATTTGCAGTTTGCTGCCGCAGTTAGCCGATCTAACTGTTTTCCATTTCCCAACCAGGTTTCGATTAGGCAAATGAAATCCAGGTCCCCGTACATCATCATCGTTTGTAGGGTGTGGAGCTTATTTGAGATGCTCCTCACGTTTTGTGCAAACAGGTGGATGTGATGTTCTGCATCCCCAGCTGGGGGTAGTTTTCTTGATTGCTATTGAGCCCGATTCCTTGCATCATTTTTAACCAGTGGTCTGGCCCATCTGTCTCTGTAGGGCTTGACTAAGGTACCTACTGGCCAGGCGCTTACGTCTTGTAGGCGAGTTGCCTTATCTGGTGGACAAGAGATTATAAAGGAGGAGTAAGCTGGGTGTCGTGTTTTCACTTGCTTTACTTCCACAGTTATCCCATGTTCGCCCTCACACATGGCTTTAATATTTTTGGGCTGTGTTGTGGGTCCCAGCCTTGATACAAAAATTTGCTCTCTGGTTGCAACGGAAGTAATGTTGTACATTTCAGAAAACCGTTTGTTTGTTTCTGGTGTGTTACAGGAAGACACATTAATACTTTCTCTGTGAACTGGATTATGTCGTCGGCTGTCCTCGGCAAGACTAGGCATGAAATTTTGGGATGGGCGGGTTTTTCTACCCTCAAAAGTGTTATGCTTTTTAGGTAGAATAGTGATGTGCGCATAAGTGAGTGGGTTTGCAGGAACATGATTTGAGGGGGAAGATGTAACTCTCGCGATCGTACTCTTGGAATACATGGATGCCCCAATCATTTCAGTTGATTCCTGTTGTCCTAATATTTCTGAGACTTCTTTATTTTGGTTTCGACTTTTCCTAGTGGAATGTGTGGAGCCATTTCCTTGTGCTGCCCCTAAAGTTTCACTGGATTTGGTGCTATTGCTTGCGAGGTCCTGCTGCAAACAGACAGTTCCCGGCTGGGCTTGAAATTCACATATTATTTGGCTGTCTTGTAGTTTTGCAATTCGTTCTGATATGTTTTCCCCCGAATTAAATTCTTTTCTTGTCTTCTGTTTCTAATTTTGAATGCTTTCTGTCCTCCTGTACAATCCATGCATACCACTTCTACTTTTCTTTGGGTAGCTCTGCCTCGCATAGCAAGTTTCGTCGGTTACGGGGGCCGCTGAGCCACCTTGTGCAACGAGGACTGATTCAAAGCATCCTAGCTTTTCCTCCAGTCGTTTAAGGGTGTGCAATATTTTACTGTTTTGTTCTTTGAGAAGAAAATTCTCTTCCTGCAGTTCCTGTAGCATTTTATGTACAGGGATGAAATTGCTCGCGAGGTTTTCAGCGTATTCCACAGCCTGCATCGAAAAGGGGCTGATGCAGTCTGCAAGGATATCCTTTAATTCCGTACGCGAGACATATTCTTTACGGTTCTCCTCCTGCCTTTCATCCGGGCTATGATTGCTCCTCTGTCCAGCGAAAGCCCCTTCAGAGTGCTCGCAGTCTTCCGGGCAAATATCGCATCCCAAGGTTTCAAAAATTGATCCTTCAGGATGGCCCAAGATGCCATTTCCAAGGTCAGTCTGAGAGAGGATTTCTCTTTTTGCTTGTTCAAGGTCATTAATCTGTTCTGTGCATGAATCTTCACAAATGACTTCATTAGGTAATTCTTCATTATTTTTCCCTGTTTGTTGCTTACAAACGTTACATTCAAACTTGCGTTTTCTAGTTTTATTTAATCTCTTAATATCTACAGAAGTACAATCAGGCTTATTGCAATAGTTTTTGTGACAAGTAACGCATTTAATTATGAAGTCATCATTGGTCAGACATATGCAGCAAGTAAGCGGCACGGCTGATGCGCTGAAATCTGTCATTCTGAAATCCAAATGGGAGCCGGAATTTCAGTAATTTCGAGGCAGGTAGTCTTTAGTACAACAAGATAGGGCACTTCTATCGTTCGATGACTAGCCTATGTAATATGCAGGTGGAAATGGGGGAGGTTTTAATCCCTAACTTTGTCACAGTTTGACCTTGTCCAGAGCTTAAGTGCCGTATTGCCTTAAGCAGAATATTGCTATGTTCCGCTGCACTGAATCGCTATATATATATATACTGTACATATATTCGTATTTGTGGGGAATATTTATTCAATAATTTCAAATGAAACTCCAATAAATTATTATATAATTATTATATTTATTTGCAGGAGAGATATTTTAAATATATTTGAAAGAAAATATATTTTTCCGTGTTCTTTGGAGAATTCTTGGCGGGCTTTCAGATAATGTTAATAACAAGATTATTGACATTTTATTTCTTATGTATATTAAACATATGGCCATTTAATGGCGATGTCGCTAGAGTTTGCGACAGTATTAAAAAAAAAAAAAAATGAAACCATTTTTATTTTGCAAAATCAGTCAGCGGCGCGGGGCCTTGTGCGCTCGCACCGTTCGTACCCCCCCCCCCCCCCTTGGGCCGGCTCTGCTTCTTAGTTATGTAGCTGCTCAGGATCTTGTACATCGTTGGGAGGCAGGTGATTGGCCTGTATTTCGCCGAATTACCTATATCTTCTTATTTAGGCTTGAGATTTATGATTCCTTTCAGTGAGAAACTTCGGGATAATCTCTGGGTTCTTTAGTATTGTATTTTTTTTAAGCCTGCTGAATAATTCAATTTGTTTGCCGTGCTCAGTGTCTTATATCCCTTAATTGCTTATGTTCTGTGGTCGATATGTTTGTTTTGCTCGACGAAGAATCCCAGTAACTGGGGGAAAAATTTGCTATCCATGCCTGAGACCAACCAATTCAGCCATGGGACCACAAAAGCCCATTAAGGTTCCTCGCGTCATCGACGGTATTCTAACCCGTGTGTTTTCCTTACGGTATGGGGAGGATGACGATACCACTGTGGTACCCGCGCGGATTGGTACCTTACCATTCGAGTGTACTGCTCTGCCAAGTGTGCTTCTTGTACCAGTAGCTGTGGACTTTATCTATTCCTGGAGTTCGCCAGTTGTGAGAGTTCTCGATCGTCTGTTTTACTTCTTCCTCCCCCGTCTCCCACTTTCTCATCTCTTGTACGTCATTGGTTTTCTTGCGTTCTATTTATAAGGGGACTTGGGTGTTTTTTCTTACTTCCCTGCTCCACATGTATCTCCAGAGCTTCTCAATCGTCGTCTGCTCGGGTCGTCCGTTCCCTTCTTTGCCGTCTTCTCCGTGACTCCTGTAGAAGCCTCTTTGAAGATTCGGGTTGTTTATTTTCCTCTGGGAGCTCTCTTTGTATCGCCGTAGACTTTTGCTGAGGCAAGGAGGTTCTGCTTCAATGTGTCCAAGTACGCAGCTATTCTCTGATTTTTTGTCTCATGTCTGCTGTGTGCAGTCTACCCGAGTAGCACAGTAGTATCGTCATGTCCTCCCCACACTGGTTGGAAAAGGCCCTGGTTCGAATCCCCATGATGACGCCAGGAACTTTAGTGGGCATTTTTCACTCCGTGGCTGAGTTAGTCTGTGTTAGGCGTAGATAACACGGTTTTCTTCTCAGAAATTGGGGTTTTTCCATCCAGCAAAAATGCAAATTGACCAGAGAAAACACGCAATTTACAGACAAAATAAATATATGGGTAGATCTAATCATTTACAGGGGACCCTAATGTCTTAATTTGTGGACGCTGTCTCTCTTGAGGATGCTCTTCACTTTTACAATTAATTTCTTACTCGTATTGCATCGTTGTTACTGGGTTATTTGGCTTATCTTGACTCTTAATTCTTATGTCTTCTGCTGAACTCTTCTCTGTGAAGGTGGCGGTTCCTTCTGTTTTCGGTTCTTCTTTTGCTGGTCTCTCGTTTCTCTTCCATTAAACCTCGTGGCTGCTACCGCAGCACAATACACGGCTGTGTGGATGGCCTGCAGTGTTGCACCATTGCTGTTGGAATAATGCGGTATTATATGCTGATTGAGGTCGGCTGTGACTCTCCACAAAGTTCTATGCGACCTGTTCTTCGGTATCACGTGGGTCTTTGTGGGATCCATTCCTTCGATTTCTGTTAAGTTCTTATTCCTTTCGTCTTCTTTTCTGGATATCATGACCGCGCTCTTTCCACTTCAGCTGCTGTGGGTTGTATTTCTTCATGCTCTTCTTCCTCCTGTTCGGTAGTATTAGTTCTCCTTCCTCTGGTTCCGGATTGATCATATTCTTTATCCTTTGCTCTTGATTGCTCACGTCCTGCTTGATTTTTTCCAAGGCTGCAGGTGCTATTCAGCTTGTTCGTGACGATGGTTCTTCTATTGTCCGCTATTCGTTGTTCGGTGACCTGAATATGCAGGAATCGTTCAAACTACTTGGTATGTAGTCTCGCCCTGTACGTTTTCGTATCGGTCTGTAGCTACGTTATTTCGTACTATGCTTGCATGATGTACGTATTCATTTAGATTCGCCACTTCGTGCGTTGGCGTTTTCTTCCTTCTTGGGTGGTCACTAGCGCTGTTGCGCAGGAAGCACTTCCTGTTGGTGGGGCTGGATGGTCTTACCCTTTTCTTGTGGAAGCCATACGGTCTGCGCGTGTAGCACAGTGGTATCGTCACCGTCCTCCCCACACCGGGTGGAAAATGTCCAGGTTCGAATCCCGTCGATGACGCAAGGAACTTTAATGGGCTTTTTTTTCACTCCATGGCTGAGTTAGTCGGTGTGAAGCGTAGATAGCAAGTCCCCCCCCCCCCTCGGAAACTGGGGTTTTGTCGTCCAGCAAAACAGGCAAATCGACCAGAGAACGCACAGAATTTACAGTCATAATACATATATGTATACGTGGAAGAAATGACGGGTGGCCCTAATACAATAATTTTTGTAGAAGCTATACGGGGGCAGCGCCACTTGCTCCACTGCTTCCTTGGGAGACCGATGTTGATTACATGGGTTATTGTTATTATTGTTACTCTCTTATATTATTTCTCCCTGATGGGGGAAATTATTAATATTATTATTAGCCAAAGGTGCAAGGAAGCTTGAGGCTTTTGCTGCCCCAGCCAAAAAAAAAAAAAAAAAAAAAAAAAATATTCGAGTTACTCTGACAGAGAGAGCGAGAGGCATGATGATATCCAGCTCAAGACTCTGGGTGTGTGCCAAGCCCACCCTCATCAGACTGCAATGATTGAGCGATCCAATTGATGCCAAGCAATTGCTTTATATTATTTGAAATTGACAAAGTACTTTGCGATTATATATCTGTATTTGTAATGTAATGAAAATAATCGGCTAACTGACCAGCTTCTGTGGCTAATCTTCAGTGAATGTTATACATGACAATTAGCATTAAGTTGGAAATCAGAATTTTGGATGTCGCGCCATCTCATGAATCAGTTTAAGGTTCTACTGCAAATTGTTATTGCAGTAGAGCTGTTCCAGGCTCTAGTCCAAGAGCGTTTGTTGTGGTGTGTGTTACAGAGTAGTATTGGTCTACTTTGTAAACGTAAGATGGTCACGAACGAAAAGTACTGTGTTGCAATGCTGCATATGTAGCATATACGCAGCTGTGGCATGTGGTGCTAGTGTGCCATGTGTATTTAACTAAGAGTTTTTCACGCCTAAGAAAAAAAAAAAATTAAAATGCATATACAGTACTCCACTGTCACCTTGTGACAAGTCATAAGGTGTGCAGATTTTTTTTTTTTTTTTTTTGAAATAACGCAGCTGGACCAAAGAAATGAGAGAAAGTTTGTTTTTATTTCGCATTTTCGTTACAACGTAATAATATCGCTTAAATGTTAATATAAATTTTAATAATACTTATTAATTTTTATTGTATTTTGTAAATGCCATTAGATGTCCATTCACCGTAAGTGTTAACTGAGTGGTAAAGACAAAATAAATGAAAAAGACATAACTCATTTGTGAATTTGTAACTCATTTGGGAAACATGACATTATCTGTATCATTTGTTATAATAATTATAGTATTTTGGATTATAATATTAACTTATTTAATTTGTATAATTATATTTGTATGTTATTATATTTTAATTATTTTATAAAATTGATTTAAATTATACTTTAACTTTATGTTAATAAAATAATTATTTATATAATTATAATTAAAAAGTAAACAATATCGATAAATATTATAATGCCACTATAATTTTTGTTAAATAATTGTTTAATTTAATGAATGAAATTAAATTTATTTAATTATTCAGTATTATTTAGGAACTTCATTGAAGTTGCCAATTTTTTTTTATGGACAAATTGGAACAATATTTTATTTCGATATCAGCATGTATTATTATTATTAGCCATATGGTGCAAGGAAGCCTGAGGCTTATGCTGCACCAGCCAAAAAAAAAAATTTCTGAATTCCGGGGGGGGGGGAGGGGGAAGAGAGAGAGACTGAGAGACAGACAGACAGAAGTAGAAGGGAATCAAGAAAAAGAAGAATGATGTGATATCCAGCTCAGGAACCTAGGTGTGCCAAGCCCATACTCACCAGATGTGAGCCTCTGGGGTCAATTGATGTGATGTGTAAATGTACATATTTTCTTATAGAAGTTGCATACAACCACTTTATTGGGCAGCTGTAAACAAATATTGTTTTTAATAATTGCATTGACAAGTAACAGCTAGGCCCTCCAGCTCAGGACAGAATATTTACTAGGAAAAAAAAAAAAAAAACCTTCCATCCCTCCAAGAGATGGCAGTAGTATCACACAATTGTCTATATTAAAAAATGGCAATTGTGTAGCTTTACTTGGTGTTGTAAATCCTCTTTTATTTTTTATATTATTATTATTATTTTTGGAAAACGAGGACATTCAGTGGTCCCCGAGAGGTTATTTTTGGGTTGTTGGGATATGAGAATGAAAATCAGGACATAAGGCTACCATTGACTCCTAATTCAATTATATGTGAAACAATAAATATTTTATATGTGAAATTAAATTATATGTGAAACAATAAATATTTGTGTAATAAGGATTATTATAAAAGCAACATAATGGTGTTAAAATAGTTCTATAAAAATTGCAAAATTAAATAAAAAAAAACAAACACTTTAGTCCAATTTAAAATATGTCATTACAGATTCTGAAGTTTAGTATTCTAGGCTGCTAGAACTTCTTGAAGTTCAGTAGCATGAGTCAGCTTGCAACCCTTCATTATTATTATTATTATTAGCTACGTGGTGCAAGGAAGCCGAAGCTTATTGTGCATCGGCCAAAAAAAAAAAAAAAAAAATTCTCCAAGTTTCCCTGAGAGAGAGAGAGAGAGAGAGAGAAAGGTAGAAGGGAATCACCAAGAAAGAGAAGAATGATGATATTATCAAGCTTAGGACCCTAGGTGTGCCAAGCCCATACTCACCAAATGTGAGCCCATGAGCTAGGATAGTTGAAGGAAATGATATAAAGCATTATTGAAGTTCAAAGTTTTAGTTTTGATGTAGTAGTAGTAGTGGCACATGATGCAAGAAAGCAAGTGTATGAGCTTATGCAGCATCAGCAAAAAAAAAAAAAAAATCACACCATTCCCTCCAAATGCCTGTCCAGTTCCTCCTTAAATTTATTTAACCTATCAACTTCCACAACGACAGATGGAAGTTTGTTCCAGCAATGAACCACCCGCTGGCTAAAGGCAAATTACGCACATCTATTCTACATCTGTCCTTTCTTAATTTGAACTTATGTCCCCGTAGGTTGGTAATCTGAACAAGTGGAAGGATCCCATCAGAATTCAGCGTGCTCAACCCATTCAAGGCCTTATAGACCTCAATCAGATCACCGCGCAGGTGCCTGGTCTCCAGCCACTGCAATTTGCAGAACTTAAGCCTCTCTTGGTAAGAGAATCCCTTCATTCCCCTCACCAATCATGTTGCTCTTCTCTGCACACGCTCAAGCAAATCTACATCCTTCCTAAAATGAGGCCTCCAGACCTGTACGCAGTACTCAAGGCGTGGCCTGACCATTGCCTTATACAGAGGGACAATCACCTCCTTTTCCCTGCTAGCAAAATTCCTATATATCATTGACAAAACCCCATGACCCACCCTAGCAGCCTGTCTGCACTGCTCAGAAAACTTCATATCTGACTGCACAATTACTCCCAGGTCTTTTTCATTTTCTACCACCTTAAGTGTAGTACCACACAGTTGGTACGTTTCTCTGGGGTTACTTCTACCCATATGCAGTACTTTGCATTTGTCAAGGTTGAACTTCAGTTGCCACTTCTTAGCCCATTTGCCCAAATTATCTAGATCCTGTTTCAGTAGCACACTGCCATTACTGTCATTAACAACCCTGCCAACCTTTGTGTCATCTGCAAACTTCGCCATTAAGCCTGATATACCTTCATCAATATCATTGATAAATACACAAAACAACAGTGGACCCAACACCGAACCCTGTGGGACTCCACTAATAACATTAGTCCACGAAGAGCAGCACCCATTGATTACCACCCTCTGTCTTCTCGCACTTAACCATCCTTTTATCCATTGTAGCAACTTACCCTTAATACCATTCTGCTCCAATTTGTACAGTAGTCTTCCATGCGCAACAGCGTCAAAAGCTTTCCTGAAATCCAAGTATATGATATCAAAATTATTTTTTGCATCCAGTTCCTTTGTGACCACATCATAATAACCAATCAAATTTGTCAGACAAGACTTTCCCTTAACAAACCCATGCTGTGTTTGAATTATTGCTGCAGTCTTGTCTAGATGATCCTGCAATGCATCTTTAACCAGCGACTCCATTATTTTACCCGGAACAGAAGTTAAACTAACTGGTAACATCTTCTATTCTCGTGTAGCTTTAACCTTTCCTGGTGTATTTCCAAAACATCAGGGCTTGATTGTATCAGAAAATATGATAGCTTGACAGTTAAAGATACTACACTGTACAATTAAATTGTGCAAATGTAATTTAGGCACTTTAATTAATAACTGCACATTGCAGTATTTCAAACATTTAAAACACTAAATTAATCTGTGGTTCATTCATCTGTGGAAAAAGAATTAAATAACTTGTAGACATTTACATAATATAGTATACTCCAGTTTTATCATAGTATTGATATTAGTCATGTAGTGCAAGAAAGCAAACATGCTGTGCTGCACTAGCCAAAAATATAGAATAACTGAATAAAATTAAATAGACAATGCGAAGTTTTAGAGATCTTCAAGTACCGTGTTAATAGACTAGTAAAGGATAGCGAATGCTTTCAAAGCATTCGCTATCCTTTACTAATAAAATTAAATAATAAAAAAAATGCAATGTGGGGAATACAACGTGTACAGAAAGGATAGAAAGGGAGGAGAGTTCATGCTAATATTTTAAGAAATAATAGAATGAACTGGCCAAAAAATCTAAGACAATGCATCCAGTTGACATTAGTGGATAGTGCAATGCTGAGTCAATTTAGTGTAACATTAGCACTGGGAAAGCAAGAATGAGGGCAGGAGTGGGTTATAGGCCTAATGACTCTGATGAGTACAATGAACAACTATACAGAGAAGTAGAGTGGGCCAGTAAATCAGAATGTCTTATAATGGGGGATTTTAACTTCCCAGATATTGATTGGAATTGGGTGTTGATCACTCGCACACTAGTAAGTGTTTTGTGAATTTATCGGTTGATTGTTTTCTACAGCAGCATATTTGTGAGGTAACCAGAGGGACTAATACTCTGGATCCGATTATCAGCAGTGATTATTCATGCATTAAGAATTTGCAGATAAAGGAACCACTTGGTGGCAGTGATCACAGCATACTGATGTGGGATTTACTTAAAGATGTAATAACCATCAGGTGTAAAGGGAAGGGATTTTGCTTTCGCAAAGGCGACTATAATTGTCTTAGACAGTTTTTAAATTCTATACAGTGGGACCAACTGATGATGTTACCAACAACAAATTCTAAATGGGAAGCATTCAAGGAAGTACTTTCAAGTAATCTTGGAAACTACTAGGCATTTTGTTCCAACTAAGGAATACTGTTCAAGGTTTAGGTATAAATGGATGTTAGGTGAACTAATGAGATGTGGTAGAGAAGAAAATCACCTTGTTATTCCTGCTAGCAAGGATAAGGACGAAATTTTCACAGTTATAAATGATTCTAGAACTAGGAGCCATAAATTCAAATTATGGGGGGAGATGTTTAGACTGGATTGCAGGAAGTTTTATTTTACTAGCGAGTTATAAATTACCAGAATAAGTTACCTACATGGGCTGTAGAGGCTGATAATTAGGGGAAATTAAAAGTTCAGCTGGACAGTTACCTACGAGAGGAGTGAAACACATAGGTTGTCTATTTCCTTTTCGTTTATTATTTATTAATTATTTATTTTATTTTATTTTTTCTTAATGTTGTTTTATTCTTTCTTTTTTTTTTTTTTTTTTTGGCTGGTGTGCCATAAGCTTTAGGCTTCCTTACACCATTTGTCCAGTACTACTAATACTAATTCTCAGTTTATCATTTAATGCTTCTTTCTGAGAATAGGAACACTATTCATAATATAGTGCAAGGAAGCCACAAGCTGTTGCTGCACTGGCAGAAAAAATGGAAAAACCCAAGTAGATAAGAAAACGCAAATTATATGTTTCCCTCCTCACACAGGTAACTATTCACTTGACCTTTGAATTTATTCCAAATGTCAGTCTCAACTACCTGCGAGGGAAACTTGTTCCAGCAATCAACAACCCACTTGCTAAAACAAAACTTCCTACAATCTGATCTAAACCCCAACCCCTGTAATTTAAATTTAAAAGCCATTGTTTTGAAATTCTGTATAACATATAGAATTCCACCTTCATTTATTTTAATAATCCCTCTTAGGGCTTTATAAACCTCAATCAGGTAACCTGATTGAGGTTTATAAGGTAATCAGGTTAACTAGTCATAGTGGAACAAGTAAATACATGGGCTGTGTTAGGGTAACTAAGAGTAGAAATAGGTGCATGTATACTTGCATGTACACCAATGCTAGGAGTATAGTTAATAAATTGGATTAGCTTTATGTACTAGTCAAGACATCAAAGGCAGATATAGTTGGGATATCAGAGACATAGTGCCACAGACATAAGCAGTACAGAATTGGAATTGGGGAGTACAATGTGTACAGAAAGGATAGACAGGACAGGAAGGGAGGAGGGGTTATGCTGCTAGTTAAGAAACACATAAAATCTAAGGAAGTGCATCCGATTGATGTTGGTGGACAATGCAATGTTGAGTCTGTTTGGTGTGACATAAGCACTGGGAAAGAAAAAATGAGAGTAGGTGTGTGTTATTAGCATTAGCATTAGTAGAGGCATTTGATGGAAGAAAGCAAACTTATGCAGCATCAGCCAAAAAAATTAAAGTAAAATAAATAAAAAATAACCACATCCACTTCACCCCTCTGTTCGTTCGAAATACCTGTCCAGCTGAGCCTTAAACTTATTTAGGCTATCAACTTCCATGGCAAGGGATGGAAGTCTGTTCTACCTACCAACCACCCGCTGGCTAAACGCAAATTTCCGCACATCTATCCTACACCTGTCTCTTTCCTCAATTTGAATTTATGCCCTCTCAGGTGATTATTCTGAGCAAGAGGAAGAATCCCATCAGCATTGAGCATGCTCAAACCATTCAAGGCTTTGTACACCGCTATCAGATCACCTCGCTGCTGCCTAGTCTCCAGACACTGTAATTCGCAAAACTTAAGCCTTTCTTCGTAAGAGCACCCCTTTGTTCCATTCACTAATCTTGTTGCCCTTCTCTGTACTCGTTCCAGCAGCTCTACATCCTTCTTGAAATGAGGTCTCCAGGCCGGTATACAGTACTCTAGGTGTAGCCTGACCATTGCCTTATACAAGGGAATAATCACCTTATCCCTGCCAGAAATGTTCCTATATATCATTGACAATACACCATGAGCTACTCTTGCAGCCCGTCTGCACTGCTCAGAGAACTTCATATCTGCCTGCACAACCACCCCCAAGTCCCTTTCATTCTCTACCACTGTCAGTGTAGTACCACAGAGTTGATACGTTGCTCTGGGGTTGCTGTTTCCCATGTGTAGTACTTTACATTTGTCAATGTTAAACTTCATTTGCCACCTCTCAGCCCATCTGCTCAACCTTTCCAGATCCTGTTGCAGCAGCATAGTGTCAGTAGTGTCCTTGACAACCCTGCCAACCTTTGTATCGTCTGCAAACTTAGACATTAAGCTTGATATACCATGATCAATATCATTTATAAATACAAAAAACAATAATGGACCCAACGCTGAGCCCTGAGGGACTCCACTAATAACATTAGTCCACGATGAGCAGTGTCCATTGATTACCACTCTCTGTCTTCTCCCCCTCAACCACCCTTTTATCCATAGCAGCAATTTGCCTCCAATGTCACACTGCTCCAATTTGTGTAGCAGTCTTCCATGTGCAACAGTATCAAAAGCCTTTCTACGATCCAAGTATATAATATCAAAGCTATTCCCTGCATCCAGTTCTTTTGTGACTGCATCATAATATCCAATCAAATTGGTCAAGACTTCCCCTTAACAAAACCATGCTGTGTCCGAGCTATAACTGAAGTCTTGTCTAAATGATCCTGCAGTGCTTCTTTAACCAGTGCCTCCATTAACTTTCCTGGAACAGAAGTTAAGCTCACTGGTCTATAATTACTTGTGTCAGCCTTTGATCCTCCTTTGAGAATTGGGGTCACATTTGCACAACTCCAGTCCATGGGTACCTCCCCTGAGTCCAAGGAAGCTCTCATGATTATGGCTAAGGGTTTGCTTACTTCCATTGCTGCCTCCTTTAATATAACTGGATAGATTCCATCCACCCCAGGTGCCTTTCTTGTGTTTATCTTCAACAATTTCTCCTCCACTTTACTCTCAGTTATTACAAGATCCTCTAGCTTACTGCCAGAGTTGAATACACCTCTGGCATTCCCCTCGCTAAATAACTCCTCATGTGTGAATGTCGATGCAAAATATTCATTTAGTTTGTTAGCTACCTCAGCAGGATCATCAACAGTTAACCCATCGATATCAAGTGGACCAATCTGATTCATCCCCTTCCTTCTAGAGTTTACATAAGTAAAGAACTCTTTGCTGTTTTTCTTCGCATCCTTTGCCAAGGATTTCTCGTAATCTGCCTTCGCCTGCCTAACCTCTTTTGTAACTTGGTTACAGATCAACTTGTATCTCTCATAGGCTTCTGTGTCACGTGTTAATTTGTATGTATCCCATGTATTTTTCTTCTCTGCCATATGCCTCATTAGTTCATCTGACATCCATTTAGGCCTAAACCTTGAACAATATTTCTTAGTTGGTATGTAAAGCCTAGTAGCTTCCAAGATAAGTTCTTTGAATGCTTCACATTTTGAATTTGCTGTTGGTAACATCATCAGTTGATCCCACTGTATAAGAATTTAAATAATGTCTCAGTCCACCGTAGTCGCCTTTACGAAAGCAATACCCCTTCCCTTTACCTCTTTGAGTAAATCCCACTTCAGAACACTGTGATCACTGCCTCCTAGTGGTTCATTTATCTGCAGATTCTTAATGCATGAAGAATCACTACTGATAATCAAATCAAGAGTATTACTCCCTCTAGTTGCCTCCCGAACATGCTGATGTAGAAAACAATCATCCAATAAATCCACAAAAGCCTTGCTAGTGTGTGTGAGTGAACAGCCCCCAAATTCCAGTCAATATCTGGGAAATTAAAATCCCCCATAATAATTCTCTCTGATTTACTGGCCCACTCTATTTCTCTGTACAGTTTCTTATTATACTCATCAGAGTCATTAGGCCTATAGCACACTCCTACTCTCAGTTTTGATCTGCCAATGCTTATGTCACACCAAACTGACTCGACACTGCACTGTCCAGCGATGTCGACTGGCTTCACTTCCTTGGATTTTGTGTTTCTTAACTAATAGCATAACCCCTCCTCCCTTCCTATCCTTTCTGTAAACGTTGTACTCCCCAAATTCCAGTTCTGCATTCCTTATATCTGTGTGACACCACATCTCTGAAATCCCAACAATATCTGCCTTTGATGTTTTGAGCAATATCTCAAATTCATCATATTTATTTTCTAGACTCCTAGCATTGGTGTACACGCAAGTGTACATGCACCTGCTCTTCCTCTTAGCCACCCTAACACAACCCATGTGTTTACTTGTACCCCAATGATTCCCAGCAGTCTCTGAAATATCCTGCATCTTATTTTCCAGGCTGCTGCTGATTCCAATAGAAGCAGTGCAAAAATCACTTTCTCCTCTGCCAGTGGCTACTGTTAATCTATTAGTCCTTGTATCCCCCCAATCTAGCAGTTTTCCGACCCTCCTAACACTGCCTCGATAGCATCAGCAAACATTCTTGCACCCTTTCTATTTAAGTGTATCCCATCCCTGTAGAAGCAGTCTCTCCTGTTAACAAGTACAGACCAGGCTGAAAAAAATTCTACCCCTTGAGCCCTGCACAATCTTTCCAGGGCCGAATTGATGGACAGGGCTCTCATCATATACTCCCTCCTATCGTGTCTGGGCAGAATTGCAGACACTTTCAAATTCAACCCTAAGGCCTAATGAATCTGATGAGTATAATGAGCAATTGTGCAGAGTAATAGAGTGGGCCAGTAAATCAGAATGTCTTATAATGGGAGATTTTAATTTCCCAGAGATTGACTGGAATTTGGGGTTACTCACACACTATTGAGTCTTTTGTGGATTTATTGTTTTCTACAGCAGCATGTTCGGGAGGCCACTAGAGGGAGTAATACTCCTAATCTGATTACCAGTAGTGATTCTTCATGCATTAAGAATCTGCAGGTAAAGGAACTACTAGACGGCAATGATTACAGTGTGCTGAAGTGGGATTTACTCAAAGAGATAACTACCATCAGGGGTAAAGGGAAGGGTTTTGGTTTCGTAAATGTGACTACAGTGGTCTGCGACAGTATTTAAATTCTTTACGGTGGGACAAACTGTTGATGTTACCAACAGCAAATTCAAAATGGGAAGCATTCAAAGAATTAATCTTGGAAACTACTAAGCTTTTCATACCAAATAAGAAATATTGTTCAAGATTTAGGCCTAAATGGATGTCAGATGAACTAATTAGACATGTGGCAGAGAAACAAAATGCATGGGATACATATAAATTAACAGGTGACACAGAACACCATGATATATATAAACTGGTCTGTAACCAAGTCACAAAGGAGGTTAGGCAGGCAAAGGCAGATTATAAGAAATCTTTGGCCAAGGATGAAAAGAAAAACAGCAAAGAGTTCTTTACTTATGTAAACTCTAGAAGGAAGGGGATGAATCAGATTGGTCCATTTGATATCGATGGTTCGACTGTTGATAATCCTGCTCAGGTAGCTAACAAACTAAGTGAATATTTTGCATCAACATTCACACGTGAGGAGTTATTCAGGGAGGGGAATGCCAGAAGTGTATTCAACTCTGGCAGTAAGCTAGATAATCTTGTAATAACTGAGAGTAAAATGGAGGAGAAATTGTTGAAGGTAAACATAAGAAAGGCATCTAGGGTGGATGGAATCTATCCAGTTATATTAAAGGAGGCAGCAAAGTAATCAAGCAAACCCACAGCCATAATTATCAGAGCTTTCTTGCACTCAGGGGAGGTACCCATGGACTGAAGATGTGCAAATGTGACCTCAATCCATAAAGGATGATCAAAGGGAGACACATGTAATTACAGAAGTGTTAGTTTAACTTCTGTTGTGGGGAAATTAATGAAGGCACTGCTTAAAGAAGCATTGCAGGATCATCTAGACAAGACTTCACTTATAGCTCAGACACAGCATGGGGTTTGTTAAGGGGAAGTCTTGTCTGACCATTTTTGATTGGATACTATGATATAGTCACAAAGGAACTGGAAAGTCACAAAGGAAAAAGAATAATTTTGATATCGTAGATTTGGATCTTAGAAAGGCTTTTGATACTGTTGCACCTGGAAGACTGCTGCACAAATTGGAGCAGTGTGGCATTGGAGGCAAATTGCTGCTATGGATAAAGGGATGGTTGAGTGGGAGAAGACAAAGAGTGGTAATCAATGGACACCGCTGTTCGTGGACTAATGTGTCACCCAGTGGAGTCACCCAGGGTTCAGTGTTGGGTCCATTGTTGTTTTTTGTATTTCTCAATGATATTGACGATGGTAAATCAAGCTTAATGTCCAAGTTTGCAGATGATACGAAGGTCGGTAAGGTTGTTAATGACACTAATGACAGTACGCTACTGCAACAGGATATAGAAAAGTTGAGCAGATGAGTTTAGAGGTGGCAACTGAAGTTTAACATTGACAAATGTAAAGTACTGCATATGGGAAGCAGGAATCCCAAAGTAACGTATCAACTGTGTGATACTACACTGGCAGTGGTAGAGAGTGAAAAGGACCTGGGGATAATTGTGCATGCAGATATGAAGTTTTCTGAGCAGTGCAGATGGTCTGAAAGAGTAGCTCATGGTGTCTTGTCAGTGATATACAAGAATTTTTCTAGCAGGGAGAAGGAGGTGATTATCCGCTTGTATAAGACAATGATCAGGCCATTGCCTTATACAAGGGGATAATCTGGAGTACTGTATACAGTACTATATACTGTATACAAAGTACTGCATATTGTATACAAATATAGAGTACCATATACTGTATACAAAGGCTGTATTTTACATTGAAAGGCTTAATTTTTGCAAATTGTAGGATAGATGTGCTGAAATTTGCCTTTAGCCAGTGGGTGGTTGATTGCTGGAAAAAACTTCCATCTGTTGTTGTAGAAGGTGATACCTTAAACAGATTAAAGGCAGAACTAGACAAACATTTGGAGCGAGGCGATGGGTGAAATGAGAAGGGTGTGTGTGTGTGTGTTTTTTTTTTGCTTGCTATATAAGCTTTCTTGCATCATGTGCCCTTGCTAATGCTAATGCTAAAAAAAAATGTTAATACCTGTGAAGTGTCTGGTTCTTGAGGCTGTCACAGACATTCTCTAAGATATGCCAAGTTGTGTTTCCTTCCTGGGAGTTTAAATGCTGATGGAACTGATATTCGAGTGTCACTGTAGTCAAGTGGATCAAATTTCGGCAAAGTCCGGTTGATCTGCGACAGCCAAACCCTATGCTTGCACCTTCACAATAGTAGAACTTTTGGTAACCCTGGGTATAAAATCTGTGTGCAAGTCCTGAAATATGGCAACTAGCGAACTGTAGATGACTACCCAAGTGCGTACCAACTTAAGCAGGGGTTAAGGAGTGGCACCCACACCACACGGAGGAATGCCACCACTCTGTTTTACCAGGCAATACTAGGTGGTAGGAAGACTCAACTTGTACAATACCACTACTTTGGTTATTGGAGGCTTGAAGTGGTGGGACCCATGTTTAGTCTCCAGAGTAAAGCTTCGGCAAACCCTCTTCGATCATGCAGTATGATTGATATCTTTTGAGGTTATGAAGGACATCATGGCGAGATCCAATCTTCCTTACATTTCGAGGGTACAGCCCTAAAACGGTGCTCTCAGACTGGCCGTTTGATAGTCCACTGGACCGAACCTATTGGTAGCTCTCTAGGAGGCTTCTGGATCAGCTGGTGTATAATTTCACTGCCTCTACTTTACCAGATAGTGACTGGAGGGTGTTTGAGTAGTGTGTATGCAGGGAGAATTGGCGAGGCCACATTATGTCAAGGAGCTGGGTATACTGTTCCCATGTATAAAAAAAAAAAAAAAGGTAACCTGCAGCCTTTATCAACCAACTGCAGGATGGAAGCCTCCTCAACAATTCATGCTGAGGGAAATGGACTTTAATCTGCCATGCTGGTCCAGTGCAGGTTGGCAGATTGACTGTATTTAGCAGTTAGGGACTTGAACCCCGGTTTACTCAAAGAGCATATGCTACTGTACTCCCGCTCCTGACCACTTGGCTACGCAGGCCATTTACCATGTGTACGATATATCTAAAAATTTAATTACTCACACAGCATGTGCCCCCTACCTTTTCTTACTACCGAATACATCATGAATTGTCAAACTAGCATTAGTAAAGACATATGATGCAAGAAAGCAAGCTTATACAGCATCAGACAAAAAAAAAAAACCCTTCTCATTTCACCCATCCACTCAGTACAAATGTTTGCCTAGTTGTACCTTGAATCTATTTAAGCTATCAACTTCTACGACGACAAATGGAACTTTGTTCCAGCAATCAACCACCCACTAGCTAAAGGTAAACTTTTGCACATCTATCCTACAACTGTCTTTCCTCAATTTGAATTTATGCCCTCTCAGGGGATTATTCTGAGGAAGAGGAAGAATCCCAACGGCATTGAGCATGCTCAACTCATTCAAGGCCTTATACACCTCAATCAGATCACCTTGCCAGCGCCTAGTCTCCAGACACTGTAACTTGCAAAACTTAAGACTTTCTTTGTAAGAGCAACCCTTTGTTCCGTTCACTAATCTTGTGCCTGTCTCTGTACTCGTTTTAGCAGCTATACATCGTTCTTAAAATGAGGCCTCCAGACCTGTATACAGTACTCAAAGTGTGGCCTGACCATTGAATTATACAAGGGGATAATCACCTCCTTATTCCTGTTAGAAGAAAGATTCCTGCATATCATTGACAAGACACCATGAGCTATTCTTGCAGACAGTCTGCACTGCTCAGAAAACTTCATATCTGACTGCAAAACTATCCCCAGGTTCTTTTCATTATCTACCTCTGTCAATGTAGTACCACACAGTTGATACATTACTCTGAGGTTGCTGCTTCCCATATGCAGTACTTTATATTTGTCAATGTTAAACTTCAGTTGCCACCTCTCAGCCCATCTGCTTGACTTTTCTAGATCCTGTTGCAGTAGCGTACTATTATTAGTATCATTAACACAACCCAGCCAATCTTCGTATCGTCTGCAAACTTAGACAATAAGCCTGATATACCATCATCAATATAATTAATAAATACAGAAAACAACAATGGACCTAACACCGAACGCAGGGGGACTCCACTTATAACAGTGTCCATTGATTACCACTCTCTGTCCTCTCCCACTCAACCATCTCTTTATCCATAGCAGCAGTTTGCCTCCAATGCCACACTGTTCCAATTTGTGTAGCAGTCTTCCATGTGCAACAGTATCAAAAGTCTTTCTGAGATACAAATATATTATATTAAAATTATTCTTTGCTTCCAATTCCTTTGTGACCATATCATAGTGTCCAATCAAATTGGTCAGACAAGACTTCTCCTTAAGAAACCCATGCTGTGTCCAAGCTATAACTGAAGTCTTGTCTAGATGATCCTGCAGTGCTTCTTTAATCAGTGCCTCCATTAATTTCCCTGGAACAGAAGTTAAACTAACAGGTCTGTAATTATTTGTGTCGTCCTTTAATCCTCCTTTGTGAATTAGGGTCACATCAGCACATCTCCAGTCCATGGGTCCAAGGACGCTCTCATAATTATGGCTAAGGGTTTGCTTACTTACTTTGCTGCCTCCTTTAATATAACTGGATAGATCCCATCTACCCCAGGTGCCTTTGTTATGTTTACCTTCAACAATTTCTCCTCCATTTTACTCTCAGTTATTATAAAATCATCTAGCTCACTGCCAGAATTTAGAACAAAGCTAATAGAACAAACCCGATATCTTTCCTCTTGAAGTAGAACATGCGTTGAAGAAAATGAAGAATCAGAAAGCCCCGGGGGAAGATAAAGTTACTGTAGAGTTGTTAAAATTGGGAGGAAGAGACATGAAAAAAAAAACTGGCAAGACTGCACAAAATGCATCAGACGAGGTGTGACGCCTAAAGAATGGAATAATGCAATCATAGTTTTGCTGCATAAGAAAGGAGATAAATCAGAAATTGGAAATTATAGACCAATTAACTTGTTATCCCACATCTACAAGTTGTTCACAAGGGTCATTACTAACAGATTAGAAAGAATACTTGATGACAATCAACCAAAAGAACAAGCTGGCTTTAGGACAGGATTCTCAATTATGGATCAACTTCACATAATATCACAGCTAATGGAGAAAGCAAATGAATATAAAACACCATTATGCCTGGCATTTGTGGATTATGAAAACGCATTTGACTCCATACAGCATAAGGCAATGTTTTGGGCACTGGAAAGACAAGGCATAAATACCCCATATATTATGATTTTGAAGAAAATATATGAGAATGGTTCCTTCTTTATTAGACTACACAAAGACAGTTGCAAATTTAAAATTGAGAAAGGAGTTTGACAAGGAAACACAATATCTCCGAAACTGTTTACTGCTGTCCTTGAGGAAACTTTCTGAAGATTAGAGTGGTCGCAGAAAGGGGTCAATGTGAACGGAGAGTACCTAAACCATTTACGATTTGCAGATGACATTGTGGTCATAAGCCACGATCCCAAAGAATTAGAGGAAAATCTTAATCAGTTATTCAGAGTTGGTAAGGATCTTGGACTAAAGATGAATATGGCTAAAACAAAAGTAATGATGAACAAATATGCCACAGAAAGATATAATGATTGAAGGAGCAGTAATTGAAAAGGTGAGTCATATACATATCTGCGACAAGTCATTAGCTGTAATAATGATAAATGGCTGGAAGTCAAGAGAAGAATAAATTTTGGATGGATAGCATTCAGGAAATATAGTCATATACTGAGGAGCAATATCCCAATTTGTATGAAATGTAAAATAATGAACCAATGTATACTCCCCACCATGAGTTATGGAAGTGAAACTTGGACACTCACCAAAATAATGGAAGAGATGCTGAGAACTACACAGCGAAGAATGGAATGAATTATATTGGGAATCAGACTGTTAGATAAGAAGAGAAACACATGGAAATAGGCAGAAACCTGAAGTAAAGGACATTCTTATCAAAACTAAAGAACTAAAATGGTCTTGGACAGGACACGGCTCAAAGACATGATGACAGTTGAACTAAGAAAATAACAGAATGGTACCCAAGAGGAGCTAGAAGAAAACCTGGAAGACAACAGTGGAAATGGACAGACGAAATTCATGAGTTTGTGGGTAGTAAATGGATGGCCATTGCACACAAAACAGAAGGAACTGAAAGTTGCTGGAGAGGGCTTCATCCTGCAGTGGATTGAAAATGGCTGATGATGATGATGAATAGAACAAAGTTATCTGTGAAAAGATCTAAACCTCACAAACACTTCCTTGTTCATTTCCAAGTATACATGGTCTCCATCGTTGCCTCTAATTTTTTTTAAAGCTGCACAGATCTGCCACTGCTCTGAGCAGAAAATTTTTACACGATCTGATGTCCGCGCGGCACTTTAAAGGTTTTCTGTAATATACATAATTAGAATATTTACAATGAAAATTGAATAAAGTCATATTTTGTATTTAATTTATTAACTGATTGCTACAATAAAAATCACAACAAAGAAAATTATTTCACTTTTCTAGAACTTTTTCTCGTCTTTCCTTATTAGAAATCCATTGACTATAAACACTATCTAGATTAATTTTGCACCAAGATGAAAGATAAGTCCAAATGTTCAACTTCCAGTGTGTTTCTAGATTTACATTTTATGGATTTCATGACACTGAATCCACGTTCTCATTCAGCAATAGAACTTGAAATGTTCTATTAGCATTGGCATTAATAGAGGCATATGATGCAAGAAAGCAAGCTTATGCAGCATCAGCCAAAAAAAAAAAAAACCCTTCCACTTCACCATTCTTCGTTCGAAATACCTGTCCAGCTGAGCCTTAAATTTATTTAGGCTATCAACTTCCAAAACAAGGGATGGAAGTCTCTTCCACCATCCAACTACCCGCTGGCTAAAGGCAAATTTCCGCACATCCATCCTACATCTGTCTTTCCTCAATTTGAATTTATGCCCTCTCAGGTGATTATTCTGAGCAAGAGACAATATTCCATCAGCATTGAGCATGCTCAACCCATTCAAGGCTTTGTACACCTCTATCAGATCACCTGGCCAGTGCCTAGTCTCCAGACACTGTAATTTGAAAAACTTTCTTACGAAGAAAGGCTTTCTTCAAAGCCTTTCTTCGTAAGAGAAACCCTTCGTTCCGTTCACTAACCTTGTTGCCCTTCTCTGTACTCATTCTAGCAGCTCTACATCCTTCTTGAAATGAGGCCTCCAGCCCTGTATACAGTACTCAAAGTGCGGCCTGACCATTGCCTTATACAAGGGAATAATCACCTCCCTATCCCTGCTAGAAAATTTTTTCCTGTATATCATTGATAAGACACCATGAGCTACTCTTGCAGACCGTCTGCACTGCTCAGAGAACTTCATATCTGCCTGCACAATTGCCCCCAGGTCCTTTTCATTCTCTACCACTGTCAGTGTAGTCCCATAGAGTTGATACGTTGCTCTGGGGTTCCTGTTTCCCATACGTAGTACTTTATATTTGTGAATGTTAAACTTCATTTGCCACCTCTCAGCCCATCTGCTCAACCTTTCCAGATCCTGTTGCAGCAGCATAGCGTCAGTAGTGTCCTTAACAACTCTACCAACCTTTGTATCGTCTGCAAACTTGGAGATTAAGCTTGATATACCATCATCAATATTATTTATAAATACAGAAAACAACAATGGACCCAACACTGAACCTTGAGGGACTCCACTAATAACATTAGTCCACGATGAGCAGTGTCCATTAATTACCACTCTGTCTTCTGCCACTCAACCATCCCTTTATCCATAGCAACAATTTGCCACCATTGCCACACTGCTCCAATTTGTGCAGCTGTTTTCCGTGTGCAACAGTATCGAAAGCCTTTCTAAGATCCAAATATATAATATCAAAGTTATTCCCTGCATCCAATTCTTTTGTGACTACATCATAGTATCCAATCAAATTGGTCATCATCAACCGGTGAAATACAACCAATTATCTACCACCTACTAAATTTAGGCCTGAACCTTGAACAATATTTCTTAGTTGGTATGTAAAGCCTAGTAACTTCCAAGGTAAGTTCTTTGAATGCTTCCCATTTTGAGTTTGCTGTTGGTAACATAATCAGTTGGTCCCACTGTATAGAATTTAAATACCGTCTCAGACCATCGTAGTCGCCTTTACGAAATCAATAACCCTTCCCTTTACCCCTAATGGTAGTTACCTCTTTGAGTAAATCCCACTTCAGCACACTGTGATCACTGCCACCTAATGGTTCATTTATCTGCAGATTCTTAATGCATGAAGAATCACTGCTGATAATCAAATCAAGAGTATTACTCCCTCTAGTTGCCTCCCGAACATGCTGATGTAGAAAACAATCATCCAATAAATCCACAAAAGCCCTGCTAGTGTGTGAGTAACCAGCCCCCAAATTCCAGTCAATATCTGGGAAATTAAAATCTCCCATTATAAGACACTCTGATTTACTGGCCCACTCTATTTCCCTGTACAGTTCCTTATTATACTCATCAGAGTCATTAGGCCTATAGCACACTCCTACTCTCAATTTTGATCTCCCAATGTTTATGTCACACCAAACTGACTCCACACTGCACTGTCCAGCGATGTCGACTGGCTTCACTTCCTTGGATTTTATGTGTTTCTTAACTAATAGCATAACCCCTCTTCCCTTCCTATCCTGTCTATCTTTTCTGTAGACGTTGTACTCTCCAAATTCCAGAGTTCTGCATTACCTATATCTGTGTGACACCACGTCTCTGATATCCCAACAATATCTGCCTTCGATGTTTTCAGCAATACCTCAAATTCATCAAATTTATTTACTAAACTCCTAGCATTGGTGCACACGCAAGTATACATGCACCTGTTCTTTTTCTTAGCTACCGTAACACAACCCATGTGTTTACTTGTACCCCAATGACTCCCAGCAGACTCTGAAATATCTGGCATCTTATTTTCCAAGCTGCTGCTCATTTCAATTGAAGCAGTGCAAGAATCACTTTCACCTCTGCCAGTGGCTACTGTTAATCTATTAGTCCTTGTATCCCCCCCAAGCTAGCAGTTTTCCGACCCACCTAACACTGCCTCGATAGCATCAGCAAACATCCGCAGGTATCAACAAGAATTGACAGTTCTTCAAATTATTTTGTTTCTGAGCATGTAGTTCAACATATCAGTGAATGACTTAATTGAACCGCTCTTAACTTCTCAGGAATTACGAGTTTCAAATTACAGTACTGACGCGTTATTATTGTGGCAATGCTTTCGTTTATTGTAATGGTTGCTGAGTATTTTTTTATTAGTTGTTTAAAATTCTCTTCTCCAAATTCAAAATTCGTTGTGTTTGCTGTAGCATTTGGGTCAAGAGCTTGTTATTCTTTTAACTCATCAACAGGAAATCTATTGTCCAAGTGATTACATACACATTCAATGAATAGAATAATAGGTGTAGTATTAACTTCAGAATTTATAGATGAAAGCAAATCTTTTACTTTGTCAGTCCAGGAAACAGTATGGCCAAGATACTGTGACCTTACATCATTCTCTTAAATCCACTAATTACCTAGAACTCTTTGACTTCCTCTCTTTGAAACTTGATTTTCTCCAGTCCAACCTTTCTAACAGTTGAGGTAATTTGCCTTGGTAATTTTAATGTTCACAATTCCAGCTGCCCTCGTTTTCTAGTCACATGGATCCAGCTGGTTGAAATGCTGAGGCTTTTATAATTACTAATGTCCTCACACAGACTGTTCATTTACCTTCCAGAATACCAGACAATCCCAACCAAAACTCTTGATCTTTTTCTCATGAACAACACTCCCAAGTACACAGTCGAGGTGAGTGGTCCTCTAGGCACCTCAGATCACAACGTGGTGATAGTCTCTTTCCCCATTGGAGCCTTTCTCATGTGGCCATTCTGAACTTCATGCTGTTTGGCATTACAACAAAACAAAATGGGATGATATACGGGTTTTTTTTTCTTCTTTTTCTTTGTTAGATTACTGTTTAAAATCTTCTGATGTCAATGTTTGCTCAAATAGTGTCAGTGAAATTATTCTTGTAGGGATAGAATCCTTTATTCCACACTCCACCTTAACATCTTGTCTTTATTTAAACTTTGGTTTCCCAATAAATGTGCTAGGCCTGTTCAAGATAAGAATGTTGCGTATCGTAATCGGCTTATTTCCAAATCTCCAGCTTCATTTTCTGCCTCCACCCAAGCTCACAACAATTGTAAAGTAGTTATTAATAAGTCCAAACTTGATTTTGAACAGTCTAAGAGTAGAAAAAACTTGCTTCTTGTCCAAATGATAGCCTAACATCTTGGTTTCTGGCCATAGCTGTTGGCTGCAACTTTCCCATCACCGTTCACACTGCTGTTGGATAAATGTTTTTTGCAGCAACATGTACAAGAGGCAACCAGAGAGTTAATAGTCTTGATCTGGTTATCAGCAGTGATTATTAATGCATTAAGAATTTGCAGATAAAGGAATCACTAAGTGGCAGTGATCACAGTGCACTGATGTGGGATTTACTTAAAGATTTAATTACCATCGGGGTAAAAGGAAGGGTTTTTACTTCCATAAAGGTGACTGCAGTGGTCTCAGACTGATTTTAAAATCTGTACAGTGGGACCAACTGATGATGTTACCAACAGCAAATTCTGAGTGAGAAGCATTCAAGGAATTAATTGTGGAAGCTACTAGATGTTTCATACCTATTAAGAAATATTGTTCAAGGTTTAGACCTAAATGGATGTCAGATAAACTAATGAGAATCATGGCAGAGAAGAAAAATGTATGGGATGTATATAAATTATCAGGTGACACAGAAGCCTATGGCAGATATAAGCTAGTCTGTAATCAAGTCACAAAGGAAATTAGCAAGCAAAAGCAGATTACGAGAAATCTTTGGCAAAGGATGCTAAGAAAAACAGCAAGGATTTCTTTATTTATATAAACTCTAAAAGGAAGGGGATGAATCAGATTGGTCCACTTGATATTGGTGGTTCGACTTGATGATCCTGCTCAGATAGCAAACAAACTGAATCAGTATTTCGCATCTACATTCGCACACGAGTTATTAAGGAAGGAAAATGTCAGTAGGTTATCAAATCATTAAGCAACCCAGGTTGCTTAATGATTTTGTAATAACTGAGAGCAAAGTGGAGGAGAAATTGTTGAAATTAAACATAAGAAAGGCACCTGGGGTGGATGGGATTTATCTAGTTATATTAAAGGAAGTAAGCAAACTCTTAGCCATAATTATGAGAGCATCCTTGGACTCAGGAGAAGTTCCCATGGACTGGAGATGTGCAAATGTATCCCCAATTCACAAAGGGGGATCGAATGGTGACACGAGTAATTACAGACCAGTTAGTTTAACTTCTATTCTGGGTAAAATAATGGAGTCACTGGTTAAAGATGCATTGCAGTATTATCTAGACAAGACTGCAGCAATAATTCAGACAAAGCATGGGTTTGTTAAGGGAAAGTCTTGTCTGACAAATTTGATTGGATATTATGATATGGTTATAAAGGAACTAGATGCAAAAGATAATTTTGATATCATATACCTGAATTTCAGGAAGCTTTTGACACTGTTGCACATGGAAGATTACTGTACAAATTGGAGCAGTATGGTATTAAGGATAATTTGCTACAATGAATAAAAGTGTGGTTAAGTGAGAGAAGACAGAGAGTGGTAATCAATGGACGCTGCTGTTCGTGGACGAACGTTATTAGTGGAGTCCCACAGGTTTCAGTGTTGGACTCACTGTTGTTTTGTATATTCATCAATGATATCGATGAAGGTATATCAGGCTTAGTGTCAAAGTTTGTAGATGATACAAAGGTTGGCAGGGTTGTTAACGACAGTAATGGCAGTGTGCTACTGAACAGGAGCTAGAAAATTTGGGCTGAGAAGTGGCAGCTGAAGTTTAACATTGACAAATGCAAAGTACTGCATATGGGTAGAAGTAACCCCAGCGGAACGTACTAACTGTGCAGTACTACACTCAGGAAAGTGGAGAATGAAAAAGACCTGGGGGTAATTGTTCGGTCAGATATGAAGTTTGCTGAGCAGTGCAGATGGGCTACCAGAGGATTTCATGGAGTCTTGTCAATGATATATACGAATTTTGGTAGCAGGATATTGAGTTGCTAGAATGAGTACAAAGAAGGGCAATATGGCCTTAGTTGCTAATGCTCCTAAAAATCAAAATAACAATAACAATAACAACAAAGAAGCGCAACAATATTGGTGAAGGGAATAAAGGGGTGCGCTTACCAGGAAAGGCTAAAGTTCTGAAAATTGCAGCACCTGGAGAATAGGCACCTGCAAGGTGATCTGATTGAGATGTATAAGGCCTAGAATGGTTTGAGAAGTTCAGTGCTGATGGGATTCTTCCTCTTGCTCACTTTATGAACCTGGGAGGGCATTGATTCAAATTCAGGAAAGACAGTTGTAGAATAGATGTGCGGAAATTTGTCTTTAGCCAGTGGGTAGTCGATTGCTGGAACAGACTTCCATCTCTTATTGTGGAAGTTGATAGCTTAAATAAATTTAAGGTTGAGCTAGACAGTCATTTGGAGTGAATGGATGAGTAAAATGGGAGGGTTTTTGCTTCTTTGCGTCATGTGCCTCAACTAATGCTAATCTGAGCAAGAGGAAGAATCCGATCAGCATTGAGCTTTCTCAAAACATTCAAGGCTTTATACTCCTCAATTAGATCACCTTGCAGTTGCCTAGTCTCCAGATGCTGCAATATGCAGAACTTAATCCTTTCTTGGTAAGAGCAACCCTTTGTTCCACTCTCCAATCTTGTTGCCTTTCTCTATACCCATTCCTGCTGCTCTTCATCTTTCCTAAAATGAGGCCTCCAGACCTGTATGGAGTACTTAAGGTGTGGCCTGACCATTGCTTTATACAAAGGGATAATCACCTCCTTATCCTTTCTAGCAAAATTCCTGTATATCATTGACAAGACACGATGAGTTACTCTTGCAGTCTGTCTGTACTGCTCAGAAAACTTGATTTACAATTGAAACCATAGTTATTTGTTAAGTAAAGGTTCAAATAATAATAATTTATAAATAAGCACTAGTGAATTACAATTAAAAATTAAACTACAAAAAATGCTAGTTATTAAATGGCTCTGTGCAGCACATGAATAACAGTATTGTGCCATAATTAGTGACAAAAATAAAAACAAAAATAAAAACAATCTGATCACCCTGGGTAATATAAATTAAATTTACAAAATATAAATCGTATTGATACCTTGTTTTTATTTTTAATGATTGGTAATATTTATATTTTCCATTATGTAATTTTTTGTGTACTGTGATATAATTATGTGTAAATGATTAAAACAAAATTTTTATTTGTTGTAGAATGCATTTTGTTTACAGATGCTTATTTGTTCCTTTGTTATTAATTTTTAAAAGCATGTTGAGATATATATAATTACTTTTGATAAGGTGACATAAATTTAAGTTGAAAAAAGGATGGTTCTAGAGGAGATTTATGGAAATTTCTTTCAGCCAGAGAGTGACTGGTTGTTTGAAAACTTCCATTTGGTGTTGTTTAGGTGGGTGTTTGAATAAATTAAAGAAGAATTATACAAATTACTAGAGGGAATGGATGGATAAAGTAGGTATTGTTTTTTGGCTGATGCTATTAAAGATAAAGATTAAACTATTAAAGATAAAGATTGCTTCCTTGAATCATTTGCCACTACTAACACTAATATCAGAAAAACTGTCTCTCTTTGTGTTTCACAGAAACTGAGTAGAATTGTTTCCTAATATATTTTATAAGTAGTTATGAATTATTGTACTAAACAGTATTATAATACATTAAAACCATTTTATATTTTTTTTTGCTAAATATTTTATGAATATATATGTTTGTTGTTATCAATGTAATATATACTTATAAATCTACTCTTCTAAATGTAATATATATACTCAGTTTACTTTAGTTTTTCTACAGATTAAACTTTAATCTATAGTTGTGGACTTTGACATATTCAAGTAGAATTACTTCACTATTGTTTATCAGTCTTTGGACTTAACCAGTATATAGTATCCCTTGCTCTCTCTCTTACACATCTTCATCATCATTATTATCTGATATTTGTTATATCAGTATAAATGATAAGTTTGTTTGATGAGAATTGGCCATTCAGCAGTGTAATCTTTTCTTTCTTCAATGAGGATTAGTTATTCTTTTGGTATGTGCCTTTTGGGATATTGTTACATACAATTTGTATATGTAGAGGGAAATTTCAAATTGGATATATGGAATATATGAAATTATTCACCTTTAAATCACGAGGAACAAATATTTTGAAAAAGTATAATTTGTTGCTATCATTAAGTATATTTCAAATTGTACTGGCCCTTTTAAATGGAATTCAGAAAGAGCTAAAACAGATATTTATAAATTTGTTTCATGTTATCAATTTTTTTAAGTGCAGATTAAATTTATATATTTGGCTTCATGTTATGCAGGGAATGTTATAATGTGAAAATTTAGTGTATAGAATTAATTATGCTAAATAAGAACTGTCTTTCAGTTTTAATTATTTTGTATATTGTAATTATATAATACACAAGTTACGTTGTAAGTTAGCTGGTAAAGTTAGCTTATTAGGTAAACTGCTAGCTGTATATAGATATCTACATAGATATGTATACACTGCAAACTTTAGTCAACCTGTAATCTCAGGAGTGGCCCCAGAATTTTCTAAAGGAAGGGGGGACTGAAGTAGTGTTCCCGGGATTTATTAAGCTTTAATCACCATGTAGTAGTAAAAAAAAAAATCCATATTATTTTAATCATGGGGCTATAGCCCCTTTAGCCTCTACCTGGGACCATCCCTGTGCAGTCTTAATATTTCCTAACACTTTCTCTTGGTATTTGCTGTCTCTTAAGAATAAGAGTTCTATAATAGTCAGCTTAAACTACTTGCAGATAAATAATGAAAAGCTAAGGTATATCCAGTCAGTTGATGGGCTACTGAAATAATTTGAACATCAAAATAACAGATGGAAAATTAAAAAATTAATACTTTTAGACAGTTTCCAGCTAAAAGGCTCTAAAAGGTTTCAATTAAAAAACTTAATGAAATTTCAAGTGAAATATATTAACAAAATACTCCACAATAAAGTTTATTAAACAGTTGTGAGTTTTATGACTGGATGCCAACCTCAGATAAACTGAATGAATACCTCTAACCTGCTTGCTGCATTGTGATCACTGTATCTTAACTGCTGAGATTTCTTGTTTACCTCACAAGTAGCAGCAGTTCAATATATTCATAAATTTTCCATGGCAGAAAATACCTCAGGAAAAAAAACACTTTTTTTTTTATCACCAGAACTCTTAAACATATATTAAAGAAGCTCAGTGAGTATGCATGTGGACAGACTGTGGAAAGTCTAAGTCATCCCAGTTTGTCCACATTGTTTTTTGCTATTCATATTTGCTGAGTTTGATGATAAATTCAAATGAATGATGGGAGGGATTTCAGAAATTTTCAGAGGGGATGGACTTCATAGATTTTTAACTTTACAGAGATCTCTATCTGGAGGTAGAGTTTAACATTATGGAGACCTCTATTTGAGGGCAGGGCTGGTTTTAGGGATATTCAGGAGATTTGGTCAAACCTAACATTCTGTCTATGTGAGCTTGCACTCGGTGAGTTTTACAAATTTAATTTTTATACCTTCAGTACCATTCTTGATTATGCTGAAGACAGGTTGATGGCATCCTTATATGGAGAATTGTCAAATAAAGAAAATGCCTTGCTCATTTGTATTTCTTAAAGTCAATAAAGTATGTTAAGTATTTTATTTTTTTTAAATTCCTGTTTGAAAGGTGCCTAAATACAGTTACACGTAATTAATTTTAATTCTTTGCTCTAGGATAATATAAATTTTTATTTATATACACTGATAGAGTCTGTCCTAAAACTGTTATATAGACTTGTATTGATATTGGATTTACGGCCTGTAAAAATGAACTCCATGATTAACTATTTGAATGAATAGCTCTAGCTGAAGGTTGACCCTGGTGAAAGGCTTTTGGAAAGGTAAAGCTAAACATTCAGGGAGATTGCATACTTTTACAAATGATCTCTGAACATTTCATCATGTTCCTTAAAAACTGTACTTAAGATTTTCCATAGAGTTATTCAAGAAGTCTGTGAATGTATAGGAACAGTTATCATTGTTCATATATTCTACAGACCTTTGTATCAACAATGCTTCCATGAATATAGATAATCAAAGGACACAGAAACCTACAGTAAGTAAAATGCAAGGTACTGCCTATATTAGTAGTAATCGGTAGCAGTAATTCTAGATTAATGTACCAACTGTGTGGTACACACTGAGGGTAGTGAAAAATGAAAAAGACCTGGGATAATTGTGCAGTCAGATATGAAGTTCTCTGACAGTGCAGACATGCCACCAGCACTGCTCATGGGGTTTTGTCAGTGATATGCAGGAATTTGTACAGCAGGGGCAAGGAGGTGATTATCCCATTCTGTAAGCCAATTTTCATCTGCATCTTGAGTACTGCTTACATGTCTGGAAGCCTCATTCCAGGAGGGGTGTGGATCTGTTGGAATGGGTGCAGAAAAGAGCAGTGAAATTAGAGGTACAAAAGGGTATTTTTACTAAGGATGAGTGGGTATTCTGACCTAGGGTGTTCTCATGTACAAAAGGATATTTTCACATAGTTTCCAGACTCAGCAATTTGAATAATTGCTGAGTCTGGAAACTAGGTTACTGCATGGAAATATGATTGAGGTATTTAAGGCTTTGAAGGGATTGGGAAGACTAAAGTTGATGGTATTCTTACTCTCAGACACCCCAAATAAGGGACATAAATATACTGAGATAGGATGGTTGCAGATAGAGAGTAATTGATTGTTGGAACAATTTTCCATCTGGTGTTTTTAGAAGTGGGTTGTTTGAATAAATTAAAGGAAGCAATAGAGAAATTATTAGAGGAGTTGGGCAAATGAGGTTGGTATTTTTATTATTATTTTTTTTGCCTAATGCTGCATAAATTTGCTTCTTTGCATCAGTTGACACTGCTAATATTAATACTAACTAGCTGCCTATAAAGATTTCATCATGAATGTTAATGCATAGAAATGGGTGTAACAGCATCATGCTTAGAGGAACTAACTTCTGGAAAAGTGGAAAAGATTTTCTGTAGAAACAAATATCATATGTTGTTTTCGTTGCATGGGAAAACTTGGGTATTGTACCAACTTGAGGAACACTTTGTACAGGATGGCATTTCCCAGCTATGAAGCAGGGCAGTTTAAAATGGCACAATTTAGGCTGCTTTTTATAGTACAATTTTGGATTAAGAGTATTGTAGATGATGCTTTGCAAAAGAAGTATTGTGAGACATTATGGTAGTATGCCATTCTTCCAACACTGATGTGTTTATGGTACAGGAATAGTGTTAAATCCAACTCTCTTCCCTGTTGAGGGGGGGATTTAATGCTGGTTTTTTTTTTTGGTTTTTTTTTTTTTTAGGAGCATTAGCAACTAAGGCCATATTGCTCCGGGGATGTGCGGTGGTCATTCCCTGACCTTTCCGCATCCTCCGTATTTGGTGGTGACGGGCTCGAACCCCGGTCTAATCAAGAAGCGTGTGCTACACACTGGTGCTCCTTCCCACCTGGCTACGGAGGCGCCGGATTTAATGCAATTAATAATATAGCTGTGATGATATTTTATCCAAAAAGGGAAATTTTTTCACCCTGTGGGTGGAAATATCTTACCTGCAACCCTTCTGAATTCAACAATGCACTAGTCATCATGTTTTTCAACAGGACTGTGCCCCCATCACAAAGCTGATTGTTTGCTAAGTTTGAGGAGAATAATGAATTGATTCTTTCAGAACCCATTTAATTCTGCTGTGGAATAAACTGAAACTGGAAAGACACAGTGGCTTGTCTGTGGAGGCCAACATTGCTTACCCAGAATGTAAGAACATTTCTGTCAACAGGCATCATGAATTAGTTTATTTGTTATGTTATTTGTTACAGGTTTATTGATGCTCGCATCCAAATTCCACTGTTGACTAATTCTGAAAGGCATTTTCAATCAAGGTAAAAGGGAGTAGGGCTCTTGCCATGAGCACAGCACATAAATTAGCCTATGAACACACAGTGAGTTTTTTAAATCAGATTGACTTACATAAAAATCTTAAAAATGGCATGGCTAATCTGTTAAAAATTTTATTTGATGAACGATGTTAAATATGGGCTTTTTTTTTATATTACTTTGGCTTCTGATGTGAATGATTTCTTTTCATTGTTGTAAATTAACTGTTATTGTATTTACCATTATTTTCATTGTTAAAAAGTTCTAATTTCCATTTCTTTCTTTTTTTTAATTTTTTTTAGCATAATCCTGAATTATTAAACTTTCTGGAGATCTTTCAAAATTAGTTTTGGGAAAACTGATTTGCAAATGTTATCCATTATTGTTAGAAACAAAGCCTTTGGTATATATCCTTGCGATCTAATGCTTTTGTGTAAAAAGCCATACCATAATATAAAATTTTGGAATTTATAGAAAGATAGTAAAAAAAAATTGCATAATGAATAAAGACCATGCCATAGAAGAACCTTTAGCCGAGGCCAGTGACGATACTTCTGATGAAGTTACAAGTGAAGTTAAATATCGTTCCATATCCTGTGAAGTTTTGTTTGCTAACATATTACCTGATGACACATTTGCATCAGTACCAGCTGAATTACCTTCATCGGAACAACAAGAAAACTTTCACCATTTAGGATATTCTTCTACCATACTAGTGAGCACTTTTTCAGCCGAAGAACCAGACATATGTAATGGAAATGAATTTTCTGAATGTGCAGAACATGCCTGTACTTTAGGTGATCCAAGTGCATCTGAAATCGACATTTTAACAGACAATTCTGCAGATGATTCCAATACACCTCTTGTTGAAAGTTGCCCTCCTTTATCTAGAGCACTGTCATCAGAATCACAGTCACCAACGTACGTCATAAGAAATACAATTTCAGTGTATTCGTTCAAAGGAAAGCTATTTGGTTGCCCACGTGTTTTGCCTGGAGGGCGAGAAAGACGAACAAGTGCAAGAAGAACCACATCATATACTACTGTAGTTAGTAAAGAAGATGGTGAAAAATCTCTTTTACCAATTCTATCAGAGAAAAAAAAAAAGGTCAAATTTACCACACACCAGAAGTTAATCATTTTTTGTATCTGTTTAGTTGATTTTACATCTTTTCTTATCATGTCCATTATTGCACCATTCTTTCCTTTGGAGGTAAGTATATATGTAAAGCATTATATACAATAGTTTAAACATTATCACATGAAAAAAGTACAGAGTTTTATGTATGCAGTTATTTCAAATTACTAATGCATAACAGTCTTATAGTGAAAAGAGTACCATATTACTATTTTAGTTTTATAGTGGAAAAAAAAAAATCATATTATTTAATAAGAATTGAAGTTTAGCAATATTCAGTGGAGTTAAAAAAAAAAAAAAAAAAACCATCACTTGCAAAATTCACTGAATTTTTGTGAAATTTAGGAATATATCATATATTTCATAATAGCATTATCCTATTGCATCATTCTTCTTTAGGAAGCTCTCTTAGATGCTGTCATGTTCTATACATGATTGCATCACTCTAGCAGCAGTATAAATACAATGCATATGCCATGAGCCCAGTATTCTCTGCTTTGTAGTAGTAGTAGTAGTAGTAGTGGCATGAGATGCAAGAAAGCAAATGTATGAGCTTATGCAGCATCAGCCAACAAAAAAAAAAAAAAAAAAATCACACCATTCCCTCCAAATGCCTGTCCAGTTCCTCCTTAAATTTATTCAACCTATCAACTTCCACAACGACTGATGGAAGTTTGTTCCAGCAATTAACCACCCGCTGGCTAAAGACAAATTTGCGCACATCTGTTCTACATCTGTCTTTTCTTAATTTGAATTTATGCCCCCTTAGGTTCGTAATCTGAACAAGTGGAAGGATCCCATCACAATTCAGCGTGCTCAACCCATTCAAGGCCTTATATACCTCAATCAGATCACCGTGCAGGTGCCTAGTCTCCAGCCACTGCAATTTGCAGAACTTAAGTCTCTCTTGGTAAGAGGATCCCTTCATTCCCCTCACCAATCTTGTTGCCCTTCTTTGTACACGCTCAAGTAAATCTACATCCTTCCTAAAATGAGGCCTCCAGACCTGTACGCAGTACTCAAGGCGTGGCCTCACCATTGCCTTATACAGAGGGATAATCACCTCCTTTTCCCTGCTAGCAAAATTCCTATATATCATTGACAAAACTCCATGACCTGCCCTGACAGCCTCTCTGCATTGCTCAGAAAACTTCATATCTGACTGCACAATTACTCCCAGGTCTTTTTCATTTTCTACCACCTTAAGTGTAGTACCACACAGTTGGTACGTTTCTCTGGGGTTACTTCTACCCGATGCAGTACTTTGCATTTGTCAAGGTTAAACTTCAGTTGCCACTTCTTAGCCCATCTGCCCAAATTATCTAGATCCTGTTGCAGTAGCACACTGGCATTACTGTCATTAACAACCCTGCCAACCTTTGTATCATCTGCAAACTTCGACATTAAGCCTGATATACCTTCATCAATATCATTGATAAATATACAAAACAACAGTGGACCTAACACCGAACCCTGTGGGACTCCACTAATAACATTAGTCCAAGAAGAGCAGCACCCATTGATTACCACCCTCTGTCTTCTCGCACTTAACCATCCTTTTATCCATTGTAGCAACTTACCCTTAATACTATTCTGCACCAATTTGTACAATAGTCTTCCATGTGCAACAGTGTCAAAAGCTTTCCTGAAATCCAAATATATGATATCAAAATTATTTTTTGCATCCAGTTCCTTGGTAACCACATCATAATATCCTATCAAATTTGTCAGACAAGACTTTCCCTTAACACACCCATGCTGTGTCTGAATTATTGCTGCAGTCTTGTCTAGATGATCCTGCAATGCATCTTTAACCAGCGACTCCATTATTTTACACGGAACAGAAGTTAAACTAACTAGTCTGTAATTACTAGTGTCACCCTTCGATCCCCCCTTTGTGAATTGGGGATACATTTGCACATCTCCAGTCCGTGGGAACCTCCCCTGAGTCCAAGGATGCTCTCATAATTATGGCTAAGGGTTTTCTTAGTTGCTTTGCCGCCTCCTTTAATATAACTGGATAGATCCCATCCACCCCAGGTATCTTATGTTTAACTTCAACAATTTCTCTTCCACTTTTCTCTCAGTTATTACAAAATCATTAAGTATCCTGCTACAATTTGATAACCTTCTGCCATTTTCAAACCTTAATAATTTCTCATGTGTGAATGTAGGTGCAAAATACTCATTCAGTTTGTTTGCTATCTGAGCAGGATCATCAACAGTCGAACCATCGATGACAAGTGGACCAATCAGATTCATCCCCTTCCTTTTAGAGTTTATATAAGTAAGGAAATCCTTGCTGTTTTTCTTAGCATCTTTTGCCAAGGATTTCTCGTAATCTGCCTTCGCCTGCCGAACCTCCTTTGTGACCTGATTACAGATTAACTTATATCTGCCATAGGCTTCTGAGTCGCTTGATAATTTTTATGCATCCCATGCATTTTTCTTCTCTGTTAAGAGTCTCATTAGTTCATTTGACAACCATTTAGGCCTAAACCTTGAACAATATTTCTTAATAGTTATGAAACTTTTAGTAGCTTCCACGATTAATTCCTTGAATGCTTCCCACTTAGAATTTACTGTTGGTAACATCGTCAGTTGATTCCACTGTACAGAATTTAAAAACTGTCGGAGACCACTGTACTCGCCTTTACGGAAGCAAAAACCCTTTCCTTTACCCCTGATGGTAATTAAATCTTTAAGTAAATCCCACGTCAGTACACTGTGATCACTGCCACCTAGTGGTTCTTTTATCTGCAAATTCCTAATACATGAATGATCACTGCTGATAACCAGATCAAGAGTATTACTTTCTCTGGTTGCCTCTCGAACATGCTGCTGCAGAAAACAATCATCCAATAAATCCACAAAAGTCTGACTAGTGTGTGAGTGCCCAACCCACAAGTTCCAGTCAATATCTGGGAAGTTAAAATCCCCCATTATAAGACATTCCGATTTACTAGCCCACTCTATTTCTCTGTACAATTGTTCATTGTACTCATTCGAGTCATTAGGCCTATAACACACTCCTACTCCTATTTTTGCTTTCGCAGTGCTTATGTCACACCAAACTGACATAACAGTGCACTGTTCATCTATATCAACTGGATGCATTTCTTTTGATTTTATGTTTTTCTTTATTAACAGCATAACACCTCCTCCCTTCCTATCCTGTCTATCCTTTCTGTACACATTGTACTCCCCAAATTCCAGTTCGGCATTCCTTATATCTGTGTGACACCACGTCTCTGATATCCCAACAATATCTGCCTTTGATGTCTTGACCAACATTTCAAATTCATCAAATTTATTTACTATACTTCTAGCATTGGTATACATGCAAGTATACATGCACCTATTCTTATTCTTAGTTACTCTAACACATCCCATATACCCACCTGTTTCACGGTGACTGCCATCCGTCCCAGAAACCCCCAACACCCCTCGCTCCAGGTCGCTACTTATTGTAATAGAAGTTGTGCAAGAATCACCTTCACCTCTGCCTACGGCTACAGTTAAACTATTAGTCCTTGTATCCCCCCCAAGCTATCAGTTTTCCGACCCACGTAACACTGCCTCGATAGCATCAGCAAATATTCTTGTACCCTTTCTATTTAAGTGTATCCCATCCCTGTAGAAGCAGTCTCTTGTGTTAACGAGTACAGTCCAGGCTGAAAAAAATTCTATCCCTTGAGCCTTGGGGGAACGGGGCCCACATCGAAGTTCGGGCTCATCCCCCAGAGCCAACAATAAAATAGAATCAGTGTCAGATTATTTACAGAATATATGCTTTTGACAGTATTTACAATGAAATAATAAAGATATTCATATTTACATTATGTTATATTAATATTTATATTCACAAAGATATTGTTGACTTTATTTACAACACATTCATAAAGACATCGTGCTTTGAACATTATTTACAATATATTGGGCATTATTATGCTGCCCTTATCAATGTGCACTTTGCCTGGCCAAGGTCAGGCTCTGAAGGATCTGTCTTCGGTACCTCCGATCCTTCACAAACCTACAGATGTCGCCGTCAATTGAAACGATTGTGGGGAGCATCTCCCTGGGGAGAAAGCGGTCACTGAGCGATAGTCTGTTATAGTGAGATGTGAGCGTGGGAGCTGACCTCAGTCCGGGTAGAGGGATCCTCCAGCCACACAGTTCCCAGATGCTTGGCTCCGAGACCATTCCGGTTTTCATCTTGACAGTGAGAACAAGGCGTTTTTCAAATACAAGATCTGGAAGTCGGGCAAAATTAAGTGAGATCGCCATCGCAGTTGTTCTTTGCTGGGGTGGACGACAATGTTTTTGTGTGATCCAACGGAGGAGCCAGTATTCGGCAGAGTACACGCACTTGATGTTGGTAGGGGCCGCTGACCCCCAAATTTTCGAGGCATACAGTACGACAGAGTATACTGAGGTGTATACATATCGACGAGTCACATCCAGATCCCTAACGTGGAGCAGTTGTTGTTTTGTGGTCCAGCGCATTTGACAGAATTTTGCTGTGAGCTTGTCAATGTGGGGGTTGAAGCTCAGTTTATAGTCGAAGACGACTCCCAAGTCTGTATGCATCTTGACCACTGGGAAGGGAATGCCGTCTAGAGAGGCTTGGATTTCAGTGGGTTGGCGCTTCAGAGAAAAGACAATTTGTGCTGATTTGGCAGGGTTAATGAGGAGGCCAAATTGATGGAGATAGGATCCTAAGTTATGTAACTTTTCACAGATCTTTTTATTGATGTTTGAGAGATGTTCGCCGGGGTTAATCTGAGTATATATCTTAATATCATCGGCATAGCAGAGTATGTCTTCTCTCTGTTGCACAAACTTAAGAATAACTGCGGTGAATAATGCTCCGGAGAGAACTCCGCCTTGGGGAACTCCTGCAGTGATCTTTCTCCAGATTGTGTGTTGATCCGCTTTAAGAAGAATGGTTCTCTCAGAGAGCAGGGCTGTGATAAACCACAACATGTCACCTTTTATGTAGAAGTAGTTTTCTAGGAGGTGAACAAGTGAGGGGATACTGATGGAGTCGAAAGCAGCTTCCAGGTCGATGTAGGTGACAGAAAGCTCTGCTTTTGCTTCTAGTGCACCGAGAATGGTGTTGGTTATCGATGTTAAATTGGTGACTGTGGATCTACCTGGAATGCCATAGTGAATCTGTGGGGGTTTGTGAGGCACGATTTGATTGGTGATGGTGGAAAGTAATGTCTTCTCCATGAGCTTCAAGAGGCTGGAAGAATGAGAGATTGGCCTGAACTGTTTAATGAGGGTTGCAGATTGGCATTTAGGGTGTGGCCTCACAGCATATCTGTTCCAGAGAGGGGGAAAGTAGTGCTGCGTTAATACACGGTTAAAAATTGATAGTAGCGGATCGATGATAAACGAGCTAAGACATTTAATCATGAATTGTGGCACAAGATCGGGGCCTGCAGTTGCAGTGGGTGGCAATCCATTTATAGCAGTTATAAGCTGCTTCCTGGTGATGCGAACGGTGGCGAGCATATCAGTAGGGACGTTGTTGATGGGTAAGTTGCCTAGATGCATCGGGGCCACAGTGTTTGAGAACCGTGCAACGTGGTCCATCCACAGTTCAAGGTCCAGTGTCTTAGGAATTCCTGTGTGCTGAGAGTCATAAAACGATTTGCCTTTTCGTAGGGTTGAATTTAAATGCTTTTTAATTGCAAATATTTTCTTACGGTTGAAAACTGCTCGGGCTCTGGAGAAGGCAATACGATTCTGCCGGTCTCCTACTCTTAATATCATTAGTGCCACCGTGTACAACTATATCACCTTTTGTGCCCCTAAAAGATGATATCTGCTCTACAACGTCATCAACCTTTGCCCCTGGCAGACATACCCTGGTCCTGTTCCACCTATACTTTGTACACAATATATTTCCCGTCTCCCTGACAATAGAGTTACCAACAACTACTAGTTCCTGTGGGACCAGCGCATTCTGCCTTGGGGGTTCCCGCTGTGTTGCATGATGACCAAGTGCAATCTCTGGCGTTGATGTGGGCAGCTGAGAGCCTGATGGGCCCCTCAATTTAGACCTTTCGAGGGCATCCACCCTGTCGTTCAAACTCTCATAACAATGCTGAGTTGTCGCCTGATTTCCTTACACTCCTTACACATCGCGCACACACAAAGACATCCCCCATGGCAATATCATGTTCCGTTCCAGATAGTTCGGCAAACATTTCACAAGTTGCACATTTTTTTAGGCTGTGATGCGTTGGAGAATCGCCCCCCCCTCAGTTCTCCCCCGAGTCACAGCACTCCTGCCACTTTGTGCCCGTTGCTTTGCTGCTCTAGTTTGGGGCATGATATTTTAAATTAATAAGATCAATAAATTAAATTAAATTAAATATCAATACTACGCTATCTAATAGAAACAGTGAAGCGTATTACTGTTTCTATAATTATACTTTAGAGCTACCTAACTACCTCAATTAAAAATTTGAATTCCCTATCACTATATACAAAAACAATGCCTGCAAGATTCGAACGAAATAATGGTTTTATAAAGTATTACGTATATCTACAAAAACTGTTTATATAAATTAAAATTAAAATAACCAGCGTAATTAGAACTATAAGACTATGTATTAAGTACAATATAAAATAACAATTATGTAAATAAAAAGCAAAAACTTATCGTTTTTTTCGGAGCCTGTAACTCGCAGCTGTATTTTCTAAAGAGAGTCAGCGCCCTCTCCTTGTTCTTGGCTTAAAAACTTTGGATCTCTCTCTCTCTCTCTCTCTCTCTCTCTCTCTCTCTCTCTCTCACACACACACACACACACACACACACACATGGCTGGCATGAATGAAGTTTTAACTAGTAAATTATTTATCTGAAACTATTTAGAATTTACATTAAAATAAATTTATAACAGATAGCCATATATTTCAGGAAGATTTTATTGCTTTTTTAGTGGCATTGTTAAGTACAAATATATGTAGGTGTTAATCATTATCAGCATCATTGTTATTACAGTAAACTAAAATCCAGCACCCTCAGGTGTTGAGAGGTGCTGGATTTTAAAATTTTCTGGGTTTTGAGAGGTATACCTAGTGTTTGGACAATTTTAGAAAAGTGCATTTCAATCAATATTATGGATTAGCAACTGAACTTATTTACATCTGTAAATGATTATAGTGACTAATAGATAGTACCGTTGGTTAAAACGTACATTACAGTTCAATTTGATGAATGTGAGCAAATGACAATAAACATAGTTACAGCAAATTGTTGTCAGAATAACAATGGATATATTTCAGAGAAAAAAATACTTTCACAAGAGAAGCAGAAAAAATTAATTATTCTCCTTGAGAAATATTTATTATAACGAGGCAGTCTTTATCAGTTTGCACAACGTTTGCTTTTAATGATATACTGTGGAGAAATTTAGTCTGTGTCTCACACATAAATCTTTATCAGTTTAAAATTTTGCTTTATGATATTTGCTACGATGTATAATTTTCTGCCATAACATCTAATTTTTTACCATAATATTTGCTTTTAATAATGTACAGTAGAGATTATTCAGTTTCTCACATTAATAACAAAGATTGCTAATATAATTGGGGAAGGATGTTAAGGTGGTCATTACTAAGCATATAATTCCATAGAATTGTATTCTTAGTAATGACTACTCTTATGCCACGTGAATATTAAGATAGTTTAACTAATTCCTATATATTAAGGTAACGTTTCGGGAACCTTGCCGGCACCGATCATCAAACAATATTTTGGCTGTTAAAGGACAAAAAAAGAAAAAGAAAAAAAAAAAAGATACTACATATTTGTGGGATAAAACACAAAACTTCATATGTGACTATTATTATTATACTTTATATTATACATTATTATTAATTTATAATCATCATCATCAAATTCTAACGGCTTTGCCTTGTTGCTGCAACCATACATCTCTGTCTACTGCTAAACGTTTCATTTCCTTATATCCCCTAAAGTTCATTTTCCTCATTGGGTTTTCCAAAATTTTCTTCCTTGGTTGTCCCCTTCCTTTCTTTCCCAATATTTTTATTTTTCTGAGATATTCACTAAAAATTTGTTATGTCTTAGGGTGTGTCCTGAAAATTTAGATTGTCTTTTTGCTGCTGTTCTGAGTAGCTGCTGCTTTTCTTGCATCTTGTTCAAGACAGATTCATTGGATCGTAGCTCAGTCCAGCTAATCCTCAACATCCTCCTCCAGACCCACATCTGTGGATTTACTGGATGATTGTTTTCTACATCAGCATGTTCGGGAGGCAACTAGAGGGAGGAATACTCTTGATTTGATTATCAGCAGTGATTCTTCATGCATTAAGAATCTACAGATAAATGAACCACTAGGTGGCAGTGATCACAGTGTGCTGAAGTGGGATTTACTCAAAGAGGTAACTACCATTAGGGGTAAAGGGAAGGGTTATTGCTTTCGTAAAGGCGACTACGATGGACTGAGACTGTATTTAAATTCTATACAGTGGGACCAACTGATGATGTTACCAACAGCAAATGCAAAATGGGAAGCATTCAAAGAACTTATCTAGGAAGCTACTAGGCTTTACATACCAACTAAGAAATATTGTTCAAGGTTTAGGCCTAAATGGATGTCAGATGAACTAATGAGGCATATGGCAGAGAAGAAACATTCATGGGATACATACAAATTAACACATGACACAGAAGCCTATGATAGATACAAGTTGATATGTAACCAAGTTACAAAGGAGGTTAGGCAGGCTAAGGCAGATTATGAGAAATCTTTGGCAAGGGATGCAAAGAAAAACAGCAAAGAGTTCTTTACTTATGTAGACTCTAGAAGGAAGGGGATGAATCAGATTGGTCCACTTGATATTGATGGGTCAACTGTTGATGATCCTGCTCAGGTAGCTAACAAACTAAATGAATATTTTCCATCGACATTCACACATGAGGAGTTATTTAGCGAGGGGAATGCCAGAGGTGTATTCAACTCTAGCAGTAAGCTAGAGAATCTTGTAATAACTGAGAGTAAAGTGGAGGAGAAATTGTTGAAGATAAATACAAGAAAGGCACCCCGGGTGGATGGGATCTATCCAGTTATATTAAAGGAGGCAGCAGAGGAAGTAAGGAAACCCTTAGCCATAATTATGAGAGCTTCCTTGGATTCAGGGGAGGTACCCACAGACTGGAGATGTGCAAATGTGACCCCAATTCACAAAGGAGGATCAAAGGCTGACACAAGTAATTATAGACCTGTCAGTTTAACTTCTGTTCCAGGAAAATTAATGGAGGCACTAGTTAAAGAAGCACTGCAGGATCATTTAGACAAGACTTCAGTTATAGCTCGGACACAGCATGGTTTTGTTAAGGGGAAGTCTTGCCTAACCAATTCGATTGGATACTATGATGCAGTCACAAAGGAACTGGATGCAGGGAATGACTTTGATATTATATACTTGGATCTTAGAAAGGCTTTTGATACTGTTGCACATGGAAGATTGCTGCACAAATTGGAACAGTGTGACATTGGAGGCAAGTTGCTGCTGTGGATAAAGGGGTGGCTGAGGGGGAGAAGACAGAGAGTGGTAATCAATGGACACTGCTCGTCGTGGACTAGTGTTATTAGTGGAGTCCCTCAGGGCTCAGTGTTGGGTCCATTATTGTTTTCTGTATTTATAAATGATATTGATGATGGTATATCAAGCTTAATGTCGAAGTTTGCAGACGATACAAAGGTAGGCAGGGTTGTCAAGGACACTACAGACACTATGCTGCTGCAACAGGATCTGGAATGGTTGAGCAGATGGGCTGAGAGGTGGCAAATGAAGTTTAACATTGACAAATGTAAAGTACTAAACATGGGAAACAGCAACCCCAGAGCAACGTATCAACTCTGTGGTACTACACTGACAGTGGTAGAGAATGAAAGGGACCTGGGGGTGGTTATGCAGGCAGATATGAAGTTCTCTGAGCAGTGCAGACGGGCTGCAAGAGTAGCTCATGGTGTATTGTCAATGATATATAGAAATTTTTCTAGCAGGGATAAGGAGGTGATTATTCCCTTGTATAAGGCAATGGTCAGGCCACACCTAGAGTACTGTATACAGGTCTGGAGGCCTCATTTCAAGAAGGATGTAGAGCTGCTGGAACGAGTACAGAGAAGGGCAACAAGATTAGTGAATGGAACAAAGGGGTGCTCTTACGAAGAAAGGCTTAAGTTTTGCAAATTACAGTGTCTGGAGACTAGGCACCAGCGAGGTGATCTGATAGAGGTGTATAAAGCCTTGAATGGTTTGAGCATGCTCAATGCTGATGGGATTCTTCCTCTCGCTCAGAATAATCACCTGAGAGGGCATAAATTCAAATTGAGGAAAGACAGATGTAGGATAGACGTGCGGAAATTTGCCTTTACCCAGCGTGTGGTTGGTTGGAGGAACAGACTTCCATCCCTTGTCGTGGAAGTTGATAGCCTAAATAAGTTTAAGGCTCAGCTGGACAGGTATTTCGAACTAACAGAGGGGTGAAGTGGAAGTGTTTTTTTTTTTTTTTTTTTTTTTTTTTGGCTAATGCTGCATAAGCTTGCTTTCTTGCATCAAATGCCTCTGTTAATGCTAATCTCCAATGCCTCCGGTCTCTTGATATCTTGTTTGCATATTGTCCAGGTTTCACTTCCATACAGCAGCACACTCCAAACAAATGACGTAGCAAACTTTTTCCTGGTTTCCCTGTCGATGTATGTGCTGGTTAGAATATTTTGCTTGTTACTGAAAGCTTGCTTGGCAAGGGTGATTCTTCTTCTGATATCTGTAGTGCACTGGTTGTCCTGGGTAATGAAATTCCCCAAATAACAAAGCTGTTTCACTTGTTCCACTTTGTTGTTCCCCATTTTGAAGTTTGTTTGAGGTTGTTCATCATTCTTGGTGACGACAAGTATTTTAGTATTTTGTGCATTTATCTTTAGATGTGAATCTTGTAGCCTTAATGATAGCCTTTCCAACATCTTACACACTCCTGCTCTGAGTCAGCCAATAATGCTATGTTGTCCGCGGGGACAACATAGCATTATTGCTATGTTGTCTTGATACCCTTTGCTTCCTGCTTCATTTTTGTTATGGATTCCTCAATGAACATGTTGAAAAGGTACGGGGATAAAGAGCAACCCTGCCTCACACCTCTCCTGATCCTTGCTTCCTTTATGGTACCATTAATATCTATTTCAGTATGTTGTGTCTTATACAGATGCAGGATAAGCCTTCTGTCTCTCCAGGCCAGGCCAAAGTTTTTCATCACTCTGAACAACTTCTTCCAATTTACATTATCAAAGGTTTTTTGTATATCAACAAAAGCAATGTATGTTCTTCTATTCATTTCCATTCTTCTTTCAAGAATAGTTCTTATTGCTAGAAGCGCCTCCCTTGTCCCACATCCAGTTCTGAAGCCAAACTGATCTTGATCGATGACCTCTTCTGTTCTTTTCTTGATCCTGTTCTTCACTACATTCAAGATGATTTTGGATGCATGGGACAGTAGGGTTATAGTCCTGCACAGTCATTAGCATTTCCTTTCTTTGGAAGAGTGATTGTTCTGCTTTTATTAAAGTCATCTGGGATTTCACCACTTTCATAGATTTTTTGTATCACTTGATAAAGCCTATCTTTCATGTCTCCTCCCATATTCTTGAGTTGCTCTGCCTGGACATTGTCTGGTCCTGCTGCTTTCCTGTTCCTTAATTGACTCCTCAAATTCACTCCTTGTTCAATTTGGGCCTTTAGTTTGCCCTTTTTGTTGGGCCTTTAGCATCCTCTTCCACCTTGTCTTCTGTTTCAATATAGTCATTCTCATCAATTGTTTCTTCTCCACAGTAGAGTTCTTCTAGATATTCCTTCCAACGCTCACCAATTTCCTCTGGGTCCATCAGTAGGTTCCCTTGTTTGTCTTTATTCATCGTGCTCCTCGTTTTGGGATTGTATTGTAATGACTTAATCTTTCTATACGCTTTGTCTGTTCTTCCCTTTGTCAAGTTCTTGTCAATGTCTTCTGCCATTTTATTCATCCAGTCTTGTTTTGCTTCCCGACATTTGGTTGTAATTAGGTTCTTTGTGTGTCTATAGTTCTCCTGACCTTCCTCTTTGGGTGTTTTCCTATATTTGTTACGTCTTTGTATGAGTTCTAGTATTTCTTCCGTGATCCATGGTTTCCTTGGACCAAAGCTCCTCCTTCCTAATGTCTCCTGTGTTACTTTAATTATACCTTGCTTTGTCAAATCCCAGTTGATTTCTCCTGTTATGTTAGCTATGATTTTTCATTTGTTTTCTCTTCGTAATTCCTCTTAGCATGTTCATATTGTAATTTATCCAAATCCCAGCTAGTCCTTTCAATTCGTTTGAATTTCTTAAATCTAAGATTGCACTTTGCCATCACGAGACAGTGGTCACTGTCAACTTCTGGTCCAGGATAACTGTGGCTTAATTTGGTTGCAGTATATATATATTTTTTATTATATTTTTTCTGTTATACTCTGGGACGACCAAACGGTCAGAGGGGTTCACAAGATAGACAGATTACAAGAAACAGCACTGTATTCAGCAGTCACGGGCTTGAACCCTGGTCACTCAAGGCACATCTACTTATGCACCCGCGTGCCTGACCACTAGGCTACGGCTTGTCTTGCCTAGTATGTAATCAATTTGATGGCATTGTATATCACCTGGTGCTCTCCAGGTATACCTTTTTCTCTGTGGTACTTCAAATAAGGTATTGGTTGTCACCATATCGTACTGTTCACAGAAGTCGAGCAGTCTGTCGCCTCTGCTATTCCTGTTTCCCAGTCTAAACTTCCCAACTCCTACTCTATCATATTGCCATCCGACCATGGCATTGAAGTCTCTCATGATTACAAACGTTGTCACCATCCTTTGTCAATTTCAAGAGATCTTCAATTTTCTCATACATCTATTTCCTGGTTCTCACTGTTAGATGTTGGGAAGTACACTTGGATAATTACTAGGTTTCTCGGTGATGTTTTTATTTTCACCATGAGTAGTCTGTTATGTACATGGTAGGTATTCATAACATTCTTTGCCCAGTTTTTCTGGATTAGGACACCAACACCATTTCATCCAGTTTCTCTATCCCCACTGTAGATCATTTTGTACTCATCGCTGAAGAAATCACCATTAACTTGCCATCGGGTTTCACTCAAGCCCAAGGTGTCCATTTCCCCATCACGCATCATCCTTTTCACCTCTTCTGGCTTTCCCAATCTCAGTAGAGTCCGCACATTCCACATCCCAATTTTCATTTCCTGTTTGTTGCAAGGGTTTCGCTGGCTGATCACCCGAGAATCCTTGCTTGTTCTCCTGCCAGATCTTGGGATTTCCACCACATGATCAGTAAACGAAGTATAATTTTGTGTTTGCATGGTTGCTTGTTTTGGGAAAAATAATGCTGTGGGTTCCCATTGCCTTCTGCATGCTGTTTATACCTCAGCCAGGTGTTTTAGTCAGCCACTCTTAACATGGAGAACAGATGCTGTTTGTAGCCGCTCCTGACAACGAGGCAGACGCTACTGTTGTAGGGTTATACTGCCCTATACTCGGTCGCCATATCCCCATTTGTAAAAAACAGGATGCACTATGAGAAGGTGGGGTTGGCATTTCAGTAGGAGAGGCTGTGTTTTGCACATCACTGCTGCTTGCATCCCTAATTTATAATAGAAGTAAGAATTATCTATACAAATGGGAAGTAAAAAAAAAGTATCAGGTTAAAAAATTTTTTTTAAAGTTAAAGTTACAATTAAACATATAATTAGTTTTAAACGGAATTATAGCATGTAGTCATACTTGTTGTCAGCCCCTCTGCTTACTGAGTGTCTCGATCCCCAATCGAGACACTCAGCAAGCAGAGGGCTGATAACAAGTAAGATTACATGTTATAATTCTGTTTTAACGTTAATATATTTATATATAAATATATAATAATATAAATTGTTTTTTATTAATGACTTTCTTGAAGAAATAGTGGACTGTTAAAATTATTGTATTTTATATTGCTTGGTTTTAATATTTTCTTTCTGTCCACTTCCATCTTTTTATGTACACACTTCTGTTCTGCATCAGTAAACAATGCTGAACAGTTGCTTTCTTCTTTCTTCAGCTGTTGTTATCACTTTACCATTAGTATTTAGTAGAGGCATATGATGCAAGAAAGCAAGCTTATATAGCATGAGCCAAAAAAAAAAAAACCTTCCCGTTTCAACTGTCCATCACTCCAAACGTTTGTCTAGTTCAGCCTTGAATTTATTTAAGCTGTGAACTTCCACAATGACAGATGGAAGTTTGTTCCAGAAATCTACTACCTGCTGGCTAAAGCAAAATTCTGCACTTCTGTTCTACAATTATCTTTCTCAATTTGAATTTATGCGCCCCAGGTACATAATCTGAGCAAGAGGAAAAATCCCATCAACATTGAGCTTGCTCAAACTATGCAAGGACTTATACACCTCAATCAGATCACCTCACAGGTGTCTAGTCTCCAGACTCTGCAATTTGGTTGTTAGTTGCTGTTACCAAGTTGCTGTTAGTTGTAACAGCAACTGCAAGTTGCTGTTACCAAGCCTTTCTTGGTAACAGCAACCCATTGTTCCACTCACTAATTTCATTGCCTTTCTCTGTACTCATTCCAGCAGCTCTATATCTTTCCTAAAATGAGGCCTCCTGTATGCAGTACTCAAGGTGTGGCATGACCATTGCCTTATACAAGGGTATAATTACCTCCTTATCCCTGCTTGCAAAATTCCTATATATCATTGACATGACCCCATGAATTATTCTTGCTGCCTGTTTGCACTGCTCAGAAAACTTCATATCTGACTGCACAGTTACCCCCATGTCTTTTTAATTCTCCACTACCTGAGTGTCGTACCACACAGTTGGTATGGTACTCTAGGGCAGGGGTCTTCAAACTTTCAACATCTATGAAACTCTTGTCTCTAAATATTATTTCTGTGGAATCGTACTCAGTTAATATGTGTTTTTAGGTATATAAATGACTTAAATTTTTTATAATCATAATATATACTTTACTAAAACATTAATTATTATTATAATGATGAGGAGAACAACTAGAAAGGTTGGTGGAAAGGGTCTATATGATGACAACACCCGAGCCTGCATAAAAACCAACTAGAAAGTATAGTATAAAAATTAACCCTTCAATAAATTTATTCAATATAATAATAATTGACAATATAGAATACAAAATCAATAAATAATGATTATATGCCCTACTGGAAACTAAAATTTTTATTATCATCTAAAATTAGTTATTGGTCATTGTTCACGACAATATACTCAAATTAATGGCTTGGATGTGCTTCCATTTGTTTGCAAAGATCGTCAAAATTTGGAGTTATTAAGCTTATTTGAAAACACATTTCTGGTTCACATCTAATTTGTTTCTGTACTCTATTTTTGTACTTGTATACATGGAAAAGGGTCTTTCGCAAAGATAAGTCATAACAAAAGTCAAAAGAATTTCTATTGCTCGTTTAGAAATTTATGGGTATTCCTTGTACACTCGAAGCTAAAAATCAAGTAGCTCTTGTTCTTCATACTTTGCTTTTAATGTCAGATCAGTTGTTCTCTCTCCTTCAGTGGTAAATCAGTTTCTTTGGATTCACGAAATGAATTTTGAACCCAGTTATATGACTATTTTTGGACTGGAAAATATTCTCGGAACGTTTCACGAAGCTGTGATAAGTGTTGCACAATGTATTTTTGTACAGTCTTATTAAGACTGATTTCATTGAATGTTAAAAAATCATTTAGCTTTTCAAAACATTGCACATCTTTTTTTTGTATATACTTTTTCCAAAGATCCAGCTTCAAAATCATTGTTTCGATTTTGTTGTTAACTCTAAAGATATGTATTTTTGTTCCAGAAATCAACCATGTTCCTTGCAATGAAATATTCAGTTCATTCAAAAGAGAAAAATATCTGCAAGATATGCTGTAATTTGCATCCAAATTTCATCCTTTAACTTGGATACAAAGTCATGATTTTGTTGAGACAAAAAAATTCTTACCTCATCCCTCAATTCATAAAATTGACTTAAAACTTTTCCACGTGATAACCATCAGACCTCAGTATGCAAGAGTAATGTCTTATGAACACCAGATTATTCCTCGCAAAATAATGTAGGTAATCGCGGATTCGATTCTCTTGATTTGATAAAATTAATGATTTTAACTACATTGTTGAGTACTTCTTTTAACTGATCTGGCATTCATTTCACAGCTAAAGCATGACGATGAAGACTTTGCTCCATCAGTACAAATGTGCAAATACAAATCCCAAGATAATTCATTTTTTTCCCTGTATGTGTCGATAATTTCAAAAATATTTTCCCCTTTGGTCCTGTCTGGAAGAGGTTTACCAATGAGAATATCCTATTGAACAGTTGAATCACAAATATAACATACAAGTACAAGTAATATTGCTAAGCCAGCAACATCAGTTGACCCATATAATTGTAGCATAAGGCCATATAATGAATTTTTTTAAATGTCTTAATTCTTCTTCACAAAAATGTGACATGTCTTTAATGTGCCTAGCCATGATTGTATCAGAAAGGAGAACGCTGTCAATTTCTTTAGAATATTTTTCGCCAATCTTACAAATAATTATATCTTTTGCACAAGGCTTAATTAATTTTTCCCCAATTGTGTAAGCTTCATCTGCCTTGGTGATTCGATAGATAACGCAGTAAGATGCTTCCAGTGATGCTTTATTTTCAGAGTAAAATATACTTAGAAAACATTTTCGTTTTACTTTTTAGCTCCCCACATTTGCATTTAAAATATTCAATATTTTTATCCTTTAAATGTGGGTCATTACTTTCCAGATGTCTTTGCAATTTTGCAGGATTCAGACTGCTATTCTACACCACTTTTTCACATTCGACACACAATCCATTCGGCTCATATCCATTTTAAGTCCACATAAATCCAAAGCTTAACTAATTGTCATCATATTTTTGCTTCTACAAGCATTTACATTTGTAGAAATTTGTCTTCCTGTGCTGTGTACTCGCTTTACATTTGATTCTAGCGACACAGAAGTAGAAAGTAGAGACATTGATTGCACTGTTGCCGAACTATTATTATCTTCTTCAGTCTTAATAGATTTTAATATTCCTGTTTTTAACCAATTCTCCATTATTGGGGATTCACATGTGAAGCAGAAATATCTAAAAACGAAATGAAAAATAAATTGTAATATTCGTAAATGCAAATAAACTAATAAAGCATTAATTAAAAATGTGCATGGTGACAACAGCTGAGCCTACTGAATAAATAACTAGAAATACTAATTTAAAGATGAACCCATTAATAAATTTATTATGAAATATTAATTATATATACTGAGTGCTTGACTGAACACATAGCATTAACTTGAAAATTACAGTATGTATTTGTGTTTAATTTTATTTCTGTGTACTAATATACATATTATGTATAAATAAAAAAACGAAGTATATACCTACCATTTCTAAAATTTAGGCCAATTTGTATATAAATACACTTCTTATCACAATCAACAGCACAAAATTGACTATATGCTTCAGAAAACAAATAATAATACTCAGCTCGAATCAAGCAATGCACAATATTTCTACAGTTGCTTGTACTACAGCCACAGCCACATCCAAAGTCACAGTAAGGGTAGCGGATTGCTTCCAATTAAGGGTACCACTAATATGTAATTGATATAGAAAACAAATAGCTCTTTAAAATTAGGTTGTGAAAATTTTTGTGGTTACGATATGTTAAATTTTTTTTTCTCAAGTGTAAGTGCTGTTTTAATAAATTTTTTAAATAATGCAATTATGAAAAAAACGAAAATTATAATTTTTGCAAAACTTCAAAAAATGTCTGGCAGAACCCAGTTTGAATATCACTGCTCTAGGGTTACTGCAGTATTTTGCATTTGTTAATGATAAACTTCAGTTGCCACCTTTCAGCCCATCTGCTCAACTTTACCAGATGCTGTTGCAGTAGCGTACTGTCCTTACTGTCATTAACAACCCTACCAGCCATATCATCTGCAAACTTGGACATTAAGCCTGATATACTTTCATCAATATCATTGATAAATACAGAAAACAACAGCTTTCCTGAAATCTAAGTAATTTTGATATCAAACTTATTTTAGTGGCAGAATTAATTAACAAGTACAGGTCACTGTTGAAAAAAAGCTGTGAATTAGGGTTGAATTTGAAAGTGTCTGCAATTCTACCCAGACACGATAGGAAGGAGTATATGATGAGAGCATTGTCGATCAATTCGGCCCTGGAAAGATTGTGCCAGGCTCAAGGAGTAGAATTTTTTTCAGCCTGGTCTGTACTTGTTAACAGGAGAGACTGCTTCTACAGGGATGGGATACACATAAATAGAAAGGATGGAAGAATATTTGCTGATGCTATAAAGGCAGTGTTAGGTGGATTGGAAAACTGCTAGCTTGGGGGGATACAAGGAATAATAGATTAACAGTAGCCACTGGCAGAGGTGAAAGTGATTCTTGCACTGCTTCTATTGGAATGAGCAGCAGCCTGGAAAACAAGATGCAGGGTATTTCAGAGCCTGCTGGGAGTCATTGCAGTACAAGTAAACACATGGGTTGTGTTAGGATAGCTAAGAATAGGAACAGGTGCATGTATACTTGCATGTACACCAATGCTAGGAGTTTGGTAAATAAATTTGATGAATTTGAGATATTGTTAGGATATCAGAGACGTGGTGTCACTCAGATATAAGGAATGCAGAACTTGAATTTGGGGAGTACAATGTGTACAGGAAGGATAGACAGGATAGGAAGGGAGGAGGGGTTATACTATTACTTAAGAAACACATAAAATCCAAGGAAGTGAAGCCAGTCGACATCGCTGGACAGTGCAGTGTCGAGTCAGTTTGGTGTGACATAAGCATTGGGAGATCGAAATTGAGAGTAGTAGGGTGTTATAGGCCTAATGACTCTGATGAGTATAATAAGGAACTGTACAGGGAAATAGAGTGGGCCAGTAAATTAGAGAGTCTTATAATGGGGGATTTTAATTTCCCAGATATTGACTGGAATTTGTGGGTTGGTCGCTCACACTAGCAAGGCTTTTGTAGATTTATTGGATGATTGTTTTCTACATCAGCATGTTCGGAAGGCAACAAGAGAGGAGAAATACTCTGGATCTGATTAACAGTAGTGATCTTCATGCATTAAGAATCTGCAGGTAAAGGAACCACTAGGTGGCAGTGATCACAGTGTGCTGTAGTGGGATTTACTCAACGAGGTAACTACCATCAGGGGTAAAGGGAAGGGTTTTTCCTTTCGTAAAGGTGACTATGGTGGTTTGAGACAGTATTTAAATTCTATACAGTGGGACCAACTCATGATGTTACCAACAGCAAATTCAAAATGGGAAGCATTCAAAGAATTAATCTTGGAAGTTACTAGACTTTACATACCAACTAAGAAATATTGTTCAAGGTTTAGGCCTAAATGGATGCTAGATGAACTAATGAGATATGTCGCAGAGAATAAAAATGCATGGGATACATATAAATTAATGGGTGACATGGAAACTTTTGATAGATATAAGCTGGTCTGTAACCAAGTGACAAAGTTGATTAGGCAGGTAAAGGCAGATTATGAGAAATCCTTGGCAAAGGATGTAAAGAAAAACAGAAAACATTCCTTTACCTATGTAAACTCTAGAAGGAAAGGGATGAATGAGATTGGTCTACTGGATATTGATGAAAGGGATGAAACTGTGATGATCCTGCTCAGGGGGCTAACAAACTAAATGAGTATTTTGCATCTACATTCACACATGAGGAGTTATTCAGGGAGGGGAATGCCACAGGTGAGTTAAACTCTGGCAGTAAGCTGGATGATTATGTAATAACTGAGAGGAAAGTGGAGGAGAAATTGTTGAAGATAAACATAAAAAAGGCACGCGGGGTGGACAGGATCTATCCAGTTATATTAAAGGAGGCAGGAAAGGAAGTAAGCAAACCCTTAGCCATAATTATGACAGCTTCTTTGGACTCAGGGGAGGTACCCATGGACTGAAGATGGGCAAATGCGACCCCAATTCACAAAGGAGGATCAGAGGGCAACACAAGTAATTATAGACCTGTTAGTTTAACTTCTGTTCCAAGAAAATTAATGGAGGCACTGGTTAAAGAAACACTGCAGGATCATCTAGACAAGACTTCAGTTATAGCTCGGAAACAGCATGGTTTTGTTAAGGGGAAGTCTTGCCTGACCAATTTGATTGGATACTATGATGTGGTCACAAAAGAATTGGATGCAGGGAATAACTTTGATATCATATATTTGGATCTTTGAAAGGCTTTTGATACTGCTGCACATGGAAGACTGCTGCATAAATTGGAGCAGTGTGGCATTGGGGGCAAATTGCTGCTATGGATGAAGGGATGGTTACGTGGGAGGAGACAGAGAGTGGTAATCAATGGACACTGCTCATTGTGGACTAATGTTATCAGTGGAGTCCCTCAGGGTTCAGTGTTGGGTCCATTGTTGTTTTCTGTATTTATAAATGATATCGATGATAGAATATCAAGCTCAAGTCCAAGTTTGCAGACGATACAAAGGTTGGCAGGGTTGTTAAGGACACTACTGACAGTATGATCAAATGCAAAGTGAGTACACAGCACAGGAAAACAAATTTCTACAGGATCTGGAAAGGGCTGAGAGGTGCAAATGAAGTTTAACATTGACAAATGTAAAGTACTACATATGGGAAACAGTAACCCCAGAGCAACGTATAAACTCTGTGGAACTACACTGACAGTGATAGAGAACGAAAAGGACCTGGGGGTAATTGTGCAGGCAGATATGAAGTTTTCTGAGCAATGCAGACGGTCTACAAGAGTAGCTCATAGTGTCTTGTCAGTGATATACAGGAATTTTTCTAGCACGGATAAGGAGGTGATTATCCCTTTATATAAGGCAGTGGTCAGGCCAAACCTTGAGTACTGTATACAGATCTGGAGGCCTCATTTTAAGAAGGATGTAGAGATGCTGGAACGAGTACAGAGAAGGGCAACAAGATTAGTGAATGGAACAAAGGGTTGCTCATTAGCATTAGTAGAGGCATTTGATGCAAGAAAGCAAGCTTATGCAGCATCAGCCAAAAAAAAAAATAATAATAATAATAAATAAATAAATAAAAATAACCACTTCCACTTCACCCCTCTGTTCGTTCGAAATACCTGTCCAGCTGAGCCTTAAACTTATTTAGGCTATCAACTTCCACGACAAGGGATGGAAGTCTCTTCCACCAACCAACCACTCGCTGGCTAAAGGCAAATTTCCTCACGTCTATCCTATTCAGTATCGAGTATTATCTACGAAATCCCTTTATATAACTTCCGTATCAAGTTAAGTATTAATTATTTATTTTTTACTAATTATTTATGTTACGTAACCCAAGTCGTTGTATGTATAATTAAAGGTACAATTTAATTGACAATGAAGTTCAACAAGATTAATTATCTGATTAATTGACAATATTATGTACTATACTATACTATACTATATTAAGCTTATGCTATCTATTTCGAGATATTATGTATCGCGTAACAATGGCAGCTATTTACGAACGTTAAACACGTGGATTCGATACCCTTTCCGATACTAAGTAATACCTACAAAATCTCTATCTAAGTTACTTTAATCTAAGTATCGTAAGTAGGAATATAAGCTACTCTAGAAAATAAGTTAATATGCCAATTTAAGCTTATAAAACAGAAAATAAATCAGAAAAAACTTCTCTGTTCCAGGAGCGGCAAAAATGTACGTCCGCACAGGTAGTGCAAGTGGAAATAAATTTTGCAAATTCAAGGAGGCAATGATTAAGGGTGGAATTCAGGATCATTTGGATCGAATTGAAATTCTCAAGGATACTCAGCATGGTTTTGTAAAGAGAAATTCATGTTTAACAAATCTGGTTCGCTATTTTGAAAGGCTCACTCACGAGCTGGATATAGGGAATAATTTCGACATTGTTTATTTAGATTTCAGCAAAGCTTTTGACTCAGTACCACATGAGCGGTTGCTTTATAAGCTGGAACAGGTTGGAATCACTGGGAAAAATCCTTAGATGGAGAGCAGGATGGCTTCAGGGCAGGAGGCAGAGGGTTGTGATAAATGGCTATTCCTCAGATTGGGTTGATGTAAGAAGTGGGGTTCCCCAAGGATCAGTATTAGGATCACTGTTGTTTTTAATTTTTATAAACGACATTGATGAAGGGATAGAGGGCGTGATGTCTAAATTTGCAGCTGATGTTAAAATTGGTAGAGTGGTTAATGATCACTGTCAAGCTGAGCTTCTTCAGAGAGACCTAGATAGACTTTAGGAATGGTCAGAAAAATGGCAGCTATGCTTTTATCCAACAAAGTGTAAGGTATTACACCCGGGCAACAGTAATCCCAAAATAACTTATTCACTTGGTGGAGTTCAACTAAACCCAGTACTGGAGGAAAGGGACTTGGGTGTTACGATACGGTCAGACATGAAATTCTCTGAGCATTGTAAATAGGTTGCAAGGAAGGCCCATGGTGTCCTATTGATGATGTGTCGAACTTTTGCAAGTAGAGATAGGGACGTGATAATCCCATTATATAAGGCTTTTGTTAGACCACACTTGGAATACTGTGTTCAAGTATGGAGACCGCACCTAAAGAAAGACATCAAGCTTCTTGAAAGGGTGCAAAGACGGGTCACTCGCCTGGTGAGATCGGCAAAAGGGCATCCTTATGAAGAAAGACTTTGAATATGTGGATTGCAGAGTTTTGAAACTAGACACCTTAGAGGAGATTTGATTGAGGTGTTTAATGCTCTGAGAGGCATGAGTAAAATGAATGAGGACGAAATTTTCAAGATTATAAATGATGCTAGAACTAGGAGACATGAATTCCAGTTACGAGGGGAAATGTTTAGATTGAACTGCAGGAAGTTTTATTTTAGCCAGCGAGTTATAAATTACTGGAATAAGTTGCCGACATGGGTGGTAGAGGCTGACAGTTTGGGAAATTCAAAGTTCATTTTGATAGTACCTTCGGGTCAGGGAAACTCATAGGATGATAGGTTTAATTTCCTTTTTTTTATTTTATTTTTTTTATCATTGTTTTGTTCGGTTTTTTTTTTTTTTTTTTTTCTTTTTTTTTTTTGGCTGGTGCAGCATAAGCCATAGGCTTTCTTGCACCATGCGGCCATTACTAATACTAATACTAATCTCTTTACCAGTCAGCAGCTGGTAGTTTCAGCCAACTAAGTTTCCCTGGTGCAGTGTGTGGGTCTTGCATTTTTCTAAACCAAATTCCATCCTGATATTCTTGCTGAATTCTTCGGTGATCCGGAGTAGTTGCTGGAGTTGCTTCTCGATTGCCACATAGAGTTTGATGTCATCCATGTACATCAGGTGTATGAGGGCGTGCAGGTGGTTCTTTCTTCCTTCTTTGAGATTATATGCGCACTTGCTGCTGTTAAGCATGGTGGATAGTGGGGTTCTGCCTACTATTTCATAGTAGGCAGAATCACAGTGGTCTCAGAGCATCTCCCTGAGAGATTCCTCTTCTAATGTGGATTGGCCTGGTTGTGTTATTCTCGACCTTAATGATGGTACTCCATTTTGCCATTGTTGCTCCTAGAAAATTTGTCAGTATTGGATTGACCTTGTTCTGGGTCTGTATAAGCTAGCTGTGAGGCATGGAGTAGAAGGCCTTATGGTAAGTAATCGATGTAGGCCGTGTATAGGTTGCGGTGCTTCTTGTGGGCTTGCCCCATAACTGTGGCATCTATGGTTAATTGCTCCTCCGCTTGCATCCTTTCTGTTCTTCGGCCATTATGTTCTGACTCTCTAAGTGGTCTGATATCTTCTTGGTTATGCAGCTGGTCACGATCTTGTACATCGTTGAGAGGCAGGTGATTGGCCTATATTTCGCGGGGTTTCTTGTATCTTCATCTTTAGGCTTCAGATATGTGACTCCTTCAGTGAGAAACTTTGGGATTGTCTCCGGGTGCCTTATCATTCGAGTGAACTACTCTGCTAGGTGCTTGTGTGTGCAGGTGAGATTCTTGTACCAGTAGTTGTGGATGTTATCAATTCCTGGGGTTCGCCAGTTGTGGGTGTTCCTGATCGACTGTTTTACTTCTTCTTCTCGATTCTCCCACTCTCTCATCTCTTGTATGTTCTTGGTTTTCTTCTGTTCTACTTCAATCCAGGGTGTTCTGCTGTTATGTTTTACTTCACTGTTCCAGATATTTCCCCAGAACTCCTCCTTCACTGTTCCAGATATTTCCCCAGAACTCCTCGATTGTCTTCTTATCGGGTGGTCCTTTTCCTGCTTTCTCATCTTCACCCAGTTTCCATTGAAGGTTCGGTTGTTTATTTTCCTCTGGGAGCTCTCTTTGTATCGGTGTAGTCTCTTGCTGAGTGCAAGGAGGTTCTGCTTTAGTGTGTCCAAGTATTCTCTGATTTCTGGTCTCATGTTTGTTGTGGATGCTGTCTCTCTCTTGAGGATGCTCTTCACCTTTCCAATTAATTTCTTACTTCTATTACCCTGTTGGTACTGGGTCAACTGACCTATCTTGACTCTTAATTCTTCTATCTTTTGCTGAAATCTTCTTTCCCAAGCTGGTGGTTCCTTCTGTTTTCGGTTCTTCTGCTGCTGGTCTCTCGTTTCTTTTTTCCTTAATCCTAGTAGCTGTTATGGCAGCCCAGTATATGGCTGTGTGGATAGCCATATACTGGGCTGCATCATTGTTGTCAAGGTAATGTGGCATTATTTGCCAATTGAGGTGGTCTGTTACTCTCCACAGGATTTTATTTGACCTCTGCTTAGGTATCACATTGGGTTTTTGTGGGGTACATTTCTTCAAATTCTGTTAGGGCCTTCTTCAACTCGTCTTCTATTTTGGATATCATGACTTTGTCTCTTTCCACTTCAGCTACTCTGGGTTGTATTTCTTCTTGCTCTTCCTCCTCTGGTTCCATATTGACCATATTCTTTGTAGTTGATCACTCACATCCGGCTTGATTTTTTCCAAGATGGCAGGAGCTATTAGGTTCTTCGTAATGAGGTCCTTCTTTGGTCCGCTAATCACTGTTCGATTACCTGAATATCCAGGTATTGTTCCAACCACTTGGTATGTAGTCGCAACCCGTACATTGTCATATCGGTCTCTGGCCTGGTTATTTCATAGTATGCTTGCATGATGTACGTATTCATTTCAATGCTCCACTTCATGCGTTGGCGTTTTCTTCCTTCCTGAGTGGTCATTAGTGCAGTTGTGCAGGAAGCACTGCCAGTTGGTGGGGCTGGATGGTCTTGCCCTTCTCTTGTGGTAGCCTTATGGGGGACAGTGCCACTTGCTCCACTGTCTTGCTCAGGAGACTGTCTCTAACTTTTTGAACTGACCCCTCTGCCTAAGGCCTGAACACGAGTGACTTTATCCTGTGCCACACTCGATGCAGTATGAATATTTCTCTGCAACATCATCCATCTATGGAGGTGGACTTGTTTAGCTTCAGCCTGATAGATTTGTCTGTTGTCATTTGCCTTTTCTTTAGCACAAGTTTGTTTTCTTCAATAGCTGCTAGTGATTTATCTCTCCATACAGGATGTTGTAAGAATTACTCCTGTTTAATTTGAGTAGTACATCTCAAGTCCAGCTGAAGTCTTGCATTGCACATTTCCTACTTTGTTACTCCTCATGAGTGGTCTGTGTCCTCAAAGGGCAGATCTGCTACCATTAATAAAATTCTGAACAATGTGATGTAGGCTCTGAAGTCAATTCCAAAATAGGACTTTCAATAATATTTTGAGAATTGGCAGTGCCATTTGAATAAATATATGACTTTCCAGGGTGATTACTTTGAAGGGAACAAATACTCCTCTGGAGATATGAATTCAAGTATATTTATTAAAAAAATTAATATCGCTAATAAATATTCATATCTTGTAGTTACATATTTCATTTATTTTAATACACATTTGCTTTTGTTTGTTATAGTTAGATTCCAGTTAAGCCCATTACTTTATTTTTTAGGCAGAAAAGAAGGGGATGTCAAATTCAGTTGCAGGATTTGTGTTCAGCATTTATGCATTAGTAGTTATGCTGGCATCACCCGTGTTTGGTAAACTGGTAAGTTTAAAAGCAGCTTTAGTGATTATCTCATGGAATAATTGTAATTTTTGTCAAATTTACAAATGAAAATAAAGAAAGGAATGGGAAGGAGTTTAGACTATTTTAGAATAATTAATAGAAAATAAACAGAAGATTTGTTAGTAATCTTTAGCATTAGCATTAGCATTAGTAGAGGCATTTGATGCAAGAAAGCAAGCTTATGCAGCATCAGCCAAAAAAAAAAAAAAAAAAAGAAGTAACATAAATAAATAAAAATAACCACTTCCACTTCACCCCTCTGTTCGTTCGAAATACCTGTCCAGCTGAGCCTTAAACTTATTTAGGCTATCAACTTCCACGACAAGGGATGGAAGTCTGTTCCACCCACCAACCACCCGCTGGCTAAAGGCAAATTTCCGCACATCTATCCTACATCTGTCTTTCCTCAATTTGAATTTATGCCCTCTCAGGTGATTTTTCTGAGCTAGAGGAAGAATCCCATCAGCATTGAGCATGCTCAAACCATTCAAGGCTTTGTACACCTCTATCAGATCACCCCGCTGGTGCCTAGTTTCCAGACACTGTAATTTGCAAAACTTAAGCCTTTCTTCGTAAGAGAACCCCTTTGTCCCATTCACCAATCTAGTTGCCCTTCTCTGTACTCGTTCCAGCAGCTCTACATCCTTCCTGAAATGAGGCCTCCAGGCCTGTATACAGTACTCTAGGTGTGGCCTGACCATTGCCTTATACAAGGGAATAATCACCTCCTTATCCCTGCTAGAAAAATTCCTATATATCATTGACAATACACCATGAGCTACACTTGCAGCTCGTCTGCACTGCTCAGAGAACTTCATATCTGCCTGCACCACCACCCCCAGGTCCCTTTCATTCTCTACCACTGTCAGTGTAGTACCACAGAGTTGATACGTTGCTCTGGGGTTGCTGTTTCCCATATGTAGTACTTTACATTTGTCAATGTTAAACTTCATTTGCCACCTCGAAGCCCATCTGCTCAACCTTTCCAAATCCTGTTGCAGCAGCATAGTGTCAGTAGTGTCCTTGACAACCCTGCCAACCTTCGTATCGTCTGCAAACTTGGACATTAAGCCTGATATACCATCATCAATATCATTTATAAATACAGAAAACAATAAAGGCCCCAATACTGAACCCCGAGGGACTCCACTAATAACATTAGTCCACGATGAGCAGTGTCCATTGATTACCACTCTCTGTCTTCTCCCCCTCAACCACCCCTTTATCCATAGCAGCAACTTGCCTCCAATGCCACACTGCTCCAATTTGTGCAGCAGTCTTCCATGTGCAACAGTATCAAAAGCCTTTCTAAGATCCAAGTATATAATATCAAAGTTATTCCCTGCATCCAGTTCTTTTGTGACTGCATCATAGTATCCAATCAAATTGGTCAGGCAAGACTTCCCCTTAACAAAACCATGCTGTGTCCTAGCTATAACTGAAGTCTTGTCTAGATGATCCTGCAGTGCTTCTTTCACCAGTGCCTCCATTAATTTTCCGGGAACAGAAGTTAAACTCACAGGTCTATAATTACTTGTGTCAGCCTTTGATCCCCCTTTGTGAATTGGGGTCACATTTGCACATCTCCAGTCAATGGGTACCTCCCCTGAGTCCAAGTAAGCTCTCATAATTATGGCTAAGGGTTTGCTTACCTCCTTTGCTGCCTCCTTTAATATAACTGGATAGATCCCATCCACCCCAGGTGCCTTTCTTGTGTTTATCTTCAACAATTTCTCCTCCACTTTGCTCTCAGTTACTACAAGATTCTCTAGCTTACTGCTAGAGTTGAATACACCTCTGGCATTCCCCTCGCTGAATAACTCCTCATGTGTGAATGTCGATGCAAAATATTCATTTAGTTTGTTAGCTACCCGAGCAGGGTCATCAACAGTTGACCCATCGATCTCAAGTGGACCAATCTGATTCATCCCCTTCCTTCTAGAGTTTACATAAGTAAAGAACTCTTTGCTGTTTTTCTTCGCATCCCTTGCCAAGGATCTCTCGTAATCTGCCTTCACCTGCCTAACCTCCTTTGTAACTTGGTTACAGATCAACTTGTATCTATCATAGGCGTCCGTGTCACATGTTAATTTGTATGTATCCCATGCATTTTTCTTCTCTGCCATATGCCTCATTAGTTCATCTGACAACCATTTAGGCCTAAACCTTGAACAATATTTCTTAGTTGGTATGTAAAGCCTAGTAGCTTCCACGATAAGTTCTTTGAATGCTTCCCATTTTGAATTTGCTGTTGGCAATATCATCAGTTGATCCCACTGTATAGAATTTAAATACTGTCTCAGTCCATTGTAGTTGCCTTTACGAAAGCAATACCCCTTCACTTTACCCCTAATCTTTCCTCCTTTGCTTATTGTTAAAATGAACCCACAGCCGTGGGTTCATTGCTGTGACTAATAAATATATTGTTTTTGTTCTTTGATAAATTTTTTTTTTAATCTAATTAAATTATTCACTTTTTGGCAAATAACCATTGACTTATGGGAGATAGGATGTATTGTTATCCTATGTATGTATTTGGTTAAAAAATTGGTTAAGAAAAAGAGTAACAATGACTTTTACATTATACAGTAAATTGTACCTACTGTTTGTTTGCAGATATGAAGTTTTCTGAACAGTGCAGACGGTCTGCAAGAGTAGCCCATGGTGTCTTGTTAATGATATACAGGAATTTTTCAAGCAGGGATAAGGAGGTGATTATCCCCTTGTATAAGGCAATGGTCAGGCCACACCTTGAGAACTTTATACAGGTCTGGAGGCCTCATTTTAAGAAGGATGTAGAGCTGTTGGAACAAATACAGAGAAGGGCAACAAGATTAGTGAATGGAACAAAGGGTTGCTCTTATGAAGAAAGGCTTAAGTTTTGCAAATTACAGTGTCTGGAGACTAGGCACCTGCGAGGTGATCTGATTTAGGTGTATAAAGCCTTGAATGGTTTGAGTCAATGCTAATATGATTCTTCCTCTTGCTCAAAATAATTGCCTGAGAGGGCATTAATTCAAATTGAGGAAAGACAGTTGTAGGATAGGTGTGTGGAAGTTTGCCTTTAGCCAGTGGGTGGTTGATTGCTGGAACAAACTTCCATCTGTCATTGTAGAAGTTGATAGCTTAAACAGATTCAAGGCAGAACTAGACAAACATTTGGATTGGGTGGGCGTGTGTGTGTTTTTTTTTTTTGGCTGATGCTATATAAGCTTGCTTTCTTGCATCATGTGCCCTTGCTAATGCTAATTACAGTTATGTTATAGAAATCACTGTGTTATTTCATTGGCATTTTACAAAATATTATATTCTTTTGATTAACATTCACTGCAGTTTCATAATGCATCTTTCAGAGGTTTATTCACTGATTAAGTATGCCATCCAAAAAAAATTACATTAGATTGATTTACAATCAATAACATTGGCAATAAAAAAGCTGAGAAAGAGTAAATTAGATCACCTGTTACAAAATGAAAGTGGCAGAACCATATATAATCCAGCTGACATAGCTGATGAGTGGAATGGGTACTTCACATCAGTCTTTACAATTTAAAGTAAATTTATCCACATCACACAGAGGAATGCTACCACTTTGTGTTACCGGGTAATATTAGGTGGCAGATGACTCTCATCAGTTGGTACAATACATCACTTTGCTTATTCGAGGCTTGAAGTGGTAAAACCCATTTTTAGTCTTCAGAGCAAAGTTCTGGCAAACTCTCCCATCTCTTCTACCCTTCAGTATGATTGATGTCTTTTGAGGTTAAGATGGGCATCGTGGCAAGATCCATTTTGAAGGTACCACTCTGAGACGGTGTTCACAGGCAGTCCACCAGTCCTTAGGTCCTTGAGATTGTCACAGACATTCTCTCAGATATGCCAGACAAGCTGTTCTTGCTACCTGGGAGTCTAAAACGCTGATGGAACTGATATTCGGGTGACACTCGAGTCAAAGTGGACCCAATTTCGGCGAAGTCCGGACGGTCTATGACAGCCAAATCCTCTGCTTGCACCTTCACGATGGTGGGACTGTTAGTAATCCTGGGTGTAACCTTCATGCACAAGTACATGGTGGGTGACCACCCAGGTGTGAACCAACGTAAGCAGGGGTCGAGGTGTGGCGCCCACACCACATGGAGGAACGCCGCCCCTGTATGTTACCAGGCAGTACTAGGTGGTAGATGACTCTCATCAACCGGTGAAATACCACCACTTTGCTTATTGTAGGCTTGAAGTGGTGGAACCCATGTTTAGTCTCTAGAGCTAAGTTCCGGCCAACCCTTCCCTATCTCTTCCATCATGCAGTATGATTGATGATTTTTGAGGTTATGATGAATGTCGTGGCGAGATCCAATATTCCTTACATTTCGAGGGTACAGCTCTAAAACGGTGTTCGCAGGCCGGCCGCTAGCTAGTACACCGGACTGAACCTATTGGTAACTCTCTAGGAGGCTTCCGGATCAGCTAGTGTATAATCTTGCTACCTCTACTCTGCCAGATAGTGACTGGAGGGAGTCCGAGTAGTGTGTATGCGGGGAGCATTGTCGAGGCCACGTTATGTCAAGGATCTGGGTATATATGATTTTCTAATAACTGAGAGGAAAGTGGAGGAGAAATTGTTGAGGATAAACATAAAAAAGGCACCCGGGGTGGATGGGATCTATCCAGTTATATTAAAGGAGGCAGCAAAGGAAGTAAGCAAACCCCTAGCCATAATTATGAGAGCTTCTTTGGACTCAGGGGAGGTACCCATGGACTGGAGATGTGCAAATGTAACCCCAATTCACAAAGGAGGATCAAAGGCTGACACAAGTAATTATAGACCTGTTAGTTTAACTTCGGTTCCAGGAAAATTAATGGAGGCACTGGTTAAAGAAGCACTGCAGGATCATCTGGACAAGAATTCAGTTATAGCTGAGACACAGCATGGGTTTGTTAAGGGCAGGTCTTGTCTGACCAATTTGATTGGATACTATGATGTAGTCACAAAAGAACTGGATGCAGGGAATAACTTTGATATTATATATTTGGATCTTAGAAAGGCTTTTGATACTGTTGCGCATGGAAGACTGCTGCACAAATTGGAGAAGTGTGGCATTCGAGGCAAATTGCTGCTATGGATAAAGGGATGGTTGAGTGGCAGAAGACAGAGAGTGGTAATCAATGGACACTGCTCAACGTGGACTAATGTTATTAGTGGAGTTCCTCAGGGTTCAGTGTTGGGTCCATTGTTGTTTTCTGTATTTATAAATGATATTGATGATGGTGTATCAGGCTTAATGTCCAAGTTTGCAGACGATACAAAGATTGGCAGGGTTGTTAAGGACACTACTGATACTATGCTGCTGCAAAAGGATCTGGAAAGGTTGAGCAGATGGGCTGAGAGGTGGCAAATGAAGTTTAACATTGACAAATGTAAAGTACTACATATGGGAAACAGTAACCCCAGATCAACGTATCAACTCTGTGGTACTACGCTGACAGTGGTAGAGAATGAAAAGGACCTGGGGGTAATTGTGCAGGCAGATATGAAGTTCTCTGAGCAGTGCAGACGAGCTGCAAGAGTAGCTCATGGTGTCTTGTCAATGATATACAGGAATTTTTCTAGCAGGGACAGGGATGTGATTATTCCCTTGTATAAGGCATTGGTCAGGCCACACCTTGAGTACTGTATACAGGTCTGGAGGCCTCATTTCAAGAAGGATGTAGAGCTGCTGGAACGAGTACAGAGAAGGGCAACAAGATTAGTGAATGGAACAAAGGGACGAAGAAAGGCTTAAGTTTTGCAAATTACAGAGCCTGGAGACTAGGCATCGCCGAGGTGATCTGATAGAGGTGTACAAGGCTTTGAATGGCTTGAGCATGCTCAATGCCGATGGAATTCTTCCTCTTGCTCAGAATAATCACCTGAGAGGGCATAAATTCAAATTGAGGAAGGACGGATGTTGGATAGATGTGCGGAAATTCGCCTTTAGCCAGCGGGCAGTTGGTTTGTGGAATAGACTTCCATCGCTTGTTGTTGAAGTTGATAGCCTAAACAAATTTAAGGCTCAGCTGGACAGGTATTTCGAACGAATTGAGGGGTGAAATGGGAGTAGTGGTTGTTTTTTTTTTTTTTTTTTAGTGGTTTTTTTTTTTTTTTTTTTTTTTTCTTTTTTTTTTGGCTGATGCTGAATAAGCTTGCTTTCTTGCATCATATGCCTCTACTAATGCTAATGCTAATGCTAATGCTAATGCTAATATTCTTACCAAATGTATGCCATATCCAAAAATTTCATTACTTCATACAGCATGTCCCACCCACTTTTTCTTACTATTGAATACACCATGAATTGTCAAAATAATAGAGCAAGCTTATCTGCGAAAAGATCTAAACCTCGCAAGGACTTCCTAATTCATTTCACAAATATACGTGGTCTCAATTCTAATCTCAACGATGTCCATTTCCACTTGCAGTCTTCCAAACCCCATGAACTTTTTCTGACTGAATCTCAGTTATCAGTTGATTCAACTACTGCTCATCTCAGATGTCCAAATTATTTGCTGTATGATTCCTTTCGCCTCAAAGGTGGTACTTGTGCATATGTCCGTTCTGATATTCCCTGTCAGAGACTTGGCAATTTGGAATCTCCTCTCTTTGATCTTCTCTGGCTTAAAATCTCTCTACCTCATTGTGTAAAATTCATCTGTTGTCTATACCGTTCTCCCAACTCCACTAATCACTTGGAGCTCTTTGACTTCCTCTCTTTGCAACTTGACTTTCTCCAGTCCAACTTTCCTAACAGTGAGGTAATTTTCCTTGGTGATTTTAACGTTCACAACTCCAGCTGGCTTCCGTTTTCTAGTCACACCGACCCAGCAGGTCGAGATGCTGAGGCTTTTGCAATTACTAATGACCTAGCAAAGATTGTTCATTTACCTACAAGAATACCGGACAATCCTAATCATACAGCCAATACGCTTGATCTTTTTCTCACAAACAACCCTTCTAAGTACAAGGTTGAAGTGAGAGGTCCTTTAGGCACTTCAGATCACAACTTGGTGATTGTCTCTTCTCCAATGGAACCTTTATCTCATGGCTATTCCCAACCTCGTATTGTTTGGCATTACAAGAATGCAAAATGGGATGACCTGCGAGACTTCTTTTCTTCTTTTCATTGGTCTGATTACTGTTTCAAAACTTCTGATGTCAACGTTTGCTCAGATCGTGTCAGTGAAATTATTGTTGCAGGAATGGAATCCTTTATCCCACACTCCACTTTAAAATCTCGTCCTTTATCTAAACCTTGGTTTTCCAATAAATGTGCTAAGGCTGTTCAAGAGAAGAACGTTGCATATCGTAATTGGCTTGTTTCTAATTCTTCAGTTTCATTTTCTGCCTACACCAAAGCTCGCAACAATTGTAAAGCAGTTATTAATCAGTCCAAACTAGAGTTTGAACAGGCTAAGAGTAGAAAACTTGCTTCTTGCCCTAATGGTAGCCGAGCATTCTGGTCTCTTGCCAAAGCTATTGGCCGCAACTTTTGCCCATCTCTGCTCCCACCTCTGTCCAAACCAGATGGTTCTGTTCTCACTTCAGCCAAGGATAAAGCTGACCTGCTAGCATCCCATTTTTCTTTGAGCTCATGTATTAATGATCTTGGTAAAACACCTCCCACCATTCTTAACACGCTCCATTCAATGCCTCCTGTGGTCTTCCGTCAAAAGGATATCAGAAGGATTGTGATGAATCTTGGTGCTAAGAAAGCTCCAGGTCCCGATGGTATTTCTCCACTTGTTTTCAAAACCTGTGCTCCTGAACTTACTCCTATTCTTTGCCGCCTTTTTTCACTTTCTTATTCCAAAGGTGTTTTTCCTTCTGCTTGGTAATTTGCTCATATCCAGCCAGTTCCTAAAAAGGGTGACAAATCCCTCCCATCCAATTATCGTCCCATTGCAATTACTTCTACTCTTTCTAAAGTAATGGAGAAATCAATTAACCGCCAACTCTTAAACTACCTAGAAACCTTCCGTCTGATCAACGATCGCCAGTATGGATTCCGTCAGTGTCGATCCACTGGTGATATTCTGGCTTATGTTACCCGTTTATGGACTAATTCAATGGGAAGGTTCGGTGAAACACAAGTAGTTGCTCTTGACATCTCAAAGGCTTTTGATCGTGTTTGGCATAAAGGTCTTCTAAACAAGCTTCCATCTTATGGTTTGCCAACTGTTTTTAGTAATTGGTTATCCAGTTTTCTCTCTGATCGCTCACTGAGGGTGATGGTAGATGGCTCTCTGTCTTCTAACTTCCCCACTAATGCCGGTGTCCCCCAAGGTCAGTTCTTTCCCCCACTCTTTTCCTCTTGTATATCAATGACCTTCTTCCATTGACTGGAAATCCTATCCATAGTTTTGCCGATGATAGCACATTGCATTCAACTTTCCATTTTGAGAAACCTTGTCCAGCTCAATCAGCTTCAAGTTCTCGAAAATCTGCTGCCAATTCCTTAAATGCCGATCTTCAGGTAATTCTCCAGTGGGGCAAAGACAACTTAGTTGATTTCAACCCTTTTAAAACTCAATCTTGTCTTATATCTCACAAAAAGGCTTCTTCTGCTCCTATGCTTATCTTTAGTGACACTCCGATTTCTAGGCAAAATGATATATCTGTTTTGGGGATTACCCTGACTTCTAATTTCTCATGGCACAAGCACATTACAAAATATTGCTTCCTCTGCATCTAAAAAACTTGGTTTTCTCTTTCGCTCTCTGCGTTACTTTTCTTCCAAACAGCTGCTCACTCTGTATAAATTGCAAATTCGCCCTGCCATGGAATATTGTTCCCAAATCTGGGGTGGTGCCCCCAAAACCTCTCTCAGGCTTCTTGATTCCATTCAGAAGAGGGCATTTAGGTTAATTAATGATTCATCTCTAACAGAGTCTCTCCACTCGCTTTCTCATAGACGCACTGTTTCTGCTGCATGCCTCTTCTACAGATACTTCCATGGGCACTGTTCTTCTGAATTGGCTTCTGTAATTCCCGCTCTCTTTCAAAACAGTCCGAACACGTGCCGCCACCAGCCAACATCCATTTACTGTCCAACTTCAAACCCACAGAACCAACTTTTCATCTTCCTCATTTATTCATTCAACTGCCGTTTTCAGGAAAACGTTCCTTCATACATATTTCCTGAAAATTACAATCTACAGAAGTTCAAGTCCAGTATCAACAAATATCTTCTTTCGTCTTCTCAACCTCCAACCCAAGCACAGGTACTAAGTACTATAGGTTATAATACCTCTCGTGTTTGGGGTTCTTGTTAAAAAAAAAAAAAAAGAAAAAAAAAGTCCACTAGTATATAATCTCACTGCTCTTCTCTTCTAGATTGCGACCGAAAGGAGTCTGAGTATTGTTTATGCTGGGGATATATCATCAATGCCATTTTAAGCCCCATTTTCTCTCATCTTAAAATCTCTCTACCCCATTCTGTCAAACTCATCTGTTGCCTCCCAATTCCACAAATCATTGGAACTCTTTGGCTTCCTTTTTTATTTTGGAACTTGACTTTCTTCAGTCCCACTTTCCTAACACAGAGGTAATTTTTCTTGTTAATTTTAATGTTAAAAACTCCAGCTGGCTTCCATTTTCTAGCTGGTCGAGATACTGAGGTTTTTGCAATTACTAATGACCTTGCACAGATTGTTCATTTACCTACCAGAAAATCCTAACCACACATCCAAAACGTTTGATCTTTTTCTTGTAAACACCACTTCCAAGTACATAGTCTAGGTGAGTGGTCCTCTAGGCAGCTCAGATCACTTTTTGGCAATGGTTTTTTCTCCACTGGAGCCTTTCTCTTTCTGCCATTCTCATCCTCACGTTGTTTGGCATTAGAAGAATGCAAAATTGAATGAACTCCAAGAATTCAATTCTTTTTTCCCTTGATTGGATTCCTGTTTTAAATCTTATGCTGTCAGGAACTAGTAGTTGTCGGTGGCTCTAAGGTCAGGGAAACAGGGAACATGGTGTGTATAAAGGATAGGTGGAACAGGACCAGAGTATGTCTGCCAGGGACAAAGTTTGATGATGTTGTAGAGCAGATATCATCTTTTAAGGGCACAAAAATGATATTGTTGTACATGTTGGCCCTAATGATATTAAGAGTAGGAGACTGGCGGAATTACTTAACAAGTACAGGTCAATGAAAAAAAGCCGTGAATTAGGGTTGAATTTGAAAGTGTCTGCAATTCTGCCCAGACACGATAGGAGGGAGTATATGATGAGAGCCTTGTCGATCAATTCAGCCCTGGAGAGATTGTGTAAGGCTCAAGGGGTAGAATTTTTTTCAGCCTGGTCTGTACTTGTTAACAGGAGAGACTGCTTCTACAGGGATGGGATACACTTAAATAGAAAGGGTGCAAGAATATTTGCTGATGCTTTCGAGGCAATGTTAGGTGCATCGGAAAACAGTTAGCTTGGGGTGATACAAGGACTAATAGATTAACAGTGGCCACTGACAGAGGTGAAAGTGATTCTTGCACTGCTTCTAAAAAGTGATTCTTGCATTGACATAAAATCATTGGGAGATCAAAATTGAGAGTAGCAGTGTGCTATAGGCCTAATGACTCTGATGAGTATAATAAGAAACTGTACAGGGAAATAGAGTGGACCAGTAAATCAGAGTCTTATAATGGGGGATTTTAATTTCCCAGATATTGACTGGAATTTGTGGGTTGGTCACTCACACACTAGCAAGGCTTTTGTGGATTTATTGGATGATTATTTTCTACATCAGCATGTTCGGGAGGCAACTAGAGGGAGTAATACTCTTGATCTGATTATCAGTAGTGATTCTTCATGCATTAAGAATATGCAGATAAGGAACCACTAGTTGGCAGTGATCACAGTGTGCTGAAGTGGGATTTACTCAAAGAGGTAACTACCATCAGAGGTAAAGGAAAGGGTTTTTGCTTTCGTAAAGATGACTATGATTGTCTGAGACAGTATATAAATTCTATACAGTGGGACCAGCTGATGTTGTTACCAACAGCAAATTCAAAATGGGAAGTATTCAAAGAACTTATCTTGGAATCTACTAGGCTTTACATACCAACTAGTGCCTCTGTAGCCGAATGGTTAGGAGCGGGAGTGCAGTAGTACACGCTCTTTGAGTTAGATTGGGGTTCAAGCCCCTGACTGCTAAATATGGTCGATCTGCCAACCCGCACTGGACCAGCATGGCAGATTACAGTCCAATTCCCTCAGCATGAATTGTTGAGGAGGCTTCCATCCTGCAGTGGGTTGATAATGGCTGCGTTTACTTTTACCAACTAAGAAATATTGTTCAAGTTTAGGTCTAAATGGATGTCAGATGAACTAATGAGACATATTGCAGAGAAGAAAAATACATGGGATACATTAGTATTAGTATTAGTAATGGCCGCATGGTGCAAGAAAGCCTATGGCTTATGCTGCACCAGCCAAAAAAAAAAAAAAAAAAAATCCGAACAAAACAATGATAAAAACAAAAAATAAATAAATAAAATAAAGTAAATAATTAATAAAAAAAAAAAAAAGGAAATTAAACCTATCATCCTATGCGCTTCCCTTATCCGAAAGTACTATCCAGATGACCTTTGAATTTCCCCAAACTGTCAGCGTCTACCACCCATGAAGGCAACTTATTCCAGTAATTTCTAACTCGCTGGCTAAAATAAAACTTTCTGCAGTCCAATCTAAACATTTCCCCCCGTAACTTGAATTTATGTCCCCTAGTTCTAGCATCATTTATAATCTTGAAAATTTTGCCCTCATTCATTTTACTGATGCCTCTCAGAGCCTTAAACACCTCAATCAAATCTCCTCTAAGGTGTCTAGTTTCCAAACTCTGCAACCCACATATTCGAAGTCTTTCTTCATAAGGACGCCCTTTTGCCGATCTCACCAGGCGAGTGACCCGTCTTTGCACCCTTTCAAGAAGCTTGATGTCTTTCTTTAGGTGCGGTCTCCATACTTGAACACAGTATTCCAAGTGTGGTCTAACATATGTCTTATATAATGGGATTATCACGTCCCTATCTCTACTTGCAAAAGTTCGATAGATCATCGATAGGACACCATGGGCCTTCCTTGCAACCTGTTTACAATGCTCAGAGAATTTCATGTCTGACCGTGTCGTAACACCCAAGTCCCTTTCCTCCAGTACTGGGTTTAGTTGAACTCCACCAAGTGAATAAGTTTTTTTGGGATTACTGTTTCCCAGGTGTAATACCTTACACTTTGTTGGATTAAAGCACAGCTCCCATTTTTCTGACCATTCCTGAAGTCTATCTAGGTCTCTCTGAAGAAGCTCAGCTTGACAGTGATCATTAACTACTCTACCAATTTTAACATCATCTGCAAATTTAGACATCACGCCCTCTATCTCTTCATCAATGTCGTTTATGAAAATTAAAAACAACAGTGGTCCTAATACTGATCCTTGGGGAACCCCACTTCTTACATCAACCCAATCTGAGGAATAGCCATTTATCTCAACCCTCTGCCTCCTGCCCTGAAGCCATCCTTCTATCCATCTAAGGATTTTCCCAGTGATTCCAACCTGTTCCAGCTTATAAAGCAACCGCTCATGTGGGACTGAGTCAAAAGCTTTGCTGAAATCTAAATAAACAATGTCGAAATTATTACCTAAATCCAGCTCGTGAGTGACCCTTTCGAAATAGCGAACCAGATTTGTTAAACATGATTTTCCCTTTACAAAACCATGCTGAGTATCCTTGAGAATTTCAATTCGATCCAAATGATCCTGAATTCCACCCTTGATCATTGCCTCCATGATTTTCCGTACTACTGAGGTCAGACTGACAGGTCGATAATTTCCAACTTCGCTTTTAGAGCCACCCTTATGTATGGGAGATACATTTGCACTTTTCCAATCCAAGGGAATCTCCCCAGAGTCTAGTGATGCTCGCATAATTAGCCTCAATGGTTCAATGCACTCGCTTGCCGCCTCCCTTAAGATTATAGGGTATATTCCATCAACTCCAGGAGCCTTACTGGTCTGTAGGCTCGAAAGTTTTTTCATTAAATAATCTTGCAAAATTTCAATATCATTAATTACATATTTTTTAACTTCGCTCCCACAATTTCCCATTGCCACAAAAGGCTTTTCATTTGTAAATATCGATGCAAAATAACTGTTGAGTTCATCTGCAACGGCAGCTGGTGTATTTATTACTATCCCCTTTCCCTTACGTAAAGGTCCGATCTGGTTTGTCCTGCTCTTCTTGGCATTTATATATGTGAAGAATTCTTTATCCCCCCCCTCTTTGCTCTGTTTGCTAGTGATTTCTCATAAACTGCCTTTGCCTGTCGAACCTTTTCTGTGGCTCTAGTACACATCACCTTGTAGCTGTTATAGGCTTCAGTACTTTTTATTGCTCTGTAACCTTTCCATTTCACCTTTTTCTGCTCAAGTAATGTGGCAACTTCACTATTCATCCAACTTGGAATCCTTCGCGTGGAGTATTTTTTTAATGGCATATTCGCATTCAAGGCATCTGTGATTAATGTTTTAAAAGCGTACCACAGTTCAATTGTATTCATTCTCTGCGCGATATCTACCCAGTTAATAGAGGCCATGTAGTACCTTAAGGCATCGTAATTTCCTTTTCTGAAATTAAAACCCATTCCTTTGCCTTTTACTTCTGCCACCTCTCTCATCATCATCCACCGTAGAACTCTGTGATCACTTTCTGCTACTGGTTCCTCTACTGTCAGCCCTGTTATGTCATCTGATTCATGTGTGATGATGAGGTCTAGGATATTCTTTTCTCTAGTACTTTCCCTGACATGTTGATACAAATAACAGTCATCTAGTTGATTTAAAAATTTTGTTCCCCATGTCGAGTTTCCTTCCCATTTACTCCAATCAATTAGAGCCAAATTGAAATCACCCATAATAAGGTATTGACGCTTACTTGCCCATTCCATTTGCATGTAGAGGCTTTTGTCATAATCTTCACAATTACCTGTCTGTAGATTACTCCTACTCGCATTATACCTTTGTTTCCAACTATCTCACACCATACAGACTCTATACTAGCATGTGAAATGTCTGAATCCGGGAAAGCTATCATAGCACTCAGGCTGCTTCTGATAAGAAGCATAACTCCACCACCCCTTCTATCTAACCTATCCTTCCTAAATACATTATACAAGCCGTACCGAAACTCATCATCCCCAATTTCCGGGTGGCACCACATCTCTGTAAGACCTATTATGTCCTCGTTACTTGTTTTAACCAGCAGTTCGAATTCGCTCATTTTATTGACAACACTTCTAACGTTACTGTATAAACAATTAAGATTTACTGTTCTTGTATATTTAACAACCCTAACACAACCCTTGAAGTTTTTTAGGCTCTCTTCCCTGATATTAACTACCCGCTCACGTGAAACGTTTCTGCCCCCAGAACATCTAGATAATACGTCCAGTTGGGGTAACAGATAAGAACTCTTAAGGTATGTGCAAGAGTTACTTTGACTAATATTATCGGATAAACGCGTGTCAGTATTACCCACATCTCCCCTAACTAGCAGTTTCCCTGAACCTTTAAGGTATCCTCAATAATACTGGCAAAAACTTTTGCACCACCTTTGTTTAAGTGTATCCCGTCTCTACAAAACAAATTCCTTCTACCTATAAGTGTGGGCCATGCTGATAGAAATTTACCCCCTAAAGCCTTGCAGATTCCTTCAAGTCTTGAGTTAATCCACAAGGCTCTTAACATATAATCCCTCCTATCGTGTCTGGGCAGAATTGCAGACACATAGACATTATGGCCTAGCTCGCGACATTTCCTTAGCATAGTCCTGTATTTTTCCAACAAATCGTCAGATCATGTACGTTTAATATCATTTGTCCCCACATGAATAATAATATTTTCTTTACCCCCTTTAAAATTTGACAATCTGTTGGTGACACCCTCAATAGTTGCTCCCGGCAGACATACCCTGGTTCTGCTCCGCCTATCCTTATTACAAAAAATATTCCCCGTTTCCCTGACAATGGAGTCTCCTAATAAAACAATGTCCTTTTTAACCAGAGTAGTTTGCACTTGGTTTTTCTGTTTTGAGGCTCGAATCGGGTGTGCATCACTTGGTAGATTGCTGGAGTTTGAGTCCCTGACGAGCTCCCAGATGCATTATTTTCCAGGGCAAGCACTCGTTTTTTCAGGGACTCAAATTATTCCATCAGTGCACCAAATTGTAATTTAAGGTCGGTGCACTCCTTACATCGATCACAAAGAAAAGAATCCCCAGGTGAGGTAGGATTAGTCACCAGGTCGACCTTGGAAAACATCCCACAGGTTCCACAACGGATTAAATCATTACTCACCCGTAAATCGCCATCGGCTATTTCCATGTGAGTCACGATACCCTGTGACGTGTTTAAGGCAGATCTCGTTTAAGGCAGATGCAACAAGATTATACCATTATAAAATTAAATAAATATCAATGAAAGTAACTTTAAAAAATTATATCTATAATATTATTAAAATCAAACAGTTACAGGAAACCCTATAACAAAATAATCCAATAATATCTAAATAAATCAAATATTTGAAAGCACTATCCAAAAGTAAACCACTTAACTGAGGAGCCCTGTCTAAGCGCGTCCGCTCACCTCGAATGCCAACAGTCAAAACATATAAATTAATGGGTGACATGGAAGCCTATGATAGATATAAGCTGGTCTGTAACAAAGTCACAAAAGAGATTAGGCAGGCAAAGGTAGATTATGAGAAATCCTTGGCAAAGGATGCAAAGAAAAACTTAAAAGAGTTCTTTGCCTATGTAAACTCTAGAAGGAAAGGGATAAATCAGATTGGTCCACTGGATATTGATGGTTCAACAGTTGAGGATCCTGCTCAGGTGGCTAACAAACTAAAGGATTATTTTGCATCTACATTCACACATGAGGAGTTATTCAGGAAGAGGAATGCCAGAGGTGAAGTAAACTCTGGCAGTGAGGTAGATGATTTTGTAATACCTGAGAGGAAAGTAGAGGAGAAATTGTTGAGGATAAATATAAAAAAGGCACCTGGGGTGGATGGGATCTATCCAGTTATATTAAAGGAGGCAGCAAAGGAAGTAAGCAAACCCATAGCCATAATTATGAGAGCTTCTTTGGACTCAGGGGAGGTACCCATAGACTGGAGATGTGCAAATGTGCCCCCAATTCACAAAGGAGGATCAAAGGCTGACACAAGTAATTATAGACCTGTGAGTTTAACTTCTGTTCCAGGAAAATTAATGGAGGCACTGGTTAAAGAAGCACTGCAGGATCATCTAGACAAGACTCTTCAGTTATAGCTCGGACACAGCATAGTTTTTTTAAGGGGGAATGTCTTGCCTGACCAATTTGGTTGGATACTATGATGCAGTCACAAAAGAACTGGATGCAGGGAATAACTTTGATATTATATATTTGGATCTTAGAAAGGCTTTTGATACTGTTGCACATGGAAGGCTACTGAACAAATTGGAGCAGTGTGGCATTGGAGGCAAATTGCTGCTACGGATAAAGAGATGGTTGAGTGAGAAAAGACAGAGTATTACTCAATGGACACTGCTGTTCGTGGACTAATGTTATTAGTGGAGTCCCCCATTGTTCACTGTTGGTCCATTGTTGTTTTCTGTATTCATCAATGATATTGATGATGGTATATCAGGCTTAATGTCCACGTTTGCAGATGATACAAAGGTTGGGAGGGTTGTTAAGTGCACTACTGACACTATGCTGCTGCAACAGGATCTGGAAAGGTTGAGCAGATGGGCTGAGAGGTGGCAAAAGTTTAACATTGACAAATGTAAAGTACTACATATGGGAAACAGTAACCCCAGAGCAACATATCAACTCTAGTACTACAGTGACAGTGGTAGAGAATGAAAAGGCCCTGGGGGTAATTGTGCAAGCAGATATGGAGTTTTCTCACAGTGCAGACAGGCTGCAATAGTAGCTCATGGTGTCTTGTCAATGATATACAGGAATTTTTCTAGCAGGGATAAGGGGGTGATTATTCCCTTGTATAAGGCAATGGTCGGGCCACACCTTCAGTACAGTATACAGATCTGGAGGCCTCATTTCAAGAAGGATGTAGAGCTGCTGTTACAAGTACAGAGAAGGGCAACACGATTAGTGAATTGAACAAAGGGTTGCGCTTACGAAAAAAGGTTTAAGTTTTGATTATTACTGTCTGGAGACTAGGCACCGGTGAGGTGATCTGATAGAGGTGTATAAAGCCTTGAATGGTTTGAGTATGCTCAATGCCGATGGGATTCTTCCTATTGCTCAGAATAATCACCTGAGAGGGCATAAATTCAAATTGAGGAAAGACAGATGTAGGATAGATGTGCGGAAATTTGCCTTTAGCCAGCGGGTAGTTGGTTGGTGTCTAGCCTCTCCTTAAATAAATTTAAGGCTCAGCTGGACAGGTATTTCGAATGAACGGAGGGGTGAAATGGGAGTGGGTTTTTTTTTGGCTGATTCTGCATAAGCTTGCTTTCTTGCATCATGTGCCTCTACTAATGCTAATAATGCTAATGCTAAATAGAAAGGGTGCAAGAACATTTGCTGATACTGTTCGAGGCAGTGTTAGGTGGGTCGGAAAACTGCTAGCTTGGGCAGATACACTGATTGATAGATTAACAGTAGCCACTGACAGAGGTGAAAGTGATTCTTGCACTGCTTCTATTGGAATGAACAGCAGCCTGGAAAACAAGATGCAGGGTATTTTAGAGACCGCTGGGAGTCATTGCAGTACAAGAAAACACATCAGTTGTGTTAGGGTAGCTAAGAATAGGAACAGGTGTATGTATACTTGCGTAAACACCAATGCTAGGAGTTTGGCTAATAAATTTGATGAATTTGAGGTGTTGGTAAAAACATCAAAGACAGATATTGTTGAGATATCAGACACGTGGTATCACACAGATATAAGGAATGCAGAACTGGAATTTGGAGAGTACAATGTTTACAGAAAGGACAAATATAATAGGAAGGGAGGAGGGGTTATGCTGTTAGTTAAGAATCACATGAAATCCAAGGAAGTGCAGCCAGTCGACATCGCTGGACAGTGCAGTGTCGAGTCAGTTTGGTGTGACATAAGCAGTGGGAGATCTTAATTGAGAGTAAGAGTGTATTATAGGCCTAATGACTGTGATGAGTATAATAAAAACTGTAGAGAGAAATAGAGTTGGCCAGGAAATCAGAGAGTCTTATAATTTGTGATTTTAATTTCCTGGATATTGACTTGAATTGGTGGGTTGGTCACTTGCACACTATCAAGGCTTTTGTGGATTTATTGGATGATTGTTTTCTACTTCAGCATGTTTGGGAGGCAACTAGAGGGAGTAATACTCTTGATCTGATTATTAGTAGTGATTCTTCATGCAATAAGAATCTGCAGATAAAGGAACCACTAGGTGGCAGTGATCACACACACACAGTGTGCTGATGTGTGATTTACTCAAAGAGGTAACTACCATTAGGGGTAAAGGGAAGGGTTATTGCTTCCGTAAAGGCAACTACGATGGACTGAGACAGTATTTAAATTCTATACAGTGGGACCAACTGATGATGTTACCAACTGAAAATTCAAAATGGGAGGCATTCAAAGAATTAATCTTGGAAGCTACTAGGTTTTACATACCAAGAAATATTGTTCAAGGTTTAGGCCTAAATGGATGTCAGATGAACTATTGAGGCATATGGCAGAGAAGAAAAATGCATGGGATACATATAAATTAATGGGTGACATGGAAGCTTATGATAGCTATTAGCTGGTCTGTAACCAAGTCATAAAGGAGATTAGGCAGGCAAAGGCAGATTATGAGAAATCTTTGGCAAAGGAAGCAAAGAAAAACAGCAAAGAGTTCTTTACCTATCTAAACTCTAGAAGGAAAGGGATGGATCAGATTGGTACACTGGATATTGATGGCTTTTGATACTGTTGCTCATGGAAGACTATTGTACAAATTGGAGCAGAATGGCGTTAAGTCTAGTTGCTACAATGGATAAAAGGATGGTTGAGTGGCAGAATATAGAGAGAGTGGTAATCAGTGGACACTGCTTTTTGTGGACTAATGTTATTATTGGAGTCCTCCAGGGTTCAGTGTCAGGCCCATTGTTGTTTTGTATAGTTATCAGTGTTATTGATGAAGGTATATCAAGCTTAATGTCAAAGTTTGCAGATGATACAAAGGTTAGCAGGATTGTTAATGACATTATGCTACCTCATCAGGATCTAGAAAAGTTGGTCAGATGTGCTGAGAAGTGGCAAATGAAGTTTAACCTTGACAAATGAAAAATATTGCTTATGGGTAGCAGTAACTCCAGAGAAATGTACTGTGTGGTATTACACTCAGGGACTGAAAAAGATCTGGGGGTAATTTTGGAGTCAGATATGAAGTTTTCTTTGCAGTGCAGACAGGCTGTAAGAGTAGCTCATTGTGTCTTGTGAATGATATACAGCAGTTTTGTTAGCAGGGATAAGGAGGTGATTGTACCCTTGTCTAAGGCCATGGGTTCAATCAGGCCACACATTGTTTTTTACAGCAGCATGTTCGAGAGGCAACCAGAGAAAGTAATACTCTTGATCTGGTTATCAGCAGTGATCATTCATGTATTAGGAATTTGCAGATAAAAGAACCACTAGGTGGCAGAGATCACAGTGTACTGATGTGGGATTTACTTAAAGATTTAATTACCATCATGGGTAAAGGAAAGGGTTTTTGCTTCCGTAAAGGCGAGTACAGTGGTCTCCAACAGTTTTTAAATTCTGTACAGTGGGATCAACTGACGATGTTTACAACAGTAAATTCTAAGTGGGAAGCATTCAAGGAAGTAATCGTGGAAGCTACTAAAAGTTTCATACCTATTAAGAAATATTGTTCAAGGTATAGGCCTAAATGGTTGTCAAATGAACTAATGAGACTCGTAACAGAGAAGAAAAATGCATGGGATGCATATAAATTATCAAGCGACCTAGAAGCCTATGTCAGATATAAGTTAATCTGTAATCAGGTCACAAAGGAGGTTCGGCAGGCGAAGACAGATTACGAGAAATCCTTGGCAAAAGATGCTAAGAAAAACAGCAAGGATTTCTTGACTTATATAAACTCTAAAAGGAAGGGGATGAATCAGATTGGTCCACTTGACATCAATGGTTTGACTGTTGATGATCCTGCCCAGATAGCAAACTAACTGAATGAGTATTTTGCATCTACATTCACACGTGAGGAATTATTAAGATTTGAAAATGACAGAAGGTTATCAAATTGTATCAGGATACTTAATGATTTTGTAATAACTGAGAGCAAAGTGGAAGAGAAATTGTTGAAGTTAAACGAAAGAAAAGCACCTGGTGTGGATGGGATCTATCCAGTTATATTAAAGGAGGCGGCAAAGCAACTAAGCAAACCCTTAGCCATAATTATGAGAGCATCCTTGGACTCAGGGGAGGTTCCCACGGACTGGAGGTGTGCAAATGTATCCCCAATTCACAAAGGGGGATCGAAGGGTGACACGAGTAATTACAGACCAGTTAGTTTAACTTCTGTTCCTGGTAAAATAATGGAGTCACTGGTTAAAGATGCATTGCAGGATCATCTAGACAAGACTGCAGCAATAATTCAGACACAGCATGGGTTTGTTAAGGGAAAGTCTTGTCTGACAAATTTGATAGGATATTATGATGTGGTTACAAAGGAACTGGATGCAAAAATAATTTTGATATCATATATTTGGATTTCAGGAAAGCTTTTGACACTGTTGCGCATGGAAGACTATTGTACAAATTGGAGCAGAATGGTATTAAGGGTAAGTTGCTACAATTGATAAAAGGATGGTTGAGTGGGAGAAGACAGAGGGTGGTAATCAATGGGTGCTGCTCTTCTTGGACTAATGTTATTAGTGGGGTCCCACTGGGTTCGGTGTTAGGTCCACTGTTGTTTTGTATATTTATCAATGATATTGATGAAGGTATATCAGGCTTAATGTCGAAGTTTGCAGATGATACAAAGGTTGGCAGGGTTGTTAATGACAGTAATGGTAGTGTGCTACTGCAACAGGATCTGAATAATTTGGGCAGATGGGCTAAGAAGTGGCAACTGAAGTTTAACCTTGACAAATGCAAAGTACTGCATATGGGTAGAAGTAACCCCAGAGAAACATACCAACTGTGTGGTACTACACTTAAGGTGGTAGAAAATGAAAAAGACCTGGGAGTAATTGGTAATTGTGCAGGCAGATATGAAGTTTTCTGAGCAATGTAGACAGGCTGCCAGGGCAGGTCATGGGGTTTTGTCAATGATATATAGGAATTTTGCTAGCAGGGAAAAGGAGGTGATTATCCCTCTGTATAAGGCAATGGTCAGGCCACGCCTTGAGTACTGCGTACAGGTCTGGAGGCCTCATTTTAGGAAGGATGTAGATTTACTTGAGCGTGTACAGAGAAGGGCAACAAGATGGGTGAGGGGAATGAAGGGATCCTCTTATCAAGAGAGGCTTAAGTTCTGCAAATTGCAGTGGCTGTAGACTAGGCACCTGCGTTGTGATCTAATTGAGGTGTATAAGGCATTGAATGGTTTGACCAAGCTGAATACTAATGTGATTCTTCCTTTTGAACAGGTTACTCACCTGAGGGACCATAAATTAAAACTGAGGAAAGATAATTGTTGAATAGATGTACAGAAATTTGCCTTTAGCCAGCGGGTTGTTGGTAGTTAGGACAAACTTCCATCTGCTGTAGTGGAGGTCAACAACTTAAATAAGTTGAAGACAGAACTAGACAAACATTTGGAGTAAATGGATGGGGGTGAAATGAGAAAGGTTTTTTTTTTTTTTTTTGGCTGATGCTATATAAGCTTTCTTTTTTGCATCATATGCCTGTACTAATGCTAATGCTAAGAAAATAAAATAAATTACCTGTGTGTTTTCCCTCCTCATGTAAGTAAATATCCAGCTGATACCTAAATTTACCCAAGGTGTTTGATTCAAGAAACTGATGAAATAATGAGCATTTAAACCTGCATGGAGGTTAATCTGTGTTTAATTTCTTAAAGAAAAAGACATCACTCAATATTCTCAGATGTTATGTGGTACTTTCTGTACCACTTCTTCAGTGACTATAACGACAGCAAAACTGGTAAATTACGAGTACTTGATTTACATAAAGTTGTTAATTTGATTGCACATTTCTTATTTGTTAAGGTTTAGTCTTGAATTTGTTAACAAATAGCTATTAGCTATTTGTTAACAAATATTAGGTAAAGATTAAATTTTAACAGTTTTAGATAATTTTACATTAGTTATTGATTTAGTTGATAAGCTTAATAATTACAATTAATAAATTAACTAATTAAATAGTATGAATCAGAGCTGTAATACTCAATACGTTCTACATTGATATTAATATTTGTAAATATTATTTTAAAAATAAATTAACTAATGTACAAGTTAGTGCATTTGCATCATTTCTCTTCATAGCCAACTATATAAGTAGTTATTAATTGGCATCATTAATTCATTAAGCATCATTGGCATCATTAATACTTTCACAATGAGTTGCCATGATATTGCACTACCTCTGTCTACATTGCAATGATTGCATTGTAGACCGTCTGCTTTGTGGCAGAGAAAGGTCATTAAATTGAACAAACCTCTTTTATGTTAGATAACTTGGTATCTGTTAGTTTTGTGTAGTATTCTCAAATTAAGTCAAATTTAATTGAAGTCATGCCTCAGACTGGAGTAGCAGAGCAAAGGGCTGAAAGTAGTGGGAGTGTTGTAGCTCAGAGTAAAACTGGATAAAACTCCTATGAATAATTGAATAAAATGAAAAACGTATTCCAAATGTGGTCTCACATTTGCTCTATGTAGTAGGATTATGACCACCCTATCTCTACATGATAATGTTTGATAAATCATTGATAGAATGCCACGGGCTTTCCTGGCTGCATGTTTACACTGTTCAGAAAACTTGATATCTGCTTGTATTGTAACTCCCAGATCCCTTTCTTCCTCCACAGTTTTCAATTCAGTTCCACCCAGTGTAAATACCTTGCATTTAGCTGCCACTTCTCTGACCATTCTTGCAGCGTGTTCAAGTCATCTTGAAGGAGCGCTGCTTGGTACTGACCATTAACTACTTTACCAATCTTAATGTCATCTACAAATTTTGATATCACACTGCCTTCTATCCCGTTGGCGATGTCATTTATGAACATGAGAAACAACAGTGGTCCAAGAGGGGCTCACATCTGGTGAGTATGGGCTTGGCACACCCAGGGTCCTGGGCTGGATATGATCATTCTTCTCTTTCTTGATGATTCCCATCTACTTCTTCTGACTCTTGTTTTCTCTCTCTCTCTCTCTCTCTCTCAGGGTAATTCAGAATTTTTTTTTTTGGCTGGTGCAGCATAAGCCTCTGGCTTCCTTGCACTGTATGGCTAATAATAATAATAATAATAATAATAATAATAATAATAATAATAAGAAGAAGAATCAGTAAGGCTTCACCATAGGAGAGAGAAGACTGTTGTTACTTTTGCTCAGCAGATACCATCACCCAGATGGCACCGTTTTGGAGCATATTGGCTCCTCATCAGTGGGTGGGTAGGTACCCTGGTGTTGCAATGATGACAACCCAGTTGCAAAGTATAAATCCACAATATGAGAGATGCCTGACAGTGTGGAGTAATTTAGATTATGGTATAGTGTAGGGCTAAAGCCTCAGGTTATGTAAATAGTTTAACTAATGTACAAGTTAGTGCATTTGCATCATTTCTGTACATAGCCAACTACATAAGTAGTTATAAATTGGCATCATTAAGTATATCTCACATTGTGAATACCTTCACGTTGCCATGATATTGCACTACCTCGAATAAGTAACGCTTCACCATAGGAGAAGACCATTTTTACTTATTCTCTGTCTGGGTGATGGTATACGCTGAGAATAAGTAACAATAGTCTTCTCCTATGGGGAAGCATTACATATTTGAGGTAGTGCAATATCATGGCAACTCATTATGAAGGTATTCACAATATGAGATATAGTTAATGATGCCAATTTATAACTATTTATGTACAGAAATGATGCAAATGCACTAACTTGTACATTAGTTAAACTATTTACGTAACCTGAGACTTTAGTCCTAAACTATACCATAATTAATAAATTAACATTAAGTAAATGAATAATTATGAATACTAACACTCTTGTAATGCCATCCTTATGACACAATCAGCCTGACATACTAAAACATTCTTAAACTAAGAATGTTTTGAATTAAAATTAAAATTCAAAACTTTCTTAGTGTGAGAGTATTAGAGAATATATAATGAAATGTAAACCACTTTCTTGGTGTGTGAGGCTGATGATGTTATAAGGAAATTATTACAAGAGTGTAAGTATTCATGGTTATCCATTTACTTAATGTTAATCTATTTAAATTTTAATTTTAATTACAGCCAGACCTGTCTTTAATGAACTTCCATATAGCAATATACCCGATAGTCCATATAGCGATATACCGATAGTCCATATACCAATTTCTATCAAGAATTTGAAAATGCACTACTGAAGGCGCATACTGAAAAAAATTATACTGAGAATAGAAACCAACCAACTTATAGATGCTGTTCTAGCTTTGCAGATGTGCATATCAGAGTTGGCAAAAGTGTGGAGTCAAGATGTGATAGAAACAACCATTAAGAATTGTTTTGCAAAAGCTAAAATGCTAATTAACACTGTTGATAGTGATGAACTATTACAAGATATTGAGCAATTTTGGGAAGAATTCCAAGTGAGAGGTTTGATCAGTGGAGAAATTGTTTTTGGCAAATTTTTAGGAGTTGATAATGATGTCATAGTAGCTGAATATCCAAGTGACTCTAACATTTTAGAGAGTATTCAAAGAACTAGTGACAATATCGACTATGAGTTGGATAAAAATAAGGGCAATTTAAGCCTTCCAATCATGAAATGTTGATAGCATTTGAAACTTTGTGGCAAGGCCTTCAGTGTGAAGAAAATGTGCCAGAAAATATATTTGAGTGTTTAAACAAATGTAAACATTTTTATTAACGACGTAGAGTAAAATCCACTGTACAACAAAAAAATAACCAAATATTTTATGAAATAATTCTTAAAAGTGTACTAATGTGTTATGTGCATCGTGTAAGTAGTTTCTTAATATGCATGTATTAATAAATTAATTGTTTTAAAATGTTACAAAATTTATTCATTCCTACTTATTTCTGATTTATTTCCCATCTTTTACTATATTTCTGAATGTTGAATTACAGTATTTTTCATTGTTGAAAAGGTCATATTTCTTTATAAGAAATTTCTGTTTAACGAATTTTTTCAAGTGAACAATCGATTTCATTATTAGAGGTCTGACTGTATTAATATTTTTAACTAAATTAATAAAATAATTAACAAAAATAATTTTATTAATGCAAAATTATTTAAAACTGTTATAATTTAATCTTTACCTGATGTTTGCTAATAGTTAGTTAACAATTCAACTAATCAATAATAGTTGAATTGTTAACTAATTTAAGACTAAATCTTAACAAAGAAATAAGAAATGTGTAATCAAATTGACAGTCAAGTCACATAATTTACCAGTTCTGCAGTCTTTGCAGTCACTGAAGAAGTGGTACAGGATGTTCCATAAGATGTCAGAAAATAATCTGTAATTCTTTTAAGAAATTGAAGGCAGATTATACTCCAAGCAGGTTTAAGTACTCATTATTTCACCAATTTGCAGTTCTTGATATACCTGTGTACCCTGCTGCTAAAAGAATAATCAGATTCAAGAAACAACTTTGACATTATATACTTACTTAGATTTAAGTTAGGCATTTGACACCCTTATTTATGAATGTTCAAACAGGAGAGATGGCATTACTGCAAGAATTAGATGGATCAAAGAATTGTAGGACAGCAATCTGATGTTAGTTATAAATGAATATTGTTCAGAGTAGACCAGAGTTACAAGTGGAATTTCTCAGGAACCTGTGCTGGGGCTCCTTCTGCTTCTGACTTGAACTGAAATTGGTGAATGAATACAGGCCATGTTGTCAGAATTTATAGATGATAAGAAAGTAGGTTAAATGATTTTGGAGATAAATATGATGGTTACACCACATGATGATGGTTACTACATGATGACAGTTAGACTGCATTCAGAATATTGTATTCAGATTTGTAGACCACACCTGAAAAAAGACAGAACTTCTAGAGAGGATTCAAAAAAGAGTAACCAGATTAGTGATGAGGATACATTGATGCATATATGAAGAGTGACTTAAAAGGTGTGGAATGCAAAGTTTGATACCAAGACATGTAAGAGAAGTCTGATGAGGTGCATAAAGCACTGAAGAGGTTCTTTAGTGCTTTATGCAGTCTGTTCACCCTTATAGGTGAACTAAGAACCACAGGACACAAATGTAAAATCTCAGGGAATAACAGAAGACTGGATCTGATGAAGTTTGCCTATGGGCAGTTGGTTGTCAAACACTGGAATAAGTTACCTCTGAGCTTGGCAAAGGAGTAAGTCTCACTAAATTCAAAGTAGAATTCAGTGGTTACTTTGTGGGAATGGGAACAGTATAGATTAAATATTCTGTTTTATTTCATTTTTATATTATTATTTTTTAAATTTTATTTAAAATGTTTTTTTTTGCTGATGCAGCAACCGTCTGCTTCTTTGCATCATTTTGCTAATACGGTTCTGGAATTACTGCTTTCAAAGTGCAGTATTCTGCATTTATCAATATTAATTCTGCATTTCAACTTTTTTGTCCATTTGCTTAGTTTACTAGATCTTCTTGAAATGATTAATGTTATTAATCGCTGCCCAGCTTTGTGTCATCAAACCTGAAATACCTACATCAGTATCAAAAAAATATTAAAAACATTAATGAACCCAGTGCTGAACCTTGTGATATCTTACTACAACATTAGTCAGAAGCAAGAGACATTTATAACTACCTTTGTCTCCCACTGCTTAACCATCCCTTTATCTACAGTACTAACTTAATGCCACATTTCTCCTTATGCAAGATTGTTCATATGGCACTATTAAAAGCATTATTGAAATCTTGATATAAGCTAAGTGTTCATATCCAAAATATTTTACCGTCAGAATTATTCTTTGCATCCAGTTCCTTTGCGACAGTCGACGAAGGTAAAGAAAGCCAACACAGGAGACTTCGGGAGACTTACTGGGTAAACTCGTTTCACGCTACCGCACTTTCTCCCTGCATTCTCGGTAAACAGATGGTGCATGCTATCGGTAGTGGCAGTAGAAGTAAAGAACAATGCATTAATTAGTTTTTTCTCATTATTAAAAGCAGATTATTGGAGTTCATGAGTGTAATGCCTTCACGCCTAAACATTTACTTACGAGTAGGGTACACTCTGCAGACTGCCTCAGTCTTAGTGTGTTTATCCTCTCTTCCTGCTGTTTTAAAATAGGAAAGACTGAGACTGAGGCAGTACCCCTAAGTAATTTCATCCCACTCATGAACTCCAATGATCTGCTTTTAATGAGAAAAAATTAATCAATACATCGTTATCGACTTCTGCTGCCACTACCGATAACACACACTATCTGTTTACTGAGAATGCAGGGAAAAACTGTGGTAGCGGGAAACTAGTTTGCCCGGTAAGTCTTCCGAAGTTTCCTATGGTTCTTATGTTGGCTTTCTTTACCTTAGCCCGACAATCTTATAATAGTCTATTAACCATGTATCATTTGATATTACAAGAGTACAAATGGGGTGAACTGTGTCATGATTTTTATCCCTCCTTTCTTTGGTTGGTTTACTATTTTAAATCTGCTGATCCTATTATTTCCCAGATGAAGTCAGTAAAACTGACTTGATCTGAATAAAGAGTAGAAAGCTTATGTCTTGTCCAAATGGTAGTCAAACCTTCTGTTCCCTAGCTAACACCATTGGCGACAATTGCTGTCATTCTGTACTAATTCTGTTACATTCTGATTGTTCTATTACATCTAGAGACGTTGGTGTATTATCATTTTACTTCAACTCTTTCACTGATGATCTTGGCAAATCTCCTTCTATCATAAAAAAACACATTCCATTTAGTGTTTTCCTTACTCTTCTGATAGAAGGCCATTAGAAGAATTCTGAACAACTTTGATGCCAAGATGTCTCCTGGTTCTGATGGCATTTCTTCCCTTGTTCTTATTTCTGTTGTTTCACTTTTTACGCTCTCTTATTTCACTTGCAATTTTTTGTCTGTGTTGAAATTTGCTGATATCCAGCCAGTTCATAAAAAGAGTGAAAAATCCCACCTTTCCAATTATTTTTGGCACTTACCTCAGCTCTTTCTAAAGTAAATCCATCAACCATTTACCATTTACTCTTAATACTATCATGAAGCCATCTGATTAACAATTACCAGTTGTGATCCACTGCCATCTTTGTTAGTCATTAGCATTAGCATTAGTAGAGGCATATGATGCAAGAAAGCGAGCTTATGCAGCATCAGCCAAAAAAAAAAAAAAAAAACCCCACTTCCATTTCACCCCTCCATTCGTTCCAAATACCTGTCCAGCTGAGCCTTAAATTTATTTAGGCTATCAACTTCCACAACAAGGGATGGAAGTCTGTTCCACCAACCAACTACCCACTGGCTAAAGGCAAATTTCCGTACATCTATCCTACATCTATCTTTCCTCAATTTGAATTTATACCTTCTCAGGTGATTATTCTGAGCAAGAGGAAGAATCCCATCAGCATTGAGCATGCTCAAACCATTCAAGGCTTTATACACCTCTATCAGATCACCTCGCCGGTGCCTAGTCTCCAGACACTGTAATTTGCAAAACTTAAGCCTTTCTTCGTAAGAGCAACCCTTTGTTCCATTCACTAATCATGTTGCCCTTCTCTGCACTCGTTCCAGAATAGTATCTTGCATTTAACAACAATAAATTTCATGTAGATGTTCTCAGCCCCATCTGCCCAATTTTTGTAAATCTTGTTGCAATAGCATATCCTGAATACTGTCATTAACAGCCCTACCAACTTCATGTCATTTGCAAACTTAGACATTAAGCCTGATATTAATTCATCAATATCATATTGAAAATAACAATGGATATAGCATTGATCTCTAAAGAAATCCACTGATAACAGAAGAACAATGACTGCTGGCTGATAACTGTTTTCTTCCAGTTAACAAACCCTTTATCTACCACAGTAACTTGTCCCCTAACGTCACACTGCTCTGATTTGTACAGCAGCTTTTCATGTGTAATGGAATCAAAATCCTGTCTGGAATATAAGTATGTGATGTCAAAATTATTTTTTGCATCAATGCTGTGCACTGACACAGTAACAAATGGATGCAAACCTCAAAGAAAGTTTTCCATCCATGCTGTGACGGCGGTATAGCTGCATTTCTGTCTGGATGGTCCTGCAGTACTTCTTTAACCCGTGACTCCATTATTTTTCCTTAGAAAAGGAGTCCAGCTAAAAGGCCTGTTAATTACTCACTCAACCCTTTGATCTGCCCTTTGTGAACTGGGGATATATTTACGTATCTGTAATCCATAGGGACCACTCCTGAACCCAAAGGTGATCTCATAATGATGTGTAAAATAAAACATTTACTGTGCAGTATGATATACCATTATTATAACCACAAAATTTCAGAAAAGAAATAACGTTTAAATCAATTTTGCCCAAGTTGTCAGATGTAGCATCCAGACAGATTTCAGGGTGAAAATTATGAACACGTGCAATATACATATATAATAAATAAATAAATCTGCAGCCATTATCAATCCACTGTAGGATAGAGGCCTCCTCAACAAATCATGTTAAGGAAAATGGCCATAATCAGCTACATTGGTCCAATATGGGTAGGCAGATCAACCATATTTAGCTGCCAGGAGCTTCAGTCCAAGTCTACTCAAAGAGTGTGTGCTATTGCACTCCCACTCCTTTTTTTTTTTTGAGATACTTAACATGTTCCGTATAAAACAACCGTTCTTCTAACATTAAACCTAAATATTTTGTTACCTTGGCATATCGAACAGCACTCCCCATCAGCTTCATAGCTGGAGCCCTATTCATACTCAATTTACCCTTTAGGAGCATCTGAACAGTCTTGTCCTTCGAAATCTGCAGCCTATATTTTGTCCAATTTTCCAAGATTTTCAATGCCTCATCGGCTTTGCTCTCAATAAATGATCTATCATTTCCTTTTATTAGAATAACTAAATCATCAGCATATGCTATTTTCGTTATACCAGACAATTCCATATTAAGATACTCATCAAAAACCATATTCCAGGCATAGGGGCCGACTACCGAACCTTGAGGACATCCTCTAGTAATTCTTTTAACAATCTGGTTATATTTTGTCTTAACAACTTTGGACAAATTTTATGGAAAAGTTGAAGCTTGCTTTTGAAATTTCTAAGGCTTTTGATTGTTGTAATATTTTCTAAACATGTTTCCATCTTATGGTTTGCTTTCTGCTTTTGCAGTTGGTAGCCAGTTTTTTCTTTGACTGCTGTGGGCAGTGGCTGATGGCTGCCTGTTTTCTAACTTCCCTTCTAAATTCCTCAAGATTCTGTTCTTTTTCCCAATCTTTTCTTCCTGTATAGACCTTCTTCCATTGACTGGAAATCCTATTCATAGTTTTGTTAATGATATTACCTCCCAGTTTGAGAAACCATGCCCTACAAAAACATTTGCAGCTTCTTGAATATCTACCACCAATTCCCTAAATGCTGATGTCTAGATAATTCTCCAGTGACGTGAAGAAAACTTAGTTACCTTTAATATTTTTAAAACTCAACCCTATCTTGTTTCTTTTTGAAAAGATTCTACTGTTGATATGCCCTCCTTCAATGACACCTAGATTTCTAGAGAAGATCACATATCTTTATAGAGAGAGAGAGAAAAATCTTTATTGTAACACAGAGATGACGATTACACAATAGTGTAGTTGCAACTACCCGTCACAGCACAGTGCTCAGTAGCCAGGAGTTAACAAAGTAATATAAAGGCAAGATTGCCTGAATAAATCAAAAGTATAAAATAATAATGAATAAGCTAATAAAGTATTAGAAAAAAAGTAAAGAAATAATTAAGTATACTAAACATCGAGTATACACACCCTTAGTTACAAAATACATAACACAAGAATATACATTGAATTGAATTGAGTAATAGAATGCATTGATTGCGGTCAGGTTATAATAGTGTAGCCTTGGCCACCCACCACAGAGTATTCTTTTTCTATATTGTCTATCCTGACTAAACTTGTTGAAATAAACAACAAATTCATGGTGCAAGAAGTTCAAAAGACAGCCTTCTGTCAGTAAAGTCATGGCAACAGTGTTTTGGGACAAAGATGGGGTCTTGCTTGTGGACTCCTTGTTCACAAGCAAGACCCCATCTTTGTCCACAATCAACTCAGATTGATATGTGAAAAAGTTGAAAGCCCTCATCCTTAGAGTTCGACCAGACAAAAACCTTATTGAGATTCTTCTTCTCCATGACAACGGATACCCCCACACCAGTCTGCGCTCGATGGAGGCCATTGCAAAACTGGGTTGCACTGTTTTTCCTCACCCCTCTCATAGACTGGACCTCACACCTTCCAACTTTTATCTCTTTGGCTCGCTGAAGGATGCACTCCATGGAATCATTTTGTGGACAATGACCAGCTCAAGCACAGTGTTCGCAAAGCCTTTCGGAGCAAGAGTAAGACTTTTACAGGATTGGAATGCGGCGTCTGACTCAGAGATAGTGGAAGTGCAAAAAATTGATGGTGACTTTGTGGAAAAATAACAGTGTTTACTAATGATTGAGGATTAATTGAGGTAAAAGGCATAGTTGTTGGAAATAAATTTTCTGAGGAAAAAAATAGGAGCCATTATTTTCGTATCGCTCCTCGTATTTTCTAATACATTGGCACTATGCAGATATCTCCATACACATCAGAAATCCCACAGATATCTGCTGCTTAGTTTCCCTCTTTCACAAAGAATTCAGTTACTGCACATTGATGAAATGATATACTGTTGGTTGCCATCTCCACATATTGCATGATGGGAACACAGGTGGTGCACATCTACCTGTTCAACAATGTTAGAGGAGATAATAGATTACACCAGTATATCTAGACATGTGTAATTGCTTGATGCCATTACTTTCAGTACAAACTTTTTGATTCCAAAACAGACACTTACTTGTATTAGTTGTAATTTATTATTATTTTTAATATTATGCAATTTTTTTTTTCTCTAGCTTCCACTTGTGGGATCAAAGTTTTTGTTTCTCAGTGGTGTTTTTTTTGCTGGTTGTTGTAATATTTTGTTTGGGTAAGTTTATATTTTCCTAAATTTTAATTTATTTATGCGTTAGTAAAGGTGTTATGTTTCAACACAGATATTGAAATAATTTAAAAATGAATGCTTTACTGAATTATGTATTTCTCTCTTGGGGAAGTTCTACTTCCTCAGTGATAGCTATAGGCATGGGCTTATACTCAGGTTAGAAATGATAGCATTATCTATGAGTTGATCTGAAATTATGAATATAATTTTTGATTGAATAACATCATCAAGAGGACTATTATTACAGATGTTTTGGGTCTTACTGAACCTTCATCAGGTGGTCTCAATTGGAAATTTTGTGTTAAAACATAAATAGATATGTGGAGTTTAAATGAACAGCCAAGCAGCATGTAGAAGGAAAACGTCCAGTTGAAAATAATGTGAATATTAAACTTCAATAACAAAGAAAAAGCAATAACCTTCATCTATATATGCACTTTAACAGTTTTTTTTTTAATCCTTCTTTAAATTTTTTTCAAACTAACCACTTTCATAACACCCCACGGAAGTTTGGACCAACAATCAGTTACTCACCCCATTTGTTTGCAGGTTGCTGTATAAGCTTGCTTTCTTGCATCATTAGCATTAGCATTAGCATTAGTAGAGGCATTTGATGCAAGAAAGCAAGCTTATGCAGCATCAGCCAAAAAAAAAAAAAAAGTAACATAAATAAATAAAAATAACCACTTCCACTTCACCCCTCTGTTCGTTCGAAATACCTGTCCAGCTGAGCCTTAAACTTATTTAGGCTATCAACTTCCACGACAAGGGATGGAAGTCTGTTCCACCCACCAACCACCCGCTGGCTAAAGGCAAATTTCCGTACATCTATCCTACATCTGTCTTTCCTCTATTTGAATTTATGCCCTCTCAGGTGATTTTTCTGAGCTAGAGGAAGAATCCCATCAGCATTGAGCATGCTCAAACCATTCAAGGCTTTGTACACCTCTATCAGATCACCCCGCTGGTGCCTAGTTTCCAGACACTGTAATTTGCAAAACTTAAGCCTTTCTTCGTAAGAGAACCCCTTTGTCCCATTCACCAATCTAGTTGCCCTTCTCTGTACTCGTTCCAGCAGCTCTACATCCTTCCTGAAATGAGGCCTCCAGGCCTGTATACAGTACTCTAGGTGTGGCCTGACCATTGCCTTATACAAGGGAATAATCACCTCCTTATCCCTGCTAGAAAAATTCCTATATATCATATGCCTCTACTAATGCTAATGCCTGAAAGTGCATTTTCACACACGTATCCTGCAGTCATTCTTTTCAGTTTAGCATTAGTAGAGGCATATGATACAAGAAAGAAAGCTTATACAGCATCAGTCAAAAAAACAAAAATCTTCCCAATTCACCCATCCACTCACTCCAAAAGTTGCTAAAACGAGTACAGAGAAGGCAACAAGATTGGTGAGAGGGACAAGGGGTGCGCTTATGAAGAAAGGCTTAAGTTCTGCAAGTTGCAGCATCTGGAGACTAGGCACCTGTGAGGTGATCTGATTGAGGTGTATAAGGCCTTGAATGGTTTGAGCAGGCAATGCTGATGAGATACTTCTGCTTGCTTAGACTAAGAACCCGAGGGGGCATAGATTCAAATTGAGGAAAGACAGTTGTAGAATAGACGTGCAGAAGTTTTCCTTTAGCCAACGGGTAGTTGATTGCTGGAACAAACTTCCATCTGTCATTGTGGAAGTTGATAGCTTAAATAAATTTAAGGCTGAACTAGACAAGCATTTGGAGTGACCGGATGGGTGAAATGTGAAGGTTTTTTTTTTTTTTTTACAACCAATGCTGTATATGCTTGCTTTCTTGCATCATATGTCTCAACTAATGCTAATAAGATGATGATTAGACCACATTTGGTATATTGTATTCAGGTCTGGTCACCATACCTAAAAGAAGTCATAGAACTTCTGGAGAGGCTTCAAAGCATGGCAATTAGTAATGGGTACAAATCAATGCACATATGAAGAACAGCTTAGAATGTGTGCAAAAATGTTTAAAAAAATAAACATCCTGGGGAAGATTGAGGTATATAATGAGCTGAAGGTGTTGAGTAAAATGAATGAGGAAGGTTCTCACTCATAGGTGAAGGAGAATAGACTGAAACCAGAAGAGACAAACATAAAATCTCAGGTAACAACAGAATACCGGATCTCATGAACTTCACCAATGTGCAATTGGTTGTCAAACATTGGAATAAGTTGCATCCCAGAATGGTAGAGGCAGTTAGCCTGGATAAATTCAAAGAGAATTGAACCTTTTACAGATGGGGAATAGTATAAATATTTTGGTTTATTTTATCATTATTTTATTTTATAATACTGTTATTTTATTTATTTATTTATTTTTTTTGGTTGAGGATTGTTTCCGCTCCTTGAATCACTTGGCCTTACTAATACTAATAGTTTGCTATATATATTCCATCTCACTTTCTCTGTGCATTGTTCATGCATCTTTCATCTCAAATCACTACTTGAGTGTTTCACGTCAGAGGAATATATTTTTTTCATTTGACGAATTTCAATGCTTTTCCTTCCTTTTGTGTTATCCCAACATAAGATTTACTAACAAATTGTGTTTGTTATTGTTCACTGTTAGTACAAAGTTATCCAATGTCTCTACCCCTGGTTGTCTGCTAAAGTGATTACTTTAACATCTGGGATTTTCTGCAGTGGTGAATATCACCCAAAACTACTATGGGGGCATCTCATCTCTTTCATTTAAGCTTTCCATACTTAACAGATTTGACTGTTCATTTGTCAACAGTGCATTTAAGTTAGCCAACTGTTTTGACTTGGACCCCAATGTGTGGCTCAACAATAAGGTATATGAAAGAGAATTTTGACTAATTCATTTCAAATTTCTAACTCCAGTGAACCTATCATTTCCAGATTTAAAATTACTTTTATTTTGTTTTTACTATTTTTTAAACATTTTAAATTTATTTTTAATCTTTTTATGCTTAATTTTATGTGTTATTTCTGGTGATGATATAATTTGATATTAATCCTCCTAACTTATTGATACCATGGTATTGCCCCTGATTTTATATTTATATTTATAGGTACACATACCTAAAACGTGAATATGTCAGCCAACAGTCCTCAGAACAGCCTGAATTCATTGTGGCCATGGACCCAGTGAGGTGTCAAAAGTATGCCACAGGGATGTTGGTATATTGTGACTCAGTTACTTACTGCAATGGTTGCAGATTGCTACTCCTTAGAGCTTTTTCTGCCTTATTCCACTGGTACTCAATTGGATTGAGGTCCAGTGTCTGGGCAAGCTACTGCAGGATGCTGAATTCACTATCGTTTTCCTGGAACCAGTTCTGTACAATTCTGGATTTGTGGAATGGTGCATTATCCTGTAGGAAGAACCCAAGATGAATACACTGAAGCCATGAAGGGATGTGCCTGGTTGGAAACAATTTTCAGGTTAAACTGTGGCATCCTGGTGCTTCACTGGTGCAACAGGATGCCCAATATGCACTATGAAAACACTATTTATACCACTATGCCGCCACTATCAGCTTGCATTTGATACCTGGTGAGGTGGATCCATGGGCTCATGCTGTTTTTGCTATGTTCTGGTCCTCTTCATCATCATGAAACAGCAGGAACTGGAATTCATTAGACCACACAATGTTTTTCCAGTCCTCCACCATCCAATGTTGGTGTTTCTGAGCCTAGTGTAATCACCTCCTTGTTTTTTGATGACAGTACTGGAACCTTGTTTGGTTGTTGGCTGCAATAACTCACCTTTGAAAATTTATGATGATTTGTGCACTCTGAAATGCCTCTTTGATTACCACTATTGTACTAGGTTGTTATTTAACTGATTGTAGCATTTCTGGTATCATGCACTAGTCTTGTCAGCTTCCATTGACTCCTTACATCAACAGACTCTGTCTGATCACAGATTTGCCATTGGATGGGTGTTATTTGATTACTGAACCAATCCTAATATACACCAGAGTAGTACTTGAAAAAGGTGCCTCCGTAGCCAGGTGGGTAAGAGCAGCAGTGTGTAGCACACGCTTCTTGATTAGACCGGGTTCGAGCCTGTGCCCACCAAATACGGAGGGTGCGGAAAGGTCAGGGAATGACCACAGCATATCCCCAGAGCAATATGGCCTTAGTTGCTAATGCTCCTAAAAAAAAAAAAAAAAAAAAAAAAAAAAAAAAGTACTTGAAAACTCCAGCAGGATTGCAGTTTCTGAGGTACTCATACCGGTGCATCTGGCACCAACATCATGCCACAGTCAAATTCATTATCCTTAAATCACATAAATCATTTGTCTTGCCTGTTCTCACACCACATTACACACATGTAGTGTGCAATTTGGAGTGAAGTGTACACATGTTCATACCATATGAACATGTGTACACTGCAATCCAAATTGCACTCAATGTATATATAACATGTATTAAATATATGTTAAATACAACATGAATGTAGAAATAATAAAGTAGAAAAATTTGGAAATAGTCTAGTGCAGTCTGTGTTTTTTGATAGACAGTATGGCTTTGTTTTTTGTTTTTCTTACTATATAATACAAGATATATCTTCCTTTTTTATTAGGCTATTAGACAGAATAGATAACGAAGTCACATTTTCTGCATTTTGCTTCTTAGTACGATCTTTTGAAGCTGTGGGAGCTGCAGCTTTTTGTACAGCAGCATGTACTATTATCTTAGACATGTTTCCAGATAACATAGGTACAGTGTTTGTAAGTTGATCTTTCCTTTTTATATTTTTTGGTTTGTAACTAACTACAGAATGTGGCACTAGAACTAGTGGTTTTTATTTTGCAATATTATTTGAACAAATTAACAAATTTTTGAAAAAATTACTTTATTTAACAGTATAAATAATACAATTTTAGTTCTTAAAAACTAAATTGGTTATGTTGTTAAGAGATTGCAATCTTCTCTTTTAATTCATTGACATTCACAGGACAATCATGAAATACTCTTTCCTTTAGACATTCCCACCATTTCAGTTAGTGTCACAAAAATCGCAGAGAATTGCATGAAAAAGGAAGGGAGGAGGAGGAGTTATGCTGTTAGTTAGGAAACACATAAAATCTAAAGCAGGGCATCCAGCTGACATAGGTGGCCAGTGCAACGTTGAGTCAGTTTGGTGTGACATAAACACTGGGAAAGCAAAAATGACAGTAGGAGTGTGTTATAGGCCTAATGACTCTGATGAGTACAATGAACAACTGTACAGAGAAATAGAGTGGGCCAGTAAATCAGAATCTCTTATAATGCGGGATTTTAACTTTCCAGATATTGACTGGAACATGTGGTCACTTGCACACTAGTAAGACTTGTGGATTTACTGGATGAATGTTTTCTTCAGCAGCACATTGGAGAGGCAACCAGAAGGAGTAATACTCTTGATCTCATTATTAGCAGTGAAACTTAACATTGACAAATGTAAAGTACTGCATATTGGTGGCAGTAACCCTAGAGAAGTGTACCAACTGTGTGATACTACATTCAAGATAGTGGAGAATGAAAAAAACCTGTTGGTAATTGTGATATGAAGTTTTCTGAGTAGTGTGGACAGGCTGTCAGAGCAGGTCATGGGGTCTTGTCAATGATATACAGGAATTTTGCCAGCAGGGATAAAGAGGTGATTATCTTTTTGTATAAGGCAATGATCAGGCCACACCTTGAGTACTGTGTACAGGTCTGGAGGCCTCATTTTAGGAAGGATGTGGAGTTGCTAGAATGAGTACAGAGAAGGGCAACAAGATTGGTGAGGGGTGCTCTTACCAAGAAAGGCTTAAGTTCTGCAAATTACAGTGTCTGAAGACTAGGCACCTGCGAGGTAATCTGATTGAGAAGTATAATAGATGTGCAGAAATTTGCCTATAGTCAGTGGGTAGTTGATTGCTGGGAACGAACTTCCATCTGTTGTTTTGGAAGTTGATAGCATAATTAAATTCAAGGAAGAACTGGACAAACGTTTGGAGCGAATAGATGGGTGAAATGGAAGTGCTTTTTTTTTTTTTTTGGCTAATGCTGTATAAGCTTGCTTTCTTGCATCATATGCCTCTTCTAATGCTAAAACTTGTACAGTTCAAAGACTCCATTCTTCTTCTTTCTTCTTCTTCTTGGTCCTTAGCTGGCAGCTGGGGGAGGCGGTTGGCCACGCAACCAGATAATTTGGGCAGATGGGCTAAGAAGTGGCAACTGAAGTTCAACCTTGACAAATGCAAAGTACTGCATATGGGTAGAAGTAACCCCAGAGAAATGTACCAACTGTGTGGTACCACACTTAAGGTGGTAGAAAATGAAAAAGACCTGGGAGTAATTGTGCAGTCAGATATGAAGTTTTCTGAGCAATGCAGACAGGCTCCTAGGGCAGGTCATGGGGTTTTGTCAATGATATATAGGAATTTTGCTAGCAGGGAAAAGGAGGTGATTGTCCCTCTGTATAAGGCAATGGTCAGGCCACGCCTTGAGTACTGCGTACAGGTCTGGAGGCCTCATTTTAGGAAGGATGTAGATTTGCTTGAGCGTGTACAGAGAAGAGCAACACAATTGGTGAGGGGAATGAAGGGATTCTCTTACCAAGAGAGGCTTAAGTTCTGCAAATTGCAGTGGCTGGAGACTAGGCACCTGCGCGGTGATCTGATTGAGGTCTATAAGGCCTTGAATGGGTTGGCATCATGGTGGCAAGCAAAACAGTGGGAAAGCAGTGATTGACAAATTGACTCCCATATTTCAACAAATCAACAGGAACAAAGCAGTGAATGGCACCCCACTGCTTTATCCCACCCATTGTCCTCCTAGGGTGTTTTTCCCCACATTTGCCACTGTTTTTAAATTGGGAACTCATTTTCCCATTTTAAAACAGCAGGATGGAGGGATGCCGACCGGGCTAGCTGGGTGGGTAAAGTGCCTGCCTGGCAACTCAAAGGTTGCGGGTTCGAATCCTGCCTCGGGCTTGGATCAAAGTAGAAAATGCAAAAACCTTGGGAGGTGCAATATGGCCACAGAAGCCAATGCGCCAACAACTAACAAAATAAAAAAATAAATAAATAAAATAAAAAAAGATGGAGGGATAAACACCCTACCTAAGCTAACCCCCCCCTCCTTGACGACACAAAACAATCAGAAAAGGGAGGTGCCTTCACCTGTCAATTATCGCTGTCTTCCTCACTTTCATCGAACTACCTGCCGGTGTATACTATAACTTATAGCATAACCCCTCCTCCCTTCCTATCCTGTCTATCCTTTCTATACACATTGTACTCCCAAATTCCATTTGTGCATTCCTTATATCTGTGACACCACGTCTCTCATATCCCAACAGTATCTGCCTTTGATGTTTTGGTCTTCCGACGAGGCTAGTGAAAGCCAGATGTGTTCAGAACTGTTAAGTCAATTTTTTTTTTTATTTATTGATTTTAAATTATTGTTTTTGAATAACTTTTGATTTAAATATAGTAGTATAGTATTTTTTTGCTTTCCCGGTGTTTATGTCACACCAAACTGACTCAACATTGCACTGTCCATCCATGTCAACTGGATGCACTTCCTTAGATTTTCTGTGTTTCTTTACAAATTGCATAACCCCTTTTTGTACACATTGTACTCCCCAAATTTCATTTCTGCATTCCTTATATCTGTGTGACACCACATCTCTGATATGGCTTTAAAAGGTTTTTCTAGGTGGCCACCCTCCATATTTATAGACTCTTAGATGGTCAACTAAACCATTACTGTTGGCAGTGCCCTGGGGGGGGAGTTATCCAGATTACTTAATGAACATAAGGTGTGATCAAAAGCTTTGGGAACTGACTTTGTATCATGAAATTGCAGTGCTAGTGTGACGTTGCAAGTAAAGCATTGCGACATGTTCACTGGCTCATCTAGATTTTTAGTGTTCTTATTAATTTATTATTAATTTATCAATTTTATTATTAATTTATTATTTATTTAATAATTAATTTATTCTTATTATTTATTCAATAATTAATTTATTCTTAATATTAATTTTATTAATTTATTAATCAATCATTTATTTATTTTCAAGAAAGTTTGCAACAAGTGATTTTGCCCTGCAGTGAATTTGCATCAACTTTTGTTTGAAGTTAGAAATGCAACAGAATCCCACGGAATGCCAAAACCATCTCTTTTTTCTGTGATTTTCAAACTTTAAAGATCATTTTTCTGTTTAAGATGATCCTTGCTCTGGTAACCCTTCAACTTCAAAAGCCAGTGATTCTTTTGCTTGTTCATGATCTGTTTATGAGTGATCAATGTTTAATTATTTACAAAATGTCTGGTGAGACTGGTGTGACCTATATGACATTTGTTTCTTCCCTAAATTTATTTCTATGAATAATTGTCCGTAAGAAAATTTTTATGAATCTCTAAATTAATTATTACCCACCCTATGTAAATTGCCCCTTCTGCAGAAGTGAACTGCACCTCAACTTCACCAATGTTATTTCCGCTGTAAACTCCTGCCATTATGGTTATTGCTGGATGAAGATATAATCTCCATCTACTGAGACAATATAGAGTTATTGTGTATATATACAGCTTGGTTTTGGAAAGAGAATATCTTGTTTAACTAAATTGATTGGCCATTTTCAAAGAGTCTTTTGTGAGTGACTCTTTCAAAATGGCCAATAAATTTAGATAAACAAGATTTTCTCTTTACAAAACCATGCCGTGTTTCCTTTAATAAATTAATTATAAATTAATTTCTGAGATAAAGCATTTTCCCAGTCCTACTGGAACATATTGGGATTACAGGTAAGGTCTTTAGCTGGATCACAGGGTAATCCATATAAAACTACAGAATAGGCAGTAGAGCAATATGATTAAAGGTTACACCTAAGATTGAGCTAAAGCTCAAAGTGGAGTCTCTCAAGAATCAGTTCAGTACTGAGACCACCACTGTTTCTGTTTTTGTTTATGTAATTTTGAATATTAAGCAGGTCTGAAGGCTTCATTTCAGGATTGATTTCAACTTTCTTGAATGGGTATAAAGAAGGTTTGTTTGTTTGTTATTTAGTTTTTAGGAGCATTAGCAACTAAGGCCATATTGCTCCGGGAATATGCTGTGGTCATTCCCTGACCTTTCCGCATCCTCCGTATTTAGTGGTGATGGGCTCGAACCCCAGTCTAATCAAGAAGTGTGTGCTATGCACTGCAACTCCTTCCCACCTGGCTACGGAGGCGCCATATAAAGAAGGATAACAAGACTAATTGTAAGGCTGGAGCATAATGGAGTGGGAGGAAAACTAGTGGATTAGCATTAGCATTAGCATTAGTAGAGGCATTTGATGCAAGAAAGCAAGCTTATGCAGCATCAGCCAAAAAAAAAAAACCCACTTCCACTTCACCCCTCTGTTCGTTCAAAATACCTGTCCAGCTGAGCCTTAAACTTATTTAGGCTATCAACCTCCACTACAAGGGATGGAAGTCTGTTCCACCAACCAACCACCCGCTGGCTAAAGGCAAATTTCCGCACGTCTATCCTACATCTGTCTTTCCTCAATTTGAATTTATGCCCTCTCAGGTGATTATTCTGAGCTAGAGGAAGAATCCCATCAGCATTGAGCATGCTCAAACCATTCAAGGCTTTATACACCTCTGTCAGATCACCTCGCTGGTGATCTGATAGAGGTCCATTCACCAATCTTGTCGCCCTTCTCTGTACTCATTCCAGCAGCTCTACATCCTTCTTGAAATGAGGCTTCCAGACCTGTATACAGTACTCTAGGCGTGGCCTGACCATTGCCTTTTACAAGGAATCACCTCCTTATCCCTGCTGGAAAAATTCCTGTATATCATTGCAAATACTCCATGAGCTACTCTTGCAGCCCGTCTGCACTGCTCAGAGAACTTCATATCTGCCTGCACAACCACCTCCAAGTCCCTTTCCTTCTCTACCACTGTCAGTGTAGTACCACAGAGTTGATACGTTGCTCTGGGGTTGCTGTTTCCCATGTGTAGTACTTTACATTTGTCAATGTTAAACTTCATTTGCCACCTCTCAGCCCATCTGCTCAACCTTTCCAGATCCTGTTGCAGCAGCATAGTGTAAGTAGTGTCCTTGACAACCCTGCCAACCTTTGTATCGTCTGCAAACTTGGACATTAAGCTTGATATACCATCATCAATATCATTTATAAATAGAGAAAACAATAATGGACCCAACACTGAGTTACAGTATACAGTACTGTATACTGTAACTCAGTTATTAGTGGAGTCCTGAGGGACTCCACTAATAACATTAGTCCACGATGAGCAGTGTCCATTGATTACCACTCTCTGTCTTCTTCCCCTCAACCACCCCTTTATCCATAGCAGCAATTTGCCTCCAGTGTCACACTGCTCCAATTTGTGTAGCAGTCTTCCATGTGCAACAGTATCAAAAGCCTTTCTAAGATCCAAGTATATAATATCAAAGCTATTCCCTGCATCCAGTTCTTTTGTGACTGCATCATAGTATCCAATCAAATTGGCCAGGCAAGACTTCCCCTTAACAAAACCATGCTGTGTCCGAGCTATAACTGAAGTCTTGTCTAAATGATCCAGCAGTGCTTCTTTAACCAGTGCCTCCATTAATTTTCCTGGAACAGAAGTTAAGCTCACAGGTCTATAATTACTTGTGTCAGCCTTTGATCCTCCTTTGTGAATTGGGGTCACATTTGCACATTTCCAGTCTATGGGTACCTCCCCTGAGTCCAAGTAAGCTCTCATAATTATGGCTAAGGGTTTGCTTACTTCCTTTGCTGCCTCCTTTAATATAACTGGATAGATCCCATCCACCCCGGGTGCCTTTCTTGTGTTTATCTTCAACAGTTTCTCCTCCACTTTACTCCCAGTTATATCAAGATTCTGTAGCTTACTGCTAGAGTTGAATACACCTCTGGCATTCCCCTCGCTGAATAACTCCTCATGTGTGAATGTTGATGCAAAATATTCATTTAGTTTGTTAGCTACCTGAGCAGGATCATCAACAGTTGACCCATCAATATCAAGTGGACCAATCTGATTCATCCCCTTCCTTCTAGAGTTTACATAAGTAAAGAACTCTTTGCTGTTTTTCTTTGCATCCCTTGCCAAGGATTTCTCGTAATCTGCCTTAGCCTGCCTAACCGCCTTTGCATATCAACTTGTATCTATCATAGGCTTCTGTGTCATGTGTTAATTTTTAAGTATCCCATGCATTTTTCTTCTCTGCCATATGCCTCATTAGTTCATCTGACATCCATTTTGGCCTAAACCTTGAACAATATTTCTTAGTTGGTATGTAAAGCCTAGTAGCTTCCAAGATAAATTCTTTGAATGCTTCCCATTTTGAATTTGCCGTTGGTAACATCATCAGTTGGTCTCACTGTATAGAATTAAATACTGTCTCAGTCCATCGTAGTCGCCTTTACGGAAGCAATAACCTTTCCCTTTACCCCTAATGGTAGTTACCTCTTTGAGTAAATCCCACTTCAGCACACTGTGATCACTGCCACCTAGTGGTTAATTTATCTGCGGATTCTTAATGCATGAAGAATCACTGCTGATAATCAAATCAAGAGTATTACTCCCTCTAGTTGCCTCCCGAACATGCTGATGTAGAAAACAATCATCCAATAAATCCACAAAAGCCCTGCTAGTGTGTGAGTGACCAGCCCCCAAATTCCAGTCAATATCTGGGAAATTAAAATCTCCCATTATAAGACTCTTTGATTTACTGGCCCACTCTATTTCCCTGTACAGTTTCTTATTATACTCATCAGAGTCATTAGGCCTACAGCACACTGCTACTCTCAATTTTGATCTCCCAATGCTTATGTCACACCAAACTGACTCAACACTGCACTGTCCAGCGATGTCGACTGGCTTCACTTCCTTGGTTTTTATGTGTTTCTTAACTAATAGCATAACCCCTCCCCCCTTCCTATCCTGTGTATCCTTTCTATAGACGTTGTACTCCCCAAATTCCAGTTCTGCATCCCTTATATCTGTGTGACACCACGTCTCTGATATCCCAAGAATATCTGCCTTTGATGTTTTGAGCAATACCTCAAATTCATCAAATTTATTTACTAAACTCCTAGCATTGGTGTACACGCAAGTATACCTGCACCTGTTTCTATTCTTAGCTACCCTAACACTGCCTCGATAGCATCAGCAGGGATAAGGAGGTGATTATTCCATTGTATAAGGCGATGGTCAGGCCACACCTAGAGTACTGTATACAGGTCTGGAGGCCTCATTTCAAGAAGGGTGTAGAGCTGCTGGAACGAGTACAGAGAAGGGCAACAAGATTAGTGAATGGAACAAAGGGGTGCTCTTACGAAGAAAGGCTTAAGTTTTGCAAATTACAGTGTCTGGAGACTAGGCACCAGCTAGGTGATCTGATAGAGGTGTATAAAGCCTTGAATGGTTTAAGCATGCTCAATGCTGACGGGATTCTTCCTCTAGCTCAGAAAAATCACCTGAGAGGGCATAAATTCAAATTGAGGAAAGACAGATGTAGGATAGACGTGCGGAAATTTGCCTTTAGCCAGCGGGTGGTTGGTTGGTGGAACAGACTTCCATCCCTTGTGGTGGAGGTTGATAGCCTAAATAAGTTTAAGGCTCAGCTGGACAGGTATTTTGAACGAACAGAGGGGTGAAGTGGAAGTGGGTTTTTTTTTTTTTTTTTTGGCTGATGCTGCATAACCTTGCTTTCTTGCATCGAATGCCTCTACTAATCATCATCATCATCAGCCATTTTCAATCCACTGCAGGATGAAGGCCTCTCCAGCAACTTTCCAGTTCCTTCTGTTTTGAGCACTGGCCATCCATTTACTACTCAAAAACTCATGAATTTCATCTATCCATCTCCGCCTTTGTCTTCCAGGTTTTCTTCTAGCTCCTCTTGGGTACCATTCTGTTATTTTCTTAGTCCATCTGTCATCATGTCTTCTAGCTATGTGTCCTGCCCAAGACCATTTTAGTTCTTTAGTTTTGATAAGAATGTCCTTTACTTGAGTTTGTTGCCTAATCCATGTGTTTCTCTTCTTATCTAACAGTCTGATTCCCAATATAATTCGTTCCATTCTTCGCTGTGTAGTTCTTAGCTTCTCTTCCATTCTTTTGGTGAGTGCCCAAGTTTCACTTCCATAAGTCATGGTGGGGAGTATACATTGATTCATTATTTTACGTTTCAGACAAACTGGGATATTGCTCTTCAGTATGTGACTATATTTCCTGAATGCTATCCATCCAAAATTTATTCTTCTCTTGACTTCCAGCCATTTATCATTATTACAGCTAATAACATGTCCCAGATAAGTATATGACTCCACCTTTTCAATTACTGCTCCTTCAATCATTATTTCCCTTTCCGTGGCATACTTGTTCATCATTACTTTTGTTTTAGCCATATTCATCTTTAGTCCAAAATCCTTACTAACTGTGCATAACTGATTAAGATTTTCCTCTAATTCTTTGGGATCGTGGCTTATGACCACAATGTCATCTGCAAATCGTAAATGGTTTAGGTACTCTCCGTTCACATTGACTCCTTTCTGCGACCAGTCTAATCTTCTGATAGCTTCCTCAAGGGCAGCAGTAAACAGCTTCGGAGATATTGTGTCTCCTTGTCGAACTCCTTTCTCGATTTTAAATTTCCTACTGTCTTTGTCTAGTCTAATAAAGGATGTAGCACTCTCATATATTTTCTTCAAAATCATAATATATGGAGTATCTATGCCTTGTCTTTCCAGTGCCCCAAACATTGCCTTATGCTGTATGGAGTCAAATGCCTTTTCATAATCCACAAATGCCAGGCATAATGGTGTTTTATATTCATTTGCTTTCTCCATTAGCTGTGATATTATGTGAAGGTGATCCATAGTTGAGAATCCTGTCCTCTACTAATGCTAATGCTAAAAACCCATGTGTTTACCGCAATGGCTCCCAGCAGTCTCTGAAATATCATGCATCTTGTTTTTCAGGCTTGTGCTCATTCTAATAGAAGCAGTGCAAGAATCTCTTTCACCTCTGCCAGTGGCTACTGTCAATCAATTGGTCTTTGTCTCCCCCCAAGTTAGCAGTTTTCCGACCCACCTAACACTGTCTCGATAGCATTAGCAAATATTCTTGCACCCTTTCTATTTAAGTGTATCCCATCCCTGTAGAAGCAATCTCTCCTGTTAACAAGTACAGTCCAGGCTGAAAAAACTTCTACCCCTTGAGCCTTGCACAATCTTTCCAGGGCTGAATTGATCGACAAGGCTCTCATCATATACTCCCTCCTATCGTGTCTGGGCAGAATTGCAGACACTTTCAAATTCAACCCTAATTCTCAGCTTTTGTTCAACAGTGACCGGTACTTGTTAAGTAATTCTGCCGGTCTCCTACTCTTAATGTCATTAGTGCCAACGTGTACAACTATATCACCTTTTGTGCCCTTAAAAGATGATATTCGCTCTACAACGTCATCAACCTTTGCCCCTGGCAGACATACCCTGGTCCTGTTCCACCTATCCTTTTTACCAAACATGTTACCCGTTTCCCTGACAATAGAGTCACCAACAACTACTAGTTTCTTCGGGACCAGCGCATTCTGCCTTGGGGGTTGCCTCTGTGTCACGTGATGCCCAAGTGCAAGCTCTGACATTGATGTGGGCAGCTGAGAGCTTGATGGGCCCCTCAATTTAGTTTCTTCGAGGGCATCCCCCCTGTCATCTGCCGCTGACATGGACATTGTGAAAAAGACCTGAAATAGGAATCTCAGTCCCCGAACTGGGAAAGGCAGCCAGGCTGGTGAGTCTATTTGCTTCAATGCCTATGCTAGTTCTGGATGCAAAGGGATATTCTTACAGGAAAAGACTACTTCTGTAAACTGAAAAGTTTGGATATTATTGTCGGGGTGGGAGGGATTTGATTGAGGTATTGGTAAATGATAAAAGTAAGCAAGCTTATACAGCATCACTGAAAAAAAACTTCCCACATCACCTCTCCATCCCCTCTAATAATTTCAAGCTACACATTTTCTTGACACCAGATGGAAGTTTGTCCCAACAATCAGCTATCCTCTAGTTGAAAGCAAATTTCCACACATCTGTCTTGCAACCATGCTTGCCTAGCTTGCTTAGCATTTAGCTTATGCAATCCATTCAGAGCCATAAACATCTCAGTCAGTTCTTGTTGCAAATGCCTAGTTTCTAGATACCAGTTTCTGAACTGAAGTTTGTAATCTTAGGTGAAATCTTGGAAAGAATATTCTTTTGTTCCCCACACTGATCCCGTTAATTATTTCTGTGCTCATTCCAACAGATCCATATGCTTTCTAAAATGAAGCTTCCAGACCTATATGCAATACTCAAGATTTCCTTATACAGAGGAATGATTTCTTTCTTTTACCTGCTGGAAAAATTCCTGTATATCATTGAAAAACCTTGTGATTTATCCTAGCAGCTTGTCTGCATTGTTCAGAAAACTTCATGTCTGACTACGTAATTATTCCCAGGTCCTTTTTATTCTCTACTACCTTTGGTATGGTAGCATAGACCAACCTGGAAATTACTGATACCCATAAATCTGGGATCACTGATACCTATATGCTGTCCCCTGAATTTATCAACATTAAACTTCGGTTGCCACTTTTTAGCCCATTTCCCTAATTTTTCCAGATCTTATTGCAGCAATATGTCCTGATTATTATCATTTTCAGGTTGTTGTTTACTACTCTAATTTATACCCTAATCTGTATAAAAGTTTAATAAATTTGATATACTCGATTACTCTATTATATCTATTGGAATGAGCAGCAGCCTAGAAAACAAGACGCAGGATATTTCAGAGACTGCTGGGAGTCATTGTGGTACAAGTAAACACATGGGTTGTGTTAGGGTAGCTAAGAATAGGAACAGGTGCATGTATACTTGCGTGTACACCAATGCTAGGAGTTTGGTATATAAATTTGAAGAATTTGAGGTATTGCTCAAAGCATCAAAGGCAGATATCGTTGGGATATCAGAGACATGGTGTCACACAGATATAAGGAATACAGAACTGGAATTTGGGGAGTACAACGTCTACAGAAAGGATAGACAGGATAGGAAGGGAGGAGGGGTTATGCTATTAGTTAAGAAACATATAAAATCCAAGGAAGTGAAGCCAGTCAACATTGCTGGACAGTGCAGTGTCGAGTCAGTTTGGTGTGACATAAGCACTGGGAGATCAAAATTGAGAGTAGGAGTGTGCTATAGGCCTAATGACTCTGATGAGACGAGGCTACTAGTGATGGTCGTGTTCAAAGCCGCTAAGTGGATTTTTCTTATTTATTGATTTGAAATTATTGTTTTTCTAAAACTTTTGATTTAAATTTAGTAGTATAACATTATTTTGTGATTTTTTGATTAATTTGGTGTATTTATTCTTTACTCGGCCTTGTAAAAGTATCGGTAAGGGTTTCCACGTGTTCGTAACTACCGCTACCGTTAGTAACTTCCCGCCATTGTGATACCGTACTAGATATACCGTAGGTTATATACCGTACTAGATAGCGTTAGTTGAACTTCGTTAGCAGTTAAATTGTACGTTTAAATAAATACATATAATGACTTAGATTACAAACGTAATATAATTAATAACATAACATAATTAATTAATAAATTAATAGAATCATGACTCAGACCAGAGCAGCAAAGCAAAAGGCTCAAGCTAATGGAAGTGCTGTGGCTCAGAGCAGAACTGAGGGGGGGGCAGTTGTCCTCTGACTCACAGCCTTATAAAATGCACTGTTTGCTTGATGTTTGCAGAGCAATCGGGTACGGGACATGATACTGCCAAGGGGGATGTCTTTGTGTGTGCGCGATGCAAGGAGTGTATCGATATCAGGCAACAACTCGGCGTTCTTATGGGCCTATATGAGAGCTTGAAGGACAGGGTGGATGCCCTCGAAGAAACTAAATTGAGGGGCCCATCAAGCTCTCAGCTGCCCACATCAACGCCAGAGCTTGCACTTGGGCATCGCGGGACACAGAGACAACCCCTAAGGCAGAATGCGCTGGTCCCGAAGGAACTAGTAGTTGTTGGTGACTCTATTGTCAGGGAAACGGGGAACATGCTTTGTAAAAAAGATAGGTGGAACAGGACCAGGGTATGTCTGCCAGGGGCAAAGGTTGATGACGTTGTAGAGCGAATATCATCTTTTAAGGGCACAAAAGGTGATATAGTTGTACACGTTGGCACTAATGATATTAAGAGTAGGAGACCGGCAGAATTACTTAACAAGTACAGGTCACTGTTGAACAAAAGCCGAGAATTAGGGTTGAATTTGAAAGTGTCTGCAATTCTGCCCAGACACGATAGGAGGGAGTATATGATGAGAGCCTTGTCGATCAATTCGGCCCTGGAAAGATTGTGCAAGGCTCAAGGGGTAGAATTTTTTTCAGCCTGGACTGTACTTGTTAACAGGAGAGATTGCTTCTACAGGGATGGGACACACTTAAATAGAAAGGGTGCAAGAATATTTGCTGATGCTATCAAGGCAGTGTTAGGTGGGTCGGAAAACTGCTAGCTTGGGGGGAGACAAAGACCAATAGATTGACAGTAGCCACTGGCAGAGGTGAAAGAGATTCTTGCACTGCTTCTATTAGAATGAGCAGAAGCCTGAAAAACAAGATGCATGGTATTTCAGAGACTGCTGGGAGCCATTGCAGTACAAGTAAACACATGGGTTGTGTTAGGGTAGCTAAGAATAGAAACAGGTGCAGGTATACTTGCGTGTACACCAATGCTAGGAGTTTAGTAAATAAATTTGATGAATTTGAGGTATTGCTGAAAACATCGAAGGCAGATATTGTTGGGATATCAGAGACGTGGTGTCACACAGATATAAGGGATGCAGAACTGCAATTTGGGGAGTACAACGTCTACAGAAAGGATAGACAGGATAGGAAGGGGGGAGGGGTTATGCTATTAGTTAAGAAACACATAAAAACCAAGGAAGTGAAGCCAGTCGACATTGCTGGACAGTGCAGTGTGGAGTCAGTTTGGTGTGACATAAGCATTGGGAGATCAAAATTGAGAGTAGGAGTGTGCTATAGGCCTAATGACTCTGATGAGTATAATAAGGAACTGTACAGGGAAATAGAGTGGGCCAGTAAATCAGAGAGTCTTATAATGGGAGATTTTAATTTCCCAGATATTGACTGGAATTTGGGGGCTGGTTACTCACACACTAGCAGGGCTTTTGTGGATTTATTGGATGATTGTTTTCTGCATGAGCATGTTCGGGAGGCAACTAGAGGGAGTAATACTCTTGATTTGATTATCAGCAGTGATTCCTCATGCATTGGGAATCTGCAGATAAATGAGCCACTGGGTGGCAGTGATCACAGTGTGCTGTAGTGGGATTTACTCAAAGAGGTAACTACCATTAGGGGTAAAGGGAAGGGATATTGCTTCCGTAAAGGCGACTACGATGGACTGAGACAGTATTTAAATTCTATACAGTGGGACCAACTGATGATGTTACCAACAGCAAATTCAAAATGGGAAGCATTCAAAGAACTTATCTTGGAAGCTACTAGGCTTTACATACCAACTAAGAAATATTGTTCAAGGTTTAGGCCAAAATGGATGACAGATGAACTAATGAGGCATATGGCAGAGAAGAAAAATGCATGGGATACATACAAATTAACACATGACACAGAAGCCTATGATAGATACAAGTTGATATGCAACCAAGTTACAAAGGAGGTTAGGCAGGTGAAGGCAGATTACGAGAAATCCTTGGCAAGGGATGCAAAGAAAAACAGCAAAGAGTTCTTTACTTATGTAAACTCTAGAAGGAAGGGGATGAATCAGATTGGTCCACTTGATATTGATGGGTCAAGTGTTGATGATCCTGCTCAGGTAGCTAACAAACTAAATGAATATTTTGCATCGACATTCACACATGAGGAGTTATTCAGCGAGGGGAATGCCAGAGGTGTATTCAACTCTAGCAGTAAGCCACAGAATCTTGAAATAACTGGGAGTAAAGTGGAGGAGAAACTGTTGAAGATAAACACAAGAAAGGCACCCGGGGTGGATGGGATCTATCCAGTTATATTAAAGGAGGCAGCAAAGGAAGTAAGCAAACCCCTAGCCATAATTATGAGAGCTTCCTTGGACTCAGGGGAGGTACCCATAGACTGCAAATGTGCAAATGTGACCCCAATTCACAAAGGAGGATCAAAGGCTGACACAAGTAATTATAAACCTGTGAGCCTAACTTCTGTTCCAGGAAAAGTAATGGAGGCACTGGTTAAAGAAGCACTGCAGGATCATTTAGACAAGACTTCAGTTATAGCTCAGACACAGCATGGTTTTGTTAAGGGGAAGTCTTGCCTGACCAACTTGATTGGATACTATGATGCAGTCACAAAAGAACTGGATGCAGGGAATAACTTTGATATTATATACTTGGATCTTAGAAAGGCTTTTGATACTGTTGCACATGGAAGACTGCTACACAAATTGGAGCAGTGTGACATTGGAGGCAAATTGCTGCTATGGATAAAGGGGTGGTTGAGGGGGAGAAGACAGAGAGTGGTAATCAATGGACACTGCTCATCGTGGATTGATGTTATTAGTGGAGTCCCTCAGGGCTCAGTGTTGGGTCCATTATTGTTTTCTGTATTTATAAATGATATTGATGATGGTATATCGGGCTTAATGTCCAAGTTTGCAGACGATACAAAGGTTGGCAGGGTTGTCAAGGACACTACTGACACTATGCTGCTGCAACAGGATCTGGAAAGGTTGAGCAGATGGGCTGAGATGTGGCAAATGAAGTTTAACATTGACAAATGTAAAGTACTACACATGGGAAACAGCAACCCCAGAGCAATGTATCAACTCTGTGGTACTACACTGACAGTGGTAGAGAATGAAAGGGACTTGGGGGTGGTTGTGCAGGCAGATATGAAGTTCTCTGAGCAGTGCAGACGGGCTGCAAGAGTAGCTCATGGAGTATTGTCAATGATATACAGGAATTTTTCCAGCAGGGATAAGGAGGTGATTATTCCATTGTATAAGGCGATGGTCAGGCCACACCTAGAGTACTGTATACAGGTCTGGAGGCCTCATTTCAAGAAGGATGTAGAGCTGCTGGAACGAGTACAGAGAAGGGCAACAAGATTAGTGTATGGAACAAAGGGGTGCTCTTACAAAGAAAGGCTTAAGTTTTGCAAATTACAGTGTCTGGAGACTAGGCACCAGCGAGGTGATCTGATAGAGGTGTATAAATCCTTGAATGGTTTAAGCATGCTCAATGCTGATGGGATTCTTCCTCTAGCTCAGAAAAATCACCTGAGAGGGCATAAATTCAAATTGAGGAAAGACAGATGTAGGATAGACGTGCGGAAATTTGCCTTTAGCCAGCGGGTGGTTGGTTGGTGGAACAGACTTCCATCCCTTGTGGTGGAGGTTGATAGCCTAAATAAGTTTAAGGCTCAGCTGGACAGGTATTTTGAACGAACAGAGGGGTGAAGTGGAAGTGGGTTTTATTTTTTTTTTTTGGCTGATGCTGCATAAGCTTACTTTCTTGCATCAAATGCCTCTACTAATGCTAATGCTAATGCGAAACTGTACAGGGAAATAGAGTGGGCCAGTAAATCAGAGAGTCTTATAATGGGGGATTTTAATTTCCCAGATATTGACTGGAATTTGTGGGTTGGTCACTCGCACAGTAGCAAGGCTTTTGTGGATTTATTGGATGATTGTTTTCTACATCAGCATGTTCGTGAGGCAACAAGAGGGAGCAATACTCTTGATCTGATTATCAGTAGTGATTCTTCATGCATTAAGAATCTGCATAAAGGACCCACTAGGTGACAGTGATCACAGTGTGCTGAAGTGGGATTTACTCAAAGCGGTAACTACCATCAAGGGTAAGAGGGAAGGGTTTTTGCTTTTGTAAAGGCGACTACGATGGTCTGAGACAGTATTTAAATTCTATACAGTGGGACCAACTGATGATGTTACCAACAGCAAATTCAAAATGGGAAGTATTCAAAGAATTAATCTTGGAATCTACTAGGCTTTACATACCAACTAAGAAATATTGTTCAAGGTTTAGGCCTAAATGGATGTCAAATGAACTAATGAGACATATGGCAGAGAAGAAAAATGCATGGGATACATATAAATTAATGGGTGACATGGAAGCCTATGATAGATATTAGCTGGTCTGTAATCAAGTCACAAAGGAGATTAGGCAGGCAAAGGCAGGTTATGAGAAATCCTTGGAAAGGATGCAAAGAAAAACAGAAAAGTGTTCTTTACCTATGTAAACTCTACAAGGAAAGGGATGAATCAGATTGGTCCACTGGATATTGATGGTTCAACAGTTGAGGATCCTGCTCAGGTAGCTAACAAACTAAATGAGTATTTTGCATCTACATTCACACATGAGGAGTTATTCAGGAAGGGGAATGCCAGAGGTGAAGTAAACTCTGGCAGTGAGGTAGATGATTTTGTAATAACTGAGAGGAAAGCGGAGAAGAAATTGTTCAGGATAAACATAAAAAAGGCACCTGAGGTGGGTGGGATCTATCCAGTTATATTAAAGGAGGCAACAAAGGAAGTAAGCAAACCCTTAGCCATAATTATGAGAGCTTCTTTGGACTCAGGGGAGGTACCCATAGACTGGAGATGTGCAAATGTGACCACAATTCACAAAGGAGGATCAAAGGCTGACACAAGTAATTATAGACTTGTGAGCTTAACTTCTGTTCCAGGAAAATTAATGGAGGCACTGGTTAAAGAAGCACTGCAGGATCATCTAGACAAGACTTCAGTTATAGCTGGGACACAGCATGGTTTTGTTTAGAGAAAGTCTTGCTTGACCAATTTGATTGGATACTATGATGTAGTCACAAAAGAACTGGATGCAGGGAATAACTTTGATATTATATATTTGGTCTTAGAAAGGCTTTTGATACTGTTGCACATGGAAGACTGTTGCACAAATTGGAGCAGTGTGGCACTGGAGGCAAATTGCTGCTATGGATAAAGGGATGGTTGAGGGGGAGAAGACAGAGAGTGGTAATCAATGGACACTGCTCATCGTGGGCTAATGTTATTAGTGGAGTCCCTCAGGGTTCGGTGTTGGGTCCATTATTGTTTTCTGTATTTATAAATGATATTGATGATGGTATATCAGGCTTAATGTCCAAGTTTGCAGATGATACAAAGGTTGGCAAGGCTGTTAAGGACACTACTGATGCTGTGCTGCTGCAACAGGATCTGGAATGGTTGAGCAGATGGGCTGAGAGGTGGCAATTGACGTTTAACATTGACAAATGTAAAGTACTACATATGGGAAACAGTAACACCAGAGCAACATATCAATTCTGTGGTACTACACTGACAGTGGTAGAGAATGAAATGGACCTCGGGGTAATTGTGCAGGCAGATATGAAGTTCTCTGAGCAGTGCAGACGGGCTGCAAGAGTAGCTCATGGTGTCTTGTTAATGATATACAGGAATTTTTCTAGCAGGAATAAGGAGGTGATTATTCCCTTGTATAAGGCAATGGTCAGGCCACACCTAGAGTACTGTATACAGGTCTGGAGGCCTCATTTCAAGAAGGAAGTAGATTTGTTGGAACGAGTACAGAGAAGGGCAACAAGATTAGTGAATGGAACAAAAGGTTACTCTTATGAAGAAAGGCTTAAGTTTTGCAAATTACAGTGTCTGGGGACTAGGCACCAGTGAGGTGATCTGATAGAGGTGTATAAAGCCTTGAATGATTTGAGCATGCTCAATGCCGATGGGATTTTTCCTATTGCTCAGAATAATCACCTGAGAAGGCATAATTCAAATTTAGGAAAGACAGATGTAGGATAGATGTGCGGAAATTTGCCTTTAGCCAGCCGGCAGTTGGTTGGTGGAACAGACTTCCATCCCTTGTTGTAGAAGTTGATAGGCTAAATAAATTTAAGGCTGAGCTGGACAGGTATTTCGAACAAATGGAGGGGTGAAATGGGAGTGTTTTTTTTTTTTTTTTTTTTGGCTGATGCTTCATAAGCTTGCTTTCTTGCATCACATGTCTCTACTAATAATGCTAATGCTATACTTACTTTTCTTTCATTTTAGAACAAACCAATAAAGCTATGCAAAACTAATTGACGAATTCCAAAGTCATATTTGGAATTAGTAAATTAGTACCCAAATTAATAAAGAAAAAACACTAAAAAAATGCAGACAAACAGAACCTCTTTAACAAATGTTATTAATAAGTGCTATTAATGTTATTTTTTTCGGAAGATGTTATATGTGCTTTGCTTTCATACATCATTTTGCTATTTCAATAGCAGTATTAATATCACTTTCATATTTGTAGTATAAGGCCATGGATACATTTAAAATGAAGATTTTTATAAAAGTAATAGTTTTCTGAGTTTTTTACACTATTATTGTGATATTCTGAAATTTTTACCCAATGAATGCCTAATATTTATTGTAACATTGTTATAGGGTTTAACAGAAACTTTCATTGGAATTGGTATGAGCCTGGGTCCAGCCATTGGTGGAGCATTGTACTCTGTAAGTATCATGTCTTTCTACTTGAAAAATTCAGAAAAATGCATGAAATGATAGGATTTCGAAATAAAATTCATATGCTTTTCCACATTCGATTTTGATGATGGAGAGATCTTTACTTCCACTGAAGATCAAGAGCAAGTATCCAATGTAAAGCTTGGACTTGTGTTCAACTTACAAATACTGTTATCTACAGTTCAGACTAAGTTTTTAATACCTTTGTAAATTGTCTAACATCACTAGAGATGATTAATACACTGTACATTTAAAAATGTGAGACACTACTAGGACAGCTGTTTGGAAGCTGCTCGTGGCTTCTTATCAGTTGGTGGGTGGTTTCTATTTGCAAACATACAAAGAACTTGGCCATTTACTTACACAAAACTTTATTCTGTTTTGTCTAAACAAATAGTCAAGCAGTATATGGAAATAAAATTTCTATTTATACAGATAACCACCATTATGTCTTCCTTCAAACCCTAGAAATTGGCTGCATATGCAATACATACTACTGGATTGCAGGGGTACATTTCAATACAATAGTTAAAATTAAATAAAATTTGTGTCTTTTCTGCTTTTGACTTTTGCTTGTAGAGAAGAGTGAGAGCTGAGATATTAGCAACTTAGGACCATGGATAACATTATTTGTCTCTAAGTTGAATGTAAGCCTAAGTTTATTGTACAAAAATTGGCCCTCAGTGGAAGCAGTGATCTCCCTGTGATTAAAATTCTACACAGAAAAGCATATGATTTAATTAAATTTTTTTTTGAACTATACACCCCTGCAATACTGCAGTATTGCAGGGGTGTATAGTTGTGTATAGGGGTGTATAGTCCAAGCATAACCTGATTCCAAGGGTTAAAGATATATTTATATTTCAATGCATTATGGCAGGTTAAGTACAGCAGTACATAACCATTGTATTATAGCAGTTATGTATTTAAATGTAAGTTATACTTCTGTGCCCTACTTGACTGCCCACTTAAACAAAACACATTATTTATCATTCAGCATATGTTTGCTAATAGGAATCATCTGATAATGATATACAGTTTTAAATGATATTAGTAGAGCCATGGAAAATAGTATATGAGATCTGTATTAGTATTAGCCATATGGCGTAAGGAAGCCTGAGGCTTTTGGTGTACATTCCAAAAAATAATATAGCCAGGCCTTTCATAACGTGAGTTTGATTAACGCATTTTCAGTTATAGTGATTTGAAAAAATTATACCACTTTTTACTTTACATGATGCAAATTTCCGGTTAATGTGATCTTTTTTATCTGATAGTTGAAAAAGATTCGAATTGCACGCAAAGCGTCTGACAGCCAATAAACAAGCGTTTGCCCGCTGCCCACCTCAGTGTGTTCCATCAACTGTTGGAAGCAAACGTGTTACTTGTTTGTCTCCTGCTAATAAAATCATGTGCAGACGCATTGAAAAATTCTAATTTTCTACCTCTGTTAATTATGGATAAAATAAATAGTAAAAAACAATGTGATTGCAATAAAAAAAAATGAAAAGTTATTACTTTGGCCGAAAAACTTGAAGTTATTAAAAAACATGAAAGTGGTGCAAACTATGCAAAAATCATAAGAGATCTAGGATACAGTGAGTACTATCTTGAGCTGTAAGGACGAATATAAAGAGAAAGATAAAGTTTCATCAACTTCTTTTGTTTTGCAAAATATCAGAAACAGAACTTCAGTAATGATTGAAATGGAAAGTCTTTTATCCATTTGGATAGAAGATTGCAATCAAAAAAGAATTCCATTATCTAAGGACAATATTCAGAGCAAAGCTATTACCATTTTTACTATGCTCAAAGAAACAAAATATCAAGGGAAGACCAATACATTTGTTGCTAGTTAAGGGTGGTTCAAACATTTCAAAAATCTAGCAGGACTGCATAATGTTAAAGAAACAAGGGAAGCTGCTAGTGCTGATGAAAATGCTGCAGCCAAATTTCCTGCAGAATTGCAAAAAATCATTCAGGATGGTGATTACGACAATCGGCAAATATTTAATGTAGACAAAATGGGCCTATTCTGGGAACAGAGGAAAACTAAAACTTACATATTTGGCAGCAAATGAAGCATCACAACCTGGGTATAAAGTCTCAAAAGATCGACTAATGCTTTTATTAGGAGGTAACGCTGAAGGTGATTTTAAATTGAAGCCTATGCTTGTGTGCCATACACAAAATCCCAGGGCTTTAAAAGTACAGAGTCATTGAACCCTTCCAGTCATTTTGCATTCAAATAAAAAAGCATGGATGACCAAAGCCCTAATTGAAGACTGGTTTATGTCTTATTTCTGTTGTGCCGTAAAACTAACAACAACAGCAACAACAACGTCTTATTTCTGTCCAACAGTTGAAGCCTATTGAAAGAAAAATAATCTTACTTTTAAAGCTCTGTTGTTTTTAGATAATGCACCTGGACATCCTTCTGCACTTGGTGACGTAAATGAAAATGTGAAAGTTGTTTTTTTTTACCGGCGAATACGACTTTGTTATTGCAACATATGGACCAAGGGACTTTTGCAACTTTCAAGGCTTGCTATCTCGTATGGGCACTCTTCAAGTGCTCATTTGCACAGGCACTTGAAGCTACAACAGGAGACAATGCAATTTCTGTACCAGAATTTTTGAAAAAATATAACATACGAGTGGCCATTGAAAACATTCATGCAACATGGGAAGAAGTTACAGCCAGAAATATGAGAGCAGTTTGGAAGCATCTTTTACCCTATTGCACAAACGATTTTATTGATTTAAAAGATGCAGTTATAAAAGTTATTGAAGACATAACTAATATTAGTAATGACCTTGGTTTTAAAAGCTTGGATATGGCTAACATTCGAGAGTCACCTAATTCGCATTCAGAACAGCTGTGACAATGACTCCTTCAAATAGAGGAACAGTGTGCATACAAAGAAGCTGAAGAAAAAGAGTGTGAGCCAGATGAAAATGTTACCGCAAAGGAGATAACCTTAAACAAAAGGTAATGGATGTTGATCCTAACATCGAAAGAAGCATGTTATTTCACCAGGGCCTAGAGAATCTCGTCGGCTATTGGAAATTGTATGATGAAAAAAGAGAAAGCTAAAACTGTTCAAACAACTGTGTTCAAATATTTCCATAGCAAAAATAGTTTCTTTATTATGCATTTTATGCAATAAACATTTAATTCTATAATTATTTTTATTATCTTTTATATGGCATACAATTAAAAAGTTATTTAAAAGGTATTTTTAAAATTCTTTATGGACATTCCTTGAAGGTCACGAACCAATTATAATTTTTCCTATTGATTATTATATATTCAATTATTTATTCAACTGTATATTCGATTAACACATTTCCATTTTGCGCGATGCGCTTGTGGGACAAATTAATCAAATTAGAACAAATTAGAAATTAAATTATCTACCTGTTTCACACCCTCCTCATGTAAGTATATATCCAGCTGTCAGCTTCAAATATCCAAGGAGGCAGCTTATTCCAGTAATTAACAACTTTCTTGGCTAAAAGAAAATTTCTGCAATTCATTCAACTCTCCACCCCCCCCCAATAACTTTAATTTATTTAATTTATGACCTCTAATTCTGGAATCATTTATAAATGAAAATTTCATCACCTTCGTCATTTATGCACTTCAATTAAGTCTCCTCTAAGGTATCTAGTTACCAAACTCTGTAGCATTAGCTTTAGCAAGGGCACATGATGTAAGAAAGCAAGCTTATATAGTATTAGCCAAAAAAAAAAAACCACACCCCCTTCTCATTTCACTCATCCACCCGTTCCAAATGTTTGTCTAGTTCTACCTTGAATCTGTTTAAGCTATCAACTTCTACAACAACAGATGGAAGTTTGTTCCAGCAATCAACCACCCACTGGTGAAAGACAAACTTCTGCACATCTATCCTACAACTGTTTTTCCTCAATTTGAATGTATGCCCTCTCAGGTGATTATTCTGAGCAAGAGGAAGAACCAATCAGCATTGAGTATGCTCAAACCATTCTAGGCTTTATACACCTCATTCGGATCACCTCGCAGGTGCCTAGTCACCAGGCTCTGTAATTTGCAAAAATTTAAGCCTTTCTTCTTAAGAGCAACCCTTTGTTCCATTCAGTAATCTTGTTGCCCTTCTCTGTACTCTTTCCAACAGCTCTACATCCTTCTTAAAATGTGGCCTCCAGACCTCTATAGAGTACTCAAGTTTTGGCCTGACCATTGCCTTATACAAGGTGATAATTACCTTCATATCCCTGTTAGAAAGATTCCTGTATATCATTGACAAGACACCATGAGCTACTCTTGCAGGCCGTATACACTGCTCAGAAAACTTCAGATCACCCCGGGGGCTCACATCTGGTGAGTATGGGCTTGGCATACCCAGGATCCTGAGCTGGATATCATCATTCTTCTCTTCTCTTTCTTGGTGATTCCCTTCTACTTTTGACTCTCTCTCTCTCTCTCTCTCTCTCTCTCTCTCTCTCAGAGTAACTCGGGAATTTTTTTTTTCCTGGTGCAGCATAAGCCTCAGGCTTCCTTGCACCATATGGCTATTAATAATAATAATAATAATAAAAACTTCATATTTGCCTGCACAATTACCACTAAGGTCCTTTTCACTCTCTACCTCTGTCAGGGTAGTACCACACTGTTGATACGTTACTCTGGGGTAACTGCTGCCCATATGCAGTACTTTACATTTATCAGTGTTAAACTTCAGTTGTCATCTCTCAGCCCATCTACTCAACTTTTCTAGATCCTGTTGCAGCAGCTTACTGTCATTAGTATCATTAACAACCCTGCTGACCTTCGTATCATCTGAAAACTTGGACATTATGCTTGATATACAATCATCAATATCATTTATAAATACAGAAAACAACAATGGACCCAACACTGAACCCCGAGGGACTCCACTAATAACATTAGTCCATGAAGAGCAGTGTCCATTGATTACCACTCTTTGTCTTCTCCCACTCAACCATCCCTTAATCCATAGCAGCAATTTGCCTCCAATGCCACACTGCTCCAATTTGTGCTGCAGTCTTCCAAGTGCAACAGTATCAAAAGCCTTTCTAAGATCCAGATATATGATATCAAAATTATTCTTTGCATCCAGTTTCTTTGGGACTGCATCATAGTATCCAATCAAATTGGTCAGACAAGACTTTCCCTTAACAAACCCATGCTGTGTCCGAGCTATAACTGAAGTCTTGTCTAGATGATCCTGCAGTGCTTCTTTAACCAGTTCCTCCATTAATTTCCCTGGAGCAGAACTTAAACTAACAGATCTGTAATTACCTGTGTCTTCCTTTAATCCTCCTTTGTGGTGAAATTTGCACAAATCCACTCCACGGGTATTTCCCCTGAGTCCAAGGAAGCTGTCATCATTATGGCTAAGGGTTTGCTTACTTCCTTTGCTGCCTCCTTTAATATAACTGGATAGATTCCATCCAACCCGGGTGCCTTTCTTATGTTTATCTTCAAAAATTCTCCTCCACTTTACTCTCTGTTATTATAAGATTATCTATTTTACTGCCAGAGTTTAATACGCCTCTGGCAATCACCTCCCTGAATAACTCCTCATGTGTGAATGTAGATGCAAAATATTCATTTAGTTTGTTAGTTACCTGAGTAGGATCATCAACAGTTGAACCATCGATATCAAGTGGACCAATCTGATTCATCCCCTTCCTTCTAGAGTTTACATAAGTAAAGAACTCTGTGTTGTTTTTCTTTTCATCCTTTGCCAAAGATTTCTCGTAATCTGCCTTTGCCTACCTAACCTCCATTGTGACGTGGTTACAGACCAGCTTATATCTATTATAGACTGTTGTGTCAACTGTTAATTTATATATATACCATGTATTTTTCTTCTCTGCCACATGTCTGATTAGTTCATATGACATCCATTTAGGCCTAAATCTTGAATGATATTTCTTAGTTGGTATGAAAAGCCTAGTAGCTTCCAAGATTATTTCTTTGAATGCTCCTCATTTTGAATTTGCTGTTGGTAACATCATCAGTTGGCCCCACTGTATAGAATTTAAATACTGTCCCAGACCACCGTAGTCACCTTTACGAAAGCAAAAACCCTTCCCTTTACCCCTGATGGTAGTTACTCTTTGTGTAAATCCCACTTCAGCATACTGTGATCATTGCCACCTAGTGGTTCCTTTACCTGCAGATTCTTAATGCATGAAGAATCACTACTGATAATCAGATCAAGAGTATTACTCCCTCTAGTTGCCTCCCGAACATGCTGCTGTAGAAAACAATCATCCAATAAATCCACTAATGTCTTGATAGTGTGTGAGTGACCAACCCACAAATTCCAGTCAATCTCTGGGAAATTATAAACCCCCTTATAAGACCCTAATTTACTGGCCCACTCTATTTCTCTGCACAATTTCTCATTATACTCATCAGATACATTAGGGCTATAACACACACCTACTCTCATTTTTCCTTTCCCAGTGCTTATGTCACACCAAACAGACTCAACGTTGCATTGTCCACCAACATCAGTTGGATGCACTTCCTTAGATTTTGTGTTTCATAACTAACAGTATAACCCCTCTTCCCTTCGTTCCTGTCTATCCTTTCTGTACACATTGTACTCCCCAAATTCCAATTCTGCACTGCTTATGTCTGTGTGACACTATGTCTCTGAAATCCCAACAATATCAGCCTTTGATGTCTTGACTAGTATTTCAAGCTCATTAAATTTATTAACTATACTCCTAGCATTGGTGTACACACAAGTATACATGCACCTGTTTCTGCTCTTAGTTACCCTAACACAATCCATGTATTTACTTGTTCCACTATGACTCTCAGCAGTCCTGTAAATCTCCATTGCCTTGCTTTCCAGGCTGCTTCTCAATTGCATTTCAATAGAAGCAGGGCAAGTATCACTTTCACCTCTGCCAGCATCTACTGCTAATCTATGTATTAGTCCGTGTATCCGCAAGCTAGCAGTTTTCAGACCAACCTAACTCTGCCTCGATAGCATCAGCAAATATTCTTGCATCCTTTCTATTAAGTGTATCCCATCTCTGTAGAAGCAGTCTCTCCTGTTAACCTGTAGCCTACATATTCAAAGTTTTTCCTCATTAATACTTTATCGCTGCGCTCACCAAGCATCAAACCTGGTGAGATCAGCGAAAGGACCATTTCAAGAAAACCATTTTCATGAAACTAGTTTGTTATTGTTATTTGGTTTTTAGGAGCATTAGCAACTAAGGCCATATTGCTCGGCGATTATGCAGTGGTCATTCCCTGACTTTTCCGCATCCTCCGTATTTGGTGGTGATGGGCTTGAACCCCGGTCTAATCAAGAAGCATGTGCTATGAACTGCTGCTCCTTTCCACCGGGCTATGGAGGCGCTTCATCAAACTAGTAAGAAAATTGTCATCTTACAATTGCCTTATGCAGTGGGATTACAACTTCTTTATCTCTACAAGTAAATTAGCATTAGCATTAGCATTAGTAGAGGCATGTGATGCAAGAAATCAAGCTTATGCAGCATTAGCCAAAAAAAAAAAAAAAACACTCCCATTTCACTCCTCCGTTCGATCGAAATACCTGTCCAGCTCAGCCTTAAATTTATTTAGGCTATCAACTTCCACAACAAAGGATGGAAGTCTGTTCCGCCAACCAACTACCTGCTGGCTAAAGGCAAATTAGCATTAGTAGAGGCATGTGATGCAAGAAAGCAAGCTTATGCACCATTAGCCAAAAAAAAAAAAAAAAAAAAAAAAAACACTCCCATTTCACTCCTCCGTTCGTTCAAAACACCTGTCCAGCTGAGCCTTAAATTTATTTAGGCTGTCAACTTCCACAACGAGGGAGGGAAGTCTGTTTCACCAACCAACTACCCGCTGGCTAAAGGTAAATTTCCGCACATCTGTCCTATATCTGTCTTTCCTCAAATTGAGGCGCCTCCGTAGCCAGGTGGGAAGGAGCAGCAGTGCGTAGCACACGCTTCTTGATTAGACCGGGGTTTGAGCCCGTCACCACCAAATGCGGAGGATGCGGAAATGTCAGGGAATGACCACCGCATATCCCGTAGCAATATGGCCTTAGTTGCTAATGCTCCTAAAAACCAAATAACAAACAAACACCTCAATTTGAATTTATGCCCTCTCAGGTGATTATTCTGAGCGAGAGGAAGAATCCAATCAGCATTGAGCAAGCTCAAACCATTCATGGCTTTATACACCTCTATCAGATCACCTCACCGGTGCCTAGTCTCCAGACACTGTAATTTGCAAAACTTAAGCCTTTCTTTGTAAGAGCAACCCTTGTTCCATTCACTAATCTTGTTGCCCTTCTCTGTACTCGTTCCAGCAGCTCTACATCCTTTTTGAAATGAGACCTCCAGACCTGTATACAGTACTCAAGGTGTGGCCTGACTATTGCCTTATACAAGGGAATAATCACTACCTTATTCCTGCTAGAAAAATTCCTGTATATCATTGAGAAGACACCATGAGCTACTCTTGCAGCCCGTCTGCACTGCTGAGAGAACTTCATATCTACCTACACAATCATGCCCAAGTCCTTTTCATTCTCTAACACTGTCAGCGTAGTACCACAGAGTTGATACGGTGCTGTGAGGTTGCTGTTTCCCATATGTATTACTTTACATTTGTCAATGTTAAACACCTCTCAGCCCATCTGCTCAACCTTTCTAGATCCTTTTGCAGCAGCATAGCGTCAGTAGTGTCCTTAAGAACGCTGCCAGCCTTCGTATTGTCTGCAAACTTGCACTTTAAGCTTGATATACCATCATCAATATTATTTATAAATACATAAAACAATAATGGACCCAACACTGAATCCTGAGAGACTCCACTAATAACATTAGTTCACGATGAGCAGTTTCCATTGATTACCACTCTCTGTCTTCTCCCCATCAACCACTCCTTTATCCATAGTAGCAATTTGCCTCCAGTGCCACACTGCTCCAATTTGTGCAACAGTCTTCCATGTGCAACAGTATCAAAAGCCTTTCTAAGACAAAATATATAATATCAAAGTTATTCCCTGCATCCAGCTCTTTTGTGACTGCATCATAGTATCCAATCAAATTGGTCCGGCAAGACTTCCCCTTAACAAAACCATGCTGTGTCCTAGCTATAACTGAAGTCTTGTTTAGATGATCGTGCAGTGCCTCGATTAATTTTCCTGGAACAGTAGTTAAGCTCACAGGTCTATAATTACTTGAGTCAGCCTTTGATCCTCCTTTTTGAATTGGGGTTACATTTGCACATCTCCAATCTATGGGTACCTCCCCTGAGTCCAAGGAAGCTCTCATAATTATGGCTAAGGGTTTGCTTTCTTCCTTTGCTGCCTCCTTTAATATAACTAGATAGATCCCATCCACCTCAGGTGCCTTTCTCTTATTTATCTTCAACAATTTCTCCTCCACTTTACTCTCAGTTATTACAAGATTCTCTAGCTTACTGCCAGAGTTGAATACACCTCTGGCATTCCTCTCGCTGAATAACTCCTCATGTGTGAATGTCGATGCAAAATATTCATTCAGTTTGTTAGCTACCTGAGCAGGATCATCAACAGTTGACTCATCGATATCAAGTGGACCAATCTGATTCATCCCCTTCCTTCTAGAGTTTACATAAGTAAAGAACTCTTTGCTGTTTTTCTTTGCATCCCTTGCCAAAGATTTCTCGTAATCTGCCTTCGCCTGCCTAACCTCCTTTGTAACTTGGTTACAGATCAGCTTGTATCTATCATAGGCTTCTGTGTCACGTGTTAATTTGTATGTATCCCATGCATTTTTCTTCTCTGCCATATGTCTCATTAGTTCATTTGACATCCACTTAGGCCTAAAGCTTGAACAATATTTCTTAGTTGGTATGTAAAGCCTAGTAGCTTCCAAGATAAGTTCTTTGAATGCTTCCCATTTTGAATTTGCTGTTGGTAACATCATCAGTTGGTCCCACTGTATAGAATTTAAATACTGTCTCAGTCCATCGTAATCGCATTTACGAAAGAAATAATCCTTCACTTTACCCCTAATGGTAGTTACCTCTTTGAGTAAATCCCACTTCAGCACACTGTGATCACTGCCACCTAGTGGTTCATTTACCTGCATATTCTTAATTCATGAAGAATCACTACTGATAATCAAATCAAGAGTATTACTCCCTCTAATTGCCTCCCAAACATGCTGATGTAGAAAACATTCATCCAATAAATCAACAAAAGCCTTGCTAGTGTGTGAGTGACCAGCCCCCAAATTCCAGTCAATATCTGGGAAATTAAAATCCCCCATTATAAGACTCTCTGATTTACTGGCCCCCTCTATTTCCCCGTACAGTTTCTTATTATACTCATCAGAGTCATTAGGCCTATAGCACACTCCTACTCTCAATTTTGATCTCCCAATGCTTATGTCACACCAAACTGACTCGACATTGCACTGTCCAGCAATGTCGACTGGCTTCACTTCCTTGGATTTTATGTATTTCTTAACTAATAGCATAACCCCTCTTCACTTCCTACCCTGTCTATCCTTTCTGTAGACATTGTACTCCCCCCAAATTCCAGTTCTGCATTCCTTATATCTGTGTGACACCACGTCTCTGAAATCCCCCACAATATCTGCCTTTGATGTTTTGAGCAATACCTCTTTGATAGGTTGAATAAAGGTCAGGCCACGCCTCGAGTACTGCGTACAGGTCTCGAGGCCTCATTTTAGCAAGGATATAGATTTACTTGAGCGTGTACAGAGAAGGGCAACAAGATTGGTGAGGGTGAATGAAGGGCTCCTCTTACCAAGAGAGGCTTAAGTCCTGCAAATTGCGGCATCTGGAGATTAGGGCACCTGCGTGGTGATCTGATTGAGGTGTATAAGGCCTTGAATGGGTTGAGCACACCGAATTCTGATGGGATCCTTCCACTTGTTCAGATTACGAACCTAAGGGGGCATAAATTCAAATTGAGGAAAGACAGATGTAGAATAGATGTGCGGAAGTTTGCGTTTAGCCAGCGGGTGGTTAATTGCTGGAACAAACTTCCATCTGTTGTTGTGGAAGTTGATAAGTTGAATAAACTTAAGGAGGAACTGGACAGGCATTTGGAGGGAATGGTGTGATTTGTTTTTTTTCGGCTGATGCTGCATAAGCTCATACACATGATTTCTTGCATCACATGCCACTACTACTACTACTAGTACTATTAGTCCACGAAGAACAATGTTCATATTGATAATTACTCTGTCTTCTTCCATTCAATCATCCCTTTATCCATGGGAAGAACTTTCCTTAGTGGCACATTCCTTGAGTTTGTACAACAGTCTTTTATGTAGCAACAGTATCAAAAGTCTTCCCGAAATTCAAGTGTATGATAACAAAATTATTTTTTGCATACAGTTCCTTGCTCACGTTATCATAGTGACCTATCAGATTGCATAGACAAGACTGCACTTTAACAGAGCCATACTGTGACTGCAGTATAACTGCATTCCTGTCTAGATGGTTCTGCATTACTTCTTTTACCAGCGACTCCATTATTTTCCCTGGAACAGTGTAAGCTAAGAGGTCTGTAATTACTCATGTCATCCTTTGATCCCTTTCTGTGAATTGGGAATGAAAGTATGAATAATATATAAATTTATCTTCATACATTTGTATATCTCAAGTCCATAGGGACCTCATCGGAATCCAAGGATGCTCTCGTAATTATGGCTGTGGGTTTGCTTACCTCCTTTGCTGCCTCCCTTAATATAATTAAATAGATTCCTTTACATCCAGGGTACGTTTTTTATGTTTATCCTCAACAGTTCTCTCATACTTTCCTTTCATCATAAAATCATTTACCTGCCTATTAGAATTTGATAAACTTCTGGCATCCCTTCCCCTAAAGAATTTCTCATGTGTAAATGTAGATTCAAAATACCTATTCAGTCAACAACCTGAGCAGAGTCATCAACAGTTAACCCATTGACATCCAAGTGGCCCAATGTGATTCAACCCCTTTCTTCTACTTAATATAAGCACATATATAAATCCATAAGTCTTGCTATTGTTCTTTGCATTCTTTTCCAGAGACTTCTTGTAATTTTTATTAGCTTGTCTAACCTCCTTTATACGCTTCCATATCATCTGATACAGAAACCTCGTATATATAAATGAATCTCTAATCTGTCTGAGGCCATAGTAATAGTAATGGAGGCATGTGATGCAAAAAGCAAGCATTATGTAGCATCAGGCAAAAAAAAAAAAAAATTTCACACATCCATTCCCTCTAAAACTTTGTCCAGTTCCTCCTTGAATTTATTTAAGCTATCAATTTCCACAGTGACAGATAGAAGTTTGTTCCAGCAATTAACCACCCGCTGGCTAAAGGCAAATTTCCACACATCTATTCTACAACTGTCTTTCCTCAATTTCAATCTATCCCCCGTCGAGTTCGTAATCTGACCAAGCGGAAGAATCTTATCAGAATTCAGCATACCCAATCCATTCGAAGCCTTACACACCTCAGTTAGATCACCTCGTATGTGCCTGTCTCCAGCTGCTGCAGTTTTCAGAACTTAAGCCTTTCTTGGTAAGAGGACCCCTTCGTTCCACTCACCAATGTTGTTGCCCTTCTCTGTACATGTTCAAGCAACTTTACATCCTTCCTAAAATGAGGCCTTCAGACCTGTATAGACTACTTAAGGTGCGACCTGACCATTGCCTTATACAAAGGTATAATCACCTCCCTTTCCCTACTAGCAAAATTCCTGTATATCATTGACAATATCCCATGACCTGCTCCGGCAGCCTGTCTGCATTGCTCAAATACTTATCTAATAGTGCACAATAACTCCCAGGTCTTTTTCATTTTCTACCAATCTAAGTGTAGTACCACACAGTTGGTACATTTCTGTGGGGGTTACTTCTACCCATATGCAGTACTTTGCATTTGTCAATGTTAAACTTCATTTGCCACTTCTCAGCCTATCTACCCATATTTTCTAGATCTTGTTGCAGTAGTATACTGTCATTACTGTCATTAACAATCCTGGAAACCTTTCTATCATCTGCAAACTTAGACATTAAGCCTGATATAACTTCATCAATATCATTGATAAATATACAAAACAACAGTGGCCCAACACTGAACCCTGAGGAACTCCACTAATAACATTGGTCCACAAAGAACAGTGTCCATTTATTACAACTCTCTGTCTTCTCCCACTCAGCTACCCTTTTATCCATTGTAGCAATTCACCATTCATTAATACCATTCTGCTCCAATTTGTACAGTAGTCTTCCATGTGCAACAGTGTCAAAAGCTTTCCCGAAATCCAAGTACATGATATCAAAATAATTTTTTGCATCCAGTTCCTTTGTAAACACATCATAGTATCCAAACAGATTTGTCGGACAAGACTTTCCCTTAACAAACCCATGTTGTGTCTGAATTATTACTGCAATCTTGTCTAGATGATCCTGAAATGCATCTTTAAACAATAACTCCATTATTTTCCCCGGAACGGAAGTTAACCTAACTGGTCTGTAATTTCTCGTGTCACCCTTAGATCCTCTTTGTGAATTGGGGATACATTTGAACATCTCCAGTCAATGGGGACTTCCCCTGAGTCCAAGGATGCTCTCATAATTATGACTAAGGGTTTGCTTATTTACTTTGCTGCCTCCTTTAATATAACTGGATAAATCCCATCCACCCCAGGTGCCTTTCTTATGTTTAACTTCAATTTCTCCTCCACTTTGCTCTCAGTTATTACAAAATCATTAAGCACCCTGTTACTCTTTGATAAACCTCTGGCATTTTTCTTGCTTAATAACTCCTCATATGTGAATGTACATGCAAAATACTCATTCCGATCTTCAGCGATCTGAACAGGATCATCAGCAGTCGAACCATCAATATCAAGTGGACCAATCTGATTGATCCCTTTCCTTCTAGAGTAATAAAGAAGACCTTGTTGTTTTTCTTTGTATCCTTTGCTAAAGATTTCTCGTAATCTGTCTTCGCTTGCAAAATCTCCTTTGTGACTCGATTACAGACTAACTTATATCTGCCATAATCTTGTCTGTCGCCTGTTAATTTATATGGATCCCATGCATTTTTGTTCTCTGCCACGAGTCTCATTAATTCATCTGACATCCATTTAGACCTAAAGCTTTGAACAATATTCCTTAATTGGTTTGAAAAGCCTAGTAGCTTCCATGATTAGTTCCTTGAATGCTTCCCACTTAGAATTTGCTGTTGGTAACATTATAAGTTCATTCCACTGTACAGAATTTATAAACTGTCTGAGACCACTGTAGTCACCTTTACCGAAGCAAAAACCCCTCCCTTTTCCCCTGACGGTAATTATATATTTAAGTAAATCCCACATTAGTACACTGTGATTACTGCCACCTAGTGGTTCCTTTATCTGCAAATTCTTAACGCACAAATAATCACTGCTGATAACCAGATCAAGAGTATTACTCCCTCTGGTTGGCTCTCGATTGCCCACAATTTCTAGTCAATATCTGGGAAGTTAAAATTCCCCATTATAACACAGTCTGATTTACTAGCCCATTCTATTTCTCTGTATAATTGTTTGTTGTACTCATTAGAGTCATTAGGCCTATAACACACTCCTACTCTCATTTTTGCTTTCCCAGGTGCAAATGTAGTGCATATCACTCTTATGAAAGCAAAAGCCTTTCCCTTTTGCTTTCGTAAGAGTAACTACTGTCAATGCTTGACAGTAGTTATGTCTTTAATTAAATTACACATTACTACACTGTGATCACTGCTACCCAGTGGGTCTTTTACCTGCAGATTGTTAATGCTAATAAACAGATCAAGAGTATTGCTTCCTTTTGTTACCTCTCTAACATGCTTCTGTAGAAATCTCCCTTCCAATAAATCTACAATTCCTATTAGTGTGTGAGTGACCAACCCACAAATTCCAGTTAACATCTTTAAAGTTAAAATTCCAAATTTTAGGACATTCTGGTTTATTGGGCCGCTCCATTTCTCTATATAGCTGTTGGGTATACGGATCACAGTTATTATGCTTATACCAAACTCCTACTGTCAATTTTGTTTTTGTTTTCCTAGTGCTTATATCACACCAAACTGACTCAACATTGTACTGGTCACCCATGTTGATTGGACGCACTGCTCTAGATTTAATATGCTTCTTAACTAAGAGCATAACTCTTCCATCCCTACTTGTCCTGTCTGTCCTTCCTGTATACATTGTACTTCCCATATTCAAATTGAGCATCACTTATTTCTGAGTGATACCATGTTTTTGCTATCCCCATAATGTCTTGATGCCTTAATCAGTACATCAAATTCATCAAATTTATTTTATTTACAATGCTCTTTACATTACAGTCAAGTATATGTTGTTTTGTTTGTTGTTGTTTGGTTTTTTTTTTAGGAGCATTAGTGACTAAGGCCATATTGCTCCGGGAATATGCGGTAGTCATTCCCTTGATCTTTCCGCATCCTCTGTATTTGGTGGTGATGGGCTCGAACTCCGGTCTAATCAAGAAGCGTATGCTATGCACTGCTGCTCCTTCCCACATGGCTACGGAGGCGCCATTCAAGTATACATGCATTTATACTTGACTGATTGGCATATTTGTCCAAAATATTGTTTGACAAAAAGTGCTAGCAAAAATGCTTTGTTTTCCTGCAAAAATCTGATGTATATATTGAATTTACTCAGCAAAATCACTAACCTCTTTGAAGTAAGGGTGGCAATTAAAAATTTGTATACATCTGAAAACTTGTATACCTCTTTGTTTTATTTTAAAAAGATCAGATGGCTCACTTGCAGTTTCCCTAATTTTAAGGCAATTTAACATACACATATTTGTTTGGTTTACTCAGCCAGTTTAAAATATGAATAGATGTGAAAATACATCTTTATTATTATTATTATCACATTTGCACATCTCCAGTTCATGGGTACCTCTCATGAGTCCAAGGAAGCTCTCATAATTATGGCTAAGAGTTTGCTTGCTTCCTTTGCTGCCTCCTTTAATATAACTGGATGGATCCCATCCACCTCTGGTGCCTTTTTTTATGTTTATCTTCAACAATTTCTCTTCCACTTTCCTTTCAGTTATTACAAAATCATCTAGCTCACTGCCAGAGTTTAATTCACCTCTGGCATTCCCCTCCCAGAATAATTCCTCATGTGTGAATGTAGATGCAAAATACTCATTTAGTTTGTTAGCCACCTGAGCAGGGTCATCAACAATTGAACCACCAATATCCAGTAGGCCAATCTGATTCATCCTTTTCCTTCTAGAGTTTACATAGGTAAAAAACTCTTTGCATCTTTTGCCAAAGAGTTCTCATAATCTGCTTTTGCCTGCCAAATCTCCTTTGTGATGTGGTTACAGACCAGCTTATATCTATCATAGGCTTCCATGTCACACCATTAATTTATATGTATCCCATGCATTTTTCTTCTCTGCCATATGTCTCATTAGTTCATCTGATATCCATTTAGGCCTAAAACCTGAACAATATTTCTTAGTTGGTATGTAAAGCCTAGTAGCTTCCAAGATAAATTCTTTGAATGCCTCCCATTTTGAATTTGCTGTTGGTAACATCATCAGTACGTCCCACCATATAGAATTTAAATACTGTCTCAGACCACCGTGGTCACCTTTACGAAAGCAAAAACCCATCCCTTTACCTCTTTACTCAAAGAGGTAGTTACCTCTTTGTGTAAATCACACTTCAGCACACTGTGATCACTGCCACCTAATGGTTCCTTTATCTGCAGATTCTTAATGCATGGAGAATCACTACTAATAATCAGATCAAGGGTATTATACCCTCTAGTTGCCTCCCGAACATGCTGTGTAGAAAATTTAACCGTCGGTAGCTCAGTTGGCAGAGCGGAGGACTGTAGTATTAAATTGTAAATATCCATAGGTCGCTGGTTCAAGTCCGGCGCGACCGATTTCTTTTTAGCTCTCAGCTGCCCACATCAACGCCAGAGCTTGCACATGGGCATCACGTGGCACAGAGGCAACCCCCAAGGCAGAATGCGCTGGTCCCGAAGGAACTAGTAGTTGTTGGTGACTTTATTGTCAGGGAAAAGGGAACATGCTTTGTAAAAAGGATAGGTGGAACAGGACCAGGGTATGTCTGCCAGTGGCAAAGGTTGATGACGTTGTAGAGCGAATATCATCTTTTAAGGGCACAAAAGGTGAAATAGTTGTACACATTGGCACTAATGATATTAAGAGTAGGAGACCGGCAGAATTACTTAACAAGTACAGGTAACTGTTGAACAAAAGCCGAGAATTAGGGTTGAATTTGAAAGTGTCTGCAATTCTGCCCAGACACGATAGGAGGGAGTATATGATGAGAGCCTTGTCGATCAATTTGGCCCTGGAAAGATTGTGCAAGGCTCAAGGGGTAGAATTTTTTTCAGCCTGGACTGTACTTGTTAACAGTAGAGATTGCTTCTACAGGGATGGGATACACTTAAATAGAAAGGGTGCAAGAATATTTGCTGATGCTATCGAGGCAGTGTTAGGTGGGTGGGAAAACTGCTAGCTTGGGGGGAGACAAAGACCAATAGATTGACAGTAGCCACTGGCAGAGGTGAAAGAGATTCTTGCACTGCTTCTATTAGAATGAGCAGAAGCCTGAAAAACAAGATGCATGATATTTCAGAGACTGCTGGGGGCCATTGCGGTACAAGTAAACACATGGGTTGTGTTAGGGTAGCTAAGAATAGAAACAGGTGCAGGTATACTTGCTTGTACACCAATGCTAGGAGTTTAGTAAATAAATTTGATGAATTTGAGGTATTGCTCAAAACATCAAAGGCAGATATTGTTGGGATATCAGAGACATCGTGTCACACAGATATAAGGGATGCAGAACTGGAATTTGGGGAGTACAACATCTACAGAAAGGATAGACAGGATAGGAAGGGGGGAGGGGTTATGCTATTAGTTAAGAAACACATAAAAACAAAGGAAGTGAAGCCAGTCGACATCGCTGGACAGTGCAGTGTTGAGTGAGTTTGGTGTGACATAAGCATTGGGAGATCAAAATTGAGAGTAGGAGTGTGCTATAGGCCTAATGACTCTGATGAGTATAATAAGAAACTGTACAGGGAAATAGAGTGGGCCAGTAAATCAGAGAGTCATATAATGGGAGATTTTAATTTCCCAGATATTGACTGGAATTTGGGGGCTGGTCACTCACACACTAGCAGGGCTTTTGTGGATTTATTGGATGATTGTTTTCTACATCAGCATGTTCGGGAGGCAACTAGAGGGAGTAATACTCTTGATTTGATTATCAGCAGTGATTCTTCATGCATTAAGAATCCGCAGATAAATGAACCACTAGGTGGCAGTGATCACAGTGTGCTGAAGTGGGATTTACTCAAAGAGGTAACTACCATTAGGGGTAAAGGGAAGGGTTATTGCTTCCGTAAAGGCAACTACGATGGACTGAGACAGTATTTAAATTCTATACAGTGGGACCAACTGATGATGTTACCAACAGCAAATTCAAAATGGGAAGCATTCAAAGAACTTATCTTGGAAGCTACTAGGCTTTACATACCAACTAAGAAATATTGTTCAAGGTTTAGGCCAAAATGGATGTCAGATGAACTAATGAGGCATATGGCAGAGAAGAAAAATGCATGGGATACTTACAAATTAACACATGACACAGAAGCCTATGATAAATACAAGTTGATATGCAACCAAGTTACAAAGGAGGTTAGGCAGGCGAAGGCAGATTACGAGAAATCCTTGGCAAGGGATGCAAAGAAAAACAGCAAAGAGTTCTTTACTTATGTAAACTCTAGAAGGAAGGGGATGAATCAGATTGGTCCACTTGATATTGATGGGTCAACTGTTGATGATCCTGCTCAGGTAGCTAACAAAGTAAATGAATATTTTGCATCGACATTCACACATGAGGAGTTATTCAGCGAGGGGAATGCCAGAGGTGTATTCAACTCTAGCAGTAAGCTACAGAATCTTGAAATAACTGGGAGTAAAGTGGAGGCGAAACTGTTGAAGATAAACACAAGAAAGGCACCCGGGGTGGATGGGATCTATCCAGTTATATTAAAGGAGGCAGCAAAGGAAGTAAGCAAACCCTTAGCCATAATTATGAGAGCTTCCTTGGACTCAGGGGAGGTACCCATAGACTGGAAATGTGCAAATGTGACCCTAATTCACAAAAGAGGATCAAAGGCTGACACAAGTAATTATAGACCTGTGAGGTTAACTTCTGTTCCAGGAAAATTAATGGAGGCACTGGTTAAAGAAGCACTGCAGGATCATTTAGACAAGACTTCAGTTATAGCTCGGACACAGCATGGTTTTGTTAAGGGGAAGTCTTGCCTGACCAATTTGATTGGATATTATGATGCAGTCACAAAAGAACTGGATGCAGGGAATAGCTTTGATATTATATACTTGGATCTTAGAAAGGCTTTTGATACTGTTGCACATGGAAGACTGCTACACAAATTGGAGCAGTGTGACATTGGAGGCAAATTGCTGCTATGGATAAAGGGGTGGTTGAGGGGGAGAAGACAGAGAGTGGTAATCAATGGACACTGCTCATCGTGGACTAATGTTATTAGTGGAGTCCCTCAGGGCTCAGTGTTGGGTCCATTATTGTTCTCTGAACAGTGCAGACGGGCTGCAAGAGTAGCTCATGGAGTATTGTCAATGATATACAGGAATTTTTCCAGCAGGGATAAGGAGGTGATTATTCCCTTGTATAAGGCAATGGTCAGGCCACACCTAGAGTACTGTATACAGGTCTGGAGGCCTCATTTCAAGAAGGATGTAGAGCTGCTGGAACGAGTACAGAGAAGGGCAACAAGATTAGTGAATGGAACAAAGGGGTGCTCTTACGAAGAAAGGCTTAAGTTTTGTAAATTACAGTGTCTGGAGACTAGGCACCAGCGAGGTGATCTGATAGAGGTGTATAAGGACTTGAATGGTTTGAGCATGCTCAATGCTGATGGGATTCTTCCTCTAGCTCAGAATAATCACCTGAGAGGGCATAAATTCAAATTGAGGAAAGACAGATGTAGGATAGACGTGCGGAAATTTGCCTTTAGCCAGCGGGTGGTTGGTTGGTGGAACAGACTTCCATCCCTTGTAGTGGAGGTTGATAGCCTAAATAAGTTTAAGGCTCAGCTGGACAGGTATTCTGAACGAACAGAGGGGTGAAGTGGGTTTTTTTTTTTTTTTTTTCTGATGCTGCATAAGCTTGCTTTCTTGCGTCAAATGCCTCTACTAATGCTAAAATGCTAAATAATCATCCAATAAATCCATAAAAGCCTTGCTAGTGTGTGAGTGAGCAAACCACAAATTCCAGTCAATATCTGGGAAATTAAAATCCCCCATTATAAGACTCTCTGATTTACTGGCCCACTCTATTTCCCTGTACAGTTTTTTATTATACTCATCAGAGTCATTAGGCCTATAACACACTCCTAATCTCAATTTTGATCTCCCAGTGTCACACCAAACTGACTCGACACTGCACTGTCTAGCAATGTTGACCGACTGCACTTCCTTCGATTTTATGTGTTTCTTAACTAATAGCATAACCCCTCCTCCCTTCCTATCCTGTCTATCCTTCCTATACACATTGTACTCCCCAAATTCCAGTTCTGCATTCCTTATATCTGTGCGACACCACGTCTCTGATATCCCAACAATATCTGCCTTTGATGTTTTGACCAACACCTCAATTTCATCAAATTTATTTACCAAACTCCTATCATTGGTGTATACGCAAGTATATATGCACCTGTTCCTATTCTTAGCTACCCTAACACAACCCATGTGTTTACTTGTACTGCAATGACTCCCAGCAGTCTCTAAAATACCCTGAATCTTGTTTTCCAGGTAGGCGCCTCCGTAGCCAGGTGGGAAGGAGCAGCAGTGCATAGCACACGCTTCTTGATTAGACCGGGGTTCGAGCCCGTCGCCACCAAATATGAAGGATGCGGAAAGGTCAGGGAATGACCACCGCATATCCCGGAGCAATATGGCCTTAGTTGCTAATGCTCCTAAAAAAAACCAAACAACAAACAACTTGTTTTCCAGGCTGCTGCTCATTCCAATAGAAGCAGTACAAGAATCTCTTTCACCTCTGCCAGTGGCTACTGTTAATCTATTAGTCCGTGTATACACCCCCAAGCTAGCAATTTTCCGATCCACCTAACACTGCCTCGATAGCATCAGCAAATGTTCTTGCACCCTTTCTATTTAAGTGTATCTCATCCCTGTAGAAGCAGTCTCTCCTTTAACAAATACAGACTAGGTTAAAAAAAATTCTATCCCTTGAGCCTTGCACAATCTTTCGAGGGCGAAATTGATCAACAAGGCTCTCGTCATATACTCCCTCCTATTGTGTCTGGGCAGAATTGCAGACACTTTCAAATACAACTCTAATTGACAGCTTTTTTCCAACAGTAATCTGTACTTGTTAAGTAATTTTGCTGGTCTCCTACTCTTAATATTATTAATGCCAAAATGTACACCAATATCACCTTTTGTGCCCTTAAAAGATGATATCTGCTCTACAATGTCATGAACTTTTGCCCCTGGCTGACATTAATAACATTAGTCCAAGAAGAGCACTACTTATTCGAAACTACTGTCCGTCTTTTCTCACTCAAACATTCCTATATCCATAGCAGAAACTTGACTTTAATGCCACACTGCTCCAAGTTGTACAACAGTGTGTTATATGCAACAATATCAAAAGCTTTTCTGAAATCTAAGTATATTATATCAAAATAATTTTCTGCATTCAGTTCCTTTGTTACCATCTCATAGTATCCAGTCAGATTGATTAGACAAGATTGCTCCTTAACCAGCCCATGCTGTAACTGCAGTATAACTGAATTCCTGTCCCGATGGTTCTGCATTCCTTTTTTAACCAGTGACTGCACTAGTTTCCCTGGAACAGAAGTCAAGCTAACAGGTCTGTAATTACTCATGTTACCCTTTGTTCCCTCTTTGTGAAGGGTTACATTTGCGCCACTGCATTCCATAGGGACCTCACTTAAATCGAGGAATACTCACATAATCATGACTAAAGGTTTGCTTATCTCTTTTGCTGCCTCCCTTAATATTACTGGATCGATACTATCCATCCCAGGTGCCTTCCTTTTTCTGTTTTACATTTATAACCCTTGGCATGTTGCCATGAAGGGGTTTTGTAAAGTCATGGTATCTGCTCTGCATATACCTGTGAACCCTACGACAAAGATAATATTTATTTATTTATCATCACCAATTTCTCTTACTCATTCCTCATGATTGCTACAAAATCATTATCTCCTTGGCAGAATATGACTCACTTCTATCATATGTAGATACAAAATACCCATTCAGTTTGTCAGCAACTTGAGCAGGATCGTTAAAGTGATCGTTATGATCACTGTAACGATGTGGTTACAAAGGAACTGGATGCAAAAAATTATTTTGATATCATATATTTGGATTTCAGGAAAGCTTTTGACACTGTTGCACATGAAGACTATTGTACAAATTGGAGCAGAATGGTATTAAGGGTAAGTTGCTACAATGGATAAAAGGATGGTTGAGTGGGAGAAGACAGAGGGTGGTAATTAATGGGTGCTGTTCTTCGTGGACTAATGTTATTAGTGGAGTCCCACAGGGTTCGGTGTTGGGTCCTCTGTTGTTTTGTATATTTATCAATGATATCGATGAAGGTATATCAGGCTTAGTGTTGAAATTTGCAGATAATACAAAGGTTGGCAGGGTTGTTAATGATGGTAATGGCAGTGTGCTACTGCAACAGGATCTAGAGAATTTGGGCAGATGGGCTAAGAAGTGGCAACTGAAGTTTAACATTGACAAATGCAATGTACTGCATATCGGTAGAAGTAACCCCAGAGAAATGTACCAACTGTGTGGTACTATACTTTAGCATTAGCATTAGCATTAGCATTAGTAGAGGCATTTGATGCAAGAAAGCAAGCTTATGCAGCATCAGCCAAAAAAAAAAAAAAAAAAAAAAAAAAAAGTAACATAAATAAATAAAAATAACCACTTCCACTTCACCCCTCTGTTCGTTCGAAATACCTGTCCAGCTGAGCCTTAAACTTATTTAGGCTATCAACTTCCACGACAAGGGATGGAAGTCTGTTCCACCCACCAACCACCCGCTGGCTAAAGGCAAATTTCCGCACATCTATCCTACATCTGTCTTTCCTCAATTTGAATTTATGCCCTCTCAGGTGATTTTTCTGAGCTAGAGGAAGAATCCCATCAGCATTGAGCATGCTCAAACCATTCAAGGCTTTGTACACCTCTATCAGATCACCCCGCTGGTGCCTAGTTTCCAGACACTGTAATTTGCAAAACTTAAGCCTTTCTTCGTAAGAGAACCCCTTTGTCCCATTCACCAATCTAGTTGCCCTTCTCTGTACTCGTTCCAGCAGCTCTACATCCTTCCTGAAATGAGGCAAGATGGTAGAAAATGAAGATGGTAGAAAATGAAAAAGACATGGGAGTAATTGTGCAGTCAGATATGAAGTTTTCTGAGTAATGCAGACAGGCTGCCAGGGCAGGTCGTGGGGTTTTGTCAATGATATATAGGAATTTTGCTAGCAGAGAAAAGGAGGTGATTGTCCCTCTGTATAAGGCAATGCTCAGGCCACGCCTTGAGCACTGCGTACAGGTCTGGAGGCCTCATTTTAGGAAGGATGTAGATTTGCTTGAGCATGTACGGAGAAGGGCAACAAGATTGGTGAGGGGAATGAAGGGATCCTCTTATCAAGAGTGGCTTACATTTTGCAAATTGCAGTGGCTGGAGACTAGGCACCTGCGCGATGATCTGATTGAGGTGTATAAGGCCTTGAATGGGTTGAGCCGCTGAATTCTGATGGGATCCTTCCATTTGTTTAGATTACAAACCTAAGAGGGCATAAATTCAAATTAAGAAAAGACAGATGTAGAATAGATGTGCGGAAATTTGGCTTTAGCCAGCGGGTGGTTAATTGCTGGAAGAACAAACTTCCATCTGTCGTTGTGGAAGTTGATAGGTTAAATAAATTTAAGGAGGAACTGGACAGGCATTTGGAGGGAATAATGTGATTTTTTTTTTTTTTTTTTGGCTGATGCTGCATAAGCTCATACACTTGCTTTCTTGCATCACATGCCACTACTACTACTACCGTTAATTCATTCACAGCTAGTGGACCATCCTTCTACTGTTTACATAAGTAATGAAATGTTTGCTGCTTTTCTTTGCCAGAGGCTTCTCATAATCTGCCTTAACTTGTCTAATCTCCTTTGTGGCTTATTGCAGACTAATTTATATCTCTTATAGTCATCTGTATCTTTTGATAATTTATATGCATTCCGTATGTTTATCTTCATGCCACAAGTCTCATCAGTTCATATGACAACCATTTATTGCAGACTATTTTATATCTCTTATAGTCAGCTGTATCTTTTGATAATTTATATGCATTCCATATGTTTATCTTCATGCCACAAGTCTCATCAGTTCATATGACAACCATTTAGGCCTATACCTTGAACTGTATCTCTTAGTTGGTATAAAAAGCCTAGTAGCTTCTATGATAACATCCCTGAATGCTTCCTGTTTAGAATTTCCTGTTGGTAACTTCAACAGTAGGTCCCACTGCATAGAATTTTAGGCCCAAATGGATGTATGATGTACTAGACTTGTGGCAGAGAAGAAAAATGCACGAGATGCATATAAATTATCAGGTGACACAGAAGCCTATGGACCAAAATAAACAAGCTCAAGATTAACACCAGCAAAACTAATATGATGATCTTCAGCGGCAAGCTGGACATCAGGAGACCCCCACAGGTTCAGATAGAAATGGTGCAGCTCCCCATAGTCACCCAAACAAGAGTCCTAGGAATAGTAGTAGATTATAAGCTGTCCTTCTTACTCCATACTGTGCATCTAAATGGCAAAATCAAAAAATTCTCAGCAGCAATAATAAGAATCTCAAAAAAATGATTGGGACTCTCCAAAAGAACACTTATTATGTTACAATGTAGTCTTCCTTCCAATCACCACCTTCGCTGCTGGAGCATGGTTCCCTAGGGTGGCCCACTGCAAGATCAGGAACAAAAACTCCAATCAATACAATGGAACATCATCTTAGCAACACATCGTTTCTGTAGAACTGCCTCCACGACAGCAATCAAGTTATAGCAGGAACTCTTCCCCTAGACCTATTCCTAATTTTCAAAGGCCTGTGCTACCAATTGAGAAGGCTGTTGTTGTTTGGTTTTTAGGAGCATTAGCAACTAAGGCCATATTGCTCCGGGGATATGTGGTGGTCATTCCCTGACCTTTCCGCATCCTCCGTATTTGGTGGTCACGGGCTCGAACCCCGATCTAATCAAGAAGCGTGTGTTACGCACTGTCACTCCTGCCCACCTGGCTACGGAGGCGCCCCCAGTTGAGAAGGCACATCTCAGCTAAAATCCTTGATATACAAATAAACTTACAAGTTGATATCAAAAAAAGAAAAAGCTCGCTGCTATAATGGGCTACTCAATCTCTGGCAAACCAGATGGCACACCACTTCAGTCGGGGCCACTACTAGGTGCTTTCTCCCAGAGGTCATGTTCATAATATCAAAAATAGCCAAGACATGGTTCTCACTCAGCTTAGAAACTTATTTCCTGGTAACTGGGCACGGATCCTTAAACGAGAAACTATACCAATTCTGGCTTGTGGATTCCCCCTGCTCCTGCGGGGAGGTGGAAAACTGGGCGCATCTACTCTTCCATTGTGAACTGTACGGAGACTTAAGGAAACAACTTATGGCAGCAGCCAACAATTAGACCAGGAAGTCAGGTTACAATTCCCTGACACCAGCACCTAAGACACTATTCTATAACAACTATATATATTCCCACTCTTTCTTTCAAAACAGTTCGAACACGTGCCGCCACCAGCCAACATTCATTTACTGTCCAACTTCAAACTCATAGAACCAACTTTTCATCTTCCTCGTTTATTCATTCAACTGCCGTTTTCTGGAACAACCTTCCTTCATATGTATTTCCTGAAAGTTGCAGTCTACAGAAGTTCAAGTCTAATGTTAACAAATATCTTCTTCCATCTTCTCAATCTCCAACCCAAGCATGGTACTAAGTACTATAGGTGCTAATACCTCTCGTATTTTGGGTTTTCATAAAAAAAATGGTTTTTTTTTTTGGTTTTTTTTTTCTCCTCACTTTCTGTTCTGGGACCTGACCTTTCTCTGGTTCTGGAGTAGCAATAGCACTCTCCTCCTACACTTTCCCTCTCGTCCCATGCAGGATGAAAAAAAATTTTTTTTTTATCTCTGTGCTGGCACTGTGGCTGACACTCATCTCCTTTCTGTTTTTTATTATTATTATTTATTTTTTTTTTTATTTATGTATTTTATCATGATCTGCTCTGGACTGGGACTCCTCAGCCCAGGGTAGCTTATTCACTCCCTCTTCCATTTTTTTTTTTTTTTTTTCCCCTCCCTTGCAGCTGTCCTGGATTGGGACCTCTCTGAGCCAAGAAAGTTCCTCTTCTCTCTCTCTCCCTTCCCTCTCTTCTTCCTTCGATCAATTTTATATTCTCCCGAGGAAGTTCTTTCTTCTGGGAGGAGGGCAAGCAGATAGTGGGGGGGTCCTTGCCTTCCTGTGGCTAGGGACAAGTACCAGGAAGCCATCATCCAGGCGATTGCCACTTCCGGGTAGTCAACAGGCTGAAACATAACAATACACTATGAAACACACACTAAAGCTCACAAACACTTGGATTTTTTTCTTTCACATCTTTATACCATGTGGGATGAAAATCTTTTATTATTATTATTTTTTTATTTATTTATTTCTCTCTCTCTCTCTCTCTTCTTCCTTTTCATCTAGGTTCACCCTGTGGAGAATCTTCCTGTGTGGGATGAATTTTTTTTTTTTACAGTACATACATATGGCCCTACCTTCACAGTCTGTAAAAACTGTACAGAACAACAAGGAGGAGATGAACTTATGTTCTAGGAGCCGCCATAGATAAAATACATACATACTACATACATATGGTAGATAGAGGCTAGTCTGTAATCAAGTTACAAAGGAGGTTAGGCAAGTGAAGGCAAATTACAAGAAATCTTTGGAAAAGGATGCAGAGAAAAACAGCAAAGACTTCTTTACTTATATGAACTCTAGAAGGAAGGGTATGAATCAGATTGCTGCACTTGATATTGATGGTTTGATTGTTGATTATCCTGCTCAGATAGCTGACAAACTGAATGAATATTTTGCATCTACATTCACACATAAGGAATTCTGTAAAGAAGTGACGAGCAGAAGCTTATTAAACTCTAACAGGGAGCCAAATGATTTTGTAATAATTGAGAGCAAACTGGAGGAGAAATTGTTGAAGTTAAACATAAGAAAGACACCTGGGGTGGATGGGATCAATCCAGTTATATTAAAGGATGCAGCGAAGAAAGTAAGCAAACCCTTATCCATAATTATGACAGCTTCGTTGGACTCGGGAGTTTCCCCATGGACTGGAGATGTGCAAATATATCTCCAATTCACAAAGGGGCATCAAAGGGTGATAAGAATAATTATAGACATTTTATTTTAACTTCTGTTCTGGGGAAAATAAATTGGAGCAGCATGGCATTAAGGGAAAGTTGCTGCTATGGATAAAGGGATGATTGAGTAGGAGAAGACAGAGAGTGGTAATCAATGGATACAGCTCAATGTGGACTAATGTTATTAGTAGGGTGCCCTGGGTTGTATTCTGGGCCCATGTTGTTTTGTGTATTTATTAATGATATCACAGCTAATGGATGAAGGTATATCAGGCTTAATGTCCAAGTTTGCAGATGATACAAAGGTTGCCAGGGTTGTTAATGACAGTAATGACAGTATATTACTGCAACAGGATCTAGAAAAGTTGGGCAGATGGACAACTGAAGTTTAATGCAACAGGCTCTAGAAACGGGCAGAAGTGGCAACTGAAGTTTAATGTTGACAAATGCAGAGTTCCGCATATGGGTAGCAGTAAGCTGAGAAAAAAATGAAGAATCAGAAAGCCCTGGGGGAAGATGAAGTTACTGTAGAGTTGTTAAAATTGGGCAGAAGGGACATAACACAAAAACTGGCAAGGCTCTTCACAAAATGCATTAGAAAAGGTGTGACGCCTAAGCAGTGGAATAATGCAATCATAGTTTTGCTGCATAAGAAGGGAGATAAATCAGAAATTGAAATTATAGACCAATTAGCTTGTTATCCCACATCTGCAAGTTGTTCACAAGGGTCATTATTAACAGATTAGAAAGAATATTTGATGAGAATCAACCAAAAGAGCAAGCTGTCTTTAGGACAGGATTCTCAACTATGGATCACCATCACGTAATTTTCACAGCTAATGGAGAAAGCAAATGAATATAAAACACGATTATGCCTGGCATTTGTGGATTATGAAAAGGCATTTGATTCCATTAAACCATAAGGCAATGTTTCGGGCACTGGAAAGACAAGGCATAGATACCCCATATATTATGATTTTGAAGAAAATATATGAGAATGCTACCTCGTTTATTAGACTAGACAAAGACAGTAGCAAATTTAAAATCGAGAAAGGGGTTCGACAAGGAGACACAATATCTCCGAAGCTGTTTACTGCTGCCCTTGAGGAAGCTTTCTGAAGATTAGACTGGTCGCAGAAAGGAGTCAATGTGAATGGAGAGTACCTAAACCATTTACGATTTGCAGATGACATTGTGGTCATAAGCCACAATCCCAAAGAATTAGAGGAAAAATCTTAATCAGTTATGCACAGTTAGTAAGGATTTTGGACTAAAGATGAATATGGCTAAAACAAAAGTAATGATGACCAAGTATGCCACAGAAAGGGATATAATGATTGAAGGAGCAGTAATTGAAAAGGTGGAGTCATATACATATCTGGGACAAGTTATTAGCTGTAATAATGATAAATGGCTGGAAGTCAAGAGAAGAATAAATTTTGGATGGATAGAATTCAGGAAATATAGTCACATACTGAAGAGCAATATTCCAGTTTGTCTGAAATGTAAAATAATGAACCAATGTATACTCCCCACCATGACTTATAGAAGTGAAACTTGGGTACTCACCAAAAGAATGGAGGAGAAGCTGAAAACTACACAGCAAAGAATGGAAGAGAAGCTGAAAACTACACAGCGAAGAATGGAACAAATTATATTGGGAATCAGACTGTTAGATAAGAAGAGAAACACATGGATTAGGCAGCAAACTCAAGTAAAGGACATTCTTATCAAAACTAAAGAACTAAAATGGTCTTGGGCAGGACACATAGCTCGAAGACACGATGACAGATGGACTAAGGAAATAACAGAATGGTACCCAAGAGGAGCTAGAAGAAAACCTGGAAGACAATGGCGGAGATGGATAGATGAAATTCATGAGTTTGTGGGTAATAAATGGATGGCCATTGCACAAAAAGAAGGAACTGGAAAGTTGCTGGAGAGGCCTTCATCCTGCAGTGGATTGAAAATAGCTGATGATGACGACGATGAAGCTGAGAAGATTATACCAACTGTGTAATGATACACTCAAGGTAGTGGAGAATGAAAAAGACCTGAGGGTAATTGTGCACTCAGATATGATGATGTTTTCTGAACAGTTCAGACAGTCTGAACTGTTCAGAGCAAGTCATGGGGTTTTTGTCAATGATATACAGGAATTTGGCTAGCAGAGATAAGGAGGTGAGTATCCCCTTGTAAACGACAATGGTTAGGCCAAACCTTGAGTACTGTGTGCAGGTGTGGAGGCCTCATTTTAGGAAAAATGCTGAGTTGCTAGAACGAGTACAGAGAAGGGCAAAACGACTGGTGAATGAAACAAAGGGGTGCTCTTCTGAAGAAGGGCTTAAGTTCTGCAAATTGCGGCATCTGGAGATTAGGGCACCTGCAAAGTGATCTAATTGAGGTGAATAAGGCCTTGAATAGTTTGAGCAAGCTCCATGCTGATGGGATTCTTCCTCTTGCTCAGATTATGCACTTGAGGGGACATAAATTCAAATTGAGGAAGAAAAGTTGTAGAATAAATGTGCTGAAATTTACCTTTAGCCAGAGGGGTGGTGATTATTGGAACAAACTTCCATCTGTCCTTGTGGAAGTCGATAGCTTAAATAAATTCAAGGAAGAACTGGGCAAACTTTTGGAGTGAGTGGATGGGTGAATTGGGAAGATGTTTTTTTTTTTGGCTGATGGTATATAAGCTTGCTTTCTTGTGTCATATGCCTCTGCTGATGCTAATGCTAAATGCCAATTTGAAAACTGTCTGAGACTGTTGTGTTACCCTTTATGGAAGAAAAAGCCCTTTCCTTGGGCCCACTGTTATTTTGTATATTTATCAATGATATTGATGAAGGTATATCAGGCTTAGTGTCGAAGTTTTCAGATGATACAAATGTTGACAGGGTTGTTAATGACAGTGTTCTACTGCAACAGGATCTAGAAAATTTGGGTAGATGGGCTGAGAAGTGGCAACTGAAGTTTAACATTGACAAATGCAAAGTGCTGCTTATGGGTAGAAGTAACCCCAGAGGAACGTACCAACTGTGTGCTACTACCCTTAGGGTGGTAGAAAGTGAAAAAGACCTGGGAGTAATTGCGTAGTCAGATATGAAGTTTTCTGAGCAATTCAGACAGGCTGCCAGAGCAGGTCATGAGGTTTTGTCAATGATATACAGGAATTTTGCTAGCAGGGGAAAAGGAGGGATAAGGCAATGGTGAAGCCACACCGTGAGTACTGTATACTGGTCTGGAGGCCTCATATTAGGAAGGATGTAGATTTGCTTGAGTGTTTAGAGAAAAGGGCAACAAGATTGGTGTGAGGGGAACGAAGGGGTCCTCTTACCAAGAGAGGCCTAATATCTGTAAATTGCAGCAGCTGGGGACTAGGCACCTGTGAAGTGATCTGATTGAAGTGTATAATGCCTTGAATGGGTGGGTTGAGCATGCTGAATTCTAATGGGATTATTTCTCTTACTCAGATTATGAACCTAAAGGGGCAGAAATTCAAATTGAGAAAAGAAGACAGTTGTAGAATAGATATGCGGAAATTTGCCTTTAGCCACAGGGTGGTTAATTGCTGGAACAAACTTCCATCTGCCGTTGTGGAAGTTGATAGCTTAAATAAATAATTTTTTTTTTTTTTTTTTGGCTGATGCTACATGAGCTTATACACTTGCTTTCTTGCATCACATGCCTCTATTACTACTACTACTACTACTTTGATAGTGGTGACATCTTTTATAAATACAACATGAATACCCTGTATTAACTGTCACCTAGTGGGTCTTTTATCTGCAGATTCTAATTGTTTACTCTGCAGAGATAACATGCGTAAACATGTTACGCTTTGTCTTGTACAACTTCTGTAACCCTGTTCATTTTTGAACACACCAGATATGTCTCCAAGTTGAATAGAATCCTGTGCCTAATGACTCTGATGAGTATAATGAACAATTGTGCAGAGAAATTGGATACTATGATGCAGTCACGAAAGAACTGGATGCAGGGAATAACTTTGATGTTATATACTTGAATCTTAGAAAGGCTTTTGATACTGTTGCACATGGAAGACTGCTGCACAAATTGGAGCAGTGTGGAATTGGAGGCAAATTGCTGCTATGGATAAAGGGGTGGTTGAGGGGGAGAAGACAGAGAGTGGTAATCAATGGACACTGCTCATCGTGGACTAATGTTATTAGTGGAGTCCCTCAGGGTTCAGTGTTGGGTCCATTATTGTTTTCTGTATTTATAAATGATATTGATGATGGTATATCAAGCTTAATGTCCAAGTTTGCAGACGATACAAAGGTTGGCAGGGTTGTCAAGGACACTACTGACACTATGCTTCTGCAACAGGATCTGGAAAGTTTGAGCAGATGGGCTGAGAGGTGGCAAGTGAAGTTTAACATTGACAAATGTAAAGTACTACATATGGGAAACAGCAACCCCAGAGCAACGTATTCAACTCTGTGGTACTACACTGACAGTTGTAGAGAATGAAAGGGACCTGGGGGTGGTTGTGCAGGCAGATATGAAGTTTTGTGAGCAGTGCAGATGGGCTGCAAGAGTAGCTCATGGTGTATTGTCGATGATATATAGGAATTTTTCTAGCAGGGATAAGGAGGTGATTATTCCCTTGTATACAATGGTCAGGCCATACCTAGAGTACTGTATACAGGTCTGGAGGCCTCATTTCAAGAAGGATGTAGAGATGCTGGAACGAGTATAGAGAAGGGCAACAAGATTATTGTATGGAACAAAGGGGTGCTCTTACGAAGAAAGGCTTAAGTTTTGCAAGTTGCAGTGTCTGGAGACTAGGCACCAGCGAGGTGATCTGATAGAGGTGTATAAAGCGTTGAATGGTTTGAGCATGCTCAGTGCTGATGGAATTCTTCCTCTTGCTCAGAATAATCACCTGAGAGGGCATAAATTCAAATTGAGGAAAGACAGATGTAGGATAGATGTGAGGAAATTTGCCTTTAGCCAGCTGGTGGTTGGTTGGTGGAACCAACTTCCATCCCTTGTCGTGGACGTTGATAGCCTAAATAAGTTTAAGGCTCAGCTGGACAGGTATTTCGAACGAACAGATGGGTGAAGTGGAAGTGGGTATTTTGTATTTATTTATTTATTTTTTTTTTTTTTGGCTGATGCTGCATGAGCTTGCTTTCTTGTATCAAATGCCTCTACTAATGCTAATGCTAAATAGAGTGCGCCAGTAAATCAGAATGTCTTATAATGGGGGATTTTAACTTTCCAGAATGTAGAACTTGTGGATTGGTCACTTGCACACTAGCAAGATTTTTGTGGATTTATTGGATGACTGTTTTCTACAGCAACATGTTTGAGAAGCAACCAGAGGGAGTAATACTCTTGATCTGATTATTCATGCATTAAGAATTTTCAAAGAAAGGAACCACTGTATGACAGTGATCACAGTGTGGGATTTAGAATTGTGGGATGTGGGATTTAGTTAAAGATGTAACTACCATCAAGGGTAAAGGGAAGGGTTTTTGCTTTTGTAAAGGTGACTACAGTGGTCTCAGATGGTTTTTGAATTCTGTATAGTGGGACCAACTGATGAGGTTACCAACAGCAAATTCTAAGTGGGAAGCATTCAAGGAACTAATCATGGAAGCTACTAGGCTTTTCATACCAACTAAGAAATAATATTCAAGGTTTTGGCCTTAATGGATGTCAGATGAACTAATGAGACATGTGGCAGAGAAGAAAAATACATGGGATGCTTATAAATTATCCAGCCACACATAAGCAGATATAAGCTAGTCTGTAATCGAGTCAAAAAGGAGGTTAGGCAGGCAAAGGCAGATTACGAGAAATCTTTGGAAGGATGCAAAGAAACACAGCAAAGAATTCTTTTCTTATACTTTAGACTTTACTTTACTTTACTTATACTAGGAATGAATCAGATTGGTCTACTTAACATAGATGGTTTGACTATTGATGATCCTGCTCAGATAGCTGATAAACTGAATGAGTATTTTGCATCTACATTCACACTTGAGGAGTTATTCAAGGACTGGAATACCAGAAGTATCAAACTCTAACAGGGAGCTAAGTGATTTTGTAATAACTGTGAGCACAGTGGAGGAGAAATTGTTTAAGTTAAATGTAAGGAAGGCACCTGGGGTGGATGGGATCTATCTAGTTATATTAAAGGAAGCAGCAAAGGAAGTAAGGAAACCCTTAGCCCTAATTATGAGAACTTCCTTGGACTCAGGGGAGGTCTCTACAGACTGGAGATGTGCAGATATCCCCAATTCACAAAGGGGGATCATAAATCAAACGAGTAATTACAGACCTGTTACTTTAACTTTTGTTCTAAGCAAAATAATGGAGTCATTGGTTAAAGAAGTATTGCAGGCTCATCTAGACAAGACTGCAGTAATAATAATTCAGACAAAGCATGGGTTTGTTTAGGAAAAGTCTTGTCTGAGAAATTTGTTTGGACACTATGATGAGGAACTGGATGCAAAAATTAATTTTGATATCATATACTTGGATTTCAGGAAAGCTTTGGATACTGTTGTGCATGGAAGACTACTGTATAAATTGGAGAAGTCTGGTATTAAGGGCCAGTTGTTACAATGGATAAAATGGTGGTTGAGTGGGAGAAGACAGAGAGTAGTAATCAATGGCACTGCTCTTTGTGGACCAATGTTATTAGTGGAGTTCCCCAGAATTTGGTGTTGAGCCCACTGTTGTTTTGTATATTTATCAATGATATTGTTGAAGGTATATCAGGCTTAATATCCAAGTTTTCAGATGATACAAAGGTTGGCAGGTTTGTTAATGACAGTATGCTACTGCAGCAGGATCTAGAAAATTTGGGCAAATGGGCTGAGAAGTGGCAACTGAAGTTGCCACTTCTCAGCCCATTTTGCATTGACAAATGCAAAATGCTGCATATGGGTTTTTTAATCAAGCACATGATATACATTGAAACTTAATGGAGACCACAAGAAAGTCTGGCTTGAATTACATTAGGAAAGCTGATTTAGTTAGCATTAGCATTAGCATTAGTAGAGGCATTTAATGCAAGAAAGCAAGCTTATGCAGCATCAGCCAAAAAAAAAAAAAAAAATAATAATAATAAATAAATAAATAAAAAATAACCACTTCCACTTCACCCCTCTGTTCATTCGAAATACCTGTCCAGCTGAGCCTTAAACTTATTTAGGCTATCAACTTCCACGACAAGGGATGGAAGTCTGTTCCACCAACCAACCACCCGCTGGCTAGTTGAATCACATGGTGAAAATTTGACTACCAAAGAGTTCTGTACGTATAATCAGAAAATGCAAAACAAGGTTGAAGAAATGCTAATGCTATTCTCCCAAAAATTAATAACAACCAAGGGAATGTCATAAGTCTTTGCTCATTTAGAGGCTGCATTGCTTTCTGTTTGCTGAGAAAGAAGAAGGTATGCAAAGGAGCTTCAGAGTATATGTAAACGACATACTTAGATAAAGCATACAAATGTTGCCAGATATGTCGAAACAGAAGGAAGACAAGTATGCAAATGTTAATAGATTCATATTTTAAATGACTTTGACCACCCAACTGAAGAAGCATGGTTGTCTAGGACTAAGATTTTTAAAAAAAAAATTTATTTTTACTCCCATGGTTATAGGACTAATGGACCTGATGGCAAGCCAGTGATCCCCAGAATATCAATCTTTTCTTATTACATTATGCTATTATATATATAATACATCGGCAGGTGTTATTACTTTATTTATGCAAAATAGGCAAAGCTATTTCTTTCCCTTACTAACAATTTAGGTTATTACTAACAGTTATTATATTTAAAACTTACTACTTGGTCTTTTTTCAAGGAATGCATCTATCATTATAACCTGGGACTATATGGGAATTCACCATTCAACTAACAGCATTTTCAAGGAATCTAAACCTGTTTTTAAGCAAGATTTACCTGCAGTTTGAACAAATTTAAAGAATGTATTTTTTTTTTTTTTGTTGATGTTTTATAAGCTTTTTTCTTGCTTGCTCACTACTACTACTAATAGTTTGAGAAAAATAAGAGGGGAGCCCTATCCACTTCATTAATCCTTCCCTTCTAATAGGAATGGACAAATGAAGTAGTAGTAGTAGTAGTGGCATGTGATGCAAGAAAGCAAGTGTATGAGCTTATGCAGCATCAGCAAAAAAAAAAAAAAAAAAAAATCACACCATTCCCTCCAAATGCCTATCCAGTTCCTCCTTAAATTTATTCAACCTATCAACTTCCACAACGACAGGTGGAAGTTTGTTCCAGCAATTAACCACCCGCTGGCTAAAGGCAAATTTGCGCACATCTATTCTACATCTGTCTTTTCTTAATTTGAATTTATGCCCCCTTAGGTTCGTAATCTGAACAAGTGGAAGGATCCCATCAGAATTCAGCGTGCTGAACCCATTCAAGGCCTTATACACCTCAATCAGATAACCGCGCAGGTGCCTAGGCTCCAGCCACTGCAATTTGCAGAACTTAAGCCTCTCTTGGTAAGAGGATCCCTTCATTCCCCTCACCAATCTTGTTGCCCTTCTCTGTACACGCTCAAGCAAATCTACATCCTTCCTAAAATGAGGCTTCCAGACCTGTACATAGTACTCAAGGCGTGGCCTGACCATTGCCTTATACAGAGGGATAATCACCTCCTTTTCCCTGCTAGCAAAATTCCTATATATCATTGACAAAACCCCATGACCTGCCCTGGCAGCCTGTCTGCATTGCTCAGAAAACTTCATATCTGCCTGCACAATTACTCCCAGGTCTTTTTCATTTTCTACCACCTTAAGTGTAGTACCACACAGTTGGTACATTTCTCTGGGGTTACTTCTACCCATATGCAGTACTTTGCATTTGTCAAGGTTAAACTTCAGTTGCCACTTCTTAGCCCATCTGCCCAAATTATCCAGATCCTGTTGCAGTAGCACACTGCCATTACTGTCATTAACAACCCTGCCAACCTTTGTATCATCTGCAAACTTCGACATTAAGCCTGATATACCTTCATCAATATCATTGATAAATATACAAAACAACAGTGGACCTAACACCGAACCCTGTGGGACCCCACTAATAACATTAGTCCAAGAAGAGCAGCACCCATTGATTACCACCCTCTGTCTTCTCCCACTTAACCATCCTTTTATTCATTGTAGCAACTTACCCTTAATACCATTCTGCTCCAATTTGTACAATAGTCTTCCATGCGCAACAGTGTCAAAAGCTTTCCTGAAATCCAAATAAGTGGATAAGTTTTTTTTTTTTTAGGCTGATGCTGTATATACCCCAGGGGCTCACATCTGGTGAGTATGGGCTTGGCACACCCAGAGTCTTGAGCTGGATATCATCATTCTTTCCTTCTTGGTGATTCCTTCTACTTCTGATTCTTGTTCTCTCTCTCTCTCTCTCTCACACAGGGTATTTCAGAATTTTTTTTTTTTTTTTTTCTTTTGGCTGGTGCAGCATAAGCCTCAGGCTTCCTTGCAACGTATGCTAATAATAATAGTTATAATAATAAACTTGCTCCCTTGCATCGTTTTTCCACTGCTATTACTAATACGAAGTTACTCATATCCAGCCAGTTTCTAAAAAGGGCAATAAATTAATAAATCCTTCCTTTTCACTGTCACCCTAAAAAATTCTGAAATGATGAAGAAAACTATCAACCATTAACTTGGTTTATACTGCTTATCTGCAGACAAATTCTTTGGAAAAATTTGGAGAAACTGAGGCAGTTGAACTCAATATTTCTAATGCTTTTGATCATGTTTGGTGGGAAGTATTTTTAAACAAACTGCCACTTTATAGTATGCATTCTGATTTATGTAATAGGATAGGCAGTTTTCCCTCTTTGTGATGTGTTGGTATTTTTGTAACTTCTTACCCATTAAACAGCGTCCATAGTTCTGTTCTTTTACCCACATTTTTTCTTCTGTTTATTATTGATCTCCCATTGACTGTAAATCCTATTCTTATGTTTTAATAGTACTGTTCCCAGTTCTATAAATGCTGCTGTGCACAAATAACTACCTGTAGAATATTTGCCACTAGTTCCTTAAATACTGATCTCCAGGTAAAATTCTTCAGTGTGGAAATATTACCTGTAGAAAACTTATCACCTGTAGTTAACTTGAATCCCTCTAAAACTCAGTCCCCTTTTACTTCTTGCAAAATTCCTGTCTGTACTGGTATCCAATTAAATCATGGTATCCAATCAAATTTGTCAGACAAGACTTTCCCTTAAAAAAACCTATGCAGTGTCTGAATTATTACTGCAGTCTTGTCGAAGATCCTGCAATGCATCTTTAACCAGTAATTCCATTATTTGCTCCGGATGAGAATTTTCAGCAGAAAAATTTGAGGATTTTAACTTCCCAGATACTGACTGGAACTTGTGGGTTAGTCTCTCGCACACTAGCAAGACTTTTGTGGATTTATTGGATGATTTTTTTCTGCAGCAGCATATTCAAGAGGCAACCAGAGAGTGTAATACTCTTGATATGGTTACCAGCAGTGATTATTCATGCATTAAGAATTTGCAGATAAAGGAACCACTCGGTGGCAGTGATCACAGTGTGCTGAAGTGCGATTTACTCAAAGATATAATTACTATCAGAGGTAAAGGGAAGGGTTTTTGCTTCCATAAAGGTGACTACAGTGGTTATAGACAGTTTTAAATTCTGTATAGTGGGACCAACTGATGATGTTACCAACATTGCTGATGCTATCGAGGCAGTGTTAGGTGGGTCGGAAAACTGCTAGTTTGGGGGAATACAAGGACTAATAGATTAACAGTAGCCATTGGCAGACGTGAAAGTGATTCTTGCACTGCTTCTATTGGAATGAGCCGACCGGGCTAGCCGAGTGGGTAAAGTACCTGCCCGGCAACCCAAAGGTCGCGGGTTCGATTCCCGCCTCGGGCTTGGATCAAAGTACTGCAAAAACCTTGGGAGATGCAATATGGCCACAGAAGCCGATGTGCCAACAACTACCAAATCAAAAAAAAAAAAAAAAAAAAAAATTTCTATTGGAATGAGCAGCAGCCTGGAAAACAAGATGCAGAGTATTTCAGAGACTGCTAGGAGTCATTGCGGTACAAGTAAACAAATGGGTTTGTAGGGTAGCTAAGAATAGGAACAGGTGCATGTATACTTGCATGTACACCAATGCTAGGAATTTGGTAAATAAATTTGATGAATTGGAGGTATTGCTCAAAATATCAAAGGCAGATATTGTTGGGATATCAGAGACGTGGGTTCACACAGATATAAGGAATGCAGAATGGGAATTTGGGGAGTACAATGTGTACAGGAAGGATAGACAGGATAGGAAGGGAGGAGGGGTTATGCTATTAGTTAAGAAACACATAAAATCCAAGGAAGTGAAGCCAGTCGACATCGCTGGAAAGTGCAGTGTCGAGTCAGTTTGGTGTGACATAAGCATTGGGAGATCAAAATTGAGAGTAGGAGTGTGTTATAGGACTCATGACTCTGATGAGTATAATAAGAAACTGTCCAGGAAAATAGAGTGGGCCAGTAAATCAGAGAGTCTTATAATGGGGGATCTTAATTTCCCAGATATTGACTGGAATTTGTGGGTTGGTCACTCACACACTAGCAAGGCTTTTGTGGATTTATTGGATGATTGTTTTCTATATCAGCATGTTTGAGAGACAACTAGAGGGAGTAATAGATTATCAGTAGTGATTCTTCATGCATTAAGAATCTGCAGATAAAGGGCCCACTAGTGGCAGTGGTCACAGTGTGCTGAAGTGGGATTTACTCAAAGAGGTAACTACCATCAGGGGTAAAGGGAAGGGTTTTTGCTTTCGTAAAGGCGACTACAGTGGTCTGAGATAGTATTTAAATTCTATACAGTGAGACCAACTGATGAGGTTACCAACAGCAAATTCAAAATGGGAAGCATTGAAAGAATTTATCTTGGAAGCTACTAGGCTTTACATACCAACTAAGAAATATTGTTCAAGGTTTAGGCCTAAATGGATGTCAAATGAACTAATGAGACATATGGCAGAGGAGAAAAATGCATGGGATACATATAAATTAATGGGTGACATGGAAGCCTATGATAGATGTAAGCTGGTCTGTAACCAATTCACAGAGGAGATTAGGCAGGGAAATGCAGATTATGAGAAATCTTTGGCAAAGGATGCAAAGAAAAACAGAAAAGAGTTCTTTACCTATGTAAACTCTAGAAGGAAAGGAATTAATCAGATCGGGCTACTGGATATTGATGTTTCAACTGTTGATGATTCTGCTTAGGTGGCTAACAAACTAAATGAGTATTTTGCAACTTACTTTCACACATGAGGATTATTCAGGGAGAATTGGATGATTGGATGATTGAATTAAACTCTGGCAGTGAGCTAGATGATTTTGTAATAGCTGAGAGGAAAGTGGAGGAGAAATTGTTGAAGATAAACATAAAAAAAGCACCTGGGGTGGATGGGAGCTATCCAGTTATATTAAAGGAGGCAGAAACGGAAGTAAGCAAACCCTTAGCCCAGTAGTGTAGCTATCCTTTTTTGGCCTCAGAGGCAAAGAACATGTTTGGGCCCCTACTTAATTAATGAAAGTTGCAAAAAAGAGGAGCCATCCAAAGACGCTGGGCCCTTAAAGGGCTCGGGCCCGGAGGCAATTGCCTTGCCTGCCTACATGGTAGCTACACCACTGCCTTAGCCATAATTATGAGAGCTTCTTTGGACTCAGGGGAGACCACCATGGACTGGAGATGTGCAAATGTGACCCCAATTCACAAAGGAGGATCAAAGGGTGACACAAGTAATTATAGACCTGTTAGTTTAACTTCTGTTCTAGGAAAATTAATGGAGGCACTGGTTTATTTAGGATCTAGACAAGACTTCAGTTATAGCTTGGACACGGTGCCTCCGTAGCCAGGTGGGCAGGAGCAGCAGTGCATAGCACACACTTCTTGATTAGAACGGGGTTCGAGCCCGCCACCACCAAATACGGAGGATGCGGAAAGGTCAGTGAATGACCACTGCATATCCCCGGAGCAATATGGCCTTAGTTGTAATGCTCCTAAAAAAAAAAAATAAATAAAATAATAATAAACAGCTCGGACACAGCATGGTTTTGTTAACGCAAAGTCTTGCCTGACCAATTTGATTGGATACTATGATGTGGCCACAAAGGAACTGGGTGCAGGGAATAACTCTGATATCATATATTTGGATCTTAGAAAGGCTTTTCGTACTGTTGTACATGGAAGACTGCCGAACAAATTGGAGCAGTGTGGCATTGGACGCAAATTGCTGCTATGATTAAAGGGATGGTTGAGTGGGAGAAGACAGAGAGTGGTAATCAATGGACACTGCTCATCGTGGACTAATGTTATTAGAGGAGTCCCTCATGGTTCAGTGTTGGGTCCATTGTTGTTTTCTGTATTTATAAATGATATTGACGATGGTATATGAAGCTTAATTTCCAAGTTTGCAGATGATATGAAGGTTGGCAGGGTTGTTAAGGACACTAATGACAGTACTCTGCTGCAACAGGATTTAGAAATGTTGAGTAGATGGGCTAAGAGGTGGCAAATGAAGTTTAACATTGACAAATGTAAAGTAGTACATATGGGAAGCAGTAATCCCAGAGTAACGTATCAACTCTGTGGTACTACACTGAGAGTGGTAGAGAACGAAAAGGATCTGGCTGTAATTGTGCAGGCAGATATGAAGTTTTTTGACCAGTGCAGACAGGCTGCAACAGTAGCTCCTGGTGTCTTGTCAATGATATACAGGAATTCTTCTAGCAGGGATAAGGAGGTAATTATCCCCTTGTATAATGGCAATGGTCAGGCCACACCTTGAGTACTGTATACAGGTCTGGAGGCCTCATTTTAAGAAGGATGTGGAGCTGTTGGAACGAGTACGGAGAAGGGCAACACGATTAGTGAATGGAACAAAGGATTTCTTTTATGAAGAAAGACTTAGGTTTTGCAAATTACAATGTCTGGAGACTAGGCACCTGTGAGGTGATCTGATTGAGGTGTATAAAGTCTTGAATGGTTTGAGCATGCTCAATGCTGATGGGATTCTTCCTCTTGCTCAGAATAATCACCTGAGAGGGCATAAATTCAAATTGAGGAAAGACAGATGTAGGATAGATGTGCAGAAGTTTTCCTTTAGCTATCGGGTAGTTGGTTTGTGGAACAGACTTATTTCCCTTGTTGTGGAAGTTGATAGCCTAAATAAATTTAAGGCTGAGCTGGACAGGTATTTGGAACGAATGGAGGGGTGAAATGGGAGCAGTTTTTTTTTTTTTTTGGCTGATGCTGCATAAGCTTGCTTTCTTGCGTCATATGCCTCTACTAATGCTAATGCTCTTTTGGGCTTAAACTAAACCCTAAAAATCAAAGTATATCAACTTCTCACCTAGAGCACAAGCAGACCTCAATCTGGCATCCTCTCTGGAACACTCCATTCCAGGGCATTATTCTCGTTGCCACTCATTCAATAAAATTCTTAGTAGTGATAATGGATGAGAAGCTAATGTATAAGAAACAAATACAGGAATTCCATGCAAAAGAATTATGGGCTTTCTGGGGCACGAAACTTGATCTCTGTGAATTGCATAATAAAGGAACAGTCAGAAAATTTCTCCTCTACTATGTCAGCTCTATCATCGGGTATGGCATTGAAGTCTGGTCTGCCGCTCCTATATTCAGTCTGAAAACACTTTGGGGTCTAGAATTCTGGGTCTTAAAGTGGGCCAACAATTGGCATCAGCTCCCCTATTCAATGTTAAAATTGCAGCTCTGCAAGAATCTCAGATACACTCCAGCCCAGCACTGGGCATATATGCGAAAGCACACTATGGCACTTAATCTGTGCTCTGCTACTCATGATTTCAACATCTGGAAAATTGTGGGCTGGAAAATCCCAGGCAGAGCTCTCCAGAACCCTTGAATTGTCTGGATGTTTTCTGAGAACTCCTGGTGGTTCCAGGAGGGTTCAAACCTGCAGAAGCTCTTGACTTTCAAGTGGCACTTTCCCAACAGCATAATCGGTACACTGAGCTCTCGTGACCTAGGATTTGATCTGTGGTCCAGAGATTTGGCCCACAGAAGAAAAAAGTGCAAATCCATATTCACATGCCATCAGTATTCCTGCAATTGTCATTTGAATGAATACTAACTTCCAATGAATTATGTATAGACTATCTCAATCTGTTCTATCATGTTCTCTCAATCTGTTTATACCTAGAGCATCCTTTATGTTACCCAATATCATCTTTATTACAGTTAATCAGTTCAAAATAATTAATTTATAGTGAAAGCTTAATTTATCCAGTATTCACATCTTAATCTGTATTTATAATTTTTTGAAGTCCATAAGAAGGTAAAAGTAAAAGTTCTAAAAATTACATTAAAAATTAAGATATGCTCAGAGGAAAAAACGGGAGGAAACATAATTCATGACAACTGAACCATAAAACTGATGGAAACCGGAGGAAAAATGGGATGCGCTTCTTCTTCCCCTGAGTGTATCTTAATTATTAATTATTAATGCAATTTTTAAAACTTTTATCTTCTTATGGGCTTCAAAAAGTTATAAATGCGGATTAAGAGCTGGACAAATTAAGCTTTCGTTAAAAATGAATTATGAGAAAATAGACAGTAATTTAAGACCTTAGCATTGGCATTAGCATTAGTAGAGGCATATGATGCAAGAAAGCAAGCTTATGCAGCATCAGCCAAAAAAAAAAAAAAAAAATGACTCCCATTTTACTCCTCTGTTCGTTCGAAATACCTGTCCAGCTGAGCCTTAAATTTACTTAGGCTATCAACTTCCACAACAAGGGATGGAAGTCTGTTCCACCAACAAACTACCTGCTGGCTAAAGGCAAATTTCCACACATCTATCCTACATATGTCTTTCCTTAATTTGAATTTATGCTCTCTCAGGTGATTATTCTGAGCAAGAGGAAGAATCCCATCAGCATTGAGCATGCTCAAACCATTCAAGACTTTATACACCTTAATCAGATCACCTCACAGGTGCCTAGTCTCCAGACATTGTAATTTGCAAAACCTAAGTCTTTCTTCATAAAAGAAATCCTTTGTTCCATTCACTAATCGTGTTGCCCTTCTCCATACTCGTTCCAACAGCTCCACATCCTTCTTAAAATGAGGCCTCCAGACCTGTATACAGTACTCAAGGTGTGGCCTGACCATTGCCTTATACAAGGGAATAGATAATGACAGAGATGGACAGATGAAATTCACGAGTTTGTGGGTAGTAAATAGATGGCCATTGCACAAAACAGAAGGAACTGGAAAGTTGCTCGAGAGGCCATCATCCTTCAGTGGATTGAAAATGGCTGATGTTGATGATGATGGTGTAAGTTAATATACTGCCTCCAGTAAGATTGTTAGATTCCTCTGATTGCCTATAATGGGAATTGGGTCCTTGTAAAATTTTGTGAATAAAGAATATCTTTACTGGAATATAACCCTGACTTTTGGCACAGGAATATTAGAAACATTGTTTCTTCTGCATAAAAATAAGACTATGCATTCTTATTGTGTCTTAGCATTGATTTTTTTTTAAACAGCTGCTAGCTCTGTATAAGTTACAAATCTACCATAATATTGATTGTTGTTTCTCACATTTGGTTTGTTGATCTGCTTGCTTGCTTGCTTGCTCACTCACTCACTCACTCACACTCACTCACTCACTCACCCACCCACCCACCCACCGCTCAGTTTCTGCTATGTTCCTATAAGTAAAAGATTTTATGTATGTAAATAATTTAACTACTTAATTAATTTTTATAGGCTGGAGGATATCCATTGCCATTTTTTACACTTGGTTCATTTGTAATTCTGACAGTTCCACTGTGTTGGTATCTTATGAAAGATATTAAAGGTGAGCTGTACAAATAAAAATTTTATATAACATAGATTTAAATGCTTTCCTTTTTAACTGCTGTGTTATGTATATATCATGAAATGTATAGTTTTTACAAATTGGTAGGTATCTAAAGATTCTTACATAATTATTACAATTTATTAAAATATATTCAAAAATAAGACTTTAATATTCTAATGCTGTAAAGCTCTCTAATCCACACACCATATTTATTATCTGGTCTGCAGGTTAGACTAGGGTCATATTCAGGGGTGGGCAGAAGGGGCATATACCCCCTCCCCCTTTAACCAAAAATTTTAAATTAAAGAAAAAGAATGCAGGAGCCGTTCTAACAAAAAAACAACTCAAAAACCTGGTCGCCATGCCCTTCCTTTACGATGATAACTGGATACACCACTAGGTTATACCATATAATAAATATGGATCTACCTTGCTGTTGACCATATGCGTAAGATTAAGGTGTCACTTAATGGAAGTGATTTTCCCTTTTCTACAATATGATTTTTTAATAATGAGATTTAACTTTCTGTATCCCAGTAATTGGTTGGAGAGTATTTTTTTTTCGAGGTGAATATCTTCATGTTTATTTGCAATTGTTTAGCCAGGTACCTTTAACTTAAAGGATAATTTTGCATTGTTTAATGCAAAGGATAATTTTGCATTGTCACATCTGGTGAGTATGGGCTTGCCACACCCATGGTACCTGAGATGGATATCATCATTCTTCTCTTTCTTGGCAATTCCCTTCTCTCTCTCTCTCTCTCTCTCTCTCTCTCTCACTCTCACTCAGGGTAATTCAGAATTTTTTTTTTTTAGCTGGTGTAGCAAATGTCTCAGGCTTCCTTGCACCATATGACTGATGAAAATAAAATATAATAATCTTACACTCCCTGTGTACATTCCAACTAATTTAAGATACTATATTCATTTTACATATTATGTAAATAGTCAGCAACTTCTGTTCATATTATTGGTACCATGTATGGATACACAACTATAAATTTTGTGTTATTCTAGGTCAGAAAACTACTAGATTGGGGGGAATACACAGATTAACAGTAGCCACTGGCAGAAGTGAAAGTGATTATTGCACTGCTTCTGTTGGAATGAGCAGCAGCCTGGAAAACAGGGTGCAGGGGATTCCAGAAACTGCTGGGAGTCGTTGCAGAACAAGCAAATAAATGGGCTGTGTTAGGGTAGCTGAGAATAGGAACAGGTGCATGTACACCAATGCTGGGAGTTTGGTAAATAAATTTGATGAATTTGAGGTGTTGGTCAAAACATCAAAGGCAGATATCGTTTAGATATCAGAGACATGGTGTCACACAGATATAAGGAATGCAGAACTGGAATTTGGGGAGTACAATGTGTATAGGAAGGATAGACAGGATAGGAAGGGAGGAGGGGTTATGCTATTAGTTAAGAAACATAAAATCCAAGGAAGTACAGCCAGTTGACATGGCTTGACAGTGCAGTGTTGAGTCAGTTTGGTGTGACATAAACACTGGGAAAGCAAAATTGAAAGTAGGGGTGTGTTATAGGTCTAATGATTCTAATGAGTATAATAAACAACTGTACAGGGAAATAGAGTGGGCCAGTAAATCACAGTGTCTTATAATGGGAGGGGGGGTTTAATTTCCCAGATATTGGCTGGAATTTGTGGGTTGGTCACTCACACACTAGCAAGGCTTTTGTGGATTTATTGGATGATTGTTTACTACAGCAGCATGTTTGGAAGACAACTAGAGGGAGTAATACTCTTGATCTGATTATCAGTAGTTATTTATTTATTTATTTTTTTATGAAAAAACCCCAAACACGAAAGGTATCAAAACCTATAGTACTTAGTACCGTGCATGGGTTGAAGGAGAAGTATGGGGGGGGGATGCCGGAAACTTTGCTCTAGAGACTAAACATGGGTTTCACCACTTCAAGCCTCCAATAAGCAAAGTGGTGGTATTTCACTGGTTGATGAAAGTCATCTACTACCTGCATTAAGAATCTGCAGATAATGGACCCACTAGGTGGCAATGATCACAGTGTGCTGAAGTGGGATTTACTCAAAGAGGTAACTACCATCAGGGATAAAGGGAAGGGTTTTTGCTTTCATAAAGATAACTACAGTGGTCTGAGACAGTATTTAAATTCTATACGGTGGGACGAACTGATGATGTTACCAACAGCAAATTAAAATTGAGAAGCATTCAAAGAATTTATCTTGGAAGCTACTAGGCTTTTCATACCAACTAAGGAAATATTGTTCAAGGTATAGGCTGCACCTCCGTAGCCAGGTGGGCAGGAGCAGCAGTGCATAGCACACGCTTCTTGATTAGACCGGGATTCGAGCCTGTGACCACCAAATACGGAGGATGGAGAAAGGTCAGGGAATGACCACCGCATGTCCTCATAGCAATATGGCCTTAGTTGATCCTAAAAACCAAATAAAAACAACATCAAGGCATAGGCCTAAATGTATGTAGGATGAACTAATGAGATTTTTTTTTTTTTTTTTTTTTTGATTTGGTAGTTGTTGGCGCATCAGCTTCTGTGGCCATATTGCACCTCCCAAGGTTTTTGCAGTACTTTGATCCAAGCCCGAGGCGGGAATCGAACCCGCGACCTTTGGGTTGCCGGGCAGGTACTTTACCCACTCGGCTAGCCCGGTCGGCTAACTAATGAGATATGTGGCAGAGAAGAAAAATGCATGGAATACATAAATTAACAGGTGACACGGAAGCCTATGATAGATATAAGCTGGTCTGTAACCAAGTCACAAAGGAGGTTAGGCAAGCAAAAGCTGATTATGAGAAATCTTTGGCAAAGGATGCAAAGATTTCTTTACTTAGTGGTAGGGAATGAAAAGGACCTGTGGGTAATTGTGCAGGCAGATATGAAGTTTTCTGAGCAGTGCAGATGGTCTGCAAGAGTAGCTCATGGTGTCTTGTCAATGATATACAGGAATTTTTCTAGCAGGGATAAGAAGGTGATTATCCCCTTGTATAAGGCAATGGTCAGGCCACACCGTGAATACTGTGTACAGGTCATTTTAAGAAGGATGTAGAGCTGCTGGAATGAGTACAGAGAAGGACAACAAGATTAGTGAATGGAACAAAGGGTTGCTTTTATGAAGAAAGGCTTAAGGTTTGCAAATTACAGTGTCTGGAGACTAGGCACCGGTGAGGTGATCTGATTGAGGTTTATAGAGCCTTGAATGGTTTGAGCATGCTCAATGCTGATGGGATTCTTCCTCTTGCGCAGAATAATCACCTGAAAGGGCATAAATTCAATTTGAGGAAAGAGTTGTATTATAGATGTGTGGAAGTTTGCATTTTGCCAGTGGGTGGTTGATTGTTGGAACAAACTTCCATTTGTCATTGCAGAAGTTGATAGCTTAAATAGATTCAAGGCAGAACTAGATAAATATTTAGTGAGTGGATGGGTGAAATGAGAAGGTTTTTTTTTTTTTTTTTTTTTTTGGCTGATGCTATATAAGCTAGTTTCTTGCATCATGTGCCTTTACTAATGCTAATTTCCTACACAAGTTCTCAGTTAGTTACTTTAATAGTAAGCATGCTTATAATTTTAACTTTGAATTTTTTGTCTACCTTTAACTAAATACAGAGCATTGGCAGCCAAAAGTATTGGGAAAGTGATGAATAATCCCATTTATTCTTGGTCATGATATATTGTACAGGAGTGGTTGGTAGCAAAAAAGTATAAACAAGGCTGCAAAAGGTAAAAGTGACACTCCCAATTAACTTGCATAAAATTATAGCTTCAACTTTGAAGCTTCTATACATTTTGAAGATCCCCAAGCCCTGGAGAATATTTATGTAAGTGGAAGGCAGCTGTCCATCCCCAAGTTCAACATTGACCAGAGAGAAGGCTTATTTTTACAAAAGATCTTTAAACAATTGGTCAAGTTTATAAAAAATGTGCTCAAAGTTCTGAAAGAATCATCGAAGAGCAACGACAGTGATTGTGTTGCATGCAAAACATTGTATCATTATAGGTTCCTTGTATCCTGCAGTTGTCCTTGAGTTTTTTTCAGGTATGACAGGCTAGGGCTTGTCAATCTTAAATGCCAGGTAATTTTTCAGTGGGACAAAGAAGACTTAGTTAACTTCAATCCTTCTAAAATTTAGTCCTATGTTATTTCTTGAAAAAAGAGTGTACCTGCTTCTATGCTGCTCGTTGATGACACTTGTTAGTTTCTAGACAAGGTTACATATCTCTATTAGGTATATTACCCTGACTTGTAATTTCTCTTAGAATAAGCACATCATAAATATTGCTTCTTCTATATCCAAAATTCGGTTGTTTTACAACCTTAAACAACTAATCACACTGTAAAAATCTCATATCCTCCCTACTAGGGAATGTTGTTCGCATGTCTGGGGTGGTGCCCACCCCCAAAAACCTCTTTCAAGCTTCTAGACTCCATTCAAAATGAAGCTTGACACTGTGTCTCATAGACATTCTGTTTCTGCTGCATGCATTTTCTATAGATACTTCTGTGGGCACTGTTATTCTACATTGGCACTATAATTTCCTCTCTCTCTGTTCCAAACAGAGCAGAACATGTGCCACAACCAGTCAGCATCTATTTACTGTCCATCTTCCAATTTACCGAGCCAACTTTACCTTTTCCTTATTTATTCCTTCCACTTCTGTTTTCTGGGAAACCTTCCTTCACATATAGGAGGTGCCTCTGTAGCCAGGTGGGAAGGAGCAGCAGTGTGTAGCACACGCTTCTTGATTAGACCGGGGTTCGAGCCCGTCACCACCAAATACGGAGGATGCGGAAAGGTCAGGGAATGACCACCGCATATCCCGGAGCAATATGGCCTTATTTGCTAGTGCTCCTAAAAACCAAATAACAAACAAACCTTCACATATATTTCCTGAAAATTATAATCTGCAAAAATTGAAGTCTAATATCAACATGTATCTTCTGTCTGCTTGGCCTTCAATCCATGCCTGGTACTAAGTACTATAGGATCTAATAATGCCTTCTGTGATTGGGGTATTTATAAAAAAAAAATCCTTGTGCCACAAAAGTTGATTTCTAGCAGTAGGCACTGCATTGTCATTTCTTGGAGAAAGTGGCCTCTGGAGGAGGAAAAATTGGTATTAGCGTCTACAAAATGATGCAGGAAAGCAACCTTTCCTGCATATACAGCATCAGCAAAAAAAAAAAAAAATTCCCTCACTTCATTTTCCTATCCATTCTAATAATTTTTTAAGCCCCTCTTTAAATTTATCAAACTACCTACTTCTACATCAGGAAGTTTATTCCAAAATCAGTCAAATATGCTTGTGGGTTGTCTGAGAAAGAGTAAAGTTGTAGTTTAGTTTACTTAATCTTTTTGAAGTCTTAAAACACTTAATTTAAATCACCACATACATGTAGTGTCCACATGCTTCAATTTACAGAACCACAGTCTTTCTTGGTAAGAATATCCACGACTAATCATGTTGCTTTTCTCTTTCCAACAGATCCATGTTCTTTCTGAAACGAGGTTCCCAAACCTGTATGCAGATTTAAGGTGTGTCCTATCCATTGCTTTATATATGTAAGATAAATAACTGTTTAGCTCTGCTGGCAAAGTTTGTGTGTATATCTGACAGCATCACATGAGCTATTGCATTAGCCCATCTGCTAGACATCTATGGATTGAAAAATCGTGATAAATACAGTAAACTCCACTATTCGCGGTATCTGTATTCGCGGTTGCTGATTTAATATAAAATGAAACCTAAAAAAATGTGAATTTTAAAGTGCCATGAACATTTTCCGCCATAAAAAAACAAGGGCGTGGCTAAAATTATCTTTCCTGGTCAAAACAGGGCTCAGTGGGTGGGGGCAGAGGGGTGCAAAATCGCGAGAGTGGACGTTTCTCGCTAATCCTTGTTCAGCATGTGTTATGCGCTTGTCATGGAAGGTTTCGTCGTTTGCTTTTAATTTATATGTTTATAAATTGAATAAATTGATCAATTTATAAATTGATATGCTTACAAAAGGGATAAATCTACCATTTTGCAATGTAAAACAAGACTTTTTTGAGTGTGTTAATGGAAGAAAGTGACTTTATTGTGGATAAGTTCTTTCTAACCCGTACAAAAATATGGCTACGAATAACAAGGGAAATGTGAAAAGATCAAAGAAGGTGATGACATTAGCGAATAAAATTGAGTTATTAGACAAAATTTCTAATGGTGAAAGTGTCTCCTCAGTGGCAAAACATTATAAAATCAATGAGTCAACGGTACGATCAATCAAAAAATCAGAAGAAAAAATCCGCCGTAGTGTCCGTGAAAATGTGCTAATTGCTTCAAAAATTTGCTCTGTAACTCATGATGTTAAATTTAAAAAAATGGAAAAAGTTTTAAATCTGTGGATAGAAGACCGAACTCAAAATAAAATTCCGTTAAGTTCACTCATCATTCGTGAAAAGGCAAAACTCCTTTATCAACACTTTACCGAAACTGGTGATAGCACTGACGGGATAAGTTTTTTAGCTACCAAAGTCGCTAGTTTTAAATTTCTAATAAATATTACATTTAATATTAAATTGTTTCTTATTTTCATTTTGATGCCATATGCTTGCATTTCACTATGTATATAGTCATATTATGAAGGTACATATAATACATACATAGACAAAATTTTAGACTAGTTTTTCTTATATATTTCATACTTTGGAACGGAACCCCTTTATTACTATGGGAGCCATAACTCAGTACCCGCGTTTTCGGTATTCGTGGCATTTCTCAGGAACGTAACCCCCTCGAATAGCGGGGGTTTACTGTGCTAGTAACAAAATTAGTGCCACTTCACTGCAAAAAGATAAAAGAAAAAGACATTTAATGACCAAAATGACTATTCTAAGTTTTCCATTGGGACTCATAGGTTGGTAGCTCTACAGATCGCAAAATATTTCTAGAGTTGCTGGATGACTGATTTTTAAACCAACACATTAGGAAAGAAACCTCCCTTTACCTTTGATGGTAACTACCATCAAAGGTAAAGGAAAAGGTTTTTGCTTTCGTAAAAGTGACTACGGTAGTCTGAGACAGTATTTAAATTCTATACGGTGGAACCAACTGATGATGTTACCAACAGCAAATTCAAAATGGGAAGCATTCAAAGAATTAATCTTCGAAGCTACTAGGCTTTTCATACCAACAAAGAAATATTGTTCAAGATTTAGGCCTAAATGGATGTCAGATGAACTAATGAGACATATTGTTGTTATTGTTATTGTTATTTTGGTTTTTAGGAGCATTAGCAACTAAGGCCATATTGCTCCGGAATATGCGGTGGTCATTCCCTGACCTTTCCGCATCCTCCGTATTTGGTGGTGACGGGCTCAAACCCCGGTCTAATCAAGAAGCGTGTGCTACGCACTGCTGCTCCTTCCCACCTGGCAACGGAGGCGCCCCTAATGAGACATATGGCAGAGAAGAAAAATGCATGGGATACATATAAATTAATGGGTGACATGGAAGCCTATGATAGATATAAGCTGGTCTGTAACCAAGTAACAAAGGAGATTAGGCAGGCAAAGGAAGATTTTGAGAAATCCTTGGCAAAGGATACAAAGAAAAACAGAAAAGAGTTCTTTACCTATGTAAACTCTAGAAGAAACGGGATGAATCAGATTGGTCCACTGGATATTGATGGTTCAACTGTTGATGATCCTGCTCAGGTGGCTAACAAACTAAACGAGTATTTTGCATCTACATTCACACATGAGGAGTTATTCGAGAAGGGGAATGCCAGAGGTGAAGTAAACTCTGGCAGTGAGCTAGATGATTTTGTAATAACTGAGAGGACATTGGAGGAGAAATTGTTGAAGATAAACATAAGGGTACCTCCGTAGCCAGGTGCGAAGGAGCAGCAGTGCATAGCACACGCTTCTTGATTAGACTGGGGTTCGAGACCATCACCACCAAATACGGAGGATGCGGAAAGGTCAGGGAATGACCACCTCATATCCTGGAGCAATATGGCCTTAGTTGCTAATGCTCCTAAAAAACCAAATAACAACAAACAGATAAACATAAAAAAGGCACATCGGTGGATCGGATCTATCCAGTTATATTAAAGGAGGCAGCAAAGGAAGTAAGCAGACGCTTAGCTATAATTATGAGAGCTTCTTTGGACTCAGGGGAGGTGCCCATGGACTGGAGATGTGCAAAGGTGAACCCAAGCCACAAAGGAGGATCAAAGGGATACACAGGTAATTACAGACCTGTTAGTTTAACTTCTGTTCCAGGGAAATTAATGGAGGCACTGGTTAAAGAAGCATTGCAGCATCATCTAGACAGGACTTCAGTTATAGCTCGGACACAACATGGGTTTGTTAAGGGGAAGTCTTGTCTGACTAATTTGATTGGATACTGTGATGTAGTCACAAAGGAACTGGATGCAAAGAATAACTTTGATATCATATATTTGGATCTTAGAAAAGCCTTTGATACGGTTGCACATGGAAGACTGCTGCACAAATTGGAGTAGTGTGGCATTGGAGGCAAATTGCTGCGATTGATAAAGGAATGGTTGAGCAGGAGAAGACAGAGAGTGGTAATCAATGGACACTGCTTTTCTTGGACTAATGTTATTAGTGGAGTCCCTCAGGGTTCAGTGTTGGGTCCATTGTTGTTTTCTGTATTTATAAATGATATTGATGATGGTATATTAGGCTTAATGTCTAAGTTTGCAGATGATACGAAGGTTGATAGGGTTGTTAATGACAGTATACTGTTGCAACAGGATCTAGAAGAGTTGAGCAGATGGGCTGAGAGGTGGCAAATGAAGTTTAACATTGACAAATGTAAAGTACTACATATGGGAAACAGTAAGCCCAGAGCAATGTATCAACTCTGTGGTACTACACTGACAGTGGTAGAGAATGAAAAGGACCTGGGGGTAATTGTGCAGGCAGATATGAAGTTTTCTGAGCAGTGCTGACAGGCTGCAAGAGTAGCTCATAGTGTCTTGTCAATGATATACAGGAATTTTGCTAGCAGGGATAAGGAGGTAATTATTCCCTTGTATAAGGCAATGGTCAGGCCACACCTTGAGTACTGTATACAGGTCTGGAGGCCTCATTTCAAGAAGGATGTAGAGCTGTTGCAACGAGTACAGAGAAGGGCAGCAAGATTAGTGAATGGAACAAAGGGTTGCTCTTACGAAGAAAGGTTTAAATTTTGCAAATTACAGTGTCTGGTGACTAGGCACCTGCAAGGTGATCTGATTGAGGTGTATAAAGCCTTGAATGGTTTGAGCATGATCAATGCATATGGGAACCTTCCTCTTGCTCAGAATAATCGCCTGAGAGGGCATAAATTCAAATTGAGAAAAGACAGTTGTAGGATAGATGTGGTAGTAGTAGTAGTGGCATGTGATGCAAGAAAGCAAATGTATGTAAGCTTATGCAGCATCAGCCAAAAAAAAAAAAAAAAAAAAAAATCACACCATTCCCTCCAAATGCCTGTCCAGTTCCTCCTTAAATTTATTCAACCTATCAACTTCCACAACGACAGATGGAAGTTTGTTCTTCCAGCAATTAACCACCTGCTGGCGAAAGCCAAATTTCCGCACATCCAATCTACATCTGTCTTTTCTTAATTTGAATTTATGCCTCCTTAGGTTCGTAATCTGAACAAGTGGAAGGATCCCATCAGAATTCAGCGTGCTGAACCCATTCAAGGCCTTATACACCTCAATCAGATCACCGCGCGGGTCCTAGGCTCCAGCCACTGCAATTTGCAGAACTTAAGCCTCGCTTCATAAGAGGATCCCTTCATTCCCCTCACTAATCTTGTTGCCCTTCTCTCTACACGCTGAAGTAAATCTACATCCTTCCTAAAATGAGGCCTCCAGACCTGTACGCAGTACTCTAGGTGTGGCCTGACCATTGCCTTATACAGAGGGATAATCACCTCCTTTTCCCTGCTAGCAAAATTCCTATATATCATTGACAAAACCCCATGACCTGCCCTGGCAGCCTGTCTGCATTGCTCAGAAAACTTCATATCTGCCTGCACAATTACTCCCAGGTCTTTTTCATTTTCTACCACCTTAAGTGTAGTACCACACAGTTGGTACGTTTCTCTGGGGTTACTTCTACCCATATGCAGTACTTTGCATTTGTCAAGGTTAGACTTCAGTTGCCACTTCTTAGCCCATCTGCCCAAATTATCTAGATCCTGTTGCAGTAGCACACTGCCATTACTGTATTTAACAACCCTGCCAACCTTTGTATCATCTGCAAACTTCGACACTAAGCCTGATATACCTTCATCAATATCATTGATAAATATACAAAACAACAGTGGACCCAACACCGAACCCTGTGGGACTCCACTAATAACATTAGTCCAAGAAGAGCAGCACCCATTGATTACTACCCTCTGACCTCTCCCACTTAACCATCCTTTTATCCATTGTAGCAACTTACCCTTAATACCATTCTGCTCCAATTTGTACAGTAGTCTTCCATGCGCAACAGTGTCAAAAGCTTTCCTGAGATCCAAATATATGATATCAAAATTATTTTGATATCATATATTTGTGTGGAAGTTTGCCTTTAGATAGTGGGTGGTTGATTGGTGAAACAAACTTACATCTATCATTGTAGAAATTGATAGCTTAAATAGATTCAAGGCAGAACTTGACAAACAATTGGAGCGAATTGAGTGAAATAAGGGTTTTTTTTTTTTTTTGGCAGATGCTATATAAGTTTGCTTTCTTGCATTATGTGCCAATGGTAATGCAACAAGGGACAGAAATATTCTTCATCCAGTTATTAACAGTGATTCATCACTTATTAAGAATCTCCAGAATTAGGTACTTTTAGGTGGCAATGATCATAATGTATTGATGTGTGAGTTATTGAGAGAAATAACAACTGTCAGGGGTAAAGAGAAGAGATTTTGTTTTTGGACAGGTGACTGTAATGAGCCCAGACAATTTGTAAACTCTTTTCAGTGGGACCAACTGATATTAAAAAATGTAAATGATAACTGATGTTAAAAAAATGTAAAACTCAAATAAAAAATGTTTAGAGAGGTAATCATAGAGATCAATAAGTGTATTACACCAACTAGGAAGTACAGGAACTCCTCGACTTACGGAAATTCGATTTTATGTAAGTTTTTGCCAGTCGGTGCAAACTTAAAAAAATCATGGAAACGTATTTTGCATCCTGAGACAGTATAAATGGATGTATCGTGAAAATATCATAATGTGAACCCAATAACACATTGTTTTTTTTTTGTAATTCGTTCCAAGTAGTTGGAAGTTGAAATTTCACTATATAACTAAGCTATTTATAATGAAAATTGTTTTACCCTTTCGTCGTTATCATATGTTCCCGTTATAAGAATCAATTTTGAACGCCTTTGTGAATTTTTCTAAAACACATTTCTGGAAGTCACTACCAGAAAACAGTAAAAACAATTTGCACTTTCAGGTTTATTGCGCTTTTCTGTTAGTGCATTTAATTATAAACGGGTAGTAAACTCGATCTTATTGCATTTGCGATAATACCGATAACTGCAATTGTGCGGGTTTTTACATTACGGTATTATAGTGAAATGAGTTCCCCTTCACTGAAATCTTCAATCATATAATATACAAATCTTCTCTTCATTCCTATTTACTTATTACAATGGTGAAGGGAAAGGGACCAATGGAAAGTGCAAGTGGTGGTAGTGCTAGGAAACCAAACAAAATTGATTTAGAAATTAGCATTAGCATTAGTAGAGGCATTTGATGCAAGAAAGCAAGCTTATGCAGCATCAGCCAAAAAAAAAAAAAAAAAAAATAAAATAAAATAAATAAATAAAAAATAACCACTTCCACTTCACCCCTCTGTTTGTTCGAAATACCTGTCCAGCTGAGCCTTAAACTTATTTAGGCTATCAACTTCCATGACAAGGGATGGAAGTCTATTCCAGCAACAAACCACCTGCTGGCTAAAGGCAAATTTCCTCACGTCTATCCTACATCTGTCTTTCCTCAATTTGAATTTATGCCCTCTCAGGTGATTATTCTGAGCAAGAGGAAGAATCCCATCAGCATTGAGCATGCTCAATGCTGATGGGATGTAAATGAAGATGAAAATGATTAAGAAGTACGAAGCAGGACAAAGTTTGTCATCTATTGCAAGGGAATTAGGTCTCCCTGCTTCAACAGTGAATAGTATTTTAAAAGACAGTGCGCATATAAAAGAACATATTAAAGGATCAATGCACTTAAGATCAACAGTGATCACAAAACAGCGTTCAGGAGCTATATCGAAGATGGAACAACCATTAATAATATGGATGGAAAATCAGATTCAGAAGCAAGTGCCCCCGAGTCTAATGACCATTCAAGCAAAAGCAACAAAAATTTATGAAGATATTAAGGATAAGTACGGCGAACCCCAACCCAAGTTCGTGGCAAGCAATGGGTGGTTTAATTGGCTCAAGCATCGCGCTAGTTTCCAAAACATTAAAGTATGTGGTGAAGTCACCAATGCCGATTCCGCAGCGGTAGAGAAATTTTGTGATGTGTTTGAAAAAATTATTGACGAAGGCGGCAGCAATTTTTTAATGTTGACGAGACTCTTCTGTATTGGAAAAAAATGCCGGATTGAACTTACATTGTCAAAGAGGAAAATACAATGCCAGGTTTTAAGGCGTCAAAAGATAGGACCATGCTCTTGCTTGAGGCTAATGCAGCGAGAGATTACAGATTAAAACTACTGCTTGTGTACCATTCTGGAAATCCTCATGCATTAGCATTAGCATTAGTAGAGGCATATGATGCAAGAAAGCGAGCTTATGCAGCATCAGCCAAAAAAAAAAAAAAAACTCTCACTTCCATTTCACCCCTCCGTTCGTTCGAAATACTGTCCAGCTGAGCCTTAAATTTATTTAGGCTATCAACTTCCACAACAAGGGATGGAAGTCTGTTCCACCAACCAACTACCCACTGGCTAAAGGCAAATTTCCGCACATCTATCCTACATCTGTCTTTCCTCAATCTGAATTTATGCCCGCTCAGGTGATTATTCTGAGCAAGAGGAAGAATCCCATCGGCATTGAGCATGCTCAAACCATTCAAGGCTTTATACACTTCTTTGTACATGTAAGGGCATCAATAAAGCCACCCCTGCCCCTGCATTTCCGATCGAATCAGAGAGCATGAATAACAATATCTTTCTTTGAGGATTGGTTTAAATGCTGCTTCATTCCCGATGTTTAAAAATATTGTAATGACAACAACATTTCTTTCAAGATTTTGCTTCTATCAAATAATGCTCCTGGATATCCTAAGCATCTAGATCAGTGGTCACCAAAATGGTCGATATCGACCCCCAGGGGTCAATATAACATTGTTAGGGGTTGATTCGGGCTCAGGAGTTGATTGGGGGTTGATAGAAAAATATAAGACTTTATTGTACGGGTAATATTTAATTCAGTTAACTTGGATTACTTCCATCCTGAATGACAACGCAATTGAGAGTGAATTGTGGGAACAGTGACATGAATAGGACCTGTAAGATGGAGCAAGGTCATGAAAATAGTTACGGAGCCAATCAAGTAGGCCAAAATGATGTATTTAACAATAAACGGGTGTCGGTGGTTCCCGCCCGGCTGGCGCGGCGGGAGCAAGATTGCAACATGTGCACGGTTGCTTATTTACTTATACTTTTATGTATTCGATCCCAGTCTCATTTTTGCGCATCGACATACAAGTGAGCATTAATGTTCTAAAATTCATCAACATACATATTATAATTCAATCGTTATTCATTCACGAACTAAACTTCTCTATGTTGAAGAGTTGAGCAGGGCTGGTAGTTTTGTACATCCTATAGAAATACGTGAGTAGGTATATTATTTAGACATTACTTTTGCTTACTAACTTCAATTTTAATTATTTTATTACAACCCCAGTAACCACTATGGCATTTTCATATTCTAAAAAGAAATGCAGACAATATTTGTTAGAATATTTGAAACTTGGGTTTATTGCTTCATTAACAAACGAAACGAGGCCTATGTGTCTTCTTTGTGAAAAAACTTTTAGTAACGATGCAATGAAACCAGCAAAAATGAAAGATCATCTTTAAAGACTCCATCCTGATAAGAAAGATAAAGATCTTGACTTTTTTAAAGAACTGAAAGAGAAATACACACATCGACCAACTATAAAATCATTTATGAAAGCACCTGCCGAAGCTGACAATAAACAAGGATTAACAGCCTCTTACAATATTTCTTTTAATATAGCAAAAAAAGGAAAACCATATACAATTGCAGAGGACATTGTTATACCCGCAATCAAAGAAGTAATTGAAACCATAATGAAAAAAGATTGTAGCCCTGTTTTAAACTGCTTAACATTGAGTGCGAATACCGTGAAAAGGCGTATTGGTGAAATGGCTGAAGATATAGAAAAACCTGTAGTATCAGAACTCAAAAATAGTAAGTTCTCCATCCAACTTGATGAATCTACATTCGATAGTTCTTCTATTCTTATGGCTTATGTAAAATATTGTAGTAAAACCAAACATCAAATTATTGACGAATTTTTATTTGCAAAATATCTTGAAAGTGATGGAACGGGGTTGACAATTTTTCCGCGATTGGAGGAATATTTAAATAAGTATGATATTCCATTTACTAATATAACAGCAGTAGCCACAGATGGCGCACCTGCAATGGTGGGCTGTTATCATGGTTTCGCTGCCTTTCTGAAAGAAAAAGTTAAACGTGTACATACTATTCATTGTGTGTTGCACCGAAACCATTTGGTGGCAAAAACCCTCAGTGACAAACTGCATGATACTCTAAGAGTGTGTATTATATTTATTTATAAAATTAGAGTTCATCCTCTTTTTTTTTTTTTTTTTTTTTTATGAAAACCCCAAACACGAAAGGTATCAAAACCTATAGTACTTAGTACCGTGCACAGGTTGAAGGAGAAGTATGGGGGGAGGGGGATGCCGGAAACTTAAATCGCAATTGTTTGCCAAACTTTGTGAAAAAAATGATAAAGTATCAAACCAATTACTCTTGCATACTGAAGTAAGGTGGTTGTCCAGAGATGCAAGTCTACAAAGACTCAACCCTAGAGTTTCTTACAAATGTGGGTAATTGTGCAGGCAGATATGAAGTTTTCTGAGCAGTGCAGACAGTCTGCAAGAGTAGCTCATAGTGTCTTGTCAATGATATACAGGAATTTTTCTAGCAGGGATAAGGAGGTGATTATCCCCTTATATAAGGCAGTGGTTAGGCCACACCTTGAGTACTGTATACAGGTCTGAAGGCCTCATTTTAAGAAGGATGTAGAGCTGTTGGAACAAGTATAGAGAAGGGCAACAAGATTAGTGAATGGAACAAAGGGTTGCCCTTACGAAGAAAGGCTTAAATTTTGCAAATTATAGTGTCTGGAGATAGGCACCCGCGAGGTGATCTGATTGAGGTGTATAAAGCCTTGAATGGTGATCTGATTGAGGTGTATAAAGCCTTGAGCATGCTCAGTGCTGATAGAATTCTTCCTCTTGCTCAGAATAATCATTTGACAGGGCATAAATTCAAATTGAGGAAAGACAGATGTAGGATAGATGTGCGGAAGTTTGCCTTTAGCCAGCGGGTGATTGTTTGGTGAAACAGACTTCCATCCTTTGTTGTGGAAGTTGATAGCCTAAATAAATTTAAGGCTGAGCTGGAAAGGTACTTGGAACGAATGGAGGGGTGAAATGGGAGTGTGTTTTTTTTTTTTTTTTTTTTTTTTTTTTTGGCTGATGCTGCATAACCTTGCTTTCTTGCATCATATGCCTCTACTAATGCTAATTTGTTTTTGAGTGATGAACTGAAGAGAAATAAGAATCATATTTTCTACTTGGTGGATTTATTTTCAAAATTTAATGATGTACAGACCCATCTACAAGGTAAAGATGTCATGATTATTCAAGCTTAGACGATTCTTTTAGGCTTCCAAGCTAAATTAGCCTTATTTAAATCATCATTGTTAAGAAAAGATTTTCAGTAATTTTTGAATCTACGGCAATTGGAAGTAAAAGATGAAGACTTATACACAATATACACAAAACATCTTCAAAATTTGAGCGATGATTTTAAATTGCGCTTTGCAGATTTTGAAAATATACACATTCCAGATTGGATTATCACACCATTTTCTGCAGATATTGAAAATATCGAATGTAACTTACAAGATGAACTTATTGAATTGTCAGTTGATCTTGAAGCTAAGACGCATTTTAAAAATAGGACTTTAAGTTACTGTTGGATGAATATAAATGTTGTAGAAAAATATCCAAAACTTTCTGAAGTGGTACTCCCCTTTTTGCTTGCATTTCCAAGTTCGTACGTGGTTGAAGCTAGTTTCAGCCATGTTAATTCCATTTTAATAAAACAAAGAAATAAGCTAGATATAGAATTCTGTGGCAGTTTAAGGCTGAAAATTACTAGCATTAGGTGGAAAATTTAGCATTAGCATGGGCACAGGATGCAAGAAAGCAAGCTTATATAGCATCAGCCAAAAAAAAATAAAAAAAAAAAATGAAATAAAACACCCCCCCCTCTCATTTCACTCATCCACCCACTCCAAATGTTTGTCTAGTTCTGCCTTGAATCTGTTTAAGCTATCAACTTCTACGACAGATGGAAGTTTGTTCCAGCAATCAACCGCCCGCTGGCTAAAAGAACATCCACACATCTATCCTACATCTGTCTTTCCTCAATTTGAATTTATGCCCTCACGCATTCTGAGCAAGAGGAAGAATCCCATCAGCATTGAGCATGCTCAAACCATTCCAAACTTTATACACCTCAATCACATCACCTCGCAGACACTGTAATTTGCAAAACTTAAGCCTTTCTTCATAAGAGCAACCCTTTGTTCCATTCATTAATCTTGTTGCCCTTCTCTGTACTTGTTCCAACAGCTCTACATCCTTCTTAAAATGAGGCCTCCAGACGTGTATACAGTACTCAAGGTGGGGCCTAACCATTGCCTTATACAAGGGGATAATCACCTCCTTATCCCTGCTAGAAAAGTTCCTGTATATCATTGACAAGACACCATGAGCTACTCTTGCAGACCATCTGCACTGCAAAGGTCAGGGAATTACCATATCCCCGGAGCAATATGGCCATAGTTGCTAATGCTCCTAAAAATCAAATAACAACAACTATCAGTGTAGCACCACACAGTTGATATGTTATTCTGGGGTTACTGCTTCCCATACGCAGTACTTTTCATTTGTCAATGTTAAACTTCAGTTGCCACCTCTCAGCCCATCTACTCAACTTTCATAGATCCTGTTGCAGCAGTGTACTGTCATTTTTGTCATTAACAACCCTGCCGATCTCCGTATTGTCTGCAAACTTGGACATTAAGCCTGATATACGATCATCAATATTATTTATAAATACAGAAAACAACAATGGACCCAACACTGAACCCTGAGGGACTCCACTAATAACATTAGTCCACGATGAGCAGTGTCCATTGATTACCACTCTGTCTTCTCCCACTCAACCGTCCCTTTATCCATAGCAGCAATTTGCCTCCAATGCCACACTGCTCCAATTTGTGCAGCAGTCTTCCATGTGCAACAGTATCAAAAGTCTTTCTAAGATCCAACTATATGATATCAAAATTATTCTTTGCATCCAGTTCCTTTGTGACTACATCATAGTTTCCAATCAAATTGGTCAGACAAGACCTCCCCTTAAAAAATACATGCTATATCCAAGCTATAACCGAAGTCTTGTCTAGATGATCCTGCAATGCTTCTTTAACCAGTGATTCCATTATTTTCCCCGGAACACAAGTTAAAACTAACAGGTCTGTAGTTACTTGTGTCACCTTTTGAACCCCCTTTGTGAATTGGTGATACATTTGCACACCTCCAGTCCATGGGTCCAAGGAAGCTCTCATAATTATGGCTAAGGGTTTTCTTACTTCCTTTGCTGCCTCCTTTAATATAACTGGATAGATCCCATCCACCCCCGGTACCTTCCTTATGTTTAAGTTCAACGATTTCTCCTCCACTTTGCTCTGTTATTAAAAAAAATCACTCAGCTCCCTGTTAGTGTTTGATAAACCTCCGGCATTCCCCTCCCTAAATAACTCGTCATGTGTGAATTTAGATGCAAAATATTCATTTAGTTAGTTAGCTACCTAAGCTGGATTTTCAATGGTTGAACCATCAATATCAAGTGGACAAATCGGATTCATCCCCTTCCTTCTAGAATTTACATAAGTAAAGAATTCTTTGCTGTTTTTCTTTGCATCCTTTGCCAAAGATTTCTCGTAATCTGCCTTTGCCTGCCTAACCTCCGTTCTGACTTGGTCACACACCAGCTTATGTCTATCATAGGTTTATGTGTCACCTGTTAATTTATATGTATCCCATGCATTTTTTTTCTCTGCCACATGTCTAATTAGTTCTTTTATCATCCATTTAGGCCTAAATCTTGAACAATATTTCTTTGTTGGTAGAAAAAGCCTAGTTGCTTCCAAGATTATTTCTTTGAATGCTTCCCATTTTGAATTTGATGTTGGTAACATCATCAGTTGGTCCCGCCATATAGAATTTAAATTCTGTCTCAGACCACCATAGTCACCTTTATGAAAGCAAAACTCCTTCCCTTTATCCCTTGATGGTAAATACTTCTTTGAATAAATCCCACTTCAGCACACTGATCACTGCCACCTAGTGGTTCCTTTACGTCAAATTCTTAATGCATGAAGAATCACTACTGATAATCAGATCAAGAGTATTACTCCCTGTTTTTTTTTTTAATTTGAAGGGAAAGGAATTTCAAGAAAAATTATCCAAATAACTCACTTAGAGAAGCACAACATTAAAAAAAAAAAAAAAAAAAAAATTATGCTGTTTATAAATAACAGTCTGCACTATATATTCTGAAAGTACTTTTTGTTCAATTACATAGTATTGTCTGCTGACTACTCTTGACTGGAGAAACTGTTTTTCTGTGAGGTTTCACTGGTTTGTCTGACATCTAATTAAGTCTGATTATCTTGGTGGAAAGCTCAAATTCTTAGACTTGGCATTTGACATGACAACAATTCACAATGAAACAAAACCACTTCCCTATTCCAATACACAACCCGAGCCCTCCACCAAGATAAAAGTAAAAGTTTTTACTTTTATCTTGGTGGAAAGCTCAAATTAAGGATCAAAACAAGGAAACAATTCTATTTCATTACAAACCACTATCATGTCAAATGCCAAGTCTAAGAATGACTAACAAAGAGACTATGTAATTAAAGATAAATACTGTTTTATGAGCTAAAGTACCAGAAGGACAGTTAATATTTACAATGAAAAATAAAAATATTTTGGAGAGGAAAAGCTCAAGCACTGGGCAAGTGATTTTACATTATTCGATGTTCTATTATTAAGTGAATTTGTATCAGATCATCAACAATAGTAAATGCTGTCACCTCTGCTAGTAAAATTGAAAAAAGGAAGAATTATCCTGATATCGTCCTGTTGATATTATCAACTTTAACATCAGTGAGGAAAATGAGTTTGCAGAAGCAAAAATTAGATTGGAAAAATTTCAGATTAACAAAGTCAAAAAATTTAAATAATTTCTTGAATCAGAGAGAAATAAATCCATTAAATTAATTAATGGGGGAGGGGAAGAGTGAGCACTCTGCACACATCAGTATTTTCTAAAAAAAGAAAAATAGAAAACTGTGAATAAGTGAAGTGTTTACACAGCATACTAAAGACTATTGTTGTTGTTGTTGTTAGTTAGTTTTTAGGAGCATTAGCAACTAAGGCCATATTGCTCCGGGATATGCAGTGGTCATTCCCTGACCTTTCCACATCCTCCGTATTTGGTGGTGACGGGCTCGAACTCTGGTCTAATCAAGAAGCCTGTGCTATGCACTGCTGCTCCTTCCCACCTGGCTACTGAGGCGCCTCGCATACTAAAGAATATTTGCAAGATGTGCGCTTACACACTCCTGTTAAAGGAATTATTATTTCTCATTGTAGGTACTCTTATCAGAGGTGAATCGAGTGTTGTAGTCAAACTTCAATCTAGACAAGCCTCAACAGTACATAACTACTAATTTTGAACCCAACATTGCTAATCTTGTCAACAGTCACGAAGCACAGCCTTCACATTGACAACGTTAGTAAATTGTATACTAAGTTAATAAAAGTCTTATTTTCATATATATAAGGAAGATTCTTTTTTTGTTATCTAAATTAAATTTTATATTTTATATATTATTTATCCCTCCTATCAAATATGTAATATTAAGAAGGATGTCAAAAACAAAAATTATCCCTTTGACGTTAAGGCAATACAATAATATATACTATATTATACATACAATAAACACTTAACTATAAAATAAACAATCTAAAAACTCACATAATCATCTTTTTTGCTTGTCTTATAATTACTTAATAGTAAAATAGAGGGGGGTCGATAAAAAGTCAAGAAACTCTTTAAGGGGCCAACGGTCAAAGAAGTTTGGTGACCCCTGATCTAGATGATTTCATTTCGAACATGAGAGCCATATTTCTACCGACAAACACGACTTCACTCATCCACCCTATGAATCAGGGTGTTATTTTGAATTTAAAAGCATACTATTTACGCATAACATTTGCTCAGGCATTGTCTACAGTAGACGGTAAGAAAAATTTTACGTTAAGAGACTTTTGAAAATCTTACAGTATTTACCACGCCATCTTAAACAGTAATAAGGCCTGGACGGAAATTACTAAAAGTTGTTTAAATGATGCATGGAAGAAAATATGCCCATGGCAGGTAAAAAAGGTTTCGAAGATTTGAAAAAGACGAATCATATGAAGAGGTTACAGATAAGATTGCAATGCTTGCAGAGCAACTTCAGTTGGAGGTTGATGCCAAAGATGTGTAGGAGTTAATAGAGGAAGAAGAGAAGGAATTATCTAACAAAGAACTTACTGACTTGCAGGCAGCAATAGTGAAAAAAGAAAATGATGATGATGAAGCTCAAAATGAAGCAAATGAGGTGCCGAGATGCTTCATCGCCAGAGAGATGGCAATGGCGAGGTTTGGGAAGATGGATCCTGACAGCGAATGATTCTTAAAAGTTAACAGAGGGGTGAATGAGATGCTTGCTACAAAGAAATCTACAATGAAAAGAAAAAAGCCACCGTCCAGTCATCCGTTAATATGTTCTTTTGTAAGATTGAGTGGACAACCCCTTCTAAATCTCCACAGCCCTCAACCTCTGCAGCGGCATACTTATCAGCTGAAGACGTCGATCCTGGCAACAATGCTCAAGAAGTAAAACTTACTGACGTTATGCCTGTCTCCTCTCTTTTTTTTGTAATTTTATAATTTTTAACTTTTTTTCAATTGCACACTTTTGTAATTTTTACTGCGCATGAGATAAAAAGTTTAATAAATACAATAAATAATTCTATTTACATGTTCATCGAACATTTCTTTTTTGATTCAATCAATTCAGCGAGCACAGTTGCGAGTGCTGCACAAGCATGGGGGAAATTCCAACTTACGTAAAATTCGACTTGCGTAGCGTTCCGCGGAAAGCAACCCTTACGTAAGTTTGGGAGTTCTTGTATTGTTCAAGATTTAGACCAAAACGGATGTCAATGAAGTGCTGAGTTTAGTGACAGAAAATAAAATTGCATGAGATGATTATAAATTATCTAGGGTGTGTAATTATGTTACACAGGTGTGTAACTTAACAACTTAATGCCCTGTCAGGCAGACTAAGGCTGGTTACGATCAGAGGTCTTTGGTCAAGAGTTCAAAGAAAAGCAACAAGGAATTCTTTATAAGTTAACAGTAGAAGGGAAGAGATGAATCACATTGGACCACTGGATATGAATGGTATAACTATTGATAATCCTGTATACATGCATTCAATGAAGAATTTTTAGAGATGCTTTTAGCAGAGGTCTGTCTAATACTGATTAAGAGTTAAAATATTTTATAATAACAGAAAGTGAGATGGAAGAGAAATTATTGGCTAAAAGAACATAGCACCTGAGACTGATGGAATCTATCCAGTTGTGTTAAAAGAAGCAGCAAAAGTTATAACTTTTGCTGCTTCTGTTAACAATTTTTAGCCGTAATAATGAGAGCATCCTTAGATCCAGGAGAAGTACCCGCTGACTGGAAATGTGCAAATGTATCTCCCATTCACAAAGGTACATGAAAGGGCAAAGTGGGTAAGTTTACCCTTTCAACCAGTAGTAACCTGTAGTTTACTCTCTGTGCCAGGAAAAATGGAGTCACTTTGCCTTTTGGCACTAGACGTAGAGCCAAAAGGCAAATGCAGCATGGGTTTGTTAAGGGGAGATCATGAAAAATCAATATGAAGAGCTATTAATGAGGTTTTCAAAAGGGAACTGGATGAAGACAATAATTTTGGCACTGTATACTTGGATTTCAGCAAAGCTTTTGATACTGAACTACCACATTTAAAGGTTAAAGGTGAGAACAGTGGTCTCAGACAGTTTTTAAATTCTGTACAGTGGGATCAACTGACAATGTTACCAACAGTAAATTCTAAGTGGGAAGCATTCAAGGAAATAATCGTGGATGCTACTAAACGTTTCATACCTATTAAGAAATATTGTTCAAGGTTTAGGCCTAAATGGTTATCAAATGAACTAATGAGACTCGTAACAGAGAAGAAAAATGCATGGGATGCATATAAATTATGAAGCGACTCAGAAGCCTATGGCAGATATAAGTTAATCTGTAATCAGGTCACAAAGGAGGTTCGGCAGGCGAAGGCAGATTACAAGAAATCCTTGGCAAAAGTTGCTAAGAAAAACAGCAAGGATTTCTTTACTTATATAAACTCTAAAAGGAAGGGGATGAATCAGATTGGTCCACTTGACATCGATGGTTTGACTGTTGATAATCCTGCTCAGATAGCAAACAAAGTGAATGAGTATTTTGCATCTATATTCACACATGAGGAGTTATTAAGGTTTGAAAATGGCAGAAGGTTATCAAATTGTAGCAAGGTGCTTAATGATTTTGTAATAACTGAGAGCAAAGTGGAAGAGAAATTGTTGAAGTTAAACGTAAGAAAAGCACCTGGGGTGGTTGGGATCTATCCAGTTATATTAAAGGAGGTGGCAAAGCAACTAATGAGCAAACCCTTAGCCATAATTATGAGAGCATCCTTGGACTCAGGGGAGGTTCCCACGGACTGGAGATGTGCAAATGTATCCCCAATTCACAAAGGGGGATCGAAGGGTGACACGAGTAATTACAGACCAGTTAGTTTAACTTCTGTTCCAGGTAAAATAATGGAGTTACTGGTTAAAGATGCATTGTAGGATCATCTAGACAAGACTGCAGCAATAATTCAGACACAGCATGGGTTTGTTAAGGGAAAGTCTTGTCTGACAAATTTGATAGGATACTATGATGTGGTTACAAAGGAACTGGATGCAAAAAATAATTTTGATATCATATATTTGGATTTCAGGAAAGCTTTTGACACTGTTGCGCATGGAAGACTATTGTACAAATTGGAGCAGAATGGTATTAAGGGTAAGTTGCTACAATGAATAAAAGGATGGTTGAGTGGGAGAAGGCAGAGGGTGGTAATCAATGGGTGCTGCTCTTCTTGGACTAATGTTATTAGTGGAGTCCCACAGGGTTCGGTGTTGGGTCCACTGTTGTTTTGTATATTTATCAATGATATTGATGAAGGTATATCAGGCTTAGTGTCGAAGTTTGCAGATGATACAAAGGTTGGCAGGGTTGTTAATGACAGTAATGGCAGTGTGCTACTGCAACAGGATCTAGAAAATTTGGGCAGATGGGCTAAGAAGTGGCAACTGAAGTTTAACTTGACAAATGCAAAGTACTGCATATGGGTAGAAGTAACCCCAGAGAAACGTACCAACTGTGTGGTACTACACTTAAGGTGGTAAAAAATGAAAAAGACCTGGGAGTAATTGTGCAGGCAGATATGAAGTTTTCTGAGCAATGCAGACAGGCTGCCAGGGCAGGTCATGGGGTTTTGTCAATGATATATAGGGATTTTTCTAGCAGGGAAAAGGAGTTGATTGGCCCTCTGTATAAGGCAATGGTCAGGCCATGCCTTGATTACTGCATACAGGTCTGGATTCCTAATTTTAGGAAGGATGTAGATTTGCTTGAGCATGTACAGAGAAGGGCAACAAGGTTGGTGAGGGGAATGAAGGGATCCTCTTACCAAGAGAGGTTTAAGTTCTGTGAATTACAGTGGCTGGAACTAGGCACATGTACGGTGATCTGATTGAGGTGTAGAAGGCCTTGGGTTGAGCGCGCTGAAATCTGATGGGATCCTTCCACTTGTTCAGATTACATACCTAAGGGGGCATAAATTCAAATTAAGAAAAGACAGATGTAGAATAGATGTGCGGAAATTTGCCTTTAGCCAGCGGGTGGTTAATTGCTCTAACCAACTTCCATTTGTTATTGTGGAAGTTGATAGGTTAAATAAATTTTAGGAGGAACTATACAGGCATTTGGAGGGAATGGTGTGATTTTTTTTTTTTTTGGCTGATGCTGCATAAGCTCACACACTTGCTTTCTTGCATCACATTCCACTACTACTACTACTACTACTACATGTACAATTGAAGTGCAGGAACTCCCCGACTTATGCAATTGTTGTGTCCCACAGAATGCTGCGCAGTTCTGATTTTACATAAGTTGGAATTTTTCCCATGCTTGTGCAATGCTTGTAGTTGTGCTCGCTGAATTGATTAAAACAAAAAAGAAATGTTCAGCGAACATGTAAATAGAATTATTTATTTATTTTTTCCATTTTTTATCTTATGCACAGGAAAAATTACAAAAGCGTGCAATTTAAAAAAAATTCAAAATTATAAAATTACAAGAAAAGAGAGGAGATGGGCATAACATCAGTAAGTTTTACCTCTCAAGAATCGTTGCCAGAATCAACGTCTTCAGCTGATAAGTTTTTTTTTTCGTTTGTTATTTGGTTTTTAGGATCATTAGCAACTAAAGCCAGCTCCAGGGATGTGCGTTAGTCATTCCCTGACCCTTCTGCATCTTCCATATTTGGTGGTCACGGGCTCGAACCTCAATCTAATCAAGAAACGTGTGCTACGCACTGCTGCTCCTGTTTACGGAGGCGCCTAGCTGATAAGTATGCCACTGCAGAGGTTGAGGGCTGTGGAGATTTAGAAGTGGTTGGCTGCTCAACCTTATGAAAGAACATGTTAGTGGATGACTGGACAGTGGTTTTTTTTCTTTTCATCATATATTCCTTTGTAGCAAGCAAGCATATCATTCACCCCTCTGTTAACTTTTCAGAATTGTTTGCTGTCAGGGTCCATCTTCTCAAACCTTGCCATTGTTGATTAAATTTCATGAAATGCCATTGCCATCTCTCTGGTGATGAAGCATCTTGGCTCCTCATTTGGTTCATTTTGAGCTTCATCAGCATTTTCTTCTTTCACTATCGCTGCCTGCAAGTCAATAAGTTCTTCATTAGATAATTCCTTCTCTTCTTCCTTTATTAACTCCTCCACATCTTTGCCATCAACCTCCAACTGAAGTAGCTCTGCAACCATTACAAGCTTATCTGTAGCCTCTTCATATGATTCATCTTAGCATTAGCATTAGTAAAGGCATTTGATGCAAGAAAGCAAGCTTATGCAGCATCAGCCAAAAAAAAAAAAAAAAAAAAACCCACTTCCACTTCACCCCTCTGTTCGTTCAAAATACCTGTCCAGCTGAGCCTTAAACTTATTTAGGCTATCAACCTCCACCACAAGGGATGGAAGTCTGTTCCACCAACCAACCACCCACTGGCTAAATGCAAATTTCCGCACATCTATCCTACATCTGTCTTTCCTCAATTTGAATTTATGCCCTCTCAGGTGATTTTTCTGAGCTAGAGGAAGAATCCCATCAGCAAGGAGTATGCTCAAACCATTCAAGTCTTTATACACCTCAATCAGATCACCTCGCTGGTGCCTAGTCTCCAGACACTGTAATTTGCAAAACTTAAGCCTTTCTTCGTAAGAGCACCCCTTTGTTCCATTCACTAATCTTGTTGCCCTTCTCTGTACTCGTTCCAGCAGCTCTACATCCTTCTTGAAATGAGGTCTCCAGACCTGTATACAGTACTCTAGGTGTGGCCTGACCATCGCCTTATACAATGGAATAATCACTTCCTTATCCCTGCTGGAAAAATTCCTGTATATCATTGACAATACTCCATGAGCTACTCTTGCAGCCCGTCTGCACTGCTCAGATAACTTCATATCTGCCTGCACAACCACCCCCAAGTCCCTTTCATTCTCTACCACTGTCAGTGTAGTACCACAGAGTTGATACGTTGCTCTGGGGTTGCTGTTTCCCATGTGTAGTACTTTACATTTATCAATGTTAAACTTCATTTGCCACCTCTCAGCCCATCTGCTCAGCCTTTCCAGATCCTGTTGCAGCAGCATAGTGTCATATCTTTTTCCAATCCTTCAAAGCCTTTTATGTGCCACAGGCATATTTTCTTCTATGTGCCATTCAAACAACTTTTAGTAATTTCTGCCTAGGCCTTATTAATGTTTAAGATGGCATGGTAAATATTGTAAGATTTCCAAAAGTCTCTTAACGTAAAATTTTTCTCATCGTCTACTGCAGACAATGCCTGAGCAAATGTTGTGCATAAATAGTATGCTTTTCAATTTTAAATAACACCGAGATCCATAGATTGGATGAGTGAAGTTGGGTTTGGCGGTAGAAATATGATTCTCACATTCGAATTGAAATCATCTAGTTGCGTAGGATGTCCAGGAGCATTATCTAATAGAAGGAAAATCTTGAAAGGAATGCCGTTGTCTTTACAATATTTTTCAACCTCAGGAATAAAGCAGCATTCAAACCAATCCTCAGAGAGAGAGAGAGAGAGAGATTGTTATCCATGCTCTCTGGTTCGATCGGAAATACATGGGTAGGGTGGCTTTATTGATGCCTTTAAATGCACGAGGATTTCCAGAAAGGTACACAAGCAGTTGTTTTAATCTGTAATATCCCGCTACATTAGCCCCAAGCAAGAGCGTGTCCCTATCTTCTGACACCTTGAAACCTGGCATTGTATTTTCCTCTTTAGCAATGTATGTTCGATCCGGCATTTTTTCCCAATACAGAGCAGTCTCGTCAACGTTAAAAATTTGCTGCATTGAATAGCCGCCTTCATCAATAATTTTTTCCATCACATCACAAAATTTCTCTGCAGCTGCAGAATTGGCATTTGCGACTTCACCACATGTTGTGGAAACAAGTACGATGCTTAAACCACCCACGAACCACCCACGGTTGGTTGCCACGAACTTGGGTTGGGGTTCATCGTACGTATCCTTAATATCTTTATAAATACTTGTTGCTTTTGCTTGAATGGTCATTAGACTCAGGGGCAGTCGCTTCTGAATCTGATTTTCCATCCATATTATTGCACTTTTCATTGGTCGCTTTCCCTTCATCATTGTAATACGTAAATAGGAATGAAGAGAAGTTTCTGAAAATTTGTTTTTTATATGATTGAAGATTTCAGTGAAGGGGAACATATTTCACCATAATAGCGTAAAAACCCACACAATTGCAGTTATCAGTATTATTGCAAATGCAATAAGATCAAATTTGCCATCCATTTATAATTAGATTAGGGCTTGCAAACCAGTTTTATAAACCCGGTTTTCATATTGAGTTGTTAAAACCGAAACCGAGCTTCTAAAACCGGATTCTAATATTTTTTTAGTTAGCCCTCGAATATAGTTTTTTGTTAGGCACATTTTCTTTTGTTTGTTCGTTTGTCTGGATCGTTCAACTGCTTTACGTTTTAAACATGTTTTTTTATTTTATTTTATGTTTGGGTATTGAATCTCATGGGCAAGTGGCCCAAATCTAGGAGGGGTGCCTTTTATCTTTCCACCTGTATCATGGCACGATGCAGGTGTACTCATTTACGACTGAGTGAGTCGGAGCGATAGCGTAAAAGAAAATGCTCAACATTTCTCCGTTCCATCTATCTTGTTCGCCAGGCAAGTTATGGAACGCGCCTTATTGATGGTTACCCACTAGAAACAGATTCGCTGAATATTGCATCAAATTACAATCGTAGAAAGTTTTTTGCTTCTTTATTTCTATTAAATTTGTGATCAAATGTTCTCCAAAAAGCAGCTTCACCAAATTTAGCTTTTATGTAATTTTGAAAATACAATAGATTTAATTGGGGGAAAAAAAATTGCGAGTAAATAAATAAAAAATTTCTTTCGTGAAAATTTTGAAACTTGCCTCGATTAGACTCTTCATTCAGTGCTTGCGGGAGTGACGCATAGTATTGTGCCTTTGTTATCTTCAATATTTTTATTTAAAATTTCGGTGATATAAATTCCTACTAATTAATATTTATTACTCTTAATATGTCTAAGATGAAATCAAATGTATGGAATTATTTTGCTCGAAAAAGCAAAGAAGCACAATGTTCGAAATGTCAGGAGATAATGAAGTCGTCTGGAGGATCTACATCATCTTTGATGTTGCATTTAAAGAAAATGCATCAGATTGACATTAAACAAGTTAACAGTGAACCTCTTGTAAAAATGGTAAGAACATTAGAAAACTTTATCGTTAAAAAATCTATGGAAGAAGAGATTTCAAAATTAGCTGCTTTAGATGGATTTTCTTTTAATTCAATTGCCAAGAGTGAGTTTATACAATCAAGCCTTCACCTTCAGAGAAATAAATACGATAAATTACCACCAACCTCAGTGAATGGAATTAAAAATATGGTTCTGAATTGTTATAAAACTAAGAAAGAAGAACTAATTCAGCATTTCAAAAATTCATTGGTTTTGGGTGCACGGTATTCATTGACTTTAGACGAATATACTTCTATACAAAATAAAAGTTATACGAATATAAATGTGCATTCACAAGACAATCATTGGTCGTTAGGTCTTATTGAGATCAATGGTTCACTTGATAGCAGAAGAACTGAGCAAATTGTGAAGGGACACTTGAAGGAATTTGGTTTGAACTTGGATGAGGATATTGTTGCCTGCACCACCGATGGAGCAGCAATGATGATTAAGTTTGGCAAGCAAATTAAGCCTAATCATCAACAATGTATAGCCCATTGTATACATCTGTCAGTTATAGATGTACTTTATGAAAAAGCAATCAATTATGGTGCCACAGTCTCTGAGTCTCCCAAAGACAATGAAGAAAATGAAAATATTGAAGAAAGTAGTGATGATTGAGCGATGAGTGAAGAAAGACAGCAAGGCATGCCTTATCAAACCGACTTTACCAATGAGCTCATTTATTTCTTCAATCCAATGGCCAATATTGCACAAACTATTAACAAAATTCAGAAAAATTTGCAAGCTTTTTTGAAAATCGCCTACCAAAAATGACATATTACAAAATTTTGTTAAAGCAAAATTTAATGGGAAAGAATATAAACTTATATTAGATTGCAAGACTAGATGGGATAGCACATTCTATACGATTGAGCGATTTTTGAAATTGAAAAATTGTATTTCAAATGCTCTATGTGCAGTAATGTCAACTGAAGCTGTGTCTGACGATGCCTGGAAAACACTTGAATTGCTATGTGAAACTTTGCGACCAGTTGAAATGATTCTGAAGGCTATAACCTCAGAAGATACAGACTTACTTAAAGCAGAGTCTTCAATAGAATTTCTGCTTGCTAAGCTTGATACAGCAGAAAACCCATTTGCTTTAAAGTTTCACCAAAGCCTTTTGCAGCGTTACAATGCAAGACGAAATTGCCCAACTGTGGCTTTGCTGAGCTATCTACACAACCCCAAAAAGTTTAGGAAAGAAGATTCAGGTTCAAAAACTTTTGATTTTCCAAGTAAACAAGTTTTGAAAAAGCATGCTGAAGAGATTTATCAGAGATTATTTGCAAAACATTCCAAAGGAGTCTTAGCATTGAATGAAGAAACTGAAAATAAATGAACTGTTCTTTTAGAAGAAAACAAAGACTCGTCTAGTTCCGATGTTGGAGATACACTCATGAGAGAATATGATAGTGTAATAAAGAGATTAACTGAAGAGCCTTCAAAATATCCGAGTGAATTGGAAATCAGCAAAGAATTTAAAATTTTGGAGGCAACTAGCAGTAGAAGTGAAAAGCTGGAGAAAGTTTATAGAGCACTGCTGACCATTAAACCAACAAGCGTCCAATCTGAGAGTGTTTTCGATCACTGGTCTCTTTAACACAAAAATAAGGTCAAGTCTATCAGGAAAAATGCTTAATATACTGTTTTTTAAAGGATCATTTTCAGAAAAAAACTGAGCAATAAATAGTAAAGTAATTTCCCCAAGCTGTTTTTTTTTCACATTAGTTTTATTTATTTATTATTATTATTATAGGGCTTATTATTATTTTTTTTTTGTTTACTATATGAGAAGATAGTTTTTATTCAAAGGATTTGAATACAATTTGTAATTTTGTATAATCTCAAGCTGGTCACTTTTTTGTAGCATTTTAATTTTTTTATTTTTTTTACTATAAGAGGTGATAGATTTTGTTTAAAAGGTTTGATTACGATTTGTACAATCTACCCAAGATAAAATAAATACCTGTGTTATAAGCTTTTAATTATTTTCCCTAAGTCTGTGAAAATCGGTTTTAAAACCGGTTTTAAGAGTAAACTTCAGTTAAACTCGGTTTTGAAATTTCTCGGTTTTATGCAAGCCCTAAATTAGATGCACTAACAGAACAGCCCAATAAACCGGAAATTGCATATTGTTGTTTGGTCATGACCTCCAGAAATGTGCTTTAGAAAAATATCACAAAGTTGTTCAAAATTGCTTCCTATAACAAGAACATATGATAACGATGAAAGTGTAGCGCAATTTCCATTAGAAATATGGCCTTTTAGAGATATAAATAGCTTAGTAATATAGCGAAATTTTCAACTTCCAAGGACTTGGAACGAATTACAAAAAAAAACAAAAAAAAACATAATGTGTCATTGGGTTCACATTATGATATTTTCACGATACCTCATTTTTTTCTACAGGAAGCAAAAATACATTTCCACGATTTTGTTAAGTTTGCACCAGCCTGCAAAACCTTACGTAAAGTAGAATTTCTGTAAGTCGAGTATTACTTAAGCTGGGTAGTTCCTGTATAAATTTCAGCAATGTGACATTAGGAACAAGTTACTACTAAGGATAAAGGAATATTTAAATGGTAGAAAACAAAGAGTGGTTATAAATGGTTACTAATTCCACACTACTTCCACACATCTATTCTGCAACTGTCTTTCCTAAATTTGAATTTATGGATGCCTCATGTGTATCACCTAAGCAAGGGGAAAATTCCCATCAATTTCCTTTTTTCTGTTTTTTTTTTTTTTTTCTTTGGCTGGGCTGTATAAGCTTTGCTTTCTTGAATCATTTTTATCTATTTTCTTATCTACTTTTTATATATCTTCTTTTATTTTTTTATATCCTCCTTTATATTTTTATTACTTTATTGTTATTTTATTCTTTTGTTATTAATGTTGATTCATCATATTATTTATTTTTTTGGATGGTGTAGCAAAAGCCTGTAACTTCATTGTACTATTTGGCTAATGCTAATACCGATCATTAAAAATCATATACTGTTTACCATATTCTATTTCTTCCATATACTGTAGTATATGGAAGAAATATTGTTGTTAAGTGGTACTAGTATTAATACTGTTGATGCAGAGTTAAATATATGTAATATATGAAGAAATTTGGTGAGTGTTATTAGCATTATTAGCATTAGCATTAGTATATGATGCAAGAAAGCAAGCTTATTCAGCATCAGCCAAAAAAAAAAAAAAAAAACCCTCTCATATTTCACCCCTCCGTTCGTTCGAAATACCTGTCCATTTGAGCTTTAAATTTGTTTAGGCTATCAACTTCAACAACAAGTGATGGAAGTCGGTTCCACCAACCAACCACCCGCTGGCCAAAGGCAAATTTCCGCACATCTATCCGACATCCGTCCTTCCTCAATTTGAATTTATGCCCTCTGAGGTGATTATTCTGAGAAAGATGAAGAATCCCATTGGCATTGAGCATGCTCAAACCATTCAAAGCCTTATACACCTCTATCAGATCACCTCGCCGGTGCCTAGTCTCCAGACTCTGTAATTTGCAAAACTTAAGCCTTTCTTCGTAAGAGCAACCCTTTGTTCCATTTACTAATCTTGTTGCCCTTCTCTGTACCCGTTCCAGCAGCTCTACATCCTTCTTGAAATGAGGCCTCCAGACCTGTATACAGTACTTTATCTTTAATTCTGACACCTGTTAGAACTTGCGGCATTCAGGTAGTATTTACTGAGCTTTCTTTTCCTTACCTTTATCCTATCAATTACAAATAGGCATTAAATATTATTAAAAACTAATACTAGAATATTCATTTTTATATTTGTTTAAGATGTTGCAGTTGAAGTCAGCTCAGATATTTCATATAAGAAGTTACTTTCAATACCCCATGTATTAGTTTTATGTCTTATATTGATGATATCAGCCCAAGGCCAGGGATTTGTTGATCCTACTTTAGAGCCTCATATGAGAGAAGTAAGTTTGTTTGCTTTTTTTGTTATTTAATCAAAGTATAATATACGAGGGGAACTCAAAAGAGATTGGTATTCACCCAGTAGTTGTGATAGAAGGTTGAAACAGACACCATCAATGTAGTCATTAGATAAAAGGTTAGCATGTTAGAGAGGCAACAAGCGGGAATAATACTCTTGACCTGATTATCAGCAGTGATCATTCGTGCATTAAGAATCTGCAGATAAAAGAATCACTAGGTGGCAGTGATCACAGTGTATTGATTTGGGATTTACTTAAAGATGTAACTGCCATCAAGGCTTTTTGCTTTCGTAAAGGTGACTACAGTGGTCTCAGACAGATTTTAAATTCTGTATGGTGGAACCAACTGATGATGTTACCAACAGCAAATTCTAAATGGGAAGCATTCAAGGAAGTAATCTTGGAAGCTACTAGGCTTTTTGTCCTAACTAAGAAATACTGTTCAGGGTTTAGGCCTAAATGGATGTCAGATGAACTAACGAAACTTGTGGCAGAGAAGAAAAATGTATGGGATACATATAAATTATCAGGTGACAGAGAAGACTATGGTAGATATAAGCTAGTCTGTAATTCGCTTCATTTAGCACTGAAAAGAAAAAAAAATGAATTGTCAGATCGAAACCAAAATTTGTGTGATTGCTATATAGATTTCAAGGTATCAAACAAAAAAAAAAAATTTTTTTTTTCTGTCACAAATACTTCCAGGTGAATACAAATCTTTTTTGAACCTCCATTATAATATAGTACAGTGCAATTCTAACATACTTGCAAATAATTTTTTGCAATAAAAGTGCCAATTAAATTTGCTCCAGTGCATCAAACATCATATATTGTGAAGCACTGTTATCATCAGATTTATCAGTCTTACACTATAAATAAATAAATAATGATATCCTCTGAGGAGAATTACAGATGGTCCATGGACTTATGGCTAATTTTCTCCTCAGAAATGTGACATTAGTTGAAATTGGTTTTCCCATAGAAAAAAAAATATAATTTGAGAGTAATGCTTATACCCAAGGGTCCAACACCAATAAATTTTATTTTAGATATGAATATTAAGTCTGTATTCAAGTCACAAAGGAGGTTAGGCAGGCGAAGGCAGATTACGAGAAAACTTTGGCAAAGGATGCTAAGAAAAACAGCAAGGATTTCTTTACTTATATAAACTCTAAAAGGAAGGGGATGAATCTGATTGGCCCACTTGATATCGATGGTTTGACTGTTGATGATCATTCTCAGATATCTGCTGAACTAAATGAGTATTTTGCATCTACATTCACACATGAGGAGTTATTCTATGATGAGAGGGCCAGATGTTTGTCAAATTCTAACAGGAAGTTAAATGATTTTGTAATAACTGAGAGAAGTGGATGGGAAATTGTTGAAGTTAAACATAAGAAAGTCACCTGGGGGTGGATGGGATCTATCCAGTTATATTAAAGGAGGCAGCAAAGGAAGTAAGCAAATCCTTAGCCATAATTATCAGAGCATCCTTGGACTCAGGGGAGGTCGCAATGGACTGGAGATGTGCAAATTTATCAGCAGTTCACAAAGGGGGATCGAAGGGTGACACAAGTAATTACAGACCAGTTAGTTTAACTTCTGTTCCAGGTAAAATAATGGAGTCACTGGTTAAAGATACATTGCAGGATCATCTAGACAAGATAGCAGCAGTAATTCACACACATCGGTTTGTTAAGGGAAAGTCTTGTCTGACAAATTTGATTGGATATTCTGATGTGGTTACAAAGGAACTGGATGCAAAAAAATAATTTTGATATCATATACTTGGATTTCAGGAAAGCTCTTGACACTGTTGCGCATGAAAGACTACTGTACAAATTGGAGCAGAATCATAGTGAATGGAACAAAGGGATGCTCTTACGAAGAATGGCTTAAGTTTTGCAAATTACAGTGTCTGGAGACTAGGCACCAGCGAGGTGATCTGATAGAGGTGCATAAAGCCTTGAATGGTTTGAGCATGCTCAATGCTAATGGGATTCTTCCTCTCGCTCAGAATAATCACCTGAGAAGGCATAAATTCAAATTGAGGAAAGATAGATGTAGGATAGACGTGCGGAAATTTGCCTTTAGCAAGCGGGTGGTTGGTTGGTGGAACAGACTTCCATCCCTTGTCATGGAAGTTGATAGCCTAAATAAGTTTAAGGCTCAGCTGGACAGGTATTTTGAACGAACAGAGGAGTGAAGTGGAAGTGGTTTTTTTTTTTTTTTTTTTTGGCTGATGTTGCATAAGCTTGCTTTCTTGCATGAAATGCCTCTACTAATGCTAATGCTAATATTAAAGGTAAGTTGCTACAATGGGTAAAAGGATGGTTGAGTGGGAGAAGACAGAGGGTGGTAATCAATGGGTGCTGTTCTTCATGCACTAATATTATTAATGGAGTCCCACAGGATTTGGTGTTGGGTCCACTGTTGTTTTGTATATATATCAATGATATTGATGAAGATATATCAGGCTTAGTGTCGAAGTTTGCAGATGATACAAAGGTTGGCAGGGTTGTTAAATACAGTAATGGCAGTGTGCTACTGCAACAGGATCTAGAAAATTTGGGCAGATGGGCTGAGAAGTGGCAACTGAAGTTTAACATTGACAAATGCAAAGTATTGCATATTGGTAGAAGTAACCCCAGAGAAATGTACCAACTGTGCGGTACTACACTTAGGGTGGTAGAAAATGAAAAAAGATCTGGGAGTAATTGTGCAGTCAGATATGAAGTTTTCTGAGCAATGCAGACAGGCTGCCAGTGCAGGTCATGGGGTTTTGTCATTGAAATACAGGAACTTTGCTAGCAGGGAAAAGGAGATGATTGTCGTTATGTATAACCAATGATCAGGCCACATCTTGAGTACTGCGTACAGGTCTGGAGGCCTCGTTTTAGGAAGGATGTAGATTTGCTTCAGCGTGTAGAGAGAAAGGCAACAAGATTGGTGAGGGGAATAAAAGGATCCTCTTACGAACAGAGCTTTAGCAAAGGCACATGATGCAAGAAAGCAAGCTTATATTGGTATCAGTAAGGGTATACAATCCACGTGTTAAAGTTTTGCAGCTCCGCTGAACGAGAAGTTTTTTTAGCCATATTTAGCTGCTTTATTGACCAACTGTTATATTAAATTATTTTCTATAAGTAAGTTATAGACCTATTCAAGATCCTTGGTGTATTCTGAATTTAGACAGTGAGATTTTGGAAGTTAATTAATAATTAAGTGTCCGTAGATTTACTATTCGTAACTTGCCGCCATTGTTATATGATACAATGTTATATTCCGAACTAGATAGTGTTAGGTTAGTATAGTATAGTATATTATATAATATTGTCAATTAATCAGTAAAATCTATTAATTTTGTTAAACCTTCATTGTCAATTAAATTGCACTTTTTAACTTTTTAACTAAATACATATAACGAGTTAGATTTTACAAACGTAACATAATTAATTAATACATAACTGGATACGGAAGTTATATAAACTGAACTTGTAGATAACACTCAATACTGAAAAAATATAGTGTTATAACTGTGTCGGGATACAAGTTTAGGGTTATAATTTTGTACCGAAATTGAAATTAAATTGAAATCCTGACTCAGACCAGAGCAGAAAAGCAAAAGGCTCAAGCTAATGGGAGTGCTGTGGCTCAGGGCAGAACTGAGGGTGGCAGTTGCCCTCTGAATCACAGCCTTTTAAAATGCACTGCTTGCTTGATGTTTGTGGAGCAATCAGGTACGGGACATGATATTGCCATGGGGGATGTCTGTGTGTGTGTGTGAAGTAAGGAGTGTAAGGAAATTAGGCTACAACTCATTGTCGTTATGGGCCTATATGAGAGCGTGAAAGACAGTGCGGATGCCCTCGAAGGATCTAAATTGAGGACCCATCAAGCTCTCAGCTGCCCACATCAACGCCAGAGCTTGCACTTGATCATCACGTAACACAGTGCCAACCCCCAAGGCAGAATGTGCTGGTCCCACAGGAACTAATAGTTGTTGTTGACTCTATTGTCAGGGAAATGGGGAACATGGTATGTAAAAAGGATAGGTGGAACAGGACCAGGGTATGTCTGCCAGGGGCAAAGGTTGATGACGTTGTAGAGCGGATATCACCCTTTAAGGGCACAAAAGGTGATATTGTTGTACACGTTGGCACTAATGATATTAAGAGTAGGAGACCGGCAGAATTACTTAAGTACAGGTCACTGTTGGAAAAAAGCCATGAATTAGGGTTGAATTTGAAAGTGTCTGCAATTCTGTCCAGACACAATAGGAGGGAGTATATGATGAGAGCCTTGTCAATCAATTCGGCTCTGGAAAGATTGTGCAAGACTGAAGGGGTAGAATTTTTTCAGCCTGGTCTATAGTTGTTAACAGTAGAGACTGCTTCTATAGGGATGGGATACACTTAAATAGAAAGGGTGCAAGAATATTTGCTGATGCTATCGAGGCAGTGTTAGGTGGGTCGGAAAATTGCTAGCTTGGGGGGGGGGATCCAAGGACTAATAGATTATCAGTAGCCACTGGAAGAGGTGAAAGTGATTCTTGCACTGCTTCTATTGGAATGAGCAGAAGCCTGCAAAACAAGATGCAGGATATTTCAGAGACTGCTGGGAGTCATTGCGGTACAAGTAAACACATGGGTTGTGTTAGGGTAGCTAAGAATAGGAACAGGTGCATGTATACTTGTGTGTACACCAATGCTAGGAGTTTGGTGAATAAATTTTTGAAATAAACGGTTGTAGGATAGATGTGCAGAAGTTTGCCTTTATCCAGTGGGTGTTTGATAGGTGGAACAAACTTCCATCTGTCGTTGTAGAAGTTGACAGCTTAAATAGATTCAAGGCAGAACATTTGGAGTGAGTGGATGGGTGAAATAATGGTTTTTTTTTTTTTTTTTTGGCTGATACTATATAAGCTTGCTTTCTTGCATCATGTGCCTTTGCTAATGCTAATTTGCAAAAGTGTATAATCTTGCTCAGATCACAACTTTGTGATTGTCTCTTCTCCAATGGAGCCTTTATCTCATGGCTATTCCCAACCTTGTATTGTTTGGCCTTACAAGAATGAAAAATGGAATTACCTGCGAGATTTCTTTTCCTTGGTCGGATTACTGTTTGAAAACTTCTAATGTCAACGTTTGCTCAGATCGTGTTAGTTAAATTATTCTTGCAGGAATAGAATCCTTTATCCCACACTCCGCTTTAAAATCTCGTCCTTTTTCTAAACCTTGGTTTTCCAATAAATGTACTAAGGCTGTTCAAGAGAAGAACGTTGCATACCGTAATTGGCTTGTTTCTAATTCTTCAGTGTCATTTTCTGCCTACACCAAAGCTCGCAACAATTGTAAAGCAGTTATTAATCAGTCCAAACTAGAGTTTGAACAGGCTAAGAGTAGAAAACTTGCTTCTTTCCCTAATGGTAGCCAAGCATTCTGGTCTCTTGCCAAAGCTATTGGCTGCAACTTTTGCCCATCTCTGCTCCCACCTCTGTCCAAACCAGATGGTTCTGTTGTCACTTCGGCCAATATGGCCTTAGTTGCTAATGCTCCTAAAAATCAAATAATAACAAACTTTCCCTTAACAAACCCATGCTGTGTCCGAGCTATAGCTGAAGTCTTGTCTAGATGATTCTGCAGTGCCTCCATTAATTTTCCTGGAACAGAAGTTAAACTAACAGGTCTATAGTTACTTGTGTCGCCCTTTGATCCTCCTGTGTGAATTGGGGTTACATTTGCACATCTCCAGTCCATGGGTCCTTAGTCCAAAGAAGCTCTCATAATTATGGCTAAGTGTTTGCTTACTTCCTTTGCTGCCTCCTTTAATATAACTGGATAGATCCCATCCACCCCGGGTGCTTTTTTATGTTTATCTTCAACAATTTCTCCTCCACTTTCCTCTTAGTTATTACAAAATCATCTAGCTCACTACCAGAGTTTAACTCACCTCTGGCAATCCCCCCTGAATATGCAGTACTTTGCATTTGTCACTGTTAATTTCAGTTGCCACTTCTCAGCCCATCTGCCTAACTTTTCTAGATCCTGTTGCAGTAGCATACTGTCTTTACTGTCACTAACAATGCTGCCAATCTTTGTATCATCTGAAAACTTAGCCATTAAGCCCGATATATCTTCATCGATATGATTGATAAATACATAAAAGAACAATGGACCCTGCACTGAACCCTGGAGGACTCCACTAATAACGTTAGTCCACATAGAGGAGTGTCCATTTATTATCACTCTCTGCCATCTCCCACTCAACCAGCCTTTTATCTATTGCAGCAATTTTCCCTTAATGTCATATCTCTCCAATTTGTACAGCAGTCTTACATGTACAACAGTATCAAAGGCTTCCCTGAAATACAAGTATATGATATCAAAATTATTTTTTGCTTCCAGTTGCTTTATGATCACATTGTAGTATCCAATCAAATTGGTCAGCCAAGACTTTCCCTTTACAAACCCATGCTGTGCCTGAACTATTACTGCAGTCTTGTGTAGGTGATTCTGTGTCACCTCTTTAACCAGTGACTCCATTATTTTCTCCAGAACAGAAGTTAAAATAACAGGTCTATATAATTATTTTTGTCAACATTTGCACCCCCTTTGTGAATTGATGATACTTTTGTATGTCTCCAGTCCAGGGTTGTACTATAGATTAAGGTAAATGCATGTGGATCTTCTTCTTCCAGTCTCATAGTTTCCTGAGAAGCTGTTGTGGCCATCAACAAAATCTTCCAACTGCATTGATCACATGCTTTACGAGCGGCATCGCAAAATGTCATGCCCAAAAGGTCACCGAACCTATCCTTCCGCCTGGTTGCAGGTCTTCCTCTATCAGCAGTTTTTGGAGTTGGTTTTGTTATGGTCTCTGTGGCATCAGATAAATGTGGTGGTATGCCATTGCTTACCACATGGCTGATTTTGAAAGGGGCTGGCTTTAATCATAGGAAGAGTCATCATGCCTCCCACGGGGATGCTCTTGAAGAGGAAAGGTGACTACAGCAAAGCCCCACTTAGTGTCCCCATTATTATTATTTTTAATCTTCAGTGAGGTGACGCATTATCACTCTTTCTCTTTCAATCTCCAGCTATTTTCTCTTTCCATCTCCAGCTAATAATCTCCAATATATTAATGATTTTTGAATTTTCTTAAACACATTTTCATGGTGGTTTGTACAGACTTAGTCCCAATGAATAAATTTTAAATTATAGCCAGATAAAATGTTAAGTGTTTACGCTATGCTGTAACATAAGCAAACAATCAGCTGACCGTTAGAACTAAGAACGTTCCAACTGTCAAATAAACTTATGTCTATATGTAGAAGAATAAGAAGAACTCTTTATTATATACAGAAGGCACATTGCTGTATACAACTCCCTTCACGGCTACAAGCCAGGGGTTTACATAAAAGAAATTATACAACATAATAAACACACACGGAAAAAAAAAAAAAAAAAATTATGACTCCAGAAAAGGAGTCATAATGGTCCTGAGAAGGAAGTCGACTGAGTACTTTCTGCCTATATTCCTTGGCGACTGCGAATTTGTAGAGATCGCCATCCAAGGACTTGCAGCATTTGCACGGGTAGGAACCGATCTGTTAGCTTTAACCGGTTTGGAATGGCCTGTAGGATTGGATTAGACCTAAGGCTTGGGACCGGGATCCTCCATCTGCAGTTAGCCCAGAAATCTGGTACTGAAATAATGCCGACCATTATTTTGATGGCAAAGATGAGTCTTCTCTCGTGAAACACGTCTAATGTTGAGAGCTGCCGCCATCTGGGTGGTCCTTGGTGCAGGGGAAAGCCGAAATTTCCATAAAGCCACTTCAGTAGCCAGAATTCCCCCGCGAAAATCCGCCTAAGATGGGTCGTAGCAGTTGAAGTCCAGACTTCGGCGCCATAGAGTATAACTGGATAGACACATGTCTTAATATATCTGCAACCAACAGCCTGGTCATGGACATGCATGAGTTGTTTAATCATCCACTGGAGTCGACAGAACTTTATTTGCAAGTGGTCTATGTGCGGTAGCAAGGAGAGCTTTTGATTGAAAATAATGCCCAGATCTGTATGTTGTTGGACAGCAGAAATCGCGGATCCTCTTAAAATGGGTTGCACTATTGTTGGGCTCAGTTTGAGAGAGAAAGTCAACTGTTTTGACTTCTCGGGATTGATGTGAAGTCCGAAACTGGAGAGGAAGGCCTCAAGGTTCCGGATTTTCTGTAGGATTAAGGCATTGATGTATTCAGCAGTGTCTCCAGGGCTGATGGGAGTAAACAGTTGTATGTCATCGGCAAAGGTGATGATGATATCAGTTCGGCCCGTCACAAATGGCACGAGAACAGCTGAGAACAAGATTCCGTACAGGACCCCGCCTTGTGGGATTCCAGCTGTAATCTGTCCTGGTGTAGCACAGATTACCATCGCGAACAATAATGGTCCTGTTCTCAAGCATTGTCTGAATAAACCAGAGCAGGTCTCCACCAATGAGGTAATACTCACGTAGTAGCCACTTTTTGCCATTGCGTAAACAGATACGGAATCAAATGCTGCCTGGACGTCGATATAAGTAACGGTGATTTCCGAATGGTGCTCAAATGCCTCAAGGATCTTGGTAGTGGTGGTGACTAGATTTTTAGTGGTGGATCTTGACCGGGTAGCATAGTGGATCTGCGGTAGCTGTTGTGGCATAATTTAGATGGTTAATGTTCTCAGAAGAGATTTCTCAAAGAGCTTTAATAGGCATGATGCGGAGGAAATTGGACTGAAGTTACTGGGCTGAGAAGCAGAGCATGTTTTCGGCAGTGGTCTTACTAGATAGACGTGCCACATAGGAGGAAAAAAATTTTGATTAAGGATCTTGTTAAATAATGACAGGATAGGATCAACAACAAATGTACTGAGGCATTTCAGCATAAACTGAGGGATTCCGTCGGCACCGGATGCGGCCGTAGCGTGCTAAGCTATTCATTATGTCGATCAGCTGGTATTTGGTGAGGTGAACTAAATTTAAGGGGTCTGTCGAAATCAGATTGATTGGAAATTCCATTAGTGTAGTGGATTCTGGCTGAGCAGCAAACCTAGTTATATGGTCAAGCCAACTGCTCATATTGAGTGAGTCAATGGCACCCTCTGATTGGATTCTTTGGAAGGGCTTCCCCTTATTTATGGTATCCTCTAGGTGAAGTTTTATCGCTTCCCTCTTGTTCAGAATAAAAAGTGCCCTAGCTTGGGAATAGGCAGTTCTGTCCGAGGGTGAGCCGGAGTTTTTCCACTTTTTGTGCAAATTCTGTTTAATGTAAAAACTTTCAGAGACTTTTGGATTCCACCAGGCCTTTGAATGCTTTGTGATGGTTAGTTTCTTCGTTGCAGCATAGAGAGAAACAGTGGCTATCCATCTTGTCATCAGGTCAATCCCGAGTTCAGGGTTGAATTCCTCCAGGATATCCCATGGGATTGCCTGAGCCACATAAACACACTTTTCAGGATTAAGGTATTTGGGCGCTGTAATTGTTTTGGTTGTGACTTTCCTTCTTCCAGAAGTGATGGGCATTTCTATTTGTACAGAGAGAATGATGGGGTTATGATCAGACTGTATGTTGCTTATAGGGTTTTGATCACCCACACAATTTTCTGACACGAACGCATGGTCTAGTGTGCTTTCGCCCATCGTGGGTGGTGTGCTAACCAGTTTGAGACCTAATATACCTAGACGCTGACTCAATCCCCTCCTGAGGTTTCCCTGAGTATTCGGGAGATTGAAATCCCCACACACAACGTGTTTCAGTGATGAATGGAGAGAATGCTCTAACTGCCAAAACAGACTTATCGTAAATCTAGCTTGAATATTACCTTTCCTTGATTAAAAAATCATCAAACCAGGTAGACCTTATCAGAATATATCTGCGTATTGCAAGAGTATTTAAAGTAAGCACTTTAAAACCATATTTATAAACACTTTTAACAAGAGCACATATAATAGCAACTATCACAGCTAACCACCATTGTTACATCTCCCTTTCATGTGGACATGTTAGTTGTCTGAAGGCACCAGGGGTTTCCCCTATCTCCTCTTTCATGTGGACATTATCATCATATTTACACTCATTGGAGCGTTCCCTGAGCAAAGGCTCAACAATGCAATTTTAGCTACTTTTGACCTATTTAGCCTTCCTAATGGCAAGAACTCGTCTTACCGCCAGGAAGTCTTTACCGCTACTATCCTTATTAACACAACGTTGTAGCTCTATGTTTATAGAATTTCTGATTGCTTTGATCTTACCCACAATCTAAGAAAACTACTTCAATTTAGGGGTCTAAAGAGTGTTATTTTTAGGGGTCTAAAGAGTGTTATACATAATATACAAACAAAATAGCAACTTCAAGCAGTTGCAACACAAAACTAACATCCGCAAGCATGCGGGAAAACTGAACCTACTTTGGTTCAAGTAGTGCCGTGAGCACTACGAATAGTATTTACAACTTTTAGATATGTCAAGAAAACTTTATACACATTTTCAGATTCAAAAAGCCACTGCAACTCATGGGGAGAGGAAATCCCTAATTGGCTAAGAAGCCTTCGCCTTGGAATGTCGTATAATCGACATTGAAAAACTACATGTTGAATATCCTCAATCTCCTTGCAGCTACAGTGATCACTGTCTGCAAGGCCGAGTTGAAGTAGTTGTTGTTTAAATCCATGTCCTGTAACAACCATAGCTTGAAAGACTCCTAGCTTAGGCCACCTTCGGATCTGTTCCAACCTTGAAATATCGGGCAGCATTTCGAACGTCACTCTACCCTTGGAGGACGTCGTCCAGCGCTCTTGCCAGAGCTGAAGGACCTCTTGCGAAATTCTCTTGCCTTCCATTTTCAGATCAAGTCTACTATAGGTTCTACTCTCATCGGGGCAGCAACAAACACCCATCAATTCCGTGGGCAAGTTATTCTTGGTTCGATACCTAAGGAGTCGCTCAAGAACCATCAAATCAACTGGCACTGCACCAGCGATTATCTGGAGGGCCTCTGTGGAGACAGTGTGGCAAGCTTTCATCACACAAAGCAGCGCAAAATGCTGAGCTGCCAACAAATGTCGCTTCATGATGCATCTGTCAGTGGCCTGACCCCAGGCTCCACAGGCATAGGTAATAATGGGAATAAAAAGACACTTGTACAGGACATCAAGGTTTCGTCCAGGTGATTCTTCTCAGTTTCGCATAGAGCTTTTTAATTTTATCTTTCAGGTACTTCGCATGAGGGATAAAACTCAGTCTTTGGTCAAGATTGACTCCCAGATATTTGATCACTGGAGAAAAACTCAAAGAGAGCCCACCAAGGCTTACTGTGGGATGTCTATTGGGACTGAACTGTCCTTTTAGCATCATGCACTGCAACTTCATCGGCGATATCATTAGCTTGTGAACCGAAGCCCAAGTCTGTATCCTGTCCAAAACCCAACTGGTCTTTTGTTCCAGCTCTATCCGGGCATTACCGCACACAAGTACGGCAACATCGTCTGCGTAAGCTACAATCTCAACTCCATTCCAGTCTTGGTTTAATAGCTCATCCAAGACGAAGATTGGTCCTTTCCACATGAAAGGACCAATAATGGACCCCTGCGGAACCCCTCTGGAGACTGTGTGACTAACGTTTTCGAAGCGGGGCAGCTTCGTTCATGAAAGTAGCTACGCAAGAGACGGTAGATATCACTTGGACAGTCCACAAGCCTCAATCGGCAGAAGATGCTTTCCCACCATAGGCGGTCAAAAGCTCCCTTGAAATCTAGGAAAATGCCTAGGACATATTTGCTCTCAGAACTACGAACCAGTGTCAGGAGCTTCATCACTGTGTCCTCAGCAGAACAACCTCGTCTGAAGCCAAACTGCCGCACAGACTCCTGGTGATTGTCACTGTACACTTTATTTAATCGATTCATGAGTATTCATTCAAAGGTTTTCCCAAGAACAGATAATAAGGCAATGGGCCTGTAAGAGGATGGCTCAGTTCTCTCACGGTCATCTCCTTTCAGGAGAACGATGAGTCTAGCTTCTTTCCAGGTTAGCGGAAAGGTGCCTTCTTTGAGGCATTGGTTGTAAAGTGACAACAATAATTCAGGACATTGCCTGAAGAATTCTTTCAAGACTTCTGCTGAAATTTTATCAGTGCCAGGAGCTCGACGATTTGCGCACTCTTAACTGCAAATTCCAATTCAGCTAGAGTGAACATTTCACCAGTATTTCCAGAGCAGCCACCCTGGTTAGCTAAATGCATTGCAGCCTGCTCCGCCGTTTTGTCTTCGACGTCGTCGGCAGGAAAGAGCGCATGGAGAACCGTAAGCATAGTATCATTCCAGGTCTGAGTCTCGCTCTGGCCACCAGAAACCGAGTATTGAACTTGGTCAAGTCCAACCTTGTCCATGACTACGAACCAGTGTCAGGAGCTACTTGTCAGTGAACTTGTCCTGAACCAGTGCTACTTGTCCTGAACCAGTGTCAGGAGCAACTCGAACCCTTGGGGTCTGCCGTATCGGCAGACCCCAAGGGTTCGAGTTGGCTCTATCTGAGACAAAGTCCTGCCAAGCCTTCCACTCACAGTCGCGAATCACCTTGACATAGTTTCTTTTTGCCGTAGCAAAACGCTCTCGGTATTCGGCAAGGTTCTGGTAAGCTGACCTTCTGGCTCTCTGAAACTTTCTGCGAGTCTGGTTAACCAGGCATCTAAGTCTGCTTAACTCCCCACACTACCAGGGAACAGACGTTGTTCTATTCCTTCCTCTCCTCATAGACGCTACACTAGCCTTCCGAAGAAGATCAGTAATTAAAGAAACTCTATGGGCTGCCAGGCCGCAACTCCAACGTCTCCAGGCCAGGTCGGCAGTTACATCGGTTAAGACCGGCTTAAACCTCCTCCAGTTAGCAGTACTCACCACAAACCCATCCACGTCACAGTTAACAGTTCTGCGTTCAAATGGACAAATCCTACATCGTAAGACCCGGTGATCACTAGTCGACCAATCAGTCAACACGGACCACTCCGTAACTTCATTAACTAGATTGCCAGTGCAAAGCATGATGTCATTGTTAGACTCGTCTTGTAGTGTAGAAAAGGTACAAGGTTGATTAGGGACATTTAGAATCTCGAGTCTGTTACTCAGAATGCAATCTTCAAAGAGTAGTCCTCTATAGTCGGTATTAATACTACTCCAGCTAACTGACTTAGCATTGGCATCTATACCTATAAGTATCCTTTTTCCTGGTAGTACAGCACATAACTCATCATGTACCGCAGATAGGCGTGTGGCTCTTCCCGAAACTGGGCGTAAATACTAACCAAGTACACATTGCCAAATGAGCCAATAATTTCAGCACAAACACAGTGCGTGGAACATAACTTCTGCAACTGGGTAACTACCAGCTCTTTGTTGCAGACGACTATCGCTGCCTGACAACCCTGACCAGTCTGAACAACCCTATAATCTAAGGGGTAACCACGAACCTTATCATTCACAGTGTATGGCTCTTGTAAAAGGATACAGTCATATTTTTCTCTTCTGGAGCGTTCGGCCAACTGCAGGGCCACTGGATACGATCTCTGACCATTAATCTGGATAATGCTGAACCCATCAGTAAGAGTTGTTATAGGCGTACTACCCATAAACAACTTTTTTCTTTATTTGTTTGAGGTAGCTCTTGAAGACTGGACAGTCTCTACTATGGACAGAATGGTCAGAGGCGTTGCCACGTTTCTTACAGTTAATACAAGTCAGCTTCCCAGCCGTCTTAGGACATTCCTTGAGAAAATGGCCTTCTCCAGCACAATGCGCACACACAGCCTTGAACTTACAGTTCCTTGCTAAGTGCCCGAAGGCAAGACACTTGAAACATTTCACAGTGAAGTGAATATCACGGACTTTATACGACAACCAGTGCAGGAACACTCTTCCTTTCTCAATCAAGATATTCCTCAGGTCTGTGGGAACCTCTATGATCCAGTTCTTTGTGTCCCTATTGGCAACCTTCGCCATGGACCGAATGATAGTACTCTGCTGGAAATGATCTTTACTTACACCATACGAACTGAGGTTTCGTTCATACAGCTCAGAAAGGAAATCTTCTTGTTTGACGTTTGAATCTACATCGTAGATAATAAGATGATTACCTGGTTTCTTTGGAACCTCGGTCTTTAAGCCTCTCGCTTTTATCGTCTCACAGTTCAGAACTTTTTGAGCGTCAGCTTGGCTGCCAACCTCCAGCACAACGCCTGTATCTTTGATAGTTCTCATGCTTCGAACATTTACAGACTTTACAGACTGCAAAACCACTTGTTTTACAGCTTGTCTCACTGGTCTTGAGGGAGTCTGAATCGGACTTGATCAGAACGGCTCTTTCATGTGGACATAGTGTGCATAGTGTTAGGGTCAGGTGCCACCTGTGATTTCTCACATCTGCGCCATATGTACGCTGTGAAGAAATACAGAACTACTGTAAATGCCAGAAGAGTGTTGTCTGTTGTATATGACATATTGCGTTAGATTCTGTTGGGCGTCCTGGCATTTGGCCGCAGGGCCCCTGGTGGGACCTCACGTTGCCCGCACACACCGCTAGGAGGTAGCCAGGCTGCCCCTTATTCTCTGGCTGGTCTCTGCCAGGGTCGCCTGAGCGTCCTGGACGAAGACCAAGTTAAAAAAAAAAAAAAAAAAAAGAGAGAGGAAGAGAAGAGAAGAGAAGGCCTGGGGAACAAGAGGAAGAGGGATCTGAATGTGACGAACAAGCTAAAGTGGACAGATAGAGAAGGCAGTCCACCCGAGTAAGGAGAAATAGGGGATGGGTAGAGGGATTAAAAGTCACAGGGGCAGGCGCCACTGTGCGAGTGCCAAAGGCCAAGCACTCTCTGGGGGTCAGCTTTTCAAGGAGTGCCAACCATGATGATGCCAGCATAGTATTTTAATCTTCAGTCTTACTCTTTTATCAGTTGGGAAAATGCTATCCGACCCCAGTTTGTGTTTGCACTTGAAGGTCGTTGTTCTGAGCAGCTCTAAGTTCAGCAAACTTTGCCCGTCTGATGGTAAAGACAGCTTGTGCGTAACTCGTTAAGGCTTTGTATTCATGTTGACATATAGTGTGCATAGTGTGCATAGTGTTAGGGTCGGGCGCCACCTGTGGTTTCCCACATCTGCGCCATATGTACACTGTGAAGAAATACAGAACACTGTAAATGCCAGAAAAAGTGTAGTGTGTTGAATGTGTAGTTTTGTGTTGGGTTCTGTTGTATGTCCTGGCATTTGGCCGCAGGGCCCCTGGTGGAACCCCACGTTGCCCGCACACACCACTAGGAGGTAGCCAGGCTGCCCATTATTCTCTGGCAGGTCTCCGTCAGAGTTGCCTGAGCTTCCTGAACGGAGACCAATTAAAAAAAATAATAATAATAATAATAATAATAAAAAAAAAAAATAATAATAATAAAAAAAATAATAATAATAAATAAATAAATAAAAAAAAATAATAAAAAAAAATGATAATAATAATAATAAAAAAAATAAATAAAAAATAATAAATAAAAAAAAATAAAAAAAAAATAATAATAAAATAAAAAAAAATTAATAAAAAAAATAAAAATAAAAAATAAATAAATAAATGAAATAAAATAAAAAAAAAATAATAAAATAAAAATAAATAAATTAAATTAAATTAAAAAAATAATAATAAAATAAAAAATAAATAATAAAATAAATAAAAAATAAGGTAGAGTGCGGCAGTACAGGGTGTACGGAAGAGGATGGGGGATGAAAGTAAGAGTAACGGGATGTAGGTAAGGGCATCCCATAAATTGACAGTGGAGCATATGCCCCACCAGGAGAAAAGGGGGAGAGGATAACTCCAGAAGGGTAGAAAAACCACTCAGCGAGAGTGCTGAGTGTGACTTATATTTTGCGGTGGAGTGGTCAAGACCACTGGAGCCTACCAAACCATATGGAAAGTTAGCAGGTAATCCTACTTTGGATGTTCCAGGGTTAGCAAGTCGATGCTGGTAAAACAGTCAAGTACAGATTTTTTTATTTCAAGTTTGAGTAAGTCCTTTACAAGTTTCTATCCCTGGCTTGAGTTGGTTGTAGAGTCCTGCGCCTAGAAAAGAGGTTCTGTGCGTACTCCGTTAATGATTTATAATATTGTTCTTCAGAAATTAGCAGGTGCTCCTGTCCTTGAGGTATGTGTTGTAGCCTGGTGTACAGTGTTCCTCGAAGATCGTTATAAATTGGGCAGTTATAAAGAAGATGGTCCCAATCTTCAATTTCTCCACATGTACAGTAGGGGTTATTGATGATTCCCAAGGTAGTCAACTTATGATTTATAGAGCCGTGTCCAGTTATAATATATGTACAGTAGAGGCCAGGAGAGAACCAAGGCGGCGACTTTGGATAAACTAGTTTGACATCCGGGATGAATTTCTTAGTTATCAGGCCCTTGTCCGTCTCCTCCCATCTAGTCTGCCAGATTTGTAGTAGCATGGCAGCTAGTTTTTTCTTTTCTTGCTTGCAGTCAGTGTGGGTGTCGATGGTATGTCCAAAGATGGTAGCTGGGATTCCCCGCGACAGGCAGTAGTGCAATCCTCGACGGATAACCTCCAAGTCAAGGGGGAGGACACCTGCAAGAACCTGTAGGGCCGGAGAACTTACTGTGCAACAGGCCCTGGTAATGGCAAGCAGTATACTTCGCTGAATTGTTTCCAGTTTGCATTTATTGCGAACAATTATTGCTCTATGGTACCAAATCCCAGATCCGTATGTAATAACAGGGAGGAATATAGCGTTATACAGGAGTTTGAGTGTTCTCCGGTTCAGACCCCAGTCACACCTGCTTACTCGGACGATTAAGGCTGCATAATTTCTGATTTTTACTTGAAGGTATGAGAGGTGCGGGAAGAAGGAGAGCTTTGAATCCAGGATGATACCCAGGTGTTTTAGGGAAGTTACCAGCTTGATGGTTTTTCCTTGTACCTTGATCTGAGGTGGCCTTGATATTTGTAGGGTGCCTTTGAGAAGTATGGATTGTGTCTTCTGTGGAGAAATCCGGAGCTTGTGTAGAGTTGCCCAGTCCTGTATGATCTGTAGTGCCTGGTTTCCAGCGGCCTCGAGAGCTGCTCTGGTGTCCGCTGCGATGGAGATGGTAATATCATCTGCGAATGCTTGGATAGTAACAGGGCCCAGATCCAGATCAAGTAACTCATCAAGGACGATGTTCCAGAGGAACGGGCCGAGGACCGAACCCTGTGGGCAGCCTCTGTAGATAGATTTGGTGAGCTTCTGGTATGGTGAGGAGATGGTGATCTTCCTGTTGGAAAGGTAACTTTCTATACACCTGTATAAGTTGGCTGGTATGCGTGCCAATCTTAGCCTGCGAAGAATGCTTGGCCACCAGAGCATGTCAAAGGCCCCGGCAAAGTCAATGGTTATGAGGAGAAAGTACTTGTAATTAGTGTTGGCTGCAGCTTGGGTTATTTGGTAGAGAGCATCCTCTGTGCAGTGTCCTGGGCGAAATCCATACTGTGAATTGGATTGTAGGCCAGCTTCTGTGTAGTGTGTTAGGAGTCTGGTATGGAGGAGGCGTTCAAGTAGTTTGCTCAATGTGGACAAGAGGGCAATGGGTCGGTATGAGTTAGGCTGTTCTGGAGGCTTCGATGGATTTTTCAGTATTAACTTTAATTCAGCTATTTTCCAGCTTTCTGGGAAGGATCCCTGGGTTAGGCATTTATTGAACAGGTTAAGCAGAAATTGGGGATTTACCTGGGCGACCTTTTTTAGTATTTCTGGTTCAATGCGATCTAATCCTGGGGATTTTTTATCCTTCATTTTGCCAAGGGCTTGCTGCAGTTCTTCAGTGTTAAATTCTTCCTCCACAGAGTCAATGTGGTAATTGTCATTATCTATACAAATTTGCTGCTGTTGTGTTGTGAGATGATCGGCGTCGCTGATAAAGAGAGTATCCAAGATATTCATCATGGATTGCTCCCATGACGTTGTCATGATTCCTTGTGGTGTTATTGTGGAATGGACTACTTCTCCTCTTGGCAATTTGTTGGTAGTAACTCGGTACACCACTCCCCAAGGGTCCGAATTACCAGTAGTGGTAACCAGCCGCTCCCATGTAGTTCTTTTTCGCTGCCTGATCATGGAAGTGTATTGGTTCCTGGTCCTCTTGTAGTCTTCACGAAGGGCTTCCACATCAGTAGCTGGCCAAGAGGTGCGAGCTCTCTGAAAAGCTTTCCTCTTGTTATGAACAGTCCAGCGTAGACGTTCGAGTTCCTGAGACCACCATGGTATAGCACTTGGAAGAGGTTTTTTCTTGGGCATAGATTGATTGCAGGAGAGGGTAATGATGTTAGTTACAAGCTTTTGATGCTGCTCGGGATTCAGGGAGAGGATATCAGAAGGGTGATCCATGATTGTTGACTGGAGAGAAGTGGTGAACAGCTCCCAATTGGCTTTGCTGATGGCATAGCGGTTGATATCGTAGTGCGGAGTAGGAGTTGATTCTATATTTCTTGTGAGGCTGTATGTAATTGCTCTATGGTCGGAGGTGGTCCAGGCTTCATTTACCTGCCACCCCGACACCTTACTTGAGATTGATCTTGTAGCAATTGTTATGTCTATTGTAGACTCCCACATAGTACTGGAGAATGTTGGGAGGTTATTGGGCCTGTTTATTATATTAAATGGTGAGGTGGCTAGAAAGTCTTCCAAAAGCCGCCCATTATGGCAACCAGGCCGGTCAGCTGTGAGGCTGTGCCAAGCAGGAGAACGGCAGTTAACATCTGCCCCCAGGATGATTTTAGCGTTAGGTAGAGTAGTGGTAACAGTTCTTAGGTAGTCAATAGCTGGGCCGATGTTTTGACTGGGTCTACAATAGAGTGATATTAAATAGAAGGCACCTAAGGGGCCAATTACATGGGCACACACTGCCCAACCTGTGCAGAGAGAAGAGATTTTGGTGACCATTATGTTCGGGTTCCGGATGACTATGGCAGCCCAGGGAGTATCTTCATCTGCTTGAATTATTTTATATGTGAGAGGATAGCCTCTAACTTTCTTGGAGTGGGTGTATGGTTCTTGCAGTAGTAATATATCAATGTTTTCTTCATCTGCCTTTTTTCTTATTTCCGCTGCTACTGCACGTGCTCGCTGAGCATTAAGTTGTATAAATTTAATAACACTGTTATTGAATGGCTTAGGCCTCACTACCATAGTCGGTCTTCAGTTGTTGGTTTCGCTTTGCCTTGATGTAAATAGGACATTTGTTGTCCCTGATTGAATGGGATGCATCCAGTTTTACTGCTTTGCAGTTTGCGCACGTCGGAGCAGATGATTTGTTTGGGCAACTGCTATAATGATGCCCTTTTTGGGAACAATGCCCACAGGTAGGATCCGTCTGTGTGCATGTGTGGGTGGTGTGCCCAAAACGACAGCATCTGAAGCATTTAGGAACAGCCACATGTTCCTTGAAGCGGTGGCTGCTCCAACCAATAAAGATCCTGTCTTGAAGTTTTAGCTGGTTCCACGCTTGTGGAGAGAGATCCACTACCCAATTGCAAAGGTTGGGAGACTTTGACTTGGTGCAGTATTTTGGTTTTATGTGCTCCTTGTCTCTTTTTTCTTGGGTCGAGTCTCGAATGTTCCTGTGTATTCATGTTGACAGTATGGCCTAGAGGAATTGAAGGAAGAACATTGCCATTGTGGAGCGAAACAACTTTTAAACTTAGCTTTGATGAGTCTATGAATAGCCTCCAGTCCTATGGGTTGTGCTCCACATTCAAAGCTGTCATCAAACCATTGACATCACAGCAAGCAACAAGGTTGTTTTCACTTTTAAAATATGGAGTCAAAGCATTCTGCCTGCTCCTGTACACTAACACCTTTACATTTGGTTGCAGAAGAGTCCATTGTTGCAGCCTTGATCCCAGAAGCTCTGCTTTATCTTTCGATAGATCTAGGTCTTGAATTAGATCACTTAGTTTACCTTGAGTGATTCCGTGTGACTCACTTGGCGACTCATGTTCTGGCACAAAATCAGGATCCTGTGATGTTGAAGGCCCAGGTTGACCATCATTCCTCACACTGTCCCCATCTTCATCAGACTCCAAAGTGTACTCTTCTGGAGGGTGAGGTACAGGCAGACCATCCCCATGTGCCACTGGCAGATAGCTGACAAGATATTCCACAGTTCACTTCCTTTTTTTTGACATGCCATGCTATAGAGGTGGCACCATACAGAAATAACAGTCATTTACATGATTTGAAGATTCCCTCCAAATCATTGGGATGGCAAAAGGCATTGAACGTCCTTTGTTATTCAACCATCCACAGAGATTTACAGCACATGTGTTGCAGCAAATATGTGGTGTCCAGGGTTTGTCTTCATCCCTTACCTTACAGCCAAAATAATGGTAGTAGGCTGTCTTCACAAGTGGAGTCAATTGGCATTTCTGAGTGGAAAATGTCATATCACACACACAAAAATTGTCAACACTGTTGACAATTTTTGCGTGTGGCATCCTGGCTTTTTATGTAATTTTTGTCCATAAACCTGGAAAAAAAAAAGAAATGAACATCACTTGTAAGGTAAATGATACACAAAAATACAAAAAAAAAAAAACAAAAAAAAACATGGCATATTGGTTCCTGTTTCAGTGTTACCAACCTGTCTATTCTCTAGACTCCAAAATTCTTTAATATTCGCCAATATTCCCCTAAATCGTAAGAGGGGCTATATCGTGGAACCGAGAGCTAGGCGCCCATAGCCAGGTGGGCAGGAGCGGCAGTGCATAGCACATGCTTCTTGATTAGACCGGGGTTCGAGCCCATGACCACCAAATATGGAGGATACGGAAAGGTCAGGGAATTTTTTTTTTTTTTTTTTTTTTTATGAGAACCCCAAACACGAGAGGTATTAGAACCTATAGTACTTAGTACCGTGCTTGGGTTGGAGGTTGAGAAGACGAAAGAAGATATTTGTTGACATTGGACTTGAACTTCTGTAGATTGTAATTTTCAGGAAATACGTATGAAGGAAGGTTGTTCCAGAAAACGGCAGTTGAATGAATAAATGAGGAAGATGAAAAGTTGGTTCTGTGGGTTTGAAGTTGGACAGTAAATGGATGTTGGCTGGTGGCGGCACGTGTTCGGACTGTTTTGAAAGAGAGAGCAGGAATTATAGAAGCCAATTCAGAAGAACAGTGCCCATGGAAGTATCTGTAGAAGAGGCATGCAGCAGAAACAGTGCGTCTATGAGAAAGCGAGTGGAGAGACTCTGTTAGAGATGAATCATTAATTAACCTAACTGCCCTCTTCTGAACGGAATCAAGAAGCCTGAGAGAGGTTTTGGGGGCACCACCCCAGATGTGGGAACAATATTCCATGGCAGGGCGGATTTGCGATTTATACAGAGTGAGCAGCTGTTTGGAAGAAAAGTAACGCTGAGAGCGAAAGAGAAAACCAAGTTTTTTAGATGCAGAGGAAGCAATATTTGTAATGTGCTTGTGCCAAGAGAGTTTAGAAGTCAGGGTAATCCCCAAAAGAGATATATCGTTTTGCCTAGAAATCGGAGTGTCACTAAAGATAAGCATAGGAGCAGAAGAATCCTTTTTGTGAGATATAAGACAGGACTGAGTTTTAGAAGGGTTGAAATCAACTAAGTTGTCTTTGCCCCACTGGAGAATTACCTGAAGATCGGCATTTAAGGAATTGGCAGCAGATTTTCGAGAACTTGAAGCTGATTGAGCAGGACAAGGTTTCTCAAAATGGAAAGTTGAATGCAATGTGCTATCATCGGCAAAACTATGGATAGGATTTCCAGTCAATGGAAGAAGGTCATTGATATACAAGAGGAAAAGAGTGGGGGAAAGAACTGAACCTTGGGGGACACCGGCATTAGTGGAGAAGTTAGAAGACAGAGAGCCATCTACCATCACCCTCAGTGAGCGATCAGAGAGAAAACTGGATAATCAATTACTAAAAACAGTTGGCAAACCATAAGATGGAAGCTTGTTTAGAAGACCTTTATGCCAAACGCGATCAAAAGCCTTTGAGATGTCAAGAGCAACTACTTGTGTTTCACCGAACCTTTCCATTGAATTAGTCCATAAATGGGTAACATAAGCCAGAATATCACCAGTGGATCGACACTGACGGAATCCATACTGGCGATCGTTGATCAGACGGAAGGTTTCTAGGTAGTTTAAGAGTTGGCGGTTAATTGATTTCTCCATTACTTTAGAAAGAGTAGAAGTAATTGCAATGGGACGATAATTGGATGGGAGGGATTTGTCACCCTTTTTAGGAACTGGCTGGATATGAGCAAATTACCAAGCAGAAGGAAAAACACCTTTGGAATAAGAAAGTGAAAAAAGGCGGCAAAGAATAGGAGTAAGTTCAGGAGCACAGGTTTTGAAAACAAGTGGAGAAATACCATCGGGACCTGGAGCTTTCTTAGCACCAAGATTCATCAAAATCCTTCTGATATCCTTTTGACGGAAGACCACAGGAGGCATTGAATGGAGCATGTTAGGAATGGTGGGAGGTGTTTTACCAAGATCATTAATACATGAGTTGGAAGAAAAATGGGATGCTAGCAGGTCAGCTTTATCCTTGGCTGAAGTGAGAACAGAACCATCTGGTTTGGACAGAGGTGGGAGCAGAGATGGGCAAAAGTTGCGGCCAATAGCTTTGGCAAGAGACCAGAATGCTCGGCTACCATTAGGGCAAGAAGCAAGTTTTCTACTCTTAGCCTGTTCGAACTCTAGTTTGGACTGATTAATAACTGCTTTACAATTGTTGCGAGCTTTGGTGTAGGCAGAAAATGAAACTGAAGAATTAGAAACAAGCCAATTACGATATGCAACATTCTTCTCTTGGACAGCCTTAGCACATTTATTGGAAAACCAAGGTTTAGATAAAGGACGAGATTTTAAAGTGGAGTGTGGGATAAAGGATTCCATTCCTGCAAGAATAATTTCACTGACACGATCTGAGCAAACGTTGACATCAGAAGTTTTGAAACAGTAATCAGACCAAGGAAAAGAAGAAAAGAAGTCTCGCAGGTCATCCCATTTTGCATTCTTGTAATGCCAAACAATACGAGGTTGGGAATAGCCATGAGATAAAGGTTCCATTGGAGAAGAGACAATCACCAAGTTGTGATCTGAAGTGCCTAAAGGACCTCTCACTTCGACCTTGTACTTAGAAGGGTTGTTTGTGAGAAAAAGATCAAGCGTATTGGCTGTATGATTAGGATTGTCCGGTATTCTTGTAGGTAAATGAACAATCTGTGCTAGGTCATTAGTAATTGCAAAAGCCTCAGCATCTCGACCTGCTGGGTCGGTGTGACTAGAAAATGGGAACCAGCTGGAGTTGTGAACGTTAAAATCACCAAGGAAAATTACCTCACTGTTAGGAAAGTTGGACTGGAGAAAGTCAAGTTGCAAAGAGAGGAAGTCAAAGAGCTCCAGGTGATTAGTGGAGTTGGGAGAACGGTAGAGACAACAGATGAATTTGACACAATGAGGTAGAGAGATTTTAAGCCAGAGAAGATCAAAGAGAGGAGATTCCAAATTGCCAAGTCTCTGACAGGGAATATCAGAACGGACATATGCACAAGTACCACCTTTGAGGCGAAAGGAATCATACAGCAAATAATTTGGACATCTGAGATGAGAAGTAGTTGAATCAACTGATAACTGAGATTCAGTCAGAAAAAGTACATGGGGTTTGGAAGACTGCAAGTGGAAATGGACATCGTTGAGATTGGAATTAAGACCACGTATATTTGTGAAATGAATTAGGAAGTCCTTGGGAGGTTTAGATCTTTTCGCAGATAAGCTTGCTCTATTATTTTGACAATTCATGATGTATTCAATAGTAAGAAAAAGTGGGTGGGACATGCTGTATGAAGTAATGAAATTTTTGGATATGGCGTACATGTGGTAAGAATATACCGAGATCCTTGACATAACGTGGCCTCGACAATGCTCCCCGCATACACACTACTCGGACTCCCTCCAGTCACTATCTGGCAGAGTAGAGGTAGCAAGATTATACACTAGCTGATCCGGAAGCCTCCTAGAGAGTTACCAATAGGTTTGGTCCGGCGTACTATCTAGCGGCCGGCCTGCGAACACCGTTTTAGAGCTGTACCCTCGAAATGTAAGGAATGTTGGATCTCGCCACAACATTCATCATAACCTCAAAAATCATCAATCATACTGCATGATGGAAGAGATAGGGAAGGGTTGGCCGGAACTTAGCTCTAGAGACTAAACATGGTTTCCACCACTTCAAGCCTCCAATAAGCAAAGTGGTGGTATTGAATGACCACCGCATATCCTCGGAGCAATATGGCCTTAGTTGCTAATGCTCCTAAAAACCAAATAACAACAACAAATAACAACCGAGAGCTAACTAAGAGTTTTAAATGTTATATTCGTTTTTCTCATGCTGAAATTAAGAAGAATTGAAATTATTTTCAAGCCAGAAACATTTTTGGTGTTGACCAATGTAATCTGTGTTATCTTCTCTATCACCTGATAATTTATATGCATATCATGCATTTTTCTTCTCTGCTTTGAGTCTCATTAGTTCATCTTACATCCATTTAGGTCTTAGCTTTGAACAGTATTTCTTAGTTGGTATGAAAAACCTAGTCGCATCTATGATTATTTTCTTAAATACTTCCCATTTAGAATTTGCTGATGGTATCATTATTTGGTCCCCTCTGTATAAAATTTAAATCTGTTTGAGACCACTGTAATCACCTTTATGAAAACAAAAACCTTTCCCTTTACCTTTGATGATAGTTACATCTTTAAGTGAATCCCAATTAATAAACTGTGAACACTGCCACTTGGTGATTCTGTTGTCTGCGTATCGTAATGCATGAAGGATCACTGCTGATAATGAGATCAAGCAAGAGTATTGTTATCACTTGTTGCCTCTCTTACATCTGCTGTAGAAAATCCAGTATATCCACAAAAGTCTTGCTAGTGTGTGGGTGACAACCCACAAGTTTCAGTTAATAACCGGAAAGTTAAAATCCCCCATTATTAAGACATTCTGATTTACTGGCTGATTCTGTTTCTCTGTACAGTTGTTTTTTGTACTTATCATAATCATTAGTCATGTAACACACTCCCACTCTGTTTAGCTTTCCCAATTCTTATGTCACACCAAACTGACTGAACATTGCACTGGTTACTCATGTCAACTGGATATTTTATGTGCTTCTTAACTAAGGGAATAACATTCCCCACCCCATCTCCTGTTCCAATATCCAGTTTGCTAAATAGTCCACTGGATATTAGAACGGAATTTTTGCAGTCAGGGTAAGCATAGGATGTGTGTACCATTCCAGTTAATGGTGGGTAGCTTACTCATATCAACTGGATATTTTATGTGCTTCTTAGCTTACCTGGGAAAATACACACAAATGGAGCTGTAGTAGTAGTAGTAGCATGTGATGCAAGAAAGCAAGTGTATGAGCTTATGCAGCATCAGCAAAAAAAAAAAAAAAAATCACACCATTCCCTCTAAATGCCTGTCCAGTTCCTCCTTAAATTTATTTAACCTGTCAACTTCCACAACGACAGATGGCAGTTTGTTCCAGCAATTAACCACACGCTGGCTAAAGGCAAATTTCCGCACATCTATTCTACATCTGTCTTTTCTTAATTTGAATTTATGCCCCCTTAGGTTCGTAATCTGAACAAGTGGAAGGATCCGAACCTAAGGGGGCATAAATCTCCCTATCGTTCACAGTGAAATGGTGTTCTTGTCTGAGAGCAACATGGAATAAGACGATCCTTGCATTTCCATGCACTGCACTGGATACTTCCATGGCACATTCCAATTTTTTGTGAGTGAAACGGATGCATGTAAAATGTCTCTTCGGCTGTGGTAAATATGATGGAAAAAGACAGGCGAAATGATTCGAGAGGTCCAGTGCAAGGACTCTCACTAGCTATTTTCTTGGCAGAGATTCAAACTAACATGATATGAACTGTAGGCTTTCAATACCCTATAATGTAGTGGGTACATGAAGTGTGGAACTTCAATATGTTATAATGGAGTGTAATTATCTGTACAGTATGTAAATAGTGGCGGAGGTGCCAGGAAAGCTGGCTGGGACCACCTGGTACAATAAATAAATGAATAAATCTTATTAATTTTCTGCTTTAATTGAAAGCTACATTCACCTCAAATGGTCAAGAGAGCATATTTCATCATTTACCACCTTCACCCATCCTAGAGCTGAAAGTTAAATAAAAGACTTTCCAATTGATGGGACAACCTTTATTCCAAAACACAACTGAAAATCCCATCAGATATTTGGAATGTGTCTTGATCAGGAAGGTCATGAAACACTTTGTTGTTCATTAGTGATAAATGTCAAACATTTTCCTTTCTGTTAGCCTAACATGTATTATAAGTAAAATAATTTATCCATGGAAAGAGCAAGGATATTTCACCAATTTTCAGTTTTATTTATTCCTTCAAAATTACAAATTAATTTAAATTTCACAATAGAGTAATTTTATTTATTGCATTTCTTTTTCTTTCTTAATTTAAGTATAATGTGTCAGTTGGACTTGTTGGAGCTCTGTTTTTAGTGATGTCTGGTGCCTATTCTGTTTTATCTCCAGTTATTGGATGGATTTCAGGTAAACTGGTAAGTTCCAAAATAATAATTTTATTTGATTAAAATTTTATTCAGCTTTTCATGGCAAACAACAATAAAAAAATACATAAATAATATTTTAGAACTATAAGATATACCATGAAATTTTGAAAAACAATTGAATTTTGAATTTTGAAAAACAAAATTGAGGAAAAATATATTTTAATTGCAAATACTTCATATGTACAACTGAGAGAGAGAGAGAGGAAGTAGAAATGAAACATTTTAGTACTGGGTCATCAGATTTTATTGCTACATGCAGAAAATTGTTTTCATGCTCTTCTGAGTATTTTCTCAGTTTGTTTCATCTGTTATTTCTTTGAACTGTTGTTTTTAGTAAACCTGTTAAGTTCCATTAAGGTTTTGATTTATTGAATAACTAAATAATGAGCATATTATACACTCATCATTTAGTGAATGTATTATACATAACTAAATAAGAACTGTTACATATTATAACTAAATAAGAAGTGTGATGAAATTCAAACCTGATTGTCTACCTTGATTGGCTACAGCACTTGAGATAGCAAGACATGCATAACTAATGTCAGGCCCATCTAGGAAGAGTATGAAATTTCAAAAATGTTATACTTTCTGGTGACATTATTACTAGGAAACCAAAGAACCTTTAATTGAATGTGAAGCATGGGTTAATGGGTGCATTCTAAAATTGACTGATGGTTCTGACTGCTAAAAAGACGTCCCAAAAAAGCATTTTTTTATTTTCAAAAAAACATAAGTCTTATATTTAATAAGTTTTGTGGGGGGGGGGTGCGTGCGTGCGTTTTTTTTTTTGGAAGTATTTTGTGTTGTGGATTAGTTGTATCTTAGGCATGAAAATCTAACTTAGCCACTCACTTTAGACTATACTGTCTATATACATCAAACAGCTTTTGACAATTATTTTTCTTTCCATTGCCATCTAATCCTCATCTGAGGATATTAAGTTCTGCAAATTGCAGCATCTGGAGATTAGGCACCTTTGCGGTGATCTCATTGAGGTGTTATAAGGCCTTGAATGGTTTGAGCAAGCTCAATGCTAATGGGATTCTTCCTCTTTCTCAGATTATTCACCTGAGGGACATAAATTCAGATTGAGGAAAGACAGTTGTAGAATAGATGTGTGGAAAGTTGCTTTTAGCCCAGTGGGTGGTTGATTATTAGAACAAATTCCCATCTGTTGCAGTAGTGTTGGTCGACAAGTTAAGTTCAAGGCAGAACTAGACAAACATTTGGAGTGAGTGGATGGGTGAAATGGGAAGTGTTTTTTTTTTTTTTTTTTCATTTGGCCGATGCTATATAAACTTGCTTTCTTGCATCATATGCCTCTACTAATTCTAATGAAGTCGCTATACAAGCAAGTATATTCTGATCATAAATAATGCCGTTTGTTGTTTTCTTTTTATATGAACTATTTTTTTTCATATTTCATATGCAAATATTATTTGGTTACAGTAAAATCATATATGACATGTGAAAATATAAGAAAAATTAATTATTAAGACTGTATTTAGTGGATACATGCAGCGGAAGCAATATTGGAGAGGGCGCTTTAGTTGCGAAAGAGAACAGTCGGTGAATTTTTGGCTTCTGTAAAGGAATGTATGTTTAAATTTTATCGTATTCTTCGTTAATTAACATACTTCATTGTGTTTTATAGAGATATTAAATAGGTTTAGTAGGTTCTTATTTTGAATTTAACTAGCAATTTTTGGAAGTTACGACTCCTGGTGTTGATGTCAATATTGTTGAACTAGCCGCCATATTGTAGTTGATAAGAAATAGCATAATGTATATATTTGGCAAACTGATAGCGTAAGGTATAAAGTAAATCTAGATAGCGTAATATGAAGCACTCAATTAGGAATCTGTTAGCTTATTATAGTATTATCAATTAATCAGAAATATTATTAATCTTATTAAATTTCATTGTTAATTAAATTGTATTTAAATGAAAATCATGACTAGAGCTGCGAAGCAAAGATCACAGACTAGCGAGAGTGCTGTGGCTTGGGGGGAGAAACGAAAGGTGTGATTCTCCAGTGCATCACAGTCTCAAAAAATGTGCGAAATGTGAAATATTTGCCGCCTTTTCTAAAACAGGACATGATCTAGCCAAGGATACCAAGACACCTAGCACATACAAAGATGCCTTTGTGTGTGCTAGGTGTCTGGAGTGTCAAGAAATTAGGCACCAATTCAGCATTCTGATGGACGCCTATGAGAGCTTGAGGCGTAGGGTAAATTCCCTCGAAGAAATTAATATGAGGGGCCCATCAGGTTTTCAGCTGCTGAGTTCAATGACAGAGCTCACTCCTGGCAACACAGAGGCAATCTCCAAAGCAGAATGTGCTGGTCCCGAAGGAACTAGTTATTGTTGGTTACTCTTTTGTCAGGGAGATGGCAAATATACTATGTAAGAAGGATAGGTGGAACAGGACCAGGGTATGTCTGCCAGCAGCAAAAGTTGATGACGTAGAGCAGATATCATCTTTACAGGGCACAAAATGTGATATTGTTGTATACGTTGGAACTAATGACATTAAGAGTAAGAGATCTGCAGATTTACTTGACAAGTACAGGTCAATGTTGAAAAAAAGTCTCTCGAGTTAGGGTTGAATGTGAAAGTGTCTGCAATTCTGCGAAGAAACGATAGGATGGAGTATATGATGAGAGCCTTGTTGATCAATTCGGCCCTGGAGAGATTGTGCAAGGCTCAAGGGGTAGAATTTTTTTCAACCCGGTCGGTGCTTGTTGACAGAAGAGACTGCTTCTACAGGGATGGGGTACACTTAAATAGAAAGGGTGCAAGAATATTTGCTTATGCTATCGAGGCAGTGTTAGGTGGGTCAGAAAACTGCTAGCTTGGCACGGACTAATAGATTAACAGTAGCTGCTGGTAGAGGTAAAAGTGATTCTTGCACTACTTCTATTAAAATGCAATTGAGCAGCAGCCTGGAAAGCAAGGCAATGAAGATTTCCAGGACTGCTGGGAGTCACGGTGGAACAAATAAATACATGGGCTGTGTTAGGGTAACTAAAAGTAGAAAAGGTGCATGTATACTTGAATGTACACCAATGCTGGGATTACAGTGAATACATTTGATGAGCTTGAATACATTATAGTATAGTTAATACATTTGATGAGCCAGATATTGTTGGGATATCGGAGACATGGTATCACACAGACATAATCAGTGCAGAATCGGAATTTCGGGAGTACAATGTGCAGAGAAAGGATAGACAAGACAGGAAGGGAGGAGGGGTTATGCTTTTAGTTAAGAAACACACACACAATCTAAGGAAGTGCATCCAATTGATGTTGGTGGACAATTCAATGTTGAGTCTGTATGGTGTGACATAAGAACTGGGAAAGGAAAAATGAGAGTAGGTGTGTGTTATAGGCCTAATGAATCTGATGAGTATAATGAGCAATTGGGGGCAATTGCTCGTTTGGAGGCAAATTGCTGCTATGGATAAAGGGGTGGTTGAAGGGGAGAAGACAGAGAGTGGTAATCAATGGACACTGCTCATCGTGGACTAATGTTATTAGTGGAGTCCCTCAGGGTTCAGTATTGGGTCCATTATTGTTTTCTGTATTTATATATGATATTGATGATGGTATATCAAGCTTAATGTCCAAGTTTGCAGACGATACGAAAGTTGGCAGGGTTGTCAAGGACACTACTGACACTATGCTGCTGCAATAGGATCTGGAAAGGTTGAGCAGATGGGCTGAGAGGTGGCAAATGAAGTTTAACATTGACAAATGTAAAGTACTATATATGGGAAACAGCAACCCCAGAGCAACGTATCAACTCTGTGGTACTACACTGACAGTGGTAGAGAATGAAAGGGACCTGGGGGTGGTTGTGCAGGCAGATATGAAATTCTCTGAGCAGTGCAGATGGGCTGCAAGAGTAGCTCATGGTGTATTGTCAATGATATATAGGAATTTTTCTAGCAGGGATAAGGAGGTGATTATTCCCTTGTATAAGGCAATGGTCAGGCCACACCTAGAGTACTGTATACAGGCCTGGAGGCCTCATTTCAAGAAGGATGTAGAGCTGCTGGAACGAGTATGGAGAAGGGCAACACGATTAGTAAATGGAACAAAGGATTTCTTTTATGAAGAAAGACTTAAGTTTTGCAAATTACAATGTCTGGAGACTAGGCACCTGTGAGGTGATCTGATTGAGGTGTATAAAGCCTTGAATGGTTTGAGCATGCTCAGTGCTGATGGGATTCTTCCTCTTGCTCAGAATAATCACCTGAGAGGGCATAAATTCAAATTGAGGAAACACAGATGTAGGATAGATGTGCAGAAATTTGCCTTTAGCCAGCAGGTGGTTGGTTGGTGGACAGACTTCCATCCCTTGTCGTGGAAGTTGATAGCCTAAATAAGTTTAAGGCTCAGCTGGACAGGTATTTCGAACGAACAGAGGGGTGAAGTGGAAGTGGTTATTTTTTATTTATTGATTTTTATTTTTTTTGGCTGATGCTGCATAAGCTTGCTTTCTTGCATCAAATGCCTCTACTAATGCTAATGCTAATTGCGCAGAGAAATAGAGTGGGCCAGTAAATCAGAATGTCTTATAATGGGAGATTTTAACTTTCCAGATATCAAGTGGAAATTGTGGGATAGTCGCTTGCACACTAGCAAGACTTTTGTGGATTTATTGGATGACTGATTTCTACAGCAACATGTTCGAGAAGCAACCAAAGGGAGTAATACTCTTAATTTGATTATCAGCAGTGGTTATTCATACATTAAAAATTTGCAGATAAAGGAACCACTGGGTGACAGTGATCACAATGTACTGATGTGGGAATTACTTACAGATGTAACTACCATCAAGGCTAAAGGGAAGGGCTATAGTGTTCGTAAAGGTGACTAAGGTAGTCTCAGACAATTTAAATTCTGTACAGTGGGATCAACCGATGATGTTACAAATGTTGAATTCTAAATGGGAAGTCTTCAGGGACTTAATTTTGGAGGCTACTAGGCTTTTCATTCCAACTAAGAAATACTGTTCAAGGTTTAGGCATAAATGGATGTCAGATGAACTAATGAGGCTCCTGGAAGAGAAGAAAAATGTATGGGATGCATATCAGGTGACACAAAAGCCTATGGTAGGTATAGACTAGTCTGTAATCAAGTCACAAAGGAGGTTAGGCTGGCAAAGGCAGATTACGAGAATTCTTTGGCAAAGGATTAAAAGAAAAACAGCAAAGAGTTCTTTATGTATGTAAACTCTAGAAGGAAAGAGATGAATCAGATTGGACCACTTAACATAGATGGGTTGACTGTTGATGATCATGCTCAGGTAGCTGATAAACTGAATCAGTATTTTGCATCTACATTCACACATGATGAGTTATTTAATGAGGGGAGTGCCAGAAGTTTATAAACTCTAACAGGGAGCTAAGTGATTTTGTAATAACTGAGAGCAAAGTAGAGTTGAAATTGTTGAAGTTAAACATAAGGAAGGAACCTGGGTTGGATCACAGTGGGATCTATCCAGTTAAATTAAAGGAGGCAGCAAAGGAAGTAAGCAAACCCTTAGCCATAATTATAAGAGTTTCCTTGGACTTAGGGGAGGTCCCAATGGACTGGAGGTGCAAACGTATCACCAATTCACAAAGGCGGCTCAAAAGGTGACACAAGGTGACAAAAGCATTGCAGGATCATCTACACAAGACTGCAGTAATAGTTAAGACCCAGCATGGGTTTGTTAAAAGGAGGTCTTGTCTGACCAATTTGATTGGATACTATGATGTCGTCACAAAGAACTGAATGCAAAAATAATTTTGATATCATATACTTGGATTTCAGGAAAGCTTTTGATACTGTTGCATATGGAAGACTGCTGTACAAATTGGAGAGATATGGCATTAAGGGTAAGTTGCAACAATGGATAAAGGGGATGGTTGAGTGGGAGACGACAGAAAGTGGTAATCAATAGACACTGCTCTTCTTGGACAAATGTTATTAGTGGAGTTCCCCAGGATTTGGTGTTGGGCCCATTGTTGTTTTGTATATTTATCAATGATATTGATGAAGGTATATCAGGTTTAATGTCCAAGTTTGCAGATGATACAAAGGTTGGCAGGGTTGTTAACGATAATAAAGATAGTATGCTACTTCAATTGGATCTAAATAATTTGGGAAGATGGGCTAAGAAGTGGCAACTGAAGTTTAACATTGACAAATGCAAAGTACTGCATATGGGTAGCAATAACCAAAGAGAAACGTACTACACTCAGGGAAGTGGAAAGTGAAAAAGACCTTCATATTGTGCAGTCGAATATGAAGTTTGCTGAGCAGTGCAGACGGGCTGCCAGGGAAGGTCATGGAGTCTTGTCAATGATATATATAGGAATTTTTCTAGCACGGACAGGGAATTAATTATCCTGTTATACAAAGGAAGGATGTAGAGTTGCTAGAACAAGTACAAAGAAGGGCAACAAGATTGGTTAGGGGAACAAAGGGGTGCTCTTACCAAGAAAACCTTAAGTTCTGCAAATTGCAGTGCATGGAGAGTATGCACCTGCGAGGTGATCTGATTGAGGTGTATAAGGCCCTGAATGGTTTGAGCAAGCTGAATGCTGATAGGATTCTTCCTCTTCCTCAGATTAAGACCCTGAGGAGGCATAGATTCAAATTAAGGAAAGACAGTCGTAGAATAGATTTGCGCAAATTTGCCTTTAGCCAATGGGTTGTTTATTGGTGGAACAGACTTCCATCTTTTATTGTGGAAGTTGATAACCTAAATAAATTTAAGGCTGAGCTGGACAGGCAATTTGGAATGAATGGCAGGGTGAAATAGGAAGGTTTTTTTGGCTGATGTTGCATAAGCTTGCTTTCTTGCATCATATGCCAGTGCTAATGCTAAATGTTGGACACATTTTAAATTGATACAAATTCTAGAGCCTTCATTTAACCTCTTTATTTCAGAAAAAAAAAATTATTTCATATACACATTGAAACAAACCAGAATTCCATGTCATCTTTAATTCAATCACAGTGGATAACTCATTCACAGATGTTGGGTAGCTCAATGACTTGATTGGTTTTAAGTTGTAAAATAACCCTAAATGTATTCAGATGAATTATGACCAGGACTCTGGCCTGGCAAATATAGGGTATTGTCTTTGGACTGCTGCATTATATTTGGACTGCTGCATCAAAACTCTATCATGCCCATACCATAGTAGCTCTACTTCATATAATTCTCATAGTGCTAGTAAAGAAGAATTGCCCAGAATGTCACTGTAGGCACATATATCCACCGTTTCAGGTGCAGTATCCAGGAGGCCAAGTCCAAGCCATTTGAAACTGGTCTAGACAATTAGTAGTAGTGGCATGTGATGCAAGAAAGCAAATGTATGAGCTTATGCAGCATCAGCCAAAAAAAAAAAAAAAAAAATCACACCATTTTCTCCAAATGCCTGTCCAGTTCCTCCTTAAATTTATTCAACCTATCAACTTCCACAACGACAGATGGAAGTTTGTTCTTCCAGCAATTAACCACCCTCTGGCTAAAGGCAAATTTCCGCACATCTATTCTACATCTGTGTTTTCTTAATTTGAATTTATGCCCCCTTAGGTTCGTAATTTGAACAAGTGGAAGGATCCCATCAGAATTCAGCGTGCTGAACCCATTCAAGGCCTTATACACCTCAATCAGATCACCGCGGAGTTGCCTAGGCTCCAGCCACTGCAATTTCCAGAACTTAAACCTCTCTTGGTAAGAGGATCCCTTCATTCTCCTCACCAATCTTGTTGCCCTTCTCTGTACACGCTCAAGTAAATCTACATCCTTCCTAAAATGAGGCCTCCAGACCTGTACGCAGTACTCAAGGCGTGGCCTGACCATTGCCTTATACAGAGGGATAATCACCTCCTTTTCCCTGCTAGCAAAATTCCTATATATCATTGACAAAACCCCATGACCTGCCCTGGCAGCCTGTCTGCATTGCTCAGAAAACTTCATATCTGCCTGCACAATTACTCCCAGGTCTTTTTCATTTTCTACCACCTTAAGTGTAGTACCACACAGTCGGTATGTTTCTCTGGGGTTACTTCTACCCATATGCAGTACTTTGCATTTGTCAAGGTTAAATTTCAGTTGCCACTTCTTAGCCCATCTGCCCAAATTATCTAGATCCTGTTTTAGTAGCACACTGCCATTACTGTCATTAACAACCCTGCCAACCTTTGTATCATCTGCAAACTTCGACATTAAGCCTGATATACCTTCATCAATATCTTTAATAAATATACAAAACAACAGTGGACCCAACACCGAACCCTGTTACTACCACTGACCTTTGCCATAAATAAGGTGAAATCTGCATGAAACCATTCATTGGGCAGATGCAAAACACAGTGGGATCAACTGATGATGTTACCAACAGCCAATTCTAAATGGGAAGCATTGAAGAAAGTAATTTTGGAAGCTACTAGGCTTTTTGTTCCAACTAAGAAGTAGTGCTCTAGGTTTAGGCCAAAATGGATGTCAGATGAACTAATGAGACTCGTGGCAGATATTAAAAATGCATGGGATGCACATAAATTCTCAGGCAACACAGAAGCCTATGCTAGATACAAGCTAGTCTGTAATCAAGGCACAAAGGAGGTTAGGCAAGAGAAGGCAGATTATGAAAAATTTTTAGCAAAGGATGCAAAGAAAAACAAAAAAGACTTCTTTACTTATATAAACTCTAAAAGGAAGGGGATGAATCAGATTGGTCCACTTGATATCAATGGTTTGACAGTAGATGATCATTCTCAGATATCTGCAGAACTAAATGAGTATTTTGCATCTACATTCACACATGAGGAGTTATTCAAGGAGGAAAGGGCCAGATGTTTATCAAATTCTAACAGGGAGTTAAATAATTTTGTAATAACTGAGAGAAGTGGATGGAAAATTGTTGAAGTTAAACATAAGAAAGGCACCTGGGGGTGGATGGGATTTATCCAGTTATGTTAAAGGAGGGGACAAAGGAAGTAAGCAAACAAGTAGCCATAATTATGAGACCATCCTTGGACTTGTGGGAAGTCCCCATGGATGGAGATGTGTAAATGTATCTCCAATTCACAAAGGGGGATCAAAGGGTTACACGAGTAATTACAGACCTGTTAGTTTGACATTTTTGTTCTAGGGAAAATAATGGAGTCACTGCTTAAAGAAACATTGCAGGATAATCTAGACAAAACAGCAGTAATAATTCAGACACAGCATTGGTTTGTCAAGGGGTAGTTTTTTTTTTTTTAGTTAGATGTTGGCACATCGGCTTCTGTGGCCATATTGCACCTCCAAAGGTTTTTGCTTTTTCTACTCTGATCCAATCCCGAGGCAGCATTCGAACCCGCGACCTTTGGGTTGCTAGGCAGGCAGTTTACCCACCCGGCTAGCCCAGTTGGCCCAAGGGGAAGTATTGTCTGACCAATTTGATTGGATAATATGATGTGGTCACAAAGGAACTGTATACAAAAAATAATTTTGATATCATATACTTGGATTTCAGGAAAGCTTTTGATACTGTTGCACATTCAAGACTACTGTACAAATTGGAGCAGTATGGCATTAAGGACAAGTTGCTACAATGGATAAAAGGATGGTTGAATGGGAGAAGACAGAGAGTGTTAATCAATGGATAGTTCTCTACGTGGACTAATGTTATTAGTGGTGTACCTCAGGGTTCAGTGTTTGGCTTGTTGTTTTGTATATTTATCAATGATATTGATGAAGGTATGTCAGGCTTAATGTCCAAGTTTGTAGATGATACAAAGGTTCATAGGTTGGCAGGGTGGTTAATAACAGTAATGATAGCATGCTGCTGCAACAGGATTTGGAAAAGTTGAAAGCGATCTGGGGGTAATCGTGCAGTCAGATATGAAGTTTTCTGAGCAGTGCAGACAGGCTGCTAGAGTAGGTCATAGGGTATTCTCAATAATATACAGAAATTTTGCAAGTAGGGATAAGGAGGTGATTATCCCCTTGTAAAGCAATGGTCGGGCCATACCATGAGTACTGCATACAGGTCTGGAAGCCTCATTTTATGAAGGATGTACAGTTGCTAGAACAAGTACAGAGAAGGGCAACAAGATGCTAATGCTAAATGTTGGACACATTTTAAATTGATACAAATTCTAGAGCCTTCATTTAACCTCTTTATTTCAGAAAAAAAAAATTATTTCATATACACATTGAAACACACCAGAATTCCATGTCATCTTTAATTCAATCACAGTGGATAACTCATTCACAGATGTTGGGTAGTTCAATCACTTGATTGGTTTTCCTGATGAAGGGAACAAAGGGTTGCTCTTATGAAGAAAGGCTTAAGTTCTGCAAATTGCAACTTCTGGAGACTAGGCACCTGCAAGGTGATCTGATTGAAGCGTATAAGGCCTTGAATGGATTGAGCAGGCTCAGTGCTAATGGGATTCTTCCTTTTGCTCAGATTACAAAACTGAGGGGGCATATATTCAAACTGAGGAAAGACAGTTGTAGAATAGATGTGTGAAAGTTTGCCTGCAGGTTGCATTTGCCAGTGGGTAGTTGATTGCTTGAACAAATTTCCATCTCTTGTTGTGGAAGTCGATAGCGTAAAGAAATTCAAGGCAGACCTAGACAAACATTTGGAAAGAATGGATCAGTGAAATGGGAAGTTTTTTTTTTTTTTTGGCTGATGCTGTATAAGCTTGCTTTCTTGCATCATGTGCCTCTACTAATGCTATTTCTGTTCTCTCTTGGGGTAATTCAAATTTTTTTTTTTTTTTTAGCTCCTGCAGCATAAGCCTTAGGCTCCCTTGCACCATCTGGCTAATAATAATAATAATAATATTAATAGCTTTTTCATCTTCAATATAGCACCTGAATGCTGTTTTGTGATCACTGTTGATCTTAAATGCGTTCACTCTTTAACATATTCTTTTATATGCACACTGTCCCTTAAAATATTCACTGTTGAAGCAGCTAGACCTAATTCTGTGCAATAGATACCAAACTTTGCTCTGCTTCGTACTTCTTAATTAATTGTCTTCATTTCTAAATCAATTTTGTTTTGTTTCCTAGCACTGCCAGCACTTGCAATTTCTAGGGCAGGTAATGGAGTCGTGTCAATGATATATAGGAATTTTACTAGCAGGTACAGGGAAGTGATTATCCTGTTTTACAAAGGAAGGATGTAGAGTTGCTAGAACAAGTACAAAGAAGGGCAACAAGATTGGTGAGGGGAACAAAGGGGTTCTCTTACCAAGAAAGGCTTAAGTTCTGCAAATTGCAGCACCTGGAGAGTAGGCACCTGCGAAGTGATCTGATTGAGGTGTATAAGGCCCTGAATGGCTTGAGCAAGCTGAATGCTGATAGGATTCTTCCTCTTGCTCAAATTAAGACCCTGAGAGGGCACAGATTCAAATTGAGGAAAGACAGTTGTAGAATAGATGTGCAGAAATTTGCCTTTAGTCAGCGGGTAGTTGATTGGTGGAACAGACTTCCATCTTTTGCTGTGGAAGTTGAAAGCCTAAATAATTTTAAGGCTGAGCTGGACAGGCAATTTGGAACGAATGGAGGGTCGAAATGGGAGGGTTTTTTTGGCTGATGCTGCATAAGCTTGCTTTCTTGCATCGTATGCCTGTGCTAATGCTAAATGTTGGGCCCATTTTAAATTGATACAAATTCTAGAGCCTTCTTTTAACCTCTTTCCTTTCACCATTGTAATAAGTAAATAGGAATGAAGAGAATATTTTGAAATTTATTTGTTTTTTATATGATTGACAATTTCAGTGAAGGGGAACTCATTTCACCATAATACCGTAATGTAAAACCCCACAGAATTCCAGTTATTGGTATTGTTGCAAATTAGCATTAGCATTAGTAGAGGCATTTGATGCAAGAAAGCAAGCTTATGCAGCATCAGCCAAAAAAAAAAAAAAAAAAAAAACCCACTTCCACTTCACCCCTCTGTTCGTTCAAAATACCTGTCCAGCTGAGCCTTAAACTTATTTAGGCTATCAACCTCCACCACAAGGGATGGAAGTCTGTTCCACCAACCAACCACCCGCTGGCTAAAGGCAAATTTCCGCACGTCTATCCTACATCTGTCTTTCCTCAATTTGAATTTATGCCCTCTCAGGTGATTTTTCTGAGCTAGAGGAAGAATCCCATCAGCATTGAGCATGCTTAAACCATTCAAGGCTTTATACACCTCTATCAGATCACCTCGCTGGTGCCTAGTCTCCAGACACTGTAATTTGCAAAACTTAAGCCTTTCTTCGTAAGAGCACCCCTTTGTTCCATTCACTAATCTTGTTGCCCTTCTCTGTACTCGTTCCAGCAGCTCTACATCCTTCTTGAAATGAGGCCTCCAGACCTGTATACAGTACTCTAGGTGTGGCCTGACCATCGCCTTATACAATGGAATAATCACCTTCTTATCCCTGCTGGAAAAATTCCTGTATATCATTGACAATACTCCATGAGCTACTCTTGCAGCCCGTCTGCACTGCTCAGAGAACTTCATATCTGCCTGCACAACCACCCCCAAGTCCCTTTCATTCTCTACCACTGTCAGTGTAGTACCACAGAGTGGTACTACACTGACAGTGGTAGCAATAAGATCGAGTTTACTACCATTTATAATAGATTGTGATAACAGAAAAGCCCAATAAGATCGAGTTTACTACCGTTTATAATAGATTGTGATAACAGAAAAGCCCAATAAACCAGAAAGTGAAAATTGTTTTTGTTGTTTTATGGTAGTGATGGCCAGAAATGTGTTTCAGAAAAATATCACAAAGGTGTTCAAAATCGAATCTTATACCCGATCTTATGATAACGATGAAAGTGTTATGTAATTTCCTTAATAAAATGACCTTTTAGAGAGATAAATAGCTTAGTTATATACTAAAAATTTCAACTTCCAAGGTGTTGGAACGAATTACCAAAAAAAAAAAAATGTGTTGTTTGGTTCACATTACGATGTTTTCAAGATTCCTGCAGGATGTAAAATACATTTCCACAATTTTTTGAAGTTTTCACCAGCTGGCAAAAATTTACGTAAAGATGAATTTCCGTAAGTCAAGTATTATGTAAGCCAGGGAGTGCCTGTATGTAAGATTAACACATATTATGGAAATTTTGTAAGATTACCTGAACTGTTCAATGCATTACAGGCAGATTAAGTCTGTGTGGTGCTGACTAATGCCAGGTTTACCTAAAGGTGGAATTTAGTAGCAACACATTTGCCTATGTTTAATCTAATACTAAAAACTGAAAATAATGCTAAAAAAAAATTAATAATATTAATAATTATCAATCCATTCCTCCACATGGACTTTCCTGCACTACTCCTCAAAGGCTTTGAGCAGAGAAGAAATGATATGAACAGCTCATGCATACCTGTTTTTGTTGTCTCAATTTTAATGTCCCAATAAGGCATATATATATTTTTTTGTTCTAATCTGAAATTAGCTTCCAAAAATTAATCTAGATTAAATTTATCATTAAAGGAGATAATAACAGCAAACTGGAACCAAACTGGGAATGGAACCATTCCCATTGGAACCAAATGGTTCCATTTGGTTCAAATCACATAAAACGGTACTAAGACCGAAGACTGTTTTATGTCCATATGGATGAATAGATTAATAATAATAATATTAGTGTTATTATTACACATAGTTTTAGTTTTTATTATTATATTACATACAGGCAAATATTTTGCTATAAAATTGCACCTTTAGGCACACCTGGCATTAGTCAGCACCACATATAGGGTGTCTCAAAAATATTGGTATAAACATTTAGGGGAGGTAGGTAACATCTAAAGGAATGTGAATCGCATAGGAACCCATAACCGGAAACGTCACCGTAAGTCGGTAGACGGCGCTGTTCTTCAGTTTGCAAAAGGGAAAATTTCTGGTTTACTCATTCAAGCAGTAGTCGCCGCATGAAGAGCATGCATTGATATACGAACTGTGAGCTGCCAGACATGCACCTAGTGTATGGATTAGCAGAGGGAAATGGACGAGCCGCTCAACAAATTTATGGAGAACGCTTCCCAGACAGATATGTACCGGACCACCATTTGTTTGCACGTGTGCATCAAAATTTGTGCGATTATGGGTCATTTAGAGGTAACAGGAGTAGTGCAAGCAGACCACGTTTGACACAAACTCCCGCCATGGAAGAAAGTGTGTTGAATGCCATCCAGAATAATCCCACTACCAGCACACATACCATTGCCTCTGCCTTAGGAGTGTCTCATTGCAGTGTACAGCGTGTCTGGCACGACGATTCCTTACACCCCTTTCATCTCCAAAGGGTTCAGTTACTTCTCCCCCAAGATCATCCTGCACGTGTGACTTTTGCGCAGTGGTTTCTCCAAGAAAGTGTTCAAGACTTGGATTTTCCAGCCTCTGTTTTGTTCATGGATGAGGCTTATTTCACTCGGGAAGGCTTATTCAATCAGCACAATGCTCATGTGTGGGCTCACGACGAACCACACGGTGTGCACCCTCATGCGGCACAACATCACTTCGCAGTAAATGTGTGGCCAGGTATGGTCGGTGACTGCTTAGTCGGCCCATACCTGTTACCATCCCGCATGAACTCCGCTAAATATCGGATCTTTCTTGAACAAGTTTTACCAGGGTTACTTGACAATGTTCCAGCAAATGTGAGACGCAACATTCGGTTTCAACATGACGGGCCGCTTGCCCATTATGGAAGGTGTGTTCATGACCATTTGAACAGGCGCTTTGGGCATCAATGGATTGGCTATGGTGGACCCGTTGCCTAGCCCCCACGCTCACCTGATTTATCGAGCCTTGATTTCTTTCTGTGGGGGAGCCCTCAAATCTATTGTGTATGAATCGCTTGTGGAGACGAAAATGGATCTCGGGGCGAGACTCATCTGCGCTGCTGCTACTGTCAAAGAAACTCCAGGTGTGTTCGACCATGTCCGCCAATCCATGCTGCGTCGGTGTCACGCATGCATCGCGTCTCATGGTGGAACCTTCGAGCATCTATTGTAACATCATGAAATGCATCCATCTCATATTCCATTGTTAATATTATGCCAAATAAATGTTTGCCACTAATTACTGTCTTGTGTCATTCCTGCTTCTTGTGCTTCTGCTACTACTTTCCTATGACGTTTCCGGTTATGGGTTCCTATGCGATTCACATTCCTTTAGATGTTACCTACCTCCCCTAAAAGTTTGTACCAATATTTTTGAGACACCCTGTAGACTTAAGCCACATGTAATGCAACTGAACAGTTCATCTAATCTCACATTTCCCCATAATATGTATTAATCTAAAAATTATCTTAATATCAAATTTCATGTGTATATAATGACTAATTACTTACAACAGCAATAGCATTGACATCACTTATAAATAGACAAAATTAAATTATTTTCTAAAGTACTGTAGTATTAAAATTATTTCAAATGTGCGTGCACACACATTAAAAAAATATATTTTCCAATTTGTGATTTGATTGGCCCTTTTTTCTCTATCTTTTTCAAAGTTAGTCTCTCAGAATTCATTTTACTGTTTTTGCTGTAAGTTTATGAAAATTTTAACTAGTGAGAAAAAAAATCTGAATTATAATGTTCATTAACATTTCTTTTTGATTTTTTGTAGAAAAATCCATATCCTCTTATGATTTATGGCCTGCTCCTGATGACTTTATCATTTCTCCTCCTTGGTCCATCACCAATTTTGCCATTTGAAGGGTAATGATTTAATTTTATAATATTAATAAATATCAAAATTCTAACTATAAAAAAGTGACTTTTCCATAAGTTATTAGTTTCTTTGATGTTTTATGGCAGTTGACAATAACTGTGCATTAATTTATTTAGTATAAAACTTGAAGTACACTCTCTAAAAACACGTTGTCCATATCATTAATTATTTAATGAGAAAAAGTTGTATATGGATTTAACTTGAATATGAATAAGTAGTAATGTTAACAACTTTGATAATGGTTATGGATTAATTCACAAAGACACTTAATGAGAGACACCTCAAATTGAATTTTACATTATTTTCAGATAGCTTTAATTAAAATTCATTAGCCCTCACATTTATTTCCCAATATTTTGTAATAAAAGAAATAAAAAAAATAGAACAAATAAAAGTTTCAATAAAAGTTTAGTATTAGCATCAGTAAGTAGCAAATAAAAAAAAAAAATAAAAAAAAGCCAGAAAAAAATGCTTATATCATTGACAAAACTCCATTAGTTGTTGTAATAGATTATTCACTCAGATTACCTTATGTCTGACTGCACAGTTACCCCCCCCCCCAGGTATTTTTCATTCCCCGTATACTCTAATAGTTTGTCTAGTTCTTCCTATAAATTTATTTAAACTGCCCACTTCTACAACAACAGATGAAAATTTTTTTCCGACATCAACCCCAGATATTTTTCATTCTCTACTATTCCCTGGGTTGAAGGCAAACTTCTGCACATCTATCCTACAATAATCCTTCCTCAGTTTGAATTTATAAACCTCGTGTGTGTGTGTGTGTGTGTGTGTGTGTGTGTGTGTGTGTGTGTGTGTGTGTGTGTGTGTGTGTGTGTGTGTGTGTGTGTGTGTGTGTGTGTGTGTGTAGCTGAACAAGAGAAAGGATGCCATCGCATTGAGCTTACTCAATTCATTCAAAGCCTTAAACACCTCAGTCAGATTTCCTTGCTTCCTTGCAGGTGCCTAGTCTTCAAACATTGTAATTTGCAGAACTGAAGCCTTTCTTAAGAGCACCCTTTTGTTCCTGTCACTAATCTCCTTCCCTTCTCTGCACCCATTCCATCAGATTCATACCCTTCCTAAAATGAGGTTTCCAGACCTGTATGAAGTACACCTAATTCTGTTTTTACACGATAGATACGTTCCTGAAAAATACGTGTAAAAAAAATTCGTGTAAAAAAAGACATTGTATTTATGGAAGGAAAGACGATTGGTTCCGGATCTAAAAAAGCAGTAAAAATAATTAAAAAAAAACACATAAAAATATTTGTTTTAAGCTTATTATTTTATTTAAACAAAATACACATGTAATAATATGTAATGAAAATGTATTAAAGTAATGTATGCATATGAAATGAAAAAAAATTCTTCATGAACAAAAAAAATCTGTTTTACACATAACAAGATTTTATTCATTTTCACTTTCTGATAATAAACGGTGCATACGTTTGCATGCGACTGGAATATCACTAGAAATGTTGTGGACATGGTCTTCTTCCTCTATTATGAAATTCTATCTGTGATCTCTTGAGAAAAATCAGCACGAGTCTCCTCTGGTGCTGATGTTTTACCGGTTTTTACGACCGAATTCAGTTATTAATCGTTGTGTTCGTGTTTTGGTTAGGCCGTTATATAATTCTCTGTAAGAGGCAGTCAACAACTTCAGTTCACGTTGAAACTTCCCAACGCGTTCTTCATTAGGGTCATGTTTGACAAAATGATTACCTAATTTTCTGGCCAGTTCCAGACCTTCTTTTATTAAATCTGCATTTAGAACAGAATCATTTTCTTCATTATCACTACGTTCTGTGGGATAAGGAGTCCCAAGGACAACCTCTAATATTTCATCTTCGCTTAGGGCTTTGTCGGTTAACAATTCATCAATATCTTCAAACGATAGATCATCGAATCCTTCTCCGCCAATTTTGTGTGCCATTGTAATGATGTTGGGAAATTCAGTCGTATTAGGGATGATGGGATCTTTGCTTTTTACACATTGTGGCCAAACCGCTTTCCAACACGCATTTAAAGTTGCTGGTTTTAATTCAGTTAACGCTAATCCAACTTGATTGATACAATCCATAATTCAGAATTTCTTCCACACATTAATGACTGTTAGTGTTTCATCATTCAGTTTGTCCAAAACGTGTTGGAATGTTCATTTTACGTAGTATGTTTTAATTGTCGCAATTATACTTTGGTCTAGCGGTTGTATCAAAGATGTAGTATTAGGTGGCAGAAATAAAATTTGTATGTTTGGGTGTTCCAAGACAGGATGGCCAGGTGCATTGTCAAGAAATCAGAAGAACTTTAAATTCGAGACCTTTCAAATTCATATAACATCTGACTTCTGGGGCGAAACATTTGTTGAACCATTCTGTAAAGATAGCAGTTGTCACCCAGGCCTTCTTGTTTGACATCCAGTGAACAGGCAGTTTATTGATATCTACATCTTTCATTGAACGTGGGTTTAGGGCTCGATTTACCAGCAGTGGTTTCAACATACGATCTCCTGAAGCATTGGAGGAAAATAACAAGGTCACACGATCCTTAGCTACCTTAAAACCACCAGCAGTTTTCTGCGATTTGGCTACATACGTTCTGTTCGGCATTCGTTTCCAGAAGAAACCAGTTTCATCTGCATTCCACACTTGATCAGGAGTGTATCCTCAGTCTTCAATAATTTTTGCAAGTTCTTGCGGGAATACTTTAGTGGCCGGTTCATCTGCAGATGCAGTTTCAGCTTTAATTTTTATATTAGGAAGAGCATTCCTTTCAAGAAACCCTATCATCCAACCTGTACTCGCAGAAAATTCATACTTTCTGTTTAACTTTCTGTTTTTTGTTTGAGATGAAGTGCTTGGCTTCTTTTCTTTAATCTGTCTGTAAATTCTTAGTGCTGTTTGCTTGATGGCATTTCCATCTACTGGTACTCTTTTTTGTGACTGATCTTCTATCCATATTACCAGAGCCTTTTCCATTTTTTCCTTGACAATATCTCTTGTATATGATGATGAATTAACACTTACTTTTGTTCCAGAACATACCGACTTCCTAATTGCAGCTTCATTTTTCTTAATCGTTCTTACGGTAGCTTCATGTACACCAAAATGCTTTCCTACAGACGTAGCCCCCTTGTCCAATTGCAAGACGATCTAAAATTTGAATTTTAAGTTCCAAAGAACTCGCTTTCCTTTTCATTTTGGTAATAGGCGAATTATTCGACATTATATAAGGGCTACCGAAAAATATCTCAGTTATAGTTAATAAAAAAAGTATGAAAAATTTGTAAACTTACAATTTATTGACTATAGGCAAAATTAATAAATTTATATGTGCACAAATTTCACTAAAGATTCTTTCACTTTGAAATAGAGCTTACTACTAAATGTCTTTCGAAGATACAATGCACGAATACTGTAGATGTGCACCAAATTCAATAAAAACGTTGATGATTCATAGATACCTAGACGTATACATTGGTAAACAAAAGCATGCATTTCAAAACGCACACACTAGCTAATCTATCACACTAATAAATAGCTGATAATCACACTAATCTATTAGTGCGTGTAATATAGAAATGATACTAATATGCCACAAATAAAAAAAAAAATTTCTTAGAATTTAGGCAAAAAAAATTCATAGAAATCGTGTTAAATCAAAATGACTCGCGTAAAAAGAGAATGAAATATTTATTTCGAATTCGTGTTAAATCAAATTCGTGTAAAAAAAGTTCGTGCAAAAACAGAATTAGGTGTACTCAAGATGTGGCCTAATACATTGCCTTATACAAAAGCATAATCATCTCCTTATCCCTGCTAGCAAAATTCCTGTATATCATTGACAAAACTCCATGAGTTGTTGTAATAGATCATTCACTCAGATTACCTTATGTCTGACTGCACAATTACCCTCTCAGGTATTTTTCATTCTCTACTACTCAGAGTGGTCCCACATAGTTGGCATGTTAATCTGAGATTACTGCTACCCATATGAATTACCTTGCATTTGTCAGTGTTAAACTTCAGTTGCCACTTCTCAGCCCATTTGCCTAATTTTTCTAGATTATGTTGCAGTAGCATACCCTGATTACTGTCATGAACTATCCAGCTAATCTTCATATCATCTGAAAACTTAGACATTAAGCCTGATATGCCTTCATCAGTATCATTGATGTTTACCAGCTATTTGGGTGGATCTCCTCTGAAGTGGTTTCCTGTATCAATTTCAATGCTTCTGCAACTTTTCAAAGCATTTCTTTTGGTTTTAATAGTTTCTGGGTCATGTTAATAATTTCATCAGTATTTGAAAACGGTCACCTTTCAAGGGAAAAAGTTTGGGAAACAATAAACACACAGGGAGCTAAATCTGGTGAGTATGGAAGATGGGGAACTATGGTGATAGAGTGCTCAGCAAAAAATTCTTGAATGGAGAGTATCAAATTTTGCCCTCATTGTCCTCTTTCAGAATGGGGCATTGTCATGATACAATCAACAATTCCCTGTATTCCATTTTTTTTTGTAGTTTTCTCCAAACAGCACTGCACAATCACTATAGAACTCTTTTATAGCATTCCTGGTCCACTTTTTGATGAGGTGGAAACAAATTCATAGTGAGCAATAACCTGTGGGTAAAGCAGTGTGATAAGCATGATCTTCACATTTGATTGAGATTGTCTTGCTTTTTTAGGCCTTGGAGAGGATGGAGTCTTCCACTAAGAGGACTGAACCTTTGTTTCCAAGTTATATCCATACACCCAGGATTCGTCACCAGTAGGGACAGAAGAAAAAAGTGTGGGTTTGCGACACGTAGATGAAGATTTTGACCTGCAAGAACTTGCAACCCCCTGTGATCATCAGTGAGGGTGAGAGACACAAATGTCTACAAAACAGATTGCATTCTCAAATCTTGTGTTAAAATTGATAAATATTAGTATTAGTTATATAGTGCAAGGAAGCCACAGGCTTTTGCATGGCTAAAAATAAAAAATATAATAAACAAAATATATATAAATAAATAATAAAAATAAATATATAAAAATTAAAAAGAAAAAAAACACCCTCTATTTCCCACCTCATGTAGGTAATAACAATCTAGCTAAGCTTTGGATTTCTCCAAGTTGCCAGCTTCAACCACCCATGGAGGTAACCTGTTCCAGCAATTAACAGCTTGCTCACTAAAAGTAAATTTCCTACAGTCCAATATAATTTTGGAGCAAATGGATGGATGAAATGGGTAGTTTTTTTTTTTTGTTTTTTTTGCTGATACTATAATCTTGCTTTCTTGCATCATATGTCTCTACTAATGCTAATGCTCTTTCCTTGTAATTGCAATTTATGATTTTTAGTTTTGGAATCATTTATAATAGTTAAAATTTTGCTCTCATTCATTTTCCTGTCTCCTTTCAGAGTTTTAATGAGCTCAATTAGATCCCTCTTTAAGGTTTTCATACGCTGTAGTTCACATATTCAAAGTCTTTCCTAAACCAAGCACCATTTTTTTTTTTTTTCCCAGATATCAGCAAGCATGTTGCCTGTTTTTGGACTCTTTCAAGAAGCTTGATGTCTTTTTTTAAGATTCTGTCTCCATACTTGGACAAAGTATGGAGGCACCATTCAGAGTTCAGGTTTACAATTAGTATTAGCTGTATGGTGCAAGGAAGCCCACGGCTTTTATTGCACTAGCCAAAATTATTAAATAAAAATAATAATATATAAATAATAAAATAAGTAAACTACTTATTTGACTCCCTCCTCACATAGGTGCCTATTTAGCTGACCTTCAAATTTAACCAAGTGTCAGCCTTAACCACTGATGGGGAAACTTATTCTAGTAATTAACAGCTTGATGGTTAAAAGAAAAATTTTAACCAGCAAGTTTTTAATTTTTAAAATTTACAACTTGCTGGTATAAAATTTTAAATAAAAAAAAATTACTTCCTGCAATATCCAATGTAAGCCTCATCCCTTGCAATTAGTATTTATGGTCTCTAGTTCAGAAATCATATGTAATAATGAAAATTTCATCCCCATTCATTTTACTTTCTCCTGTCAAAGCCTTATACACCTACCGAGCTCAGTTATTTGTTTGTTATTTGGTTTTTTTTAGGAGCATTAGCAACTAAGGCCATATTGCTCCGGGATATGCAGTGGTCATTCCCTGACCTTTCCGCATCCTCCGTATTTGGTGGTGATGGGCTCAAACCCCGGTCTAATCAAGAAGCGTGTGTTATGCACTGCAGCTCCTTCCCACCTGGCTACGGAGGCACCTACCAAGCTCAGTAGTCCACATATTTGAAGAATGATGTCTTTTTTAGATGCAGTCTCTGTACTTGAACACAGTGTATCGTGTAGTCTTATAATTGCCTTATATAGTCGGATAATGACCTTCTTATCTCTACAAGAAAATGCACCTACCGAGCTCAGTAGTCCACATATTTGAAGAATGATGTCTTTTTTAGATGCAGTCTCTGTACTTGAACACAGTGTATCGTGTAGTCTTATAATTGCCTTATATAGTCGGATAATGACCTTCTTATCTCTACAAGAAAATTTTTGATAAATCATTGATAGGATATCATGGACCTTCCTTCCTTCCTGCTTATCTACAGTGCTAAGAGAACTTCATGTCCAGCGCTTTCTTCTTTTACTGTTTTTAATTCAACCCCACCAAGTGTATTAGTTATTTTTGGGTTGCTGTCTCGCAAGTTCCTCTAAGACCTTGCACTTTGCTGCATGAAACCATAGTGTCCACTTTTCTGACCATCCCTGAAGTTTATTTAAAAAACCACAGTAGCCCCAGTAATGATCCTTGGGGAACTCCACTTTTTACGTTAGTCCAATCTTGCAGCATGGAAAGCAAGGTGTCAGGGATTTCAAGCCCTGCTGTGGGTCATCATGGAAAAAAGTAAATACATGGGCTTAAGGTAACTAAGATAAGTAACATTAATTGTAGCCTTCTGCCAACATGTTCAAGCATATACTGTAACCTTTCATGCAAAACTTAGTCAAATGTTTTGCTGAAGTCCAAATAAAGTGCAATCCCCAAGGCAGAATGAGCTGGTCCAATGGGGGGGGGGTTAGTTATTGTCGGGAAATTGATTGTCAAGGAAAATGAGAAATATATTGGGCAAAAAATATAGGTGGAATAGAACTAGGGAATGTCTGCTGGGGGAAGCAAAGGTAGATAACATTGTAGAGCAGATATCATCTTTTAAGGGCATGAAAAATGATACTGTTATACATGATCACACTAATAATATTAAGAGTAGATCTGAGGACTTAGGTAACAAGTACAGAGCAATGGGGAAAAAGTTGTGAGTTAGGATTAAATTTGAAAATTTATGCAAAATTCTGCCCAGACATGATAGAAGAGACGACATGTTGAAGCCTTATCAATCAAATCAACCCTGAAGAGACTGTGCAAGGCTCATGAGATGGAATTTTTTTCAGCATGGTCTGTGTTTGTTAACAGGACTGTTTTTACATGGATAGGATACACTTAAATAGAAGGGGATGCAAGGATATTTGCTGATGCTATTAAGGCTGTATTAGGTGGGTCTACTACCTTGAGGGAAACACAGACTAATAGATTAACAGTAGTCACAGACAGAGGTGACTACTGTTAATCTGCTTCTACTGGAACTTGCAGCATGGAAAGCAAGGTGTCAGGGATTTCAGGCCCTGCTCTGGGTCATCATGGAAAAAGTAAATACATGGGCTTAAGGTAACTAAGATAAAGAACAGGTGCATGTATGTTTTCATGACACTAATGCTAGGAACATAATAAATAAATTTGATGAATTTGAAGTATCAAGTCATCAAATGTAAGGATATCATTGTAGGGTTATTGGAGATATGGTGCCTCCAGATGGTACAATCTCAGGTGGTACAATGTGGGATTATGTTCTTACTTAAGAAGCATGCATCCAGTTGACATGTGTGGCCGTGGGGTGCAGATTGCTATATCCTACTCCAGCTATACTGGGCTGTTCATCCTAAACTTGACTGTGGTTCCCAGTTTTAGCTAGAGATGCTTCTGCTAGAGATAGTGCACTTTAATGGCTAGACCCAATCCATCACCAGGCCATCTGCACTGCCACTGGAGCATTTCAAATGTCTCCTGTCCGAATCCTCTACATTGAAGCAAACCAGCCACCTCTTTCTCTTCAATGTAAGAAGCTGTCCTTACAGTATGCTTTCAAATTAAAGTCCCTGCCTTATCACCTCATGTGGACATCAATCTTTGTGCCAAGATGGGAAAACCTCTAGAATACCCATTGGACTACCAACCAATCTTTGGTATTCAGATCCAATAGATTAAACTGTTAAATCAACTAAGCATAATGATAGGCAGTGTTGACTAGACAACATATATATACATCACATATAGCACAATATTCTGACTTTCTGCCAGTCTACACTGATGGCTTGAAGTCAGAATCATATGTGGGATCAGCTGTTGTCCTTCCACACAAAGCAGTGTCCAGCAAGATTCCACAAGAAGCTAGCATATATACTGCCGAGTTGCATGCAATATAAATATTGATCCCTTGATCACATTAAAGAGAGCGAATACCAAAGTAGGTATATCATATGATATATACAGATTTGTCAAGCATGTTACAGGCTCTATTATCAGTGAGGTGTAACCCTCATCCAGTTCTGTCCCGGATTTGGCAGATGCTTTTTTTCTCTCATTACATCAAAATTTGACATTTGCTTCTGGTGGATCCCAAGCCACATTGGGATCAGGGGAAATGAATTACCTGATGCCATTCCTCTAGATAACTGTTGCCTGTTGGTCCCCTACAAGCAGATAATATGCACCAAATTATATTGCCAATGGCAAGATTCTTGGCTTGGACAGGCTACAAATAAACTACACCAAATTAACTCTGTTGCACTCATTTCTGCTGAGGGTGGAGGCCTCACCTATGTGTGAGAACTGTTAAACTCTTTTAACCATTATTCATATTTTTTATAAGATGTCCCACTTTTATCAGTGCACGTCATTTATGTTTTATGCATTTTATTAACCTGGTTGAACCCTTCACACTCAGCCAGATTTTAGATGACCAAGACAATTTGTCTGATGTTTTTAACTTTTACAATCCATTAACTTATACACTCATATTCGTTTTTCTTTTGATGTATATTTCTTTTTTGACATAGTAACCTATTTGGGTTACCAAATATATTTTTTAATGTCTTTGTTTATCTTGACTTGGTGCATTATGGCCTTAGTTACCAATGCTCCATAAAACTAACTAACCAACCAAAGTGAGGGTATGAATGTGTCACAGGCCTAATGATTGTGATGAGTATAAGAAACATGCAGAGAAATAAATTGAGCTAGTAAATCAGAATAACTTACAATAGGAAATTGTAACTTTCCAGATACTTACTGCAACTTTTGTTTGGTCACTCACACATAAGACTTTTATATATTTAATGGATAATTGTTTTTTACAGCAGCATGTTAGAGAGGCTACACGAGGAAGCAATATTCTTTATCTGATTATCAGCTTTTTTTTTTTTTTTTTTTTTTATGTGAACCGGAAACACGAGAGATATTAGAACCTATAGTACTTAGTACCGTGCTTGGGTTTGAGGTTAAGAAGACGAAAGAAGATATTTGTTGACATTGGACTTGAACTTCTGTAGATTGTAATTTTCAGGAAATACGTATGAAGGAAGGTTGTTCCAGAAAACGACGGCAGTTGAATGAATAAATGAGGAAGATGAAAAGTTGGTTCTGTGGGTTTGAAGTTGGACAGTAAATGGATGTTGGCTGGTGGCGGCACGTGTTCAGACTGTTTTGAAAGAGAGAGCAGGAATTATAGAAGCCAATTCAGAAGAACAGTGCCCATGGAAGTATCTGTAGAAGAGGCATGCAGCAGAAGCAGTGCGTCTATGAGAAAGCGAGTGGAGAGACTCTGTTAGAGATGAATCATTAATTAACCTAACTGCCCTCTTCTGAATGGAATCAAGAAGCCTGAGAGAGGTTTTGGGGACACCACCCCAGATGTGGGAACAATATTCCATGGCAGGGCAGATTTGCGATTTATACAGAGTGAGCAGCTGTTTGGAAGAAAAGTAACGCCGAGAGCGAAAGAGAAAACCAAGTTTTTTAGATGCAGAGGAAGCAATATTTGTAATGTGCTTGTAACAGGAGAGATTAGAAGTCAGGGTAATCCCTAAAAGAGATATATCATTTTGCCTAGAAATCGGAGTGTCACTAAAGATAAGCATAGGAGCAGAAGAATCCTTTTTGCGAGATATAAGACAAGACTGAGTTTTAGAAGGGTCGAAATCAACTAAGTTGTCTTTGCCCCACTGGAGAAGATTGGCATTTAAGGAATTGGTAGCAGATTTTCGAGAAGTTGAAGCTGATTGAGCAGGACAAGGTTTCTCAAAATGGAAAGTTGAATACAATGTGCTATCATCGGCAAAACTATGGATAGGATTTCCAGTCAATGGAAGAAGGTCATTGATATACAAGAGGAAAAGAGTGGGGGAAAGAACTGAACCTTGGGGGACACCGGCATTAGTGGAGAAGTTAGAAGACAGAGAGCCATCTACCATCACCCTCAGTGAGCGATCAGAGAGAAAACTGGATAACCAATTACTAAAAACAGATGGCAAACCATAAGATGGAAGCTTGTTTAGAAGACCTTTATGCCAAACACGATCAAAAGCCTTTGAGATGTCAAGAGCAACTACTTGTGTTTCACCGAACCTTTCCATTGAATTAGTCCATAAATGGGTAACATAAGCCGGAATATCTCCAGTGGATCGACACTGACGGAATCCATACTGGTGATCATTGATCAGACGGAAGGTTTCTAGGTAGTTTAAGAGTTGGCGGTTAATTGATTTCTCCATTACTTTAGAAAGAGTAGAAGTAATTGCAATGGGACGATAATTGGATGGGAGGGATTTGTCACCCTTTTTAGGAACTGGCTGGATATGAGCAAATTTCCAAGCAGCAGGAAAAACACCTTTGGAATAAGAAAGTGAAAAAAGGCGGCAAAGAATAGGAGTAAGTTCAGGAGCACAGGTTTTGAGAAAACGCGGAGATATACCATCAGGACCTGGAACTTTCTTAGCATCAAGATTCATCAAAATCCTTCTGATATCCTTTTGACGGAAGACCACAGGAGGCATTGAATGGAGCATGTTGGGAATGGTGGGAGGTGTTTTACCAAGATCATTAATACATGAGCTGGAAGAAAAATGGGATGCTAGCAGGTCAGCTTTATCCTTGGCTGAAGTGACAACAGAACCATCTGGTTTGGACAGAGGTGGGAGCAAAGATGGGCAAAAGTTGCGGCCAATAACTTTGGCAAGAGACCAGAATGCTCGGCTACCATTAGGGCAAGAAGCAAGTTTTCTACTCTTAGCCTGTTCAAACTCTAGTTTGGACTGATTAATAACTGCTTTACAACTGTTGCGAGCTTTGGTGTAGGCAGAAAATGAAACTGAAGAATTAGAAACAAGCCAATTACGATATGCAACATTCTTCTCTTGGACAGCCTTATCACATTTATTGGAAAACCAAGGTTTAGATAAAGGACGAGATTTTAAAGTGGAGTGTGGGATAAGGGATTCCATTCCTGCCAGAATAATTTCACTGACACGATCTGAGCAAACATTGACATCAGAAGTTTTGAAACAGTAATCCGACCAAGGAAAAGAAGAAAAGAAGTCTCGTAGGTCATCCCATTTTGCATTCTTGTAATGCCAAACAACACGTGGTTGGGAATAGCCATGAGATAAAGGTTCCATTGGAGAAGAGACAATCACCAAGTTGTGATCTGAAGTGCCTAAAGGACCTCTCACTTCGACCGTGTACTTAGAAGGGTTGTTTGTGAGAAAAAGATCAAGCGTATTGGCTGTATGATTAGGATTGTCCGATATTCTTGTAGGTAAATGAACACTCTGTGCTAGGTCATTAGTAATTGCAAAAGCCTCAGCATCTCGACCTGCTGGGTCAGTGTGACTAGAAAACGGAAGCCAGCTGGAGTTGTGAACATTAAAATCACCAAGGAAAATTACTTCGCTGTTAGGAAAGTTGGACTGGAGAAAATCAAGTTGCAAAGAGAGGAAGTCAAAGAGCTCCAAGTGATTAGTGGAGTTGGGAGAACGGTAGAGACAACAGATGAATTTGACACAATGTGGTAGAGAGATTTTGAGCCAGAGAAGATCAAAGAGAGGAGATTCCAAATTGCCAAGTCTCTGACAGGGAATATCAGAACGGACATATGCTCAAGTACCACCTTCGAGGCGAAAGGAATCATACAGCGAATAATTTGGGCATCTGAGATGAGCAGTAGATGAATCAACCGATAACTGAGATTCTGTCAGAAAAAGTACATGGGGTTTGGCAGACTGCAAGTGGAAATGGACATCGTTGAGATTAGAATTGAGACCACGTATATTTGTGGAATGAATTAGGAAGTCCTTGGAAGGTTTAGATCTTTTCGCAGATAAGCTTGCTCTATTAGTTTGACAATTCATGGTGTATTCAATAGTAAGAAAAAGTAGGTGGGACATGCTGTATGAAGTAATGAAATTTTTGGATATGGCGCACATGTGGTAAGAATATACCCAGATCCTTGACATAACGTGGCCTCGACAATGCTCCCCGCATACACACTACTCGGACTCCCTCCAGTCACTATCTGGCAGAGTAGAGGTAGCAAGATTATACACTAGCTGATCCGGAAGCTTCCTAGAGAGTTACCAATAGGTTCAGTCCGGTGTACTAACTAGCGGCCGGCCTCCGAACACCGTTTTAGAGCTGTACCCTCGAAATGTAAGGAATATTGGATCTTCCCACGACGGTCATCATAACCTCAAAAGTCATCAATCATACTGCATGATGGAAGAGATAGGGAAGGGTTGACCTGAACTTAGCTCTAGAGACTAAACATGGGTTCCACCACTTCAAGCCTCCAATAAGCAAAGTGGTGGTATTTCACTGGTTGATGGGAGTCATCTACCACCTAGTACTGCCTGGTAACACAGAGGGGCGGCGTTCCTCCATGTGGTTTGGGTGCCACATCTCGACCCCTGCTTACGTTGGTTCACACTTGGGTGGTCAACCACCATGTACTTGTGCATGGAGGTTATACCCAGGATTACTAACAGTCCCACCTTCGTGAAGGTGCAAGCAGAGGATTTGGCTGTCACAGACCGTCCGGACATCGGCGAAATTGGGTCCACTTGAGTGTCACCCGAATATCAGTCATCAGCGTTTTAGATTCCCAGGTAGCAAGTACAGCTTGTTTGGCATATCTGAGAGAATGTCTGTGACAACCTCAAGGACCAAAGCTGTGATTCTTCATGCATTAAGAATCCACAGATAAAAGAATCAATTAGCATCATTAGCATCAGTAAAAGCATATGATGCCAGAAAGCAAGCTTATGCAGCATCAGCCAAAAAAAAGAACAAAAAAAAAAAAAAAAAACATTCCCATTTCACCCCTCCGTTCGTTTGAAATACCTGTCCAGCTGAGCCTTAAATTTATTTAGGCTATCAACTTTACCACAAGGGATGGAAGTCTGTTCCACCAACCAACCAACTACCTGCTGGCTAAAGGTAAATTTCTGCACATCTATCCTACATCTGTGTTTCCTCAATTTGAATTTATGCCCTCTCAGGTGATTATTCTGAGCAAGATTAAGAATCCCATCAGCATTGAGCATGCTCAAACCATTCAAGGCTTCATACACTGCTATCAAATCACCTTGCCGGTGCCTAGTCTCCAGACACTGTAATTTGCAGAACTTAAGCCTTTCTTCGTAAGAGCAACCCTTTGTTCCATTCGCTAATCTTGTTGCCCTTCTCTATACTCGTTCCAGCAGCTCTACATCCTTCTTGAAATGAGGCCTCCAGACCTGTATACAGTATTCAAGGTGTGGCTTGACCATTGCCTTATACAACAAGGGAATAGTCACCTCCTTATTCCTGCTAGAAAAATTCTTGTATATCATTGACAAGACAACATGAGCTACTCTTGCAGCCCATCTGCACTGCTCAGAAAACTTCATATCTGCCTGCACAATTACCCCCAGGTCCTTTTCATTCTCTTCCACTGTCAAGTGCAGTACCAAAGAGTTGATACATTACTCTGGGGTTACTGTTTCCCCATATGTAGTACTATACATTTGTCAATGTTAAACTTCATTTACCACTTCTCAGCCCATCTGCTCAACCTTTCCAGATCCTGTTCCAGCAGCATACTGTCAGGAGTAGCCTTAACAACCCTGCCAACCTTTGCATCATCTCCAAACTTGGACATTAAGCTTGATATACCATCATCAATATCATTTATAAATACAAAAAACAGCAATGGACCCAACGCTGAACCCTGGGGGACTCCACTAATAACGTTAGTCTACGATGAGCAGTGTCCATTGATTACCACTCCCTGTCTTCTCCCCCTCAACAATCCCTTTATCCATAGCAGCAATTTGCCTCCATTGCCACACTGCTCCAATTTATGCAGTAGTCTTCCATATGCAATAGTATCAAAAGCCTTTCTAAGATCCAATTATATATTATCAAAGTTATTCGCTGCACGGAGGTCTTTTGTAACTGCTTCATAGTATCCAATCAAATTGGTTAGGCAAGACTTTCCCTTAACAAAACCATGCTGTATCCGAGCTATAACTGAAGTCTTGTGTAGATGATCCTGCAGTGCTTCTTTAACCAGTGCCTCCATTAATTTTCCTGGAACAGAAGTTAAACTCACAGGTCTATAATTACTTGTGTCAGCCTTTGATCCTCCTTTGTGAATTGGAATCACATTTGCACATCTCCAGTCTATGGGTACCTCCCCTGAGTCCAAAGAAGCTCTCATAATTATGGCTAAGGGTTTGCTTACTTCCTTTGCTGCCTCCTTTAATAGAACTGGATAGATCCCTTCCTTCCGAGGTGCCTTTTTTATGTTTATCCTCGACAATTTCTCCTCTAGTTTCTTCTCAGTTATTACAAAATCATCTAGCTCACTGCCAGAGTTTACTTCACCTCTGGCATTCCCATTCCTCAATAACTCCTCATGTGTGAATGTAGATGCAAAATACTCGTTTAGTTTGTTAGCCACCTAAGCAGGATCATCAACAGTTGAACCATCAATATCCATTGGACCAATCTGATTCATCCCTTTCCTTCTAGAGTTTACATAGGTAAAGAACTCTTTTGTGTTTTCCTTTACATCCTTTGCCAAGGATTTCTTATAATCCTGCCTAATCTCCTTTATGACTTGATTACAGACCAGCTTATATCTATCATAGGCTTTCATGTCACCCATTAATTTATTTGTATCCAGTGCATTTTTCTTCTCTGCCATATGTCTCATTAATTCATCTGACATCCATTTAGTTGGTATATAAAGCCTAGTAGGTTCCAAGATAAATTCTTTGATTGCTTCCCATTTTGAAATTGTTGTTGGTAACATCATCAGTTGGTCCCACTGAATAGAATTTAAATACTGGTTCAGACCATCGTAGTTGCCTTTACGAAAGCAAAATCCCTTCCCTTTACCTCTGATGGTAGTTACCTCTTTGAGTAAATCCCACTTCAGCACACTGTGATCACTGCCATCTAGTGGTTCCATTATCTGCAGATTCTTAATGCATGAAGAATCACTACTGATAATCAGATCAAGAGTATTACTCCCTCTAGTTGCCTCCCTAACATGCTGATGTAGAAAACAATCATCAAATAAATCCACAAAAGCCTCTCTAGTGTCTGAGTGACCAACCCACAAATTCCAGTCAGTATCTGGGAAATTAAAATCCCCCATTATAAGACTCTCTGATTTAGTGGCCCAGTCTATTTCCCTGTACAGTTTCTTATTATACTCATCAGAGTCATTAGGCCTACAGCACACTCCTATTCTCAGTTTTGATCTCCCAGTGCTTATGTCACACCAAACTGACTCGACCCTGCACTGTCCAGCAACTTTGACTGGCTTCACTTCCTTGGATTTTATGTGTTTTTTAACTAATAGGATAACCCCTCCTCCCTTCCTATCCTGTCTATCCTTTCTGTAGACATTGTACTCCCCAAAATCCAGTTGTGCATTCCTTATATCTGTGTGCCACCACATCTCTGATATCCCAACAATATCTGCCTTTGATGTTTTGACATCAAATTTATTTACCAAACTCCTAGCATTGGTGTACATGCAAGTATACATGCACCTGTTCCTATTCTTAGCTACCCTAACACAACCCATGTGTTTACTTGTAATGCAGTCTCTCCCAGCAGTCTCTGAAGTACCCTGCATCTTGCTTTCCAGGCTGCTGCTCATTCCAATAGAAGCAGTGCAAGAATCACTTTCACCTCTGCCAGTGGCTACTGTTAATCTATTAGTCCTTGTATCCCCTCAAACTAGCAGTTTTCCGACCCACCTAACACTGTTTCGATAACATCAGCAAATATTCTTGCACCCTTTCTATTTAAGTGTATCCCATCCCTGTAGAAGCAGTCTCTTCTGTTAACAAGTACAGACCAGGCTGAAAAAATTTCTACCCCTTGAGCCTTGCACAGTCTTTCCATGGCCGAATTGATCGACAAAGCTCTCTGATCATATACTCCCTCCTTTCGTGTCTGGGCAGAATTGCAGACACTTTCAAATTCAACCCTAATTCACGACTTTTTTTCAACAGTGACCTGTACTTGTTAAGTAATTCAGCCGGTCGCCTACTCTTAATATTATTATTGCCAACGTGTACAACAATATCACCTTTTGTGCCCTTAAAAGATGGTATCTGCTCTACAACGTCATCATCCTTTGCCAATGGAAGACATACCCTGGTCCTGTTCCAGCTATCCTATTTACATACCATGTTCCCCATTTCACTGACAATAGAGTTACCAACAACTACTAGTTCCTGTGGGACTAGCGCATTCTGGCTTGGGTGTTGCCACTGTGTTGCGTGATGTTCAAGTGCAAGCTCTGGCATTGATGTGGGCAGCTGAGAGCTTGATGTGCCCCTCAATTTAGATCCTTCGAGGGCTTCCACCCTGTCCTTCAAGCTCTCATATAGGTCCATAACAACACTGAGTTGTCGCCTGATTTACTTACACTCCTTACATCACGCACACACAAAGACATCCCCCATGGCAATATCATGTCCCATACCCAATTGCTCTACAAATATCAAGCAAGCAGTGCATTTTAAAAGGCTGTGATTCAGAGGGCAACTGCCCCCTTAGTTCTCCCCTGAGCCACAGCACTCACATTAGCTTGAGCCTTTTGCTTTGCTGCTCTGGTCTGAGTCATGATTTCGATTTAATTTCAATAAAATTTCAATTTCAGTACAAAATTATAGCCCTAAACTTGTATCCCAACACAGTTATAACACTGTATATCTATATATATTTTTCAGTATCGAGTATTATCTACGAGTTCCATTTATATAACTTCCGTATCAAGTTATGTGTTAATTAATTATGTTACCTTTGTAAAAGTTAAATCGTTATATGCATTTTGTTAAAAAAATATAGTTATAGTATTTAGTTAAAAAGTATTATTTAATTAACAATGAAGTTTAACAAGATTAACAGATTTTACTGATTAATTGACAATATTATATAATATACTATACTATACTAAGCTAAAGCTATCTAGTTCGGGATATAACGTATCGTATAGCAATGGTGGCAAGGTACGAACGGTAAATCTACGGATACTTAAGTATTAATTAACTTCCAAAATCTCACTGTCTCAATTCAGAATAAACCAAGGATCTTGACTAGGTCTGTAAACTACTTATAGAAAATAATTTAATACAACAATTGGTCAATAAAGCGGCTAAATATGGCTTAAAAACTTCCCATTCAGCGGAGCTGCTTGTAACGCGTGGATTGGATACTCTTACCAATACTAAGTAATAACCTACAAAATCTCTATCTAAGTTAAACTTTTATCTAAGTATCGTAACTAGGAATATAAATCTACTCTAGAAAATAAGTTAATATGCCAATTTAAGCTAATAAAACAGAAAAAACTTCTATTTCCAGGAGCAGTAAAAACTTCCCCGGAACAAGGCTACTCTCATTCCCAAAAAATGGGTGGCAATGGTCACAGTATAGGATGTCCCACTGCTGGTTTGTAAAAGGGAAGGGCTTTTGTTTTTGTAAGGGTGATTACAGTGGTCTTGGGCAGTTTTGAAATTCTATACAGTGAGGCCAATGCACAATATTACCGTCAGCAAATTCTAAATGGGAAGCATTCAGAAAAGTAATTGTTGAAACTATTCAGCTTTTCATACCAACTAAGAAATGCCATTCAAGGTTTAGACCTAAATGGATGTCAGATGAACTGATGAGATTTGTGGCATAGAATAAAAATTCAGGGGGTGTATATAAAGTATCACATGATACAGAAGCCTATAGTAGGTATAAACTAGTGTGTAATCATGTCAGAAAGGAGGTTACAAGAAGGATATTACTTCTTGTAAAGGACATTACAAGAAGTGTCAGGAAAAGAATGCCAAGAAAAGTAGCAGACTTATTTGTTTATATTAACAGTAGAAGGAAGGGGTTGAATTACGTTGGTCCACTTTATGTAAGCGGTTTAACTGTTGATGATCCTGTCTCAGGATCATCAACAAATGATCCTGTTGCTAACAAACTGAATGGTATTTTACATGTACATTCACACACAAAGAATTCTTTAGAAAGGTGGATGCCAGAAGTTTATCAATTTCTAAGAGAGAGCGAAATGATTTTGTTATATCTGAGAGGAAAGTAGAAGAGAAATTGTTGAAGGCTAAAATTAAAAATAGTCCATGGAGTGATTGGGATCTGTCCAGATATATTAAGCAAGGCAAAAAAAAGTGGTAAGCAAATTCCTAGTGATTATTATGAGAGCATCTTAGGATTCATGGTAGGTTCCTATGGACTGGAGATATGCAAACGTATCTCCAATTCACAAAGGGAGATCAAAAAGGGATGGAAATAATTACAGACCTGTTGGCTTAATTTTGTTCCAGGGAAAATAAAGGTGTCACTGGCTAAAGTAATGCAGACTAAGATGCAAGTATACTGCAGTAATAGCATGGATTTATTTAGGGGCAATCTTGTTTGACCAACCTGATTGTATACTATGATGCTGTAACAAAGAAGCAGGATGCAAAAAATAATTTTGATATCATACACTTGAATTCCAGGAGAGCTTTTCATACTGTTTCACATATAAGACTGCTGCATAAATTGGAGCAATGTGGCAATGGAGGCAAATTGCTGCTATGGATAAAGGGATGGTTGAGTGGGAGAAGACAGGGAATGGTAATCAATGGACACTACTCTTCATGGACTAATGTTATTAGTGGAGTTCCCCAGGGTTCGGTGTTGGGTCCATTGTTGTTTTCTGTATTTATTAATGATATTGATGAAGACATATCAGACTTAATTTCCAAGCTGCAGATGATAAAAAGGTTGTCATGGTGGTTAATGGCAAATGAAGTTTAACATTGACAAATGCAAAGTACTGCGAAAAGATCTAAACCTCCCATGTTCATTACACAAATATACATGGTCTCAGTTCTAATCTCAATGATGTCCATTGCCACTTACAGTCTGCCAAACCCCATGTACTTTTTCTGACAGAATCCCAGTTATTGGTTGATTCAACCACTGCTTATCTCAGTTGTCCGAATTATTTGCTGTATGATTCCTTTCGCTTCAATGGTGGTACCTGTGCATATAACTGTTCTGATATTCCCTGTCATAGACTTAGTGCTTTGGAATCTCCTCTTTTCAAGATTCTCTGGTTTCAAATCTCTCTACCATATTCTGTCAAATTCATCTGTTACCTCTATTGTTCTCCCAACTCCACTAACTTGGAACTATTTCACTTCCTCTCTTTGAAACTCGACTTTTATAGGTGAGGGATTCTTTTTGGCTTAATTCCTCACCTAGAAATTTACTACTGGCAGCACCTCTTGCCTGGATACACATCAGGATTCTGGCAGCATTGGCAGAAAGTAGGAGTCTGTCAGCAGGTAAGAATTTAATCTTTATGTATTTGGATTTAGTTAAATTAATATCTGTTTTTGTTGTAACAGTAAATCGCAATGAATCAATAATTTTTGTAATTGTAATATTTGCAATTGTTATTGTAATATTATAATATAGTTAAATTTGTAACCCCCAAAAGCATGGTCTGATGATGGGTATTAGCAAGATGCCCGAAATGTCACCTTAATGTATAGTGGTTTAGTCGATTCGATTGGCTTAATAAAGTATATTATTACTTTCACATTGTACAAGGGTCATATTAAATATAGTAATAATCTTAACAGTGAGGTAATTTTCCTTGGTGATTTCAATGTTTTTAAATTATTACTGTAAAGGTTATGATTTTCCACAGCTGTGGTATTCCATGCTGCACCATGGAATTTTCTATTTCTCGCCACAGAAAATTGTGGGATCATGAACTTAATGATCAATGTTTGATCCCGTGGAGGGAGTAACAGCTTTTAAAGTATCTATAAGTAAAATATTTAAATATTTTTGTTATATTTCAGAAAAGTCTGGATGAATATATTGGCCATCTTCTTATTGGGTGTATCTCTAGCCATGGCTTATGTTCCAACTTTTGAATGTGTTTTAGATGCAGCTGTGTAAGTATCCTTTATTCATTTAATTAATTTTTTAAAATTAATTTCTATTGATTTTCCTCTCTCCCTCCATTTCTCTCTCTCTCTCTCTCTCTCTCTCTCTCTCTCTCTCATTCATGCATGCTTGCAAGCATGCACACACGCATGCACACACAACCTTATTCTATATTAAGGATGAGACACAGCTGGTAAAAAAACTAAAAGACTTTCAAAGGAAGTCCTTTATTTATGAGGATATATTCTTAGAAAGCATGATATTAAGAATAATCGCCTGAGAGGGCATAAAACCAAATTGGGTAAAGACAGTTGTAGGGTAGATGTGCGGAAGTTTGACTTTAGCCAGCGGGTGGTTCATTGCTGGAACAAACTTCCATCTGTCGTAGAAGTTGACAGCTTAAATAGATTCAAGGCAGAACTAGACAAACATTTGGAATGAGTGGATGGGTGAAATAAGGGTGGGTTTTTTTTTTTTTTTTTTTTCGGCTGGATCACGTGCCTTTGCAAATGCTAATGTTAACTGAAATCACTTTAATTGAAACAGGGATGTTTTCATAGGAAAAAATCAGTATAAACATGATTAACAGATAAACAGATAGAACCTCATAGAATGCATTCCTATGAGGTTCTATCTGTCCATAATTTGTTTTACTTTTTTGTGATTTGCTGGTGTTCAACTGGCTAACAGTGTGGTAGTATTAGCAAACCTTTTGAATGTGGAAATCACTTCCAGGTCCATTGCTTGTAATGTCACCATTGTGAAGTTGATTAATTGCATACCATTTGTTTGGAGGTAAAAATAGAACATGAATATTATGAATTGGATCCTTCAAGTTATCTTGCACGATCAAGTTTTTGTTGTCCTAATATTTCCTTGCACAGTAATTCTCAATGAACATGGAAAAATATCATATCCATTACTGGGGGAGTCCATAAATTAAACATCATTATATCAGCTTAACACTTAATTTCACTGATAAAGAGATTTCATTTTGTAACCTTTTCAACAGCGTATGTGTAGCTGTACTTGTTGGTAATTTTCTGTACATTATTTGTATACTGTTATTGTCACAGTGAAAAACAACTTATTGATAACTTATTCATAACTTTTCATTGAAATAACCACTATTTAAATATAAATAAAAATTCTCAGACTTATAGAATTAAATGATTATTCTACAGTGGCACACCATACAATGCATTTTGTCTCACTGCACAGAGAAAAATAATTCTAGCATACCTTTCAGTTTTAATAATCATTATAGTGAAAATTTGTGACTCATACTGAAGACAAAATATTGATGTCATTGTAACAAATAACAAATAATCATTGTAAATAGAGGACTGCCTTTATTTATGTGTAGATTAGGCAGGCAAAGGCAGACTACGAAAAATCCTTGGCAAAGGATGCAAAGAAAAACAGAAAAGAGTTCTTTACATATTTGAACTCGAGAAGGAAAGGAATGAATCAGATTGGTCCACTGGATATTGATGGTTCAACAGTTGAGGATCCTGCTCAGGTGGCTAACAATCTAAACAAGTATTTTGCATCTACATTCACGCATGAGGAGTTATTCAGGAAGGAGAATGATGTAGGTAAAGTAAACATTGGCAGTGAGCTGGATGATTTTGTAATAACTGAGAGGAAAGTGGAGGAGAGATTGTTGAGGATAAACATAAAAAAGGCACCTGGGGTGGATGGGATCTATCCAGTTATATTAAAGGAGGCAGCAAAGGAAGTATGCAAACCCCTAGCCATAATTATGAGAGCTTCTTTGGACTCAGGGTAGGTACCCATAGACTGGAGATGTGCAAATGTAACCCCAATTCACAAAGGAGGATCAAAGGCTGACACAAGTAATTATAGACCTGTTAGTTTAACTTCTGTTCCAGGTAAATTAATGGAGGCACTGGTTAAAGAAGCACTGCAGGATCATCTAGACAAGAATTCAATTATAGCTCAGACGCAGCATGGTTTTGTTAAGGGCAGGTCTTGCCTGACCAATTTGATTGGATACTATGATGTAGTCACAAAAGAACTGGATGCAAGGAATAACTTTGATATTATATATTTGGATCTTAGGAAGGCTTTTGATACTGTTGCACATGGAAGACTGCTGCACAAATTGGAGCAGTGTGGTATTGGAGGCAAATTGCTGCTATGGATAAGGGGATGGTTGAGTGGCAGAAGACAGAGAGTGATAATCAATGGACACTGCTCAACGTGGATTAATGTTATTAGTGGAGTTCCTCAAGGTTCAGTGTTGGGTCCGTTGTTGTTTTCGGTGTTTATGAATGATATTGATGATGGTATATCAAGTTTAATGTCCAAGTTTGCAGATGATACAAAGGTTGGCAGGGTCGTTAAGGACACTACTGATGCTATGCTGCTGCAACAGGATCTGGATAGGTTGAACAGATGGGCTGAGAGGTGGCAAATGAAGTTTAACATTGACAAATGTAAAGTACTACATATGGGAAACAGTAACCCCAGAGCAACGTATCAACTCTGCGGTACTACACTGACAGTGGTGGAGAATGAAAAGGACCTGGGGGTAATTGTGCAGGCAGATATGAAGTTCTCTGAGCAGTGCAGACGAGCTGCAAGAGTAGCTCATGGTGTCTTGTCAATGATATACAGGAATTTTTCTAGCAGGGATAAGGAGGTGATTATTCCCTTGTATAAAGGAAATTACGATGCCTTAAGGTACTACATGGCCTCTATTAACTGGGTAGATATCGCGCAGAGAATGAATACAATTGAACTGTGGTACGCTTTTAAAACATTAATCACAGATGCCTTGAATGCGTATATACCATTAAAAAAATACTCCACGAGGAGGGTTCCAAGTTGGATGACTAGTGAAGTTGCCGCATTACTTGAGCAGAAAAAGGTGGCATGGAAAGGTTACAGAACAACAAAAAGTACTGAAGGCTATAACAGCTACAAGGTGATGTGTAATAGAGCCACAGAAAAGGTTCGACAGGCAAAGGCAGTTTATGAGAAATCACTAGCAAACAGAGCAAAGAGGGGGGATAAAGAATTCTTCACATATATAAATGCCAAGAAGAGCAGGACAAACCAGATCGGACCTTTATGTAAGGGAAAGGGGATAGTAATAAATACACCAGCTGCCGTTGCAGATGAACTCAACAGTTATTTTGCATCGATATTTACAAATGAAAAGCCTTTTGTGGCAAAGGGAAATTGTGGGAGCGAAGTTAAAAAATATGTAATTAATGATATTGAAATTTCGCAAGATTATTTAATGAAAAAACTTTCGAGCCTACAGACCAGTAAGGCTCCTGGAGTTGATGGAATATACCCTATAATCTTAAGAGAGGCAGCAAGCGAGTGCATTGAACCATTGAGGCTAATTATGCGAGCATCATTAGACTCTGGGGAGATTCCCTTGGATTGGAAAAGTGCAAATGTATCTCCCATACATAAGGGTGGCTCTAAAAGTGAAGTTGGAAATTATCGACCTGTCAGTCTGACTTCAGTAGTAGGGAAAATCATGGAGGCAATGATCAAGGGTGGAATTCAGGATCATTTGGATCGAATTGAAATTCTCAAGGATACTCAGCATGGTTTCGTAAAGGGAAAATCATGTTTAACAAATCTGGTTCGCTATTTCGAAAGGGTCACTCACGAGCTGGATTTAGGGAATAATTTCGACATTGTTTATTTAGATTTCAGCAAAGCTTTTGACTCAGTCCCACATGAGCGGTTGCTTTATAAGCTGGAACAGGTTGGAATCACTGGGAAAATCCTTAGATGGATAGAAGGATGGCTTCAGGGCAGGAGGCAGAGGGTTGTGATAAATGGCTATTCCTCAGATTGGGTTGATGTAAGAAGTGGGGTTCCCCAAGGATCAGTATTAGGACCACTGTTGTTTTTAATTTTCATAAACGACATTGATGAAGGGATAGAGGGCGTGATGTCTAAATTTGCAGATGATGTTAAAATTGGGAGAGTAGTTAATGATCACTGTCAAGCTGAGCTTCTTCAGAGAGACCTAGATAGACTTCAGGAATGGTCAGAAAAATGGCAGCTGTGCTTTAATCCAACAAAGTGTAAGGTATTACACCTGGGAAACAGTAATCCCAAAAAAACTTATTCACTTGGTGGAGTTCAACTAAAGCCAGTACTGGAGGAAAGGGACTTGGGTGTTACGATACGGTCAGACATGAAATTCTCTGAGCATTGTAAACAGGTTGCAAGGAAGGCCCATGGTGTCCTATCAATGATCTATCGAACTTTTGCAAGTAGAGATAGGGACGTGATAATCCCATTATATAAGGCTTATGTTAGACCACACTTGGAATACTGTGTTCAAGTATGGAGACCGCACCTGAAGAAAGACATCGAGCTTCTTGAAAGGGTGCAAAGAAGGGTAACTCGCCTGGTGAGATCGGCAAAAGGGCGTCCTTATGAAGAAAGACTTCGAATATGTGGGTTGCAGAGTTTGGAAACTAGACACCTTAGAGGAGATTTGATTGAGGTGTTTAAGGCTCTGAGAGGCATCAGTAAAATGAATGAGGACAAAATTTTCAAGATTATAAATGATGCTAGAACTAGGGGACATAAATTCAAGTTACGGGGGGAAATGTTTAGATTGGATTGCAGGAAGTTCTATTTTAGCCAGCGAGTTATAAATTACTGGAATAAGTTGCCTTCATGGGTGGTAGAGGCCGACAGTTTGGGGAAATTCAAAGGTCATCTGGATAGTACTTTCGGGTAAGGGAAGCACATAGGATGATAGGTTTAATTTCCTTTTTATTTATTTTTTATTTTATTAATTATTATTATTTAGTTATATATTTTTATTTTTTTGTTTTTATCATTGTTTTGTTCGGATTTATTTTTTTAATTTTTTTTTTTTTTGGCTGGTGCAGCATAAGCCATAGGCTTTCTTGCACCATGCGGCCGTTACTAATACTAATACTAATAAGGCAATGGTTAGGCCACATCTTGAGTACTGTATACAGGTCTGGAGGCCTCATTTCAAGAAGGATGTAGAGCTGCTGGAACGGGTACAGAGAAGGGCAACAAGATTAGTGAATGGAACAAAGGGTTGCTCTTACGAAGAAAGGCTTAAGTTTTGCAAATTACAGAGTCTGGAGACTAGGCACCGGCGAGGTGATCTGATAGAGGTGTATAAGGCTTTGAATGGTTTGAGCATGCTCAATGCCAATGGGATTCTTCATCTTGCTCAGAATAATCACCTCAGAGGGCATAAATTCAAATTGAGGAAGGACGGATGTCGGATAGATGTGCGGAAATTTGCCTTTGGCCAGCGGGTGGTTGGTTGGTGGAACCGACTTCCATCACTTGTTGTTGAAGTTGATAGCCTAAACAAATTTAAAGCTCAACTGGACAGGTATTTCGAACGAACGGAGGGGTGAAATGGGAGTGGTTTTTTTTTTTTTTTTTGGCTGATGCTGAATAAGCTTGCTTTCTTGCATCATATGCCTCTACTAATGCTAATGCTAGATTCAGTCCATGGCTGTTTTAAGCTAAAAAAAAAATTATAAACTAAGCATTATTTAAAATTGCTAAAAAAATGAAATTTTTACAAGCATAAAATTCTCTGGTAAACAGTAGCATCATTAAGTGATAATCTAATCATTTATGTGTACACTTATGATGCATTCCTTATGAAAAATCTTCCTTAAGTAATGCATTATAATCCTTGCTTATTGATCTTTCAGTGTTCTTAAAGGCCGCCGTAGCCTAGTGGTCAGGCGCGTGGGTACATAAGTACCCGTGCCTTGAGTGACCGGGGTTCAAGCCCGTGACTGCTGAATACGGTGCTGTTTCTTGTATTCTGTGTATCTTGTAAACTCCTCTGACCATTTGGTCGTCCCGGAGTTTAAACAAAAAATTTATTATTATTATTTATTATTACTGTTATCACCTGTTTATTACAGATGAGAAAGATTCAATGCATCACTTCTAGACAGGTTTTTCAAAAAAGAAATGCTGCTGTTGCTGCTTCTGTAAGCTGACAAAATGAATAAAACTAAGGAAATAAAATTGCATATGTACTTTCGGTATTTGGTCAAATTTTGTGAATAACAGGCAGTTATTTTTCACTGCCTAATGAGGTGAACTGAAATTGTAGAGATATTTATCCTCTGAATGAGGACTTGAACATTAAAAATGAATTAAAAAATAGATAAGCCATTTTGACATTATTATTATTATTATTAGCCATATAATAATAAGAATAGGAGACAGGTGGAATTACTTAACAAGTACAGGTCACTGATGAAAAAAAGCCGTGAATTAGGGTTGAATTTGAAAGTATGTGTAATTCTGCCCAGACACGATAGGAGGGAGTATATGATCAGAGAGCTTTGGCGATCAATTCGTCCCTGGAAAGACTGTGCAAGGCTCAAGGGGTAGAATTTTTTTCAGCCTGGTCTGTACTTGTTAACAGGAGAGACTGCTTCTACAGGGATGGGATACACTTAAATAGAAAGGGTGCAAGAATGTTTGCTGATGCTATCGAGGCAGTGTTAAGTGGGTCGGAAAACTGCTATATTGGGGGGATCCAAGAATTAGTAGATTAACAGTAGCCACTGGCAGAGTAGAAAGTGATTCTTGCACTGCTTCTATTGGAATGAGCAGCAGCCTGGAAAATAAGATGCAGGATATTTCAGAGACTGCTGGAAATCATGGGGGTACAAGTAAACACATGGGTTGTGTTAGGGTGGCTAAGAGGAAGAGCAGGTGCATGTATACTTGCATGTACACCAATGCTAGGAGTTTAGTAAATAAATTTGATGAATTTGAGGTATTGCTCAAAACATCAAAGGCAGATATTGTTGGGATTTTAGAGAAGTGGTGTAACACAGATATAAGGAATGCAGAACTGGAATTTGGGGAGTACAACATCTACAGAAAGGATAGACAGGATAGGAAGGGGAGAGAGGTTATGCTATTAGTTAAGAAACAAATAAAATCCAAGGAAGTGAAGCCAGTCGACATCGCTGGACAGTGCAGTGTTGAGTTATTTTCGTGTGACATAAGCATTGGGAGATCAGAATTGAGAGTAGGAGTGTGCTATAGGCCTAATGACTCTGATGAGTATAATAAGTAACTGTACAGAGAAATAGAGTGGGTTAGTAAATTAGAGAGTCTTATAATGGGGGATTTTAATTTCATAGATATTGACTGGAATTTGGGGGCTGGTCACTCACACACTAGCAAGGCTTTTGTGGATTTATTGGATGATTGTTTTCTACATCAGCATGTTTGGGAGGCAACTAGAGGGAGTAATACTCTTGATTTGATTATCAGTAGTGATTCTTCATGCATTAAGAATCTGCAGATAAATGAACCACTAGGTGGCAGTGATCACAGTGTTCTGAAGTGGGATTTACTCAAAGAGGTAACTACCATTAGGGGTAAAGGGAAGGGTTATTGCTTTCGTAAAGGCGACTACGATGGACTGAGACAGTATTTAAATTCTATACAGTGGGATCAACTGATGATGTTACCAACAGCAAATTCAAAATGGGAAGCATTCAAAGAACTTATCTTGGACGCTACTAGGCTTTACATACCAACTAAGAAATATTGTTCAAGGTTTAGGCCTAAATGGATGTCAGATGAACTAATGAGACATATGGCAGAGAAGAAAAATGCATGGGATACATACAAATTAACACGTGACACAGAAGCCTATGATAGATACAAGTTGATCTGTAACTAAGTTACAAAGGATGTTAGGCAGGCGAAGGCAGATTATGAGAAATCCTTGGCAAGGGATGCGAAGAAGAACAGCAAAGAGTTCTTTACTTATGTAAACTCTAGAAGGAAGGGATGAATCAGATTGGTCCACTTGATATCGATGGGTCAACTGTTCATGATCCTGCTCAGTTAGCTATCAAACTAAATGAATATTTTGCATCGACATTCACATATGAGGAGTTATTCAGCAAGAGGAATGCCAGAGGTGTATTCAACTCTGGCAGTAAGCTAGAGAATCTTGTAATAACTGAGAGTAAAGTGAAGGAGAAATAGTTGAAGATAAACACAAGAAAGGCACCTGGGGTGGATGCACTCAATCCAGTTATATTAAAGGAGGCAGCAAAGGAAGTAAGCAAACCCTTAGCCATAATTATGAGAGCTTACTTGGAATCAGGGGAGGTACCCATGGACTGGAGATGTGCAAATGTGACCCCAATTCACAAAGGAGGATCAAAGGCTGACACAAGTAATTATAGACCTGTGAGTTTAACTTCTGTTCCAGGAAAATTAATGGAGGCACTGGTTAAAGAAGCACTGCAGGATCATCTAGACAAGACTTCAGTTATAGCTCAGACACAGCATGGTTTTGTTAAGGGGAAGTCTTGCGTGACCAATTTGATTGGATACTATGATGCAGTCACAAAAGAACTGAATGCAGGGGGAATAACTTTGATATTATATACTTGGATCTTAGAAAGGCTTTCGATACTGTTGCACATGGAAGACTGCTGCACAAATTGGAGCAGTGCGACATTGGAGGCAAATTGCTGCTATGGATAAAGGGGTGGTTGAGGGGGAGAAGGCAGAGAGTGGTAATCAATGGACACTGTTCATTGTGGAATAATGTTAGTAGTGGAGTCCCTCAGGGTTCAGTATTGGGTCCTTTATTGTTTTCTGTATTTATAAATGATATTGATGATGGTATATCAAGCTTAATGTCCAAGTTTGCAGACGAATCGAAGGTTGGCAGGGTTGTCAAGGACACTACTGACACTATGCTACTGCAACAGGATCTGGAAAGGTTGAGCAGATAGGCTGAGAGGTGGCAAATTAAGTTTAACATTGACAAATGTAAAGTACTACATATGGGAAACAGCAACCCCAGAGCAACGTATCAACTATGTGGTACTACACTGACAGTGGTAGAGAATGAAAGGGACCTGGGGGTGGTTGTGCAGGCAGATATGAAGTTCTCTGAGCAGTGCAGACGGGCTGCAAGAGTAGCTCATGGTGTATTGTCAATGATAGATATATAGGAATTTTTCTAGCAGGGATAAGGATGTGATTATTCCCTTGTATAAGGTAATGGTCAGGCCACACCTAGAGTACTGTATTCAGGCCTGGAGGCCTCATTTCAAGAAGGATGTAGAGCTCCTGGAACGAGTACAGAGAAGGGCAACAAGATTAGTGAATGGGACAAAGGGGTTCTCTTACGAAGAAAGGCTTAAGTTTTGCGAATTACAGTGTCTGGAGACTAGGCACCAGCGAGGTGTACAAAGCATTGAATGGTTTGAGCATGCTCAATGCTGATGGGATTCTTCCTCTTGCTCAGAATAATCACCTGAGAGGGCATAAATTTAAATTGAGGAAAGACAGATGTAGGATAGATGTACGGAAATTTGCCTTTAGCCAGCGGGTGGTTGGTAGGTGGAACAGACTTCCATCCCTTGTCGTGGAAGTTGATAGCCTAAATAAGTTTAAGGCTCAGCTGGACAGGTATTTCGAACGAACAGAGGGGTGAAGTGGAAGTGGTTAAGTCAAAAATTAGCATTAGCATTAGTAGAGGAATTTGATTCAAGAAAGCAAGCTTATGCAGCATCAGCCAAAAAAAAAAAAAAAAAACCCACTTCCACTTCACCCCTCTGTTCGTTCAAAATACCTGTCCAGCTGAGCCTTAAACTTATTTAGGCTATCAATCTCCACCACAAGGGATGGAAGTCTGTTCCACCAACCAACCACCCGCTGGCTAAAGGCAAATTTCCGCACGTCTATCCTACATCTGTCTTTCCTCAATTTGAATTTATGCCCTCTCAGGTGATTTTTCTGAGCTAGAGGAAGAATCCCATCAGCATTGAGCATGCTTAAACTATTCAAGGCTTTATACACCTCTATCAGATCACTTCGCTGGTGCCTAGTCTCCAGACACTGTAATTTGCAAAACTTAAGCCTTTCTTCGTAAGAGCACCCCTTTGTTCCATACACTAATCTTGTTGCCCTTCTCTGTACTCGTTCCAGCAGCTCTACATCCTTCTTGAAATGAGGCCTCCAGACCTGTATACAGTACTCTAGGTGTGGCCTGACCATTGCCTTATACAATGGAATAATCACCTCCTTATCCCTGCTGGAAAAATTCCTGTATATCGTTGACAAGACACCACGAGCTACACTTGCAGCCCGTCTGCACTGCTCAGAGAACTTCATATCTGCCTGCACAACCACCCCCAAGTCTCTTTCATTCTCTACCACTGTCAGTGTAGTACCACAGAGTTGATACGTTGCTCTGGGGTTGCTGTTTCCCATGTGTAGTACTTTACATTTGTCAATGTTAAACTTCATTTGCCACCTCTCTGCCCATCTGCTCAACCTTTCCAGATCCTGTTGCAGCACCATAGTGTCAGTAGTGTCTTTGACAACCCTGCCAACCTTTGTATCGTCTGCAAACTTGGACATTAAGCTTGCTATACCATCATCAATATCTTTTATAAATACAGAAAACAATAATGGACCCAACACTGAGCCCTGAGGGACTCCACTAATAACATTAGTCCACGATGAGCAGTGTCCATTGATTACCACTCTCTGTCTTCTCCCCCTCAACCACCCCGTTATCCATAGCAGCAATTTGCCTCCAATGTCGCACTGCTCCAATTTGTGTAGCAGTCTTCCATGTGCAACAGTATCAAAAGCCTTTCTAAGATCCAAGTATATAATATCAAAGTTATTCCCTGCATCCAGTTCTTTTGTGACTGCATCATAGTATCCAATCAAGTTGGTCAGGCAAGACTTCCCCTTAACAAAACCATGCTGTGTTTGAGCTATAACTGAAGTCTTGTCTAAATGATCCTGCAGTGCTTCTTTAACCAGTGCCTCCATTAATTTTCCTGGAACAGAAGTTAAGCTCACAGGTCTATAATTACTTGTGTCAGCCTTTGATCCTCCTTTGTGAATTGGGGTCACATTTGCACATTTCAAGTCTATGGGTACCTCCCCTGAGTCCAAGGAAGCTCTCATAATTATGGCTAAGGGTTTGCTTACTTCCTTTGCTGCCTCCTTTAATATAACTGGATAGATCCCATCCACCCCGGGTGCCTTTCTTGTGTTTATCTTCAACAGTTTCTCCTCCACTTTACGCCCAGTTATTTCACGATTCTCTAGCTTACTGCTAGAGTTGAATACACCTCTGGCATTCCCCTTGCTGAATAACTCCTCATGTGTGAATGTCGATGCAAAATATTCATTTAGTTTGTTAGCTACCTGAGCAGGATCATCAACAGTTGACCCATCAATATCAAGTGGACCAATCTGATTCATCCCCTTCCTTCTAAAGTTTACATAAGTAAAGAACTCTTTGCTGTTTTTCTTTGCATCCCTTGCCAAGGATTTCTCGTAATCTGCCTTCGCCTGCCTAACCTCCTTTGTAACTTGGTTGCATATCAACTTGTATCTATCATAGGCGTCTGTGTCATGTGTTAATTTGTAAGTATCCCATGCATTTTTCTTCTCTGCCATATGCCTCATTAGTTCATCTCACATCCATTTTGGCCTAAACCTTGAACAATATTTCTTAGTTGGTATGTAAAGCCTAGTAGCTTCCAAGATAAGTTATTTGAATGCTTCCCATTTTGAATTTGCTGTTGGTAACATCATCAGTTGGTCCCACTGTATAAAATTCAAATACTGTCTCAGTCCATCGTAGTCGCCTTTACGAAAGCAATAACCCTTCCCTTTACCCCTAATGGTAGTTACCTCTTAGAGTAAATCCCACTTCAGCACACTGTGATCACTGCCACCTAGTGGTTCATTCATCTGCAGATTCTTAATGCATGAAGAATCACTGCTGATAATCAAATCAAGAGTAATACTCCCTCTAGTTGCCTCCCGAACATGCTGATGTAGAAAACAATCATCCAATAAATCCACAAAAGCCCTGCTAGTGTGTGAGTAACCAGGGAAATTAAAATCTCCCATTATAAGACTCTCTGATTTACTGGCCCACTCTATTTCCCTGTACAGTTCCTTATTATACTCATCAGAGTCATTAGGCCTATAGCACACTCCTACTCTCAATTTTGATCTCCCAATGCTTATGTCACACCAAACTGACTCAACACTGCACTGTCCAGCGATGTCGACTGGCTTCACTTCCTTGGTTTTTATGTGTTTCTTAACTAATAGCATAACCCCTTCGCCCTTCCTCTCCTGTCTATCCTTTCTGTAGACGTTGTACTCCCCAAATTGTAGTTCTGCATCCCTTATATCTGTGTGACACCACGTCTCTGATATCCCAACAATATCTGCCTTTGATGTTTTCAGCAATACCTCAAATTCATCAAATTTATTTACTAAACTCCTAGCATTGGTGTACACGCAAGTATACCTGCACCTGTTTCTATTCTTAGCTACCCTAACACAACCCATATGTTTACTTGTACCACAATGGCTCCCAGCAGTCTCTGAAATACCACGCATCTTGTTTTTCAGGCTTCTGCTCATTCTAATAGAAGCAGTGCAAGAATCTCTTTCACCTCTGTCAGTGGCTACTGTCAATCTATTGGTCTTTGTCTCCCACCAAGCTAGCAGTTTTCCGACCCACCTAACACTGCCTCGATAGCATCAGCAAATATTCCTGCACCCTTTCTATTTAAGTGTATCCCATCCCTGTAGAAGCAATCTCTCCTGTTAACAAGTACAGTCCAGGCTGAAATAAATTCTACCCCTTGAGCCTTACACAATCTTTCCAGGGCCGAATTGATCGACAAGGCTCTCATCATATACTCCCTCCTATCGTGTCTGGGCAGAATTGCAGACACTTTCAAATTCAACCCTAATTCTCGGCTTTTGTTCAACAGTGACCTTTACTTGTTAAGTAATTCTGCCGGTCTCCTACTCTTAATATTATTAGTGCCAACGTGTACAACTATATCACCTTTTGTGCCCTTAAAAGATGATATTCGCTCTACAACGTCATCAACCTTTGCCCCTGGCAGACATACCCTGGTCCTGTTACACTTATCTTTTTTACAAAGCATGTTCCCCGTTTCCCTGACAATAGAGTCACCAACAACTACTAGTTTCTTCGGGACCAGCGCATTCTGCCTTGGGGGTTGCCTCTGTGTCACGCGATGCCCAAGTGCAAGCTCTGGCGTTGATGTGGGCAGCTGAGAGCTTGATGGGCCCCTCAATTTAGTTTCTTCGAGGGCATCCACCCTGTCCTTCAAGCTCTCATATAGGCCCACAAGAACGCCGAGTTGTTGCCTGATGTCGATACACTCCTTGCATCGCGCACAGACAAAGACATCCCCCGTGGCAGTATCATGTCCCGTACCCGATTGCTCTGCAAACATCAAGCAAACAGTGCATTTTATAAGGCTGTGAGTCAGAGGACAACTGCCCCCCTCAGTTCTGCTCTGAGCCACAGCACTTCCATTAGCTTGAGCCTTTTGCTTTGCTGCTCTGGTCTGAGTCATGATTCTATTAATTTATTAATTAATTATAATTAATTATGTTAAATATAATTAATTATATTACGTTTGTAATCTAAGTCGTTATATGTATTTATTTAAACGTACAATTTAACTGCTATCGAAGTTCAACTAACGCTATCTAGTACGGTATATAACTATCGTATCACAAAGGCGGGAAATTTACGAACGGTAGCGGAGTTGAAACACGTGGAAACCCTTACCGATACTTTTATGCAATTACAAGGCCGAGTAAAGAATAAATACACCAAATTAATCAGAAAATCACAAAATAATGTTATACTACTAAATTTAAATCAAAAGTTTTAGAAAAACAATAATTTCAAATCAATAAATAAGAAAAATCCACTTAGCGGCTTTGAACACGACCGTCTCTAGTGGCCTCGTCAGCAGACCCAGCTGGTTATTTTTTATTTATTTATTTTACTTTATTTTTTTTTGGCTGATGCTTCATAAGCTTGCTTTCTTGCATCAAATGCCTCTACTAATGCTAATGCTAATATGGTGCAAGGAAGCCTGAGGCTTATGCTGCACCAGCCAAAATAAATTTCTGAGTTACCCTGAAAGAAAGAGAGAGGAAGTCAGAAGTAGAAGGCAATCACCAAGGAAGAGAAGAATGATGATACCCTACTCTGGATCCTGGGTGTGTCAAGCCCATACTCACCAGATGTGAGCCCCTGGCATTGAGTCTTATAATCACATTATAATAATTTGTGTTATATTCTGAAGTAAAGTTACAAATGTCAAGAAAGCACACAAAAGAAGCAGAAATAAAAAATGATAAAAGAAAAATTTAATTTGCTACTTTAGCCGTTTGAGGTAAAAGGGTGGAAAACTTTTAATGGTAGTGTGATGACTTGTAACATCATAGTACAGAAGCATATATGGACATAAGCACTGGATGCATTATACGGTATGTATGAAAGGATGCAAAAGAGGACCTCAAAACTAGCTATGGAAACAAAGAGATATTCTTATATGAAGAGAACTTGTAGAAAGTTAAAAAATTTTGGAAATTATGTTTCTTTAGCATTAGTAAAGGCATGTGATGAAGGAAAGCAAGCTTATATAGCATCACCCAAAAAAAAAAAAAAAAAAAAAAACCCCTTCTCATTTCACCCATCTACTCGCTCCAATGTTTGTCTAGTTCTGCCTTGAATCTATTATATCCTGGTATATTATCCTGGACATTAAGCTGGTATATCCAGCTTAATGTCCAAGTTTGCAGACGATACGAAGGTTGGCAGGGTTGTCAAGGACACTACTGACACTATGCTACTGCAACTGGATCTGGAAAGGTTGAGCAGATGTGCTGAGAGGTGGCAAATGAAGTTTAACATTGACAAATGTAAAGTACTACATATGGGAAACAGAACTCCCAGAGCAACGTATCAACTCTGTGGTACTACACTGACAGTGGTAGAGAATGAAAGGGACTTGGGGGTGGTTGTGCAGGCAGATATGAAGTTTTCTGAGCAGTGCAGATGGGTTGCAAGAGTAACTCATGGTGTATTGTCGATGATATATAGGAATTTTTCTAGCAGGGATAAGGAGTTGATTATTCCCTTGTATAAGGCAATGGTCAGGCCACATCTAGAGTACTGTATACAGGTCTGGAGGCCTCATTTCAAGAAGGATGTAGAGATGCTGGAACGAGTACAGAGAAGGGCAACAAGATTAGTGAATGGAACAAAGGGGTGCTCTTACGAAGAAAGGCTTAAGTTTTGCAAATTACAGTGTCTGGGGACTAGGCACCAGCGAGGTGATCTGATAGAGGTGTATAAAGCTTTGAATGGTTTGAGCATGCTCAATGCTGATGGGATTCTTCCTCTTGCTCAGAATAATCACCTGAGAGGGCATAAATTGAAATTGAGAAAAGGCAGATGTAGGATAGACGTGAGGAAATTTGCCTTTAGCCAGCTGGTGGTTGGTTAGTGGAATAGACTTCCATCCCTTGTCGTGGAAGTTGATAGCCTAAATAAGTTTAAGGCTCAGCTGGACAGATATTTCGAATGAACAGAGGGGTGAAGTGGAAGTGTTTATTTTTTTATTTATTTATTTTATTTATTATTTTTTTTTTTTGGCTGATGCTGCATAAGCTTGCTTTCTTGCATCAAATGCCTCTACTAATGCTAATGCTATTTAAGCCATCAACTACTACGACAGATAGAAGTTTGTTCCAGCAATCAACCACACGCTGGCTAAAGGCAAACTTTTGCACAACTATCCTACAACTGTCTTTCCTCAATTTGAATTTATGCCCTCTCAGGCAATTATTCTGAGCAAGTGGAAGAATCCCATCAGCATTGAGCATGCTCAAACCATTCAAGGCTTTATACACCTCAATCAGATCACCTTGCAGGTGCCTAGTCTTCAAACACTGTAATTTGCAAAACTTAAGCCCAAGAGCAACCTTTTTTTCCATTCACTAATCTTGTTGCCCTTCTCTGTACTCTTTCCAGCAGCTTTACATCCTTCTTAAAATGAGGCATCCTTCTTAAAATGAGGCCTCGTTTATTGTTTCATAAAGTAGAAGGTACAGATTCCAGTACCTACCAGTGCTAACAGTGCAGCAGTAGTAGATTCTAGATTCTAGTAAATTCTAGATTTGTTTCTGTAGCCAGAAACAAATCTAGACTATAACCAAGATGGACAATTTTGTTTTTCTAAAATTTTCTTGCTGGATGTTTCTAGATTTGTGATAAATCCAGTCTTCTGGCCCAGAAGTGGGTTAATAATTCAGTAGTTGTGAATAACAGATGATCAACAGAATTCTGTTCGTCATCTTTCATTTACAGCCATCGACATTATCCACAGAATTCCAATTTATCTGTTGATCATTATCTTTGTCTCTGGAGTCCTAAAAAAGCTTGATGGTAAGAAATTGTAGGATTCGTGGGTTCTCTAATTTCATGTTGAATTTGATATGTAGATTGTGTTTTGGAAGTTATCAAGGATGTCCTGGTTCCAAAATACTTTTGGATATTGTCTGCAAAGTATGCCAAAATTTTTGGACAAAGGAATGTATTCTATAAATTAATTTTCAATAGAAGTCATAAATACTTCTACCTCAGTATTCTTTAGGACATCAATGGGATCGGGGGAAACGATTATTAATAATTTTTAACTTTTTGCCCTGAAAATAGGATTCGTCACAAATCTAGAAACATAGCCAGAAAGCCTATTTTTAGAATTTTGTTGCTTCTGCTTCATGAAGCAAACTAAATTTGAATATGACACAAATGGGTGCTGGCCATAATCCTGACAAGCTGTAATACCAAAATATAATAATACTTGACCACCTATAATACTAGGTTTAAAAATTCTAGGAATTAATAGTTTTTTTTTTTTGTTTCTTTTTAGATTATTTTTCTCATTTATTTGGATATTTCCTTTTGAGAAATCTGTTGAAAAAGGATTACATTAGGTAGGACAGACCTATATAAAAGTGTGTACAAGATAAAACTTTTCAGTGTTAGTCAACCTTCTTGTTCAAATGGATGAAATTTGTGAAATTGTTCCATCTCAAAAAGGGAACAACACATTAACATGTGGATATTTAATGGTAAAATATAAACATTGCAAGAATATTTACTATTGGTGTTGTGAAAGAAGAAAATCAGTAGATTGTAAAGGTAGATCAATGACAAAATATTTGAATAGGCAACATCATCTTCAGAAGTTTGTGAATCATAATCATGCTCCAGAATGAAGTTCTGCTGCTACAAAAATCATTGGGCAAATTAAGATGCATGCAAAACAAACAAAAAATCTGCCTTGTCAGATTATTCAAACCAACAACATTGCCATCTCTCAACAGTTTCAGCTGTATATACTATCAAAAAACTCTCTCTGCAAAGAAAATAAAATGGGTGAGAAGAAGCTGAATGACTGGTAGAACTAGTCATTTGGCTCCTTCCTGTAGCAAATCACTGTGTGAAATTGACATTCCAATTGCTTTGTGTGAAACACTAAATGGTGTGTTATTTCTGGTTAGAGATTCTGTAGTGAGAGAGGAAAGAATTTTGGTTTTTACAAAAAAAGTAAATGTTCAATGTTTATTGCAGGCACAGTATTGAATTATGGATGGTACAGTCAAAACTGTTCTCAAAATGTTTTAACAGCTTTATGCACTGGTTGGTTCTGGGAATTACCAAATTTTGATTTAGCTTAAGTGTTAAAGACTAGCAAGAGTGAAGAATATAAACGTTTATTTCAAGATTTGATTGACTTTGCTGAAGAAAATGAAATTGAACTGAAGCAACAGACAGGATTAACTTATCTAGAATTGGCTGCAATAAACACTTCTAAAAGTGAATTTCCTGATGTTTCAAATAAAATTTGTTTCTTTCTTTCAGGGGGAGGATGGTTGGAGAAAGAGGCAAGCAAGTGGATTAGAATCTGGATATAGCATGCCAAGGCAAACAAATGATGCAGCATAGTTTGATGCTACATCATTTGTTTGCCTTGACATTTATTCTATCTGATTAAATTTCAAAGCATTGAATGCTCTGAAACTCAATTTGCCAAGAGTAGTTAGTAATGTGATTGAGTGGTTCGAAAACAATTATATTTTTGGAAGAATAAGATGGTATTTGTGTAATGGTACTGCTGTTCGTGCCCCACCATTGTTTCCACAAATTTTGTGGTCTGTATATGACTCCATAGAATTTGGAGTCATATACAGACCTGTAGCAAATCACTGTATGCTTGCATGCATCCAAAATATCATGAAGCTTGGCACAGAAGATGGGAGAACATAATTGGACAAGGATATATTGGTGTCTACAGTATCATCAAAGAATTTCAGAAAGAACAGCAGCAGGTAGATAAATAAGTTGAATGCATACTGTGCAGCGTACCCTGTATAAAGTGGAAGATGACAATCGATCGAGAAACAAGAATTTTTACAGATGTGAATGACCATGAAAATCAACCTGAGATGGGATTACCTTTATGGAATTGCTCGTGGCATTGCATTCTAATTAATAATATTAAATTTAGCAAATTACAATTATATATGTTATTCAAAAATATTATAATATTATTAAATATTATGAAAATATTAAAAATATTATTATATTATTTATTTATTTTTTTTTTTAGGGCTGGAGGATTTGAAGATGATATTGGTACATATAGTGTTGTTGCAGGATTATGGAATGCAATGTATTCGCTGGGGTAAGTAAAAAAAATTAAATATAACAATTCAACTATTAATATGCTTTACTTTTTAAGTATATACTAGAAAACCCAATCTGCTATGCAGACAAATGCAGCCAGCCATATGTAATTCCCAAAGAGCAGTGAGGGGAAGGGTAGAGTATGGAAGAACTTACAATATGAAATTATAAGTTCAACAACTGAAATTAACATCAGAATGAATAACAGGTGAGTGATTAATATCAAAATGATTAGTGAGCAGATATTAGAAAAGATTTCTCATTAAAAAACCCAACCTGCTTATTCATTTTACTGATGCCTCTCAGAGCCTTAAACACCTCAATCAAATCTCCTCTAAGGTGTCTAGTTTCCAAACTCTGCAACCCACATATTCGAAGTCTTTCTTCATAAGGACGCCCTTTTGCAGATCTCACCAGGCGAGTTACCCGTCTTTGCACCCTTTCAAGAAGCTCGATGTCTTTCTTTAGGTGCGGTCTCCATACTTGAACACAGTATTCCAGGTGTGGTCTAACAAAAGTCTTATATAATGGGATTATCACGTCCCTATCTCTACTTGCAAAAGTTCGATAGATCATCGATAGGACACTATGAGCCTTCCTTGCAACCTGTTTACAATGCTCAAAGAATTTCATGTCTGACCGTATCGTAAGACCCAAGTCCCTTTCCTCCAGTACTGGGTTTAGTTGAACTCCACCAAGTGCATAAGTTATTTTGGGATTACTGTTTCCCAGGTGTAATACCTTACACTTTGTTGGATTAAAGCATAGCTGCCATTTTTCTGACCATTCCTGAAGTCTATCTAGGCCTCTCTGAAGAAGCTCAGCTTGACAGTGATCATTAACTACTCTACCAATTTTAACATCATCTGCAAATTTAGACATCACGGCTTCTATCCCTTCATCGATGTCATTTATGAAAATTAAAAACAACAGTGGTCCTAATACTGATCCTTGGGGAACCCCACTTCTTACATCAACCCAATTTGAGGAATAGCCATTTATCACAACCCTCTGCCTCCTGCCCTGAAGCCATCCTTCTATCCATCTAAGGATTTTCCCAGTGATTCCAACCTGTTCCAGTTTATAAAGCAACTGCTCGTGTGGGACTGAGTCAAAAGCTTTGCTGAAATCTAAATAAACAATGTCAAAATTATTCCCTAAATCCAGCTCGTGAGTGACCCTTTCGAAATAGCGAACCAGATTTGTTAAACATGATTTTCCCTTTACGAAACCATGCTGAGTATCCTTGAGAATTTCAATTCGATCCAAATGATCCTGAATTCCACCCTTGATCATTGCCTCCATGATTTTCCCTACTACTGAAGTCAGACTGACAGGTCGATAATTTACCACTTCACTCTTAGAGCCACCCTTATGTATAGGGAGATACATTGGCACTTTTCCAATCCAAGAGAATCTCCTCAGAGTCTAGTGATGCTCGCATTATTATTATTATTTCGTATGGCAAAATGAGGATACATTTGTATCCTCATTTTATTATTAAAACAATATTAAAAAATATAAATAAATTACAATAAGCCTAAAAACAATATTTACAGAGAAAATTATAGATAACATTTTAATGAATTAAAATGTAATGTCCAGTTTATTCAGCCAGTTGATAGCATCGTCAGTAACACTATGTAGATCTTGGTTGGGTTCTTTAAATCTGCTGGCGAGTCTGCTGCCGAGGCTACTACAGACGGTCATGTTCAAAGCCGCTAAGTGGATTTTTCTTATTTATTGATTTGAAATTATTGTTTTTCTAAAACTATTGATTTAAATTTAGTAGTATAACATTATTTTGTGATTTTCTGATTAATTTGGTGTATTTATTCTTTACTCGGCCTTGTAATTGCATAAAAGTATCGGTAAAGGTTTCCACGTGTTTCAACTCCAGTACCGTTCGTAATTTTCCCGCCTTTGTGATACGATAGTTATATACCGTACTAGATAGCGTTAGTTGAACTTCGTTAGCAGTTAAATTGTACGTTTAAATAAATACATATAACGACTTAGATTACAAACGTAATATAATTAATTATATTTAACATAATTAATAACATAACATAATTAATTATAATTAATTAATAAATTAATAGAATCATGACTCAGACCAGAGCGGCAAAGCAAAAGGCTCAAGCTAATGGAAGTGCTGTAGCTCAGAGCAGAACTGAGGGGGGCAGTTGTCCTCTGACTCACAGCCTTATAAAATGCACTGTTTGCTTGATGTTTGCAGAGCAATCGGGTACGGGACATGATACTGCCAAGGGGGATGTCTTTGTATGTGCGCGATGCAAGGAGTGTATCGATATCAAGCAACAACTCGGCGTTCTTGTGGGCCTATATGAGAGTTTGAAGGACAGGGTGGATGCCCTCGAAGAAACTAAATTGAGGGGCCCATCAAGCTCTCAGCTGCCCACATCAATGCCAGAGCTTGCACTTGGGCATCGCGTGACACAGAGACAACCCCCAAGGCAGAATGCGCTGGTCCCGAAGGAACTAGTAGTTGTTGGTGACTCTATTGTCAGGGAAACGGGGAACATGCTTTGTAAAAATGATAGGTGGAACAGGACCAGGGTATGTCTGCCAGGGGCAAAGGTTGATGACGTTGTAGAGCGAATATCATCTTTTAAGGGCACAAAAGGTGATATAGTTGTACACGTTGGCACTAATAATATTAAGAGTAGGAGACCGGCAGAATTACTTAACAAGTACAGGTCACTGTTGAACAAAAGCAGAGAATTAGGGTTGAATTTGAAAGTGTCTGCAATTCTGCCCAGACACGATAGGAGGGAGTATATGATGAGAGCCTTGTCGATCAATTCGGCCCTGGAAAGATTGTGCAAGGCTCAAGGGGTAGAATTTTTTTCAGCCTGGACTGTACTTGTTAACAGGAGAGATTGCTTCTACAGGGATGGGATATACTTAAATAGAAAGGGTGCAAGAATATTTGCTGATGCTATCGAGGCAGTGTTAGGTGGGTTGGAGAACTGCTAGCTTGGGGGGGAGACAAAGACCAATAGATTGACAGTAGCCACTGGCAGAGGTGAAAGAGATTCTTGCACTGCTTCTATTAGAATGAGCAGAAGCCTGGAAAACAAGATGCATGGTATTTCAGAGACTGCTGGGAGCCATTGCGGTACAAGTAAACACATGGGTTGTGTTAGGGTAGCTAAGAATAGAAACAGGTGCAGGTATACTTGCGTGTACACCAATGCTAGGAGTTTAGTAAATAAATTTGATGAATTTGGGGTATTGCTCAAAACATCAAAGGCAGATATTGTTGGGATATCAGAGACGTGGTGTCACACAGATATAAGGGATGCAGAACTGCAATTTGGGGAATACAACATCTACAGAAAGGATAGACAGGATAGGAAGGGGGGAGGGGTTATGCTATTAGTTAAGAAACACATAAAAACCAAGGAAGTGAAGCCAGTCGACATCGCCGGACAGTGCAGTGTTGAGTCAGTTTTGTGTGACATATGCATTGGGAGATCAAAATTGAGAGTAGGAGTGTGCTATAGGCCTAATGACTCTGATAAGTATAATAAGGAACTGTACAGGGGAATAGAGTGGGCCAGTAAATCAGAGAGTCTTATAATGGGAGATTTTAATTTCCCAGATATTGACTGGAATTTTGGGGCTGGTTACTCACACACTAGCAGAGCTTTTGTGGATTTATTGGATGCTTGTTTTCTACATCAGCATGTTCGGGAGGCAACTAGAGGGAGTAATACTCTTGATTTGATTATCAGCAGTGATTCTTCATGCATTAAGAATCTGCAGATAAACGAACCACTAGGTGGCAGTGATCACAGTGTGCTGAAGTGGGATTTACTCAAAGAGGTAACTACCATTAGGGGTAAAGGGAAGGGTTATTGCTTCCGTAAAGGCGACTACGATGGACTGAGACAGTATTTAAATTCTATACAGTGGGACCAACTGATGATGTTACCAACAGCAAATTCAAAATGGGAAGCATTCAAAGAACTTATCTTGGAAGCTACTAGGCTTTACATACCAACTAAGAAATATTGTTCAAGGTTTAGGCCAAAATGGATGTGAGATGAACTAATGAGGCATATGGCAGAGAAGAAAAATGCATGGGATACTGACAAATTAACACATGACACAGAAGCCTATGATAGATACAAGTTGATATGCAACCAAGTTACAAAGGAGGTTAGGCAGGCAAAGGCAGATTACGAGAAATCCTTGGCAAGGGATGCAAAGAAAAACAGCAAAGAGTTCTTTACTTATGTTAACTCTAGAAGGAAGGGGATGAATCAGATTGGTCCACTTGATATTGATGGGTCAACTGTTGATGATCCTGCTCAGGTAGCTAACAAACTAAATGAATATTTTGCATCGACATTCACACATGAGGAGTTATTCAGCAAGGGGAATGCCAGAGGTGTATTCAACTCTAGCAGTAAGCTACAGAATCTTGAAATAACTGGGAGTAAAGTGGAGGAGAAACTGTTGAATATAAACACAAGAAAGGCACCCGGGGTGGATGGGATCTATCCAGTTATATTAAAGGAGGCAGCAAAGGAAGTAAGCAAACCCTTAGCCATAATTATGAGAGCTTCCTTGGACTCAGGGGAGGTACCCATAGACTGGAAATGTGCAAATGTGACCCCAATATACAAAGGAGGATCAAAGGCTGACACAAGTAATTATAGACCTGTGAGCTTAACTTCTGTTCCAGGAAAATTAATGGAGGCACTGGTTAAAGAAGCACTGCAGGATCATTTAGACAAGACTTCAGTTATAGCTCAGACACAGCATGGTTTTGTTAAGGGGAAGTCTTGCCTGACCAACTTGATTGGATATTATGATGCAGTCACAAAAGAACTGGATGCAGGGAATAACTTTGATATTATATACTTGGATCTTAGAAAGGCTTTTGATACTGTTGCACATGGAAGACTGCTACACAAATTGGAGCAGTGTGACATTGGAGGTAAATTGCTGGTATGGATAAAGGGGTGGTTGAGGGGGAGAAGACAGAGAGTGGTAATCAATGGACACTGCTCATCGTGGACTAATGTTATTAGTGGAGTCCCTCAGGGCTCAGTGTTGGGTCCATTATTGTTTTCTGTATTTATAAATGATATAGATGATGGTGTATCAAGCTTAATGTCCAAGTTTGCAGATGATACAAAGGTTGGCAGGGTTGTCAAGGACACTACTGACACTATGCTGCTGCAGCAGGATCTGGAAAGGTTGAGCAGATGGGCTGAGAGGTGGCACATGAAGTTTAACATTGACAAATGTAAAGTACTACACATGGGAAACAGCAACCCCAGAGCAACGTATCAACTCTGTGGTACTACACTGACAGTGGTAGAGAATGAAAGGGACTTGGGGGTGGTTGTGCAGGCAGATATGAAGTTCTCTGAGCAGTGCAGATGGGCTGCAAGAGTAGCTCATGGAGTATTGTCAATGATATACAGGAATTTTTCCAGCAGGGATAAGGAGGTGATTATTCCATTGTATAAGGCAATGGTCAGGCCACACCTAGAGTACTGTACAGGTCTGGAGGCCTCATTTCAAGAAGGATGTAGAGCTGCTGGAACGAGTACAGAGAAGGGCAACAAGATTAGTGAATGGAACAAAGGGGTGCTCTTACGAAGAAAGGCTTAAGTTTTGCAAATTACAGTGTCTGGAGACTAGGCACCAGCGAGGTGATCTGATAGAGGTGTATAAAGCCTTGAATGGTTTAAGCATGCTCAATGCTGATGGGATTCTTCCTCTAGCTCAGAAAAATCACCTGAGAGGGCATAAATTCAAATTGAGGAAAGACAGATGTAGGATAGACGTGAGGAAGTTTGCCTTTAGCCAGCGGGTGGTTGGTTGGTGGAACAGACTTCCACCCCTTGTGGTGGAGGTTGATAGCCTAAATAAGTTTAAGGCTCAGCTGGACAGGTATTTGGAACGAACAGAGGGGTGAAGTGGAAGTGGGTTTTTTTTTTTTTTTTTTTTTTGGCTGATGCTGCATAAGCTTGCTTTCTTGCATCAAATGCCTCTACTAATGCTAATGCTAATGCTAATCTCCTCTTTGGGCACTCCGAGATGACATGCTGGATAGTCTGAGGCACATAGTCACAGAATGGGTTTTCTGTTTTTCCCCACTTGTGCAGCCAGAACTTGCATCTTCCGTGACTTGTTCGGATTCTATTCAGGGATGTCCATTCCTTTCTTGGTAAGTTGAAACCATGTACAGCTCTGCATGGATCATTGACTAAACCCAGGTGGTTGGGGTTTGAAGTAGTCCATTCTTCACACCAGGTCTGATCAACATTAAAATGTGACTTAATAAGTTTCTCACCTAGCTTCCATTGGGGGTTCCTGGATTTCAATCTCTTCGGCTTCTGGGGTTTGCAGTCCTGATGTATGGGCAATTGAGGATTTCTATGACATTTTTGCCAATCGTTCAGCAAAGCAGTTTCTCTTCTTATATGAGGAGAGATGGATGTTAGATAACACTGGTAACCATTTTAAAGGTGTTGATTTAATGGTGCCTGATATTGTCCTCATTATGTCATTCAGTTGGGTATCAACTTTTACAGTGTGTACACTATTAAGCCATACGGGACAGTAGTATTCTGCAACTGGGTAGACTAAGGCAAGGGCTGATGTTCGTAGCACTGTTGCATTTGCTCCCCAGCCTGTTCTACTGAGTTTGTGCAAGATGTTATTCCTAGTTTTTATCTTTGCTGCAATATTACAAAGGTGTTGTTTATACGTCAGTGTTCGGTGCATTGTGATTCCCAGATATTTTGGACATGGGTTGTATTTCAGTCATTGGCCTTTATATTCCACTTGAGGCATATAATTACCCCTTTGATTATCCAGATGAAAGCAGCTAACGTCGGCTTTATTTAAGTTAGGTTTAAGTCGCCATGTATGAAAATATTTCATACATGGCGACTAATTATGCGATGCTCACATAATTAGCCTCAATGGGTCAATGCACTCACTTTCCGCCTCCCATAAGATTATAGGGTATATTCCATCAACTCCAGGAGCCTTACTGGCCTGTAGGCTCGAAAGTTTTTTCCTTAAATAATCTTGCGAAATTTCAATATCATTAATTACATATTTTTCAACTTCGCTCCCACAATTTCCCATTGCCACAAAAGGTTTTTCATTTGTAAATATCGATGCAAAATAACTGTTGAGTTCACCTGCAGTGGCAGCTGGTGTATTCCCTTTCCCTTATGTAAAGGTCCGATTATCCCCCCCTCTTTGCTCTGTTTGCTAGTGATTTCTCATAAACTGCCTTTGCCTGTCGAACCTTTTCTGTGTCTCTATTACAGATCATCTTGTAGCTGTTATAGGCTTCAGTACTTTTTATTGCTCTGTAACCTTTCCATGCCACCTTTTTCTGCTCAAGTAAAGTTTGTTTGTTTGTTTGTTTGTTGTTTGGTTTTTAGGAGCATTAGCAACTAAGGCCATATTGCTCCGGGATATGCGGTGGTCATTCCCTGACCTTTCCGCATCCTCCATATTTGGTGGTGACGGGCTCGAACCCCGGTCTAATCAAGAAGCGTGTGCTACGCACTGCTGCTCCTTCCCACCTGGCTACGGAGGCGCCTTCAAGTAAAGTGGCAACTTCACTATTCATCGCCGACCGGGCTAGCCGAATGGGTAAAGTACCTGCCCGGCAACCCAAAGGTCGCGGGTTCGATTCCCGCCTCGGGCTTGGATCAAAGTACTGCAAAAACCTTGGGAGGTGCAATATGGCCACAGAAGCCGATGCGCCAACAACTACCAAATCAAAAAAAAAAAAAAAAAAATCACTATTCATCCAACTTGGAACCCTCCTTGTGGAGTAATTTTTTAATGGTAAATACGCATGCAAGGCATCTGTGATTAATGTTTTAAAAGCATACCACAGTTCAATTGTATTCATTCTCTGTGCGATATCTACCCAGTTAATAGAGGCCATATAGTACCTTAAGGCATCATAATTTCCTTTTCTGAAATTAAAACCCATTCCTTTGCCTTTTACTTCTGCTACCTCTCTCTCGTCATCATCCACTGTAGAACTCCGTGATCACTTCCTGCTACTGGTTCCTCTACTGCCAGCCCTATTATGTCCTCTGATTCATGGGTGATAATGAGGTCTAGGATATTCTTTTCTCTAGTACTTTCCCTGACATGCTGATACAAATAACAGTCATCTAGTTGATTTAAAAATTTTGTACGCCATGTCGAGTTTCCTTCCCATTTACTCCAATCAATTAGAGGCAAATTGAAATCACCCATAATAAGACATTGACGCTTACTTGCCCATTCCATTTGCATGTAGAGGCTTTCGTCATAATCATCACAATCACCTGGTCTGTAGATTACTCCTATTCGCATTATACCTTTGTTTCCAACTATCTCACACCATACAGATTCTATACTAGCATGTGAAATGTCTGAATCTGGGAAAGCTATAGTCACACTCAGGCTGCTTCTGATAAGAAGCATTACCCCACCACCCCTTCTATCTACCCTATCCTTCCTAAATACATTATACAAGCCATACTGAAACTCATTATCCCCAATTTCCGGGTGGCACCACATCTCCATAAGCCCTATTATGTCCACGTTACTTGTTTTAACCAGCAGTTCGAATTCGCTCATTTTATCGACAACACTTCTAACATTACTATATAAACAATTAAGACTTACTGTTGTATATTTAACAACCCTAACACAACCCTTGAAGTTTTTTAGGCTACCCGCTCACTTGAAATGTTTCTGCCCCCAGAACACCTAGATAATATGTCCAGTTGGGGTAACAGATAAGAACTCTTGAGGTATGTGCAAGAGTTACTTTGACCAATATTATCAGATAAACGAGTGTCAGTATTACCCATATCCCCCTTAACTAGCAGTTTCCCTGAACCTTTTAAGGTATCCTCAATAATACTGGCAAAAACTTTTGCACCACCTTTGTTTAAGTGTATCCCGTATCTACAAAACAAATTCCTTCTACCTACAAGTGCGGGCCATGCTGATAGAAATTTCCCCCCTAAAGCCTTGCAGAGTCCCTCAAGTCTTGAGTTAATCCACAAGGCTTTTAACATATAATCCCTAAATTTTTTTTGCGATTGTTATGAGAGAGCAACATGCTTGCATAAAGTTTTGTTTCCTTCTTAACGATACAGCAGCAGAAACCATAAGAAGTTGAAACAAGCTTTTGGTGACAATGCTTTAGGCCAGACACAGACCCACTACTGATTTAACTGTTTTAAAAATGATTAAATGTCAGTTGATGACGACGATCACTTTGGGCATCAATCATCAAGCACCACCCCGAAAAACGTTGCAAAAGTTTGTGCGGCGATCCTTGAAGACTGCAGGCTGACCATCCGCAACATTTTTGGTATTGTAAGACTATCATCTTTTCTATCAAACTTCCTTTCTATGGTCATCACTGGTGACGAAAGTTGGGTATGACCCAGAAAACAAGCAACAATCATCACAAAAGAGCCCATCTTGGCTCCGACTGAAGAAACCTCGACAAGTGAGGAGCAATGTGAAGTTCATGCTGATCTAGTTTTTGGACATTGATGGGATTATCCATAAGGAATTCATCCCTCCTGGCCAGCCCAGCAACTCAAAGTTCTACTGTGACTTCCTGAGGCGGTTAAGAAAAGCTGTCAGGATGAAACATCCAGAGAAGTGGCAAACAAAGAACTGGGTCCTTCATCATGACAAGATGTTGGCCCACACATTTCTCACTGTGGCTCAGTTTTTGGCATCCAATAACATGACAATCGTTCTCCCCCCCTATTCGTCAGACTTAGCCCCATGCGACCTTCCTCTTCCCAAGAATGGAAATCAAGGTGAAGGATCGAAGATTAGACAGCATAAAGGATATCCAAACTGAATTGCAGGTGGTGCATTAGCATTAGTAGAGGCACATGATACAAGAAAGCAAGTCTATACAGCATCAGCCAAAAAAAAAAAAAAAACGCTTCCCATTTCACTGATCCATTCGTTCCACGTTTGTTTAGTTCTGCCTTGAATTTATTTAAGCTATCAACTTCCACAATAACAGATGAAAGTTTGTTCTAGCAATCAACTACCTGCTGGCTACAGGCAAATTTCCACACATCTATTCTACACTGTCTTTCCTCAGTTTGAATCTATGCCCCCTCAGGTTTGTAATCTGAGCAAGAGGAAGAATCCCATCAGCATTGAGCCTGCTCAATCCATTCAAGGCCTTATACACCTCAATTAGATCGCCACGCAGGTGAATAGTCTCCAGAAGCTTCAATTTGAAGAACTTAAGCTTTTTCTTCATAAGAGCACCCCTTTGTTCCCCTCACCAGTCTTGATGTCCTCCTCTGTACTTGTTCTTGCAATCTACATCCTTCCTAAAATGAGGATTCCAGACCTGTACGCAGTAGTCAAGGTGTGGCCTGACCATTGCCTTGCACAAGAGGATAATCACTTATTTGTCCCTGCTCGCAAAATTCCTGTATATCATTGACAAGACCCTATGACGTACTCTGGCAGGCTGTCTGCCTTCTCAGAAAACTTCTTATTTGACTGCATGATTACCCCCAAGGTATCTTTCATTCTCCATTACCCCAAGTGTAACATCACCCAGTTAGTACATTTCTTTGGGGTTACTGTTACCCATATGCAGTACTTTGCATTTGTTAATGTTAAACTTCAATTGCCACTTCTCAGCCCATCTGCCCAACTTTTCCAGATCCTGTTGCAGCAGTACACTGTCATTACTGTTATTAACAACCCAGTCGACCTTAGTATCATATGCAAACTTTGACATTAAACTTGATATACCTTCATCAAATGGTCTTGGGCAGGCCACATAGCTCGAAGACATGATGACAGATGGACTAAGAAAATTATAGAATGGTAATAGTACCCAAAAGGAGCTAGAAGAAAACCTGAAAGATAATGGCAGAAATGGATAGATGAAATTCATGAGTTTGTGGATGGATGGCCATGAGTATTGGATGGCCATTGCACAAAACAGAAGGAAAAGTTGCTGGAGAGGCCTTCATCCTGCAGTGGATTGAAAATGGCTGATGATGATGATCATCATCAATCATCATCAATATCATTGATAAATATACAAAAAATATAGTTCATCAATATCATTGATAAATATACAAAACAACAATGGGCTCAACACCGAAACCTGAGGGACACCACTAATGACATTAGTTCACGTAGAGCAGTATCGATTGATTACTACTCTGTCTTCTCCCACTCAACCATCCTTTTCTCCATTGTAGCAACTTGTCCTTAATGCCATACTGCTCCAATTTGTACAGTAGTCTTGCATTTGCAACAGTATCAAAAGCTTTCCTGAAATCCAAGTACAGCAGACTCTTGATTAACTGGGATCGGATTAACCGGGAAGCGGATTAACCGGGACACTTCAAGATTCCAAATAAAAAATAAAAATAAAAATCAACCAGAAATCAAAAAATTCAAGTAATAACTAGAATAGGTATAAACAGATATTTTGCGAGTTATAAATAAGTGATAAATAAGGCCTTCACACTTGGCGCTCAAAAAAAAAAAAAAAAAATTTGTTTGTCAGGAATGTCACAATTTTTTTTCTAGTAGATTTATTATTATTTTTTTTTGTTTAGAAATTGTGAAATTGATGGGTAAACGCAAAAGAATTGCATTTTCAATTAAACAAAAACTTGAAATTATTCAAAAGTTTGTAAACGGTGCATCTGTGAAATCTCTAATGAACCATTATAATGTTGGTGACCAAACCATACGCAACATTGTAAAAAATAAAGGGAAGCTATTAGATTTAAAATCGACATCATAAAAAAATATAGGAAAGCTATTAGACTTAAAATTGACATCGCAAAAACATCGCAAAAGGGAAGCATCGTATTGGACACGCAACTAGTGCGTTTTTATGTAGGTTTCTGAACTTTTTTCGATTTTTTTTTTTTTTTAGGATTGTAAAATTTAAAACAAACAAAAATAATAAATAAATAAAATAAGCAATGAATAACGATGATCATGGCACGCACAAATTGCACAAGTGAGATACGGAGTAACAAGCAAAAAATTAGGAAAGAGAAGATTCTTACAGTTTATTTATGGTTTTTTTTTTTATATGACTCAAGATTTCAATGAAGGGGACACATTTCACCATAATAACGTAAAAACCCACACAATTCCTGCTATCGGTATTATCACAAATGCAATAAGATCGAGTTTAAAAAACCTACCTGTTTATAATTAGATGCACGAACAGAAAAGCCCAGTAACCCGGAAGGTGCAAATTGTTTAATGGCAGTGACCTCCAGAAACTATGCTTTAGTAAAATGTGAGTTTGCGTGAGGTGATAATAGTGTGTGTGTTTCCCCCTTAACTCTGTGAAGTTCTTTTCAAAAAATTTCATTTTGACCGTTATCATGGTGCCGACTAAGAGAATAAGTGACAGCGCTACTAGTAAATTTATCAACAAAAGGAAAGCGATCGATTTGGATCAGAAAATTAAACTAATAAGGATGTATGAAAATTAAGAAACAATAACAAGTATCGCGCGGAATTCAGATTTGTCAATAATAATATAGTAGCAATATGTTATTAGTCATTCTTGAGTTGCATAAAACTTGACGACGTAAGAAGTCCTGGAATGTACCTTTTATGTATGTCGGGGACTTTTGTATTTTGGAATAACTGTGAAATCGATTATCCGGGATTTGTTTTTTACCATCTATCCCGGAAAATCGAGAGTCTACTGTATATGACATCAAAATTATTTTTTTGCATCCAGTTCCTTTGTGACCACTTCATAGTATCCAATCAAACTGGTCAGACAATTCTTCTCCTTAACAAACCCATGCTGTCTGAATTATTACTGCTGTCTCGTCTAGATGATCCTGCAATTCTTCTTTAACCAGTGACTCCATTATTTTCCCTAGAACATAAGTCACACTAACAGGTCTGTAATTACTCATGTCACCCTTTGATCCCCCTTTGTGAATTGGAGATATATTTGCACAACTCCAGTCTGTGGGGATTTCCCCTGAGTCCAAGGATGTGCTCATAATTATGGCTAAGGGTTGGCTTACTTCCTTTGCTACCTCCTTTAATATAACTGGATAGATCCAATCTACCCCAGGTGCCTTTCTTATGTTTAACTTCAACAATTTCTCCTCCACTTTGCTCTCAGTTATTACAAAATCGTTTAACCTTGATGTAGAGTTTGATAAATATATGGCCCTCTCCTCCTTAAATAACTCCTCATGTGTGAATGTAGATGCAAAATACTCATTTAGTTTGGCAGCTATCTGAGAATGATCATCTACAGTTAAACCATTGATATCAGTGGTTTATTGATATCAATGGTTAGTGATCATTTGTAGGTTTAACTTCTGCAAATTGCAGCATCTGCAGACTAGGCACCTGTGAGATGATCTGATTGAGATGTATAAGGTCTTGAATGGTGGTTTGAGCAAGCTCAATGCTGACAGGATTCTTCCTCTTGCTTAGATTCCACATCTGAGAGGGCATAAATTCAAATTGAGGAAAGATGGTTGTAGAATAGATTTGCAGAAATTTGCCTTTGGCCAGCAGGTGGTTGATTGCTCAAATTTCCTTCTGTCATTGTGGAAGTTGACAGCTTAAATAAATTCAGTGCTGAACTAGGAGTGAATGGATGGATGAAATGGGAAGGGTTTTTTTTTTTTTTTTTGGCTGATGCTAAATAAGCTTGCTTTCTTGCATCATATGCCTCTAATAATACTAATCGATTACTAATACTAATTGAATACTATTTGTGTATTAAGAATTTGCAGATAAAGGAACCACTAGGTGGCAGTGATCACAGTGTACTGATGTGGGATTTACTTAAAGATTTAATTACCATCAGGGGTAAAGGGAAGGGTTTTTGCTTCCGTAAAGGTGAGTACAGTGCTCTCCGACAGTTTTTAAATTCTGTACAGTGGGATCAACTGACAATGTTACCAACAGTAAATTCTAAGTGGGAAGCGTTCCAGGAATTAATCGTGGAAGTTACTAAAAGTTTCATACCTATTAAGAAATATTGTTCAAGGTTTAGGTCTAAATGGTTATCTAATGAACTAATGAGACTCGTAATAGAGAAGAAAAATGAATGGGATGCATATAAATTATCAAGCGACTCAGAAACCTATGGCAGATATAAGCTAGTCTGTAATCAGGTGACAAAGTAGGTTAGGCAAGCGAAGGCAGATTACGAGAAATCCTTGGCAAAAGATGCTAAGAAAAACAGCAAGGATTTCTTTATTTATATAAACTCTAAAAGGAAGGGGATGAATCTGATTGGTCCACTTGACATCGATGGTTCGACGGTTGATGATCCTGCTCAGATAGCAAACAAACTGAATGAGTATTTTGCATCTACATTCACACGTGAGGAATTATTAAGGTCTTAAAATGGCAGAAGGTTATCAAATTGTAGCAGGATACTTAATGATTTTGGAATAAATGAAAGCAAAGTGGAGGAGAAATTGTTGAAGGTAAACATAAGAAAAGCACCTTGGGTGGATGGGATCTATCCAGTTATATTAAAGGAGGCGGCAAAGCAACTAAGCAAACACTTAGCCATAATTATCACAGCGTCCTTGGACTCAGGGGAGGATCCCAAGGACTGGAGATGTGCAAATGTATCCCCAATTCACAAAGGGGGATCGAAGGGTGACACGAGTAATTACAGACTAGTTAGTTTAACTTCTGATCCGGGTAAAATAATGGAGTCACTGGTTAAAGATGCATTGCAGGCTCATCTAGACAAGACTGCAGCAATAATTCAGACCACAGCGTGGGTTTGTTAAGGGAAAGTCTTGTCTGAAAAATTTGATAGGATATTATGATGTGGTTACAAAGGAACTGGATGCAAAAAATAATTTTGATATCATATATTTGGATTTCAGGAAAGCTTTTGACACTGTTGTGCATGGAAGACTATTGTACAAATTGGAGCAGAATGGTATTAAGGGTAAGTTGCTACAATGGATAAAAGGATGGTTAAGTGGGAGAAGACAGAGGGTGGTAATCAATGGATGCTGCTCTTCGTGGACTAATGTTATTAGTGGAGTCCCACAGGGTTCGGTGTTAGGTCCACTGTTGTTTTGTATATTTATCAATGATATTGATGAAGGTATATCAAACTTAATGTCGAAGTTTGCAGATGATACAAAGGTTGGCAGGGTTGTTAATGACAGTGATAGCAGTGTGCTACTGCAACAGGATCTAGATAATTTGGGAAGATGGGCTAAGAAGTGGCAACTGAAGTTTAACCTTGACAAATGAAAAGTACTGCATATGGGTAGAAGTAACCCCAGAGAAATGTACCAACTGTGTGGTACTACACTTAAGGTGGTAGAAAATGAAAGAGACCTGGGAGTAATTGTGCAGTCAGATATGAAGTTTTCTGAGCAATGCAGACAGGCTGCCAGGGCAGGTCATGGGGTTTTGTCAATGATATATAGGAATTTTGCTAGCAGGGAAAAGGAGGTGATTATCCCTCTGTATAAGGCAATGGTCAGGCCACGCCTTGAGTACTGTGTACAGGTCTGGAAGCCTCATTTTAGGAAGGATGTAGATTTACTTGAGCGGGTACAGAGAAGGGCAACAAGATTGGTGAGGAGAATGAAGGGATTCTCTTACCAAGAGAGGTTTAAGTTCTGCAAATTGCTGTGGCTGGAGCCTAGGCAACTACACGGTGATCTGATTGAGGTGTATAAGGCCTTGAATGGGTTGAGCACGCTGAATTCTGATGGGATCCTTCCACTTGTTCAGATTACGAACCTAAGGGGGCATACCTAAGGCACCCGGGGTGGATGGGATCTATCCAGTTATATTAAAGGAGGCAGCAAAGGAAGTAAGCAAACCCCTAGCCATAATTATGAGAGCTTCTTTGGACTCAGGTGAGGTACCCATGGACTGGAGATGTGCAAATGTAACCCCAATTCACAAAGGAGGATCAAAGGCTGACACAAGTAATTTTAGACCTGTTAGTTTAACTTCGGTTCCAGGAAAATTAATGGAGGCACTGGTTAAAGACGCACTGCAGGATCATCTGGACAAGAATTCAGTTATAGCTCAGACACAGCATGGGTTTGTTAAGGGCAGGTCTTGTCTGACCAATTTGATTGGATACTATGATGTAGTCACAAAAGAACTGGATGCAGGGAATAACTTTGATATTATATAATATAATATCAAAGTTAAATATCAAAGTTTGGATCTTAGAAAGGCTTTTGATACTGTTGCGCATGGAAGACTGCTGCACAAATTGGAGAAGTGTGGCATTGGAGGCAAATTGCTGCTATGGATAAAGGGATGGTTGAGTGGCAGAAGACAGAGAGTGGTAATCAATGGACACTGCTCAACGTGGACTAATGTTATTAGTGGAGTTCCTCAGGGTTCAGTGTTGGGTCCATTGTTGTTTTCTGTATTTATAAATGATATTGATGATGGTGTATCAGGCTTAATGTCCAAGTTTGCAGACGATACAAAGGTTGGCAGGGCTGTTAAGGACACTACTGATACTATGCTGCTGCAACAGGATCTGGAAAGGTTGAGCAGATGGGCTGAGAGGTGGCAAATGAAGTTTAACATTGACAAATGTAAAGTACTACATATGGGAAACAGTAACCCAGATCAACGTATCAACTCTGTGGTACTACGCTGACAGTGGTAGAGAATGAAAAGGACCTGGGGGTAATTGTGCAGGCAGATATGAAGTTCTCTGAGTAGTGCAGACGAGCTGCAAGAGTAGCTCATGGTGTCTTGTCAATGATATATAGGAATTTTTCTAGCAGGGACAGGGATGTGATTATTCCCTTGTATAAGGCATTGGTCAGGCCACACCTTGAGTACTGTATACGGGTCTGGAGGCCTCATTTCAAGAAGGATGTAGAGCTGCTGGAACGAGTACAGAGAAGGGCAACAAGATTAGTGAATGGAACAAAGGGTTGCTCTTATGAAGAAAGGCTTAAGTTTTGCAAACTACAGAGCCTGGAGACTAGGCATCGGCGAGGTGATCTGATAGAGGTGTGTTAAAAATGCATTTATTTTTAACCGTATTAGTACATTCTTAGAGAGCACAAGGGCCTCATACTTTTCACTGCGCTGTATCTGTCATACAATATTTACTTCACCGGAGAAGGCAGAATTACTTTCGTTTTTCGCATGGGAGCAGAGCCGCACCCACGAAATTCCAAAACCACCATCCGACGCCTGCCGTACGTTATTTATTCGTTGGAGCGGGAAGCGTCCGAGCGTATTGTTGACAAAAACAGAAAAGTCGCGGCGCTAGTCATAAAAACAGGGGAGTTACATTTTCGGAGAACACTACTAGTATTGTATTTGATTCAGGCATCAGCAGAGTGTTTATTATTTCATAGATTCCTTGTGTCGGAGTAGACGATTTTTATGTCCGTTTTGGCCTTTGTGCGAACCTCATACAAACATGTAATTCTTTCAACGACTTTCATAAATCGGACTTTCTGTTGAGTCAGAACGCTGTAAAGCGACAGTTCCCCAGATGTTTTTCTGCTTGACGAAACTAACTAGAGGGGAAATAGGGGGAAGGCAGTTCGGTTAGCAGCTAGGGTGTGGTAGGGGAGAGAGTAGTTGGAGCTGAGGCTTGGACAGTGAGAGTTGGTCGGTGAACGAGCGGTGACTTGTAAGGGCAGTTAGCGGAGTTTGAGTTAGGATTTTAGTAAGTTAGAGAGCCGTCGCTATGATAATCTTTTGTAGAATGTGAAGAAAATATTCTTAAGAAGAGAAAACGAAAAGTCGGAAGAAGAAGAAGGCAAAAACTCGTTAATGAGATATAGGAAGGAATCGGGATGAACTACTGTCCTGTAACTACAGTTCCTGAGGCGATGCTGAATTATTCGGGTAAGTTAACCCTTGTTGTGTAATTATAAACGGAACTAAATTGCACTAAGTCGAACATACTTCCATCCCCCCCCCCCTTTTATATATTTTTTATGTGCTTAAAGACATCTATCCTCACGGAAACTCACACTTTGATGAGAGTTTTGTTATTTTACTTAGCATTTCATATTTAATAGATACTGTAACTTGTACATGAATGCCGGACGTTATTTAATTAGAATTAATTATAATTAAATATTAAAACTGAATAATCAGAATTAACATTAAAACTGAATATTATAATTGAATATTAAGACTGAATATTAATCATGGCCTACAATCTTACATGTTCCACCAATGTGGTGTAATATTCGTCAGCTACGCGATGTATGAATGCTCTTTGGCTGTCGAATGTTCGTGAAGAACATAACAATTTGCAAACCAATACCATTATTAATTAATCCGTTGGTTACCTAAATATGTAAAGGTATAAAGCTCAAGGCTATTTTACTAAAGACTTATACACTGTTTTGTCTAACTGTATTTTGTAACAATTTAGTATGTTTAATAAACATACTAAATGTTTATAAACTAAATGTTTACTAAATGTTTAATAAACATACTAAATGTTTCGATCACTCATCGGTGAAGACAGGATATTAGAGCTGGAAAAGGAATTAGAAAATGTGAATTGGAATATCATCGGTTTGGCTGAAACAAGAAGAAGAAATGAATCACTTATAAGTTTATCAAGTGGAAATCTGCTGTACACCAATGGAAACAGTGAAAGGAGTGAAGGTGGAGTTGGGTTTCTGGTCCATAAAGATTTTAAAAACAACATTTTGGAATTCAAAAGTACATCACCAAGGGTGTCAAGACTAATACTCAAGATTTCTAAGAGATACAAGCTGAAGATTATAATGATTTATGCACCAACATCGAGCCATGATGATGAAGAGGTTGAAGAAATGTACACTGAAATTGAGAGTCTTCTAGATGAGCAGAAAACCCACTACACTATTATTATGGGGGACTTCAATGCTAAGGTTGGAAAAAGGCAAAACAGCGCAGAAAGAGGAACTATAGGAAATTTTGGAATTGGTGAAAGAAATAAAAGAGGTGAAAGACTTGTGGAATTTGCAGAATCTCAAGGAATGTCAGTAATGAACACTTTTTTCAAGAAAAGGGTGAACAGAAAGTGGACATGGAAGAGTCCAAATGGATTAACAACTAATGAAATCGACTTCATCCTCACTAACAGAAGATATATTGTGAATGATGTTACCGTCCTGAATAAGGTAAATGTTGGAAGTGATCACAGAATGGTAAGATGTACACTTGATATAGATGTAGGAAAGGAAAGGAAAAAACTGACTCGAGTAAATAATACAAAGGTCTTTGAGATAACAGAGGAGGAGAAAAAGCAGTATGTACTGGAACTTAAGAACAAGTTTGAGCTTCTGCAGACTGCTCAGGACCAAGATATCGACGAGGAATATTACAACTTTCTGAAAGTGATAAAGCCCAAGAAACCTATAGGGAAACAGAAATCCAAAGAAGAAAAAATTAGTCAAGAAACACTTGTCATGATGAACCAAAGACGACAAATGAAGAGCAAGAAAAACACTGACAGGGAGAAAATTGAGTATACTGAGTTATACAAAGCCATTAGAAAGAGACTCAGAGAGGACATAAGAAGATTTAACACAAGAAAAGTAGAACAAGCATTAAGGGAAAACAAAGGATTTAAATCAGCAGCTATGAGCAGTAATACAGAAAGACAAATGATACTGAAACTGAAGAATAGCGATGGTGTACTTATAAACAGCAGAGAAGGCATAATTCAAATAGCAGAAGACTACTATAGAGAATTATACAAGGAGCGAGGGAATGATACCAGCAGTGGGGAAGATGGATTGCAAAGTAGCAACACATACGACATACCCGATATTCTTCCTGATGAGGTAGAACATGCATTGAAGAAAATGAAGAATCGGAAAGCCCCGGGGGAAGATGAAGTTACTGTAGAGTTGTTAAAATTGGGAGGAAGAGACATAACACAAAAACTGGCAAGACTCTTCACAAAGTGCATTAGAAAAGGTGTGATGCCTAAGCAGTGGAATAATGCAATCATAGTTTTGCTGCATAAGAAAGGAGATAAATCAGAAATTGGAAATTATAGACCAATTAGCTTGTTATCCCATATCTACAAGTTGTTCACAAGGGTCATTACTAACAGATTAGAAAGAATACTTGATGAGAATCAACCAAAAGAGCAAGCTGGCTTTAGGACAGGATTCTCAACTATGGATCACCTTCACGTAATATCACAGCTAATGGAGAAAGCAAATGAATATAAAACACCATTATGCCTGGCATTTGTGGATTATGAAAAGGCATTTGACTCCATACAGCATAAGGCAATGTTTCGGGCACTGGAAAGACAAGGCATAGATACTCCATATATTATGATTTTGAAGAAAATATATGAGAGTGCTACATCCTTTATTAGACTAGACAAAGACAGTAGCAAATTTAAAATCGAGAAAGGAGTTCGACAGGGAGACACAATATCTCCGAAGCTGTTTACTTCTGCCCTTGAGGAAGCTTTCAGAAGATTAGACTGGTCGCAGAAAGGAGTCAATGTGAACGGAGAGTACCTAAACCATTTACGATTTGCAGATGACATTGTGGTCATAAGCCACGATCCCAAAGAATTAGAGGAAAATCTTAATCAGTTATGCACAGTTAGTAAGGATTTTGGACTAAAGATGAATATGGCTAAAACAAAAGTAATGATGAACAAGTATGCCACGGAAAGGGAAATAATGATTGAAGGAGCAGTAATTGAAAACGTGGAGTCATATACTTATCTGGGACAAGTTATTAGCTGTAATAATGATAAATGGCTGGAAGTCAAGAGAAGAATAAATATTGGATGGATAGCATTCAGGAAATATAGTCACATACTGAAGAGCAATATCCCAGTTTGTCTGAAACGTAAAATAATGAATCAATGTATACTCCCCACCATGACTTATGGAAGTGAAACTTGGGCACTCACCAAAAGAATGGAAGAGAAGCTGAGAACTACACAGCGAAGAATGGAACGAATCATATTGGGAATCAGACTGTTAGATAAGAAGAGAAACACATGGATTAGGCAGCAAACTCAAGTAAAGGACATTCTTATCAAAACTAAAGAACTAAAATGGTCTTGGGCAGGACACATAGCTCGAAGACATGATGACAGATGGACTAAGAAAATAACAGAATGGTACCCAAGAGGAGCTAGAAGAAAACCTGGAAGACAAAGGCAGAGATGGATAGATGAAATTCATGAGTTTTCGAGTAGTAAATGGATGGCCAGTGCTCAAAACAGAAGGAACTGGAAAGTTGCTGGAGAGGCCTTCATCCTGCAGTGGATTGAAAATGGCTGATGATGATGATGATGTTTAATAAACCATGTTTTGTTTGCTAATTTTTGCCTATTGATTACTCTCTGATGACACATGATTTCTTTGAATGGATTACTGATAAAGAACTGTTAAGGCGGCGCTTTTGATTCTAATCAAATAGAAAGGAGTCAAAGGTGAAAATCACACAACGCAATCTTGATGTTGCAGGTTTGCTCAACGTCCCTCTGAGTAAGTTTTTAGAACACGGGATTTGTCCTAACTAACTGCTAGACGATTACATGAAAGCCAGGTTTCTCCGGATGTAAATATTAGTGTAACTCTTGCAAAGAACATTTATTCCTAACTGACACATCACACCATAACTGAGAATTGTTGGAACCCTAGCAAGTTTATACTATAACGGAGTAAAAGCCTGCGCAACAGGTGTATAAGGCTTTGAATGGCTTGAGCATGCTCAATGCCGATGGGATTCTTCCTCTTGCTCAGAATAATCACCTGAGAGGGCATAAATTCAAATTGAGGAAGGACGGATGTCGGATAGATGTGCGGAAATTTGCCTTTAGCCAGCGGGCAGTTGGTTTGTGGAATAGACTTCCATCGCTTGTTGTTGAAGTTGATAGCCTAAACAAATTTAAGGCTCAGCTGGACAGGTATTTCGAACAAATGGAGGGGTGAAATGGGAGTAGTGGTTGTTTTTTTTTTTTTTTTTTGGCTGATGCTGAAATAAGCTTGCTTTCTTGCATCATATGCCTCTACTAATGCTAATGCTAATATCAAAGCTATTCCCTGCATCCAGTTCTTTTGTGACTGCATCATAGTATCCAATCAAATTGGTCATGCAAGACTTCCCCTTAACAAAACCATGCTGTGTCCGAGCTATAACTGAAGTCTTGTCTAAATGATTCTGTAGTGCTTCTTTAACCAGTGCCTCCATTAATTTTCCTGGAACAGAAGTTAAGCTCACAGGTCTATAATTACTTGTGTCAGCCTTTGATCCTCCTTTGTGCATTGGGGTCACATTTGCACATTTCCAGTCTATGGGTACCTCCCCTGAGTCCAAGGAAGCTCTCATAATTATGGCTAAGGGTTTGCTTACTTCCTTTGCTGCCTCCTTTAATATAACTGGATAGATCCCATCCACCTTTCTCGTGTTTATCTTCAAGTTTCTCCTCCACTTTACTCCCAGTTATTTCAAGATTCTGTAGCTTACTGCTAGAGTTGAATACACCTCTGGCATTCCCCTCGCTGAATAACTCCTCATGTGTGAATGTCGAAGGGAAAATATTCATTTACTTTGTTAGCTACCTGAGCAGGATCATCAACAGTTGACCCATCAATATCAAGTGGACCAATCTGATTCATCCTCTTCCTTCTAGAGTTTACATAAGTAAAGAACTCTTTGCTGTTTTTCTTTGCATCCCTTGCCAAGGATTTCTCGTAATCTGCCTTCGCCTGCCTAACCTCCTTTGTAACTTGGTTGCATATCAACTTGTATCTATCATAGGCTTCTGTGTCATGTGTTAATTTGTAAGTATCCCATGCATTTTTCTTCTTTGCCATATGCCTCATTAGTTCACCCGACATCCATTTTGGCCTAAACCTTGAACAATATTTCTTAGTTGGTATGTAAAGCCTAGTAGCTTCCAAGATAAGTTCTTTGAATGCTTCCCATTTTGAATTTGCTGTTGGTAACAACATCAGTTGGTCCCACTGTATAGAATTTAAATACTGTCTCAGTCCATCGTAGTCGCCTTTACGGAAGCAATAACCCTTCCCTTTACCACTAATGGTAGTTACCTCTTTGAGTAAATCCCACTTCAGCACACTGTGATCACTGCCACCTAGTGGTTCATTTATCTGCAGATTCTTAATGCATGAAGAATCACTGCTGATAATCAAATCAAGAGTATTACTCCCTCTAGTTGCCTCCCGAACATGCTGATGTAGAAAACAATCATCGAATCAATCCATAAAAGCCCTGCTAGTGTGTGAGTGACCAGCCCCCAAATTCCAGTCAATATCTGGGAAATTAAAATCTTCCATTATAAGACTCTCTGATTTACTGGCCCACTCTATTTCCCTGTACAGTTTCTTATTATACTCATCAGAGTCATTAGGCCTATAGCACACTCCTACTCTCAATTTTGATCTCCCAATGCTTATGTCACACCAAACTGACTCAACACTGCACTGTCCAGCGATGTCGACTGGCTTCACTTCCTTGGTTTTTATGTGTTTCTTAACTAATAGCATAACCTCTCTCCCCTTCCTATCCTGTCTATCCTTTCTGTAGATGTTGTACTCCCCAAATTCCAGTTCTGCATTCCTTATATGTATGTGACACCACGTCTCTGAAATCCCCACAATATCTGCCTTTGATGTTTTGAGCAATACCTCAAAATCAAATTTATTTACTAAACTCCTAGCATTGGTGTACACGCAAGTATACATGCACCTGTTCTTTTTCTTAGCTACCCTAACACAACCCATGTGTTTACTTGTACCCCAATGATTCCGAGCAGTCTCTGAAATATCCTGCATTTTATTTTCCAGGCTGCGGCTCATTCCAATAGAAGCAGTGCAAGAATCACTTTCACCTCTGGCAGTGGCTACTGTTAATCTATTAGTCCTTGTATCCCTCCCAATCTAGCAGTTTTCCGACCCACCTAACACTGCCTCGATAGCATCAGCAAACATTCTTGCACCCTTTCTATTTAAGTGTATCCCATCCCTGTAGAAGCAGTCTCTCCTGTTAACAAGTACAGACCAGGCTGAAAAAATTTCTACCCCTTGAGCCTTGCACAATCCTTCCAGGGCCGAATTGATCGACAGGGCTCTCATCATATACTCCCTCCTATCGTGTCTGGGCAGAATTGCAGACACTTTCAAATTCACCCCTAATTCACGGCTTTTTTTCAACAGCGACCTGTACTTGTTAAGTAATTCCACCGGTCTCCTACTCTTAATATCATTAGTGCCAACGTGTACAACTATATCACCTTTTGTGCCCTTAAAAGATGATATCCGCTCTACAACGTCATCAACCTTTGCCCCTGGCAGACATACCCTGGTCCTGTTCCACCTATCCTTTTTACAAAGCATGTTTCCCGTTTCCCTGACAATAGAGTCACCAACAACTACTAGTTCCTTTGGGACCAGCGCAATCTGCCTTGGGGGTTGCCGCTGTGTTGCTTGATGACCAAGTGCAAGCTCTGGCGTTGATGTGGGCAGATGAGAGCCTGATGGGCCCCTCAATTTAGATCTTTCGAGGGCATCCACCCTGTCCTTCAAACTCTCATATAGGCCCATAACAACGCTGAGTTGTCGCCTGATTTTCTTACACTCCTTACATCGTGCACACACAAAGACATCCCCCATGGCAATATCATGTTCCATTCCAGATAGTTCGGCAAACATTTCACAAGTTGCACATTTTTTTAGGCTGTGATGTGTTGGAGAATCGCCCCCCCCCGCAGTTCTCCCCCGAGTCACAGCACTCCTGCCACTTTGTGCTCGTTGCTTTGCTGCTCTAGTTTGGGGCATGATATTTTAAATTAATAAGATCAATAAATTAAATTAAATTAAATGTCAATACTATGCTATCTAATAGAAACAGTGAAGCGTATTACTGTTTCTATAATTATACGTTAGAGCTGCCTAACTACCTCAATTAAAAATTTGAATTCCCTATCACTATATACAAAAACAATGCCTGCAATATTCGAATGAAATAACGGTTTTATAAAGTATTAAGTTTATCTACAAAAACTGTTTATAGAAATTAAAATAAAAATAACCAGCATAATTAGAACTATAAGACTACTTATTAAGTACAATATAAAATAACAATTATGTAAATAAAAAGCAAAAACTTATCGTTTTTTTCGGAGCCTGTAACTTGCAGCTGTATTTTCTAAAGAGAGTCAGCGCCCTCTCTTGCTGGAACAAATTTCCATCTGTCGTTGTGGAAGCTGATAGGTTGAATAAATTTAAGGAGGAAGTGGACAGGCATTTGGAGGCAATGGTGTGATTTTTTTTTTTTTTTTTTTGGCTGATGCTGCATAAGCTCATACACTTGCTTTCTTGCATCACATGCCACTACTACTACTACTACTACTACTACTACAAGTGGACTAATTTGATTCATCCCCTTCCTTTTAGAGTTTATATATATGTAAAGAAGTCTTTGCTGTTTTTCTTTGCATCCTTTGCCAAAGATTTTTCATAATCTGCCTTCGCTTGACTAACCTCCTTTGTGATTTGATTGCAGACTAGCTTGTATTTACCATTAGCTTCTGTGTCCCCTGATAATTTATGTACATCCCATGCACTTTTCTTCTCTGCCATGAGTCTCATTAGTTCATCTGACATCCTTTTGGGCCTAAACCTAGAACAGTATTTCTTACTTGGAACAGAAAGCCTAGTAGCTTCCAAAATTCCTTGAATGCTTCCCATTTAGAACTTGCTGTTGGTAATGTCTTCAGTTGGTCCCACTGTATAGAACTTAAAAAATCTCTGAGACCACTGTAGTCACCTTTACAAAAGCAAAAACCCTACCCTTTATCCTGATGGTAGTTACATCTTCAAGTAAATCCCACATCTGTATCCTGTGATCACTGCCACCTAGTGATTTCGTTATCTGTACTATTCTTAATGCATGAATAATCACTGCTGATAATCAGACCAAGAGAGTTACTTGTTGCATCTCTAACATGCTGCTGTAGAAAACAGTCATCCAATAAATCCACAAAAGCCTTGCTAGTGGGCGAGTGATGAACCCACAAGTTCCAGTCTATATCTGGGAAGTTAAAATCCCCCATTATAAGACACTCTGAGTTACTGGCCACCTCTATTTCTCTGTGTAATTTTTCATTGTACTCATTAGAATCATTAGGCTTATAACAAACTCCTACCCTCATTTTTGCTTTCCTAGTGCTTATGTCACACCAAACTGACTCAACATTGCACTGTCCACATATGTCAACTGGATGCTATTCCTTAGATTTTGTGTGTTTCTTAACTAACAACATAACCCCTTCTCCCTTCTTACAACTGTGCTGGACACTATGATGAAGAGGGACTTTCAGGACACATTCACATCATGGGAGAAGCACTACGTTCGGTGTTTACACTGTCAAGGGGACTACTTTGAAGGTGACATTGGAAAATAAGACCCAGGGTGGGTCTAATTTATTTTTTAAATACATTTCAGAAACTTTTGAGTAGCACCTTGTATACCACAATTTTTCCAGTAGCATAAAGAGGTGATCATCACATTGTATAAGGAAATGGTTAGGCACATCTTGAATACGGAATACAGGTCTGAAGGACTCATTTTAAGAAAGATGTGGATCTCTTTAAACAGATGGAGAGAAGAACAATGAGATTAGTGAGAGGAACAAAGTGTGCTCTTAAGAAAGGCTTTGGTTCTATCAATTGCAGCATTGAGAGTAGGACTTCCTGTCTTCCGTGAAAAGATCTGATTGAGGTGTTTAAGGCTTTGAATACATTGAGTATGCTTAATGCTGATGGATCCTTTCTCTTGCTCAGGCAACACACACACACACACGAGAGGGGCATAAATTTATATCGAGGAAGGATGATCTTAGGATAGATGTGTAGGATAGTGGATCATTGGATAGCCAGAGGGTAGTAGATCATTGGAACAGCTTCAGTCTTATCATGGAAGTGGGAGTTTGAATAAATTTTAAGAAGAACTAGACAAATTATTCAAGGAATTAAACATACAGTGTGGGAAGTAGTGTATTTATTTTGTCTAATGCTAAAGCTTTCTTTCTTACATAATTTGCTGCTACTAATACCTTAATATTAAAAATGATCTGCTGCCTTATGGGAGAATAACTAAGACTGTTCATAAAAGATTACGAGTGAAAGGGTGTGGGGATGAAATCCACCAGAGGCAATCTTTGACCATTGCACTGTCCACAGTCACTGAACTTGAATGGTTTGATTGCTATTGACCCATCCTTTAAAGCAAGGCCTGGCAACAATCCCACCATTTCAGCTATATTTAAAATAAACACAGTCTTTAGATTGACTAATCACATTTTTGTACATATATATCTCTATTTTAAATAATCTATAAAAAATATATATGAATGAGTAGCATACAAGCTGTATGAAGACTGAGTGAACAAATGTGGAAACCATAATGAAATAGCATGGGCTAAGCTGTTGACACTAATTTTGCTGGAATATATATTTAAAAAATAGCACTACTAAGAAAAATAGTAGTAGTAGTACTATAATAAAAATAAATATATATAAATTAATAAAACTGTAAAGATATATAGTAAGAGGACATAGGTGTAGTGACCATGAAATTTAGTAAAATTTAGGAAACCAAAGGAATGGGCAAATGCTGAGAACAATTTAGGATCAATTGATAAAAAACTACTGAAGATACTAGTTTAAAATAAAACTATAGAGTAAAATATCACAAAATTTCAAACAGAAAACTACATTCTGAATGCTCTGGGAATTCCTAATAAGTGAAAACAGAAATGGAAAAGACATTAAACAGATTAATAATGTGGAATAAAAATAATAATAATAATAGTATCGCCCAGTTTGGCTAAAGTTAAAATTAAATTACCAATTTTTAATTTTGCTGGCTACAGAGATGTCTGGGCCACCAGAACCATCTGAGTAAGCTGTGGTCTGAACTCTGAAATACCATGTATAAAATAAACAGAAAAAGGAAGAGGAAAATAAAGAAATGATGGCCATCAATCCCAAACTCTTCAGATTGCTGCTGAGATATCACGACAAACATAATTTTATTAGTTAGTCAGAGAAGTTAACTTTTTGAATGGCTGCAACATTTATGCTGCCAAAAAAGGAAAAGTTATAATGATAAACCAATCAAGTATTCACGACAACATAAACATGAAAAGGTGGAAGCTGTAGATGAAATCCAATATATAATAACTGCCAAGTGATAACTGGTAACTATAAACAGACAAAATAATTTTTAAATAATAGGAGTGTCAGACAGCCATAAATATAAAATATGTATGATTGAGAAATAGCATATGCCAGCTGCAGGCACCAATTTTGCTGGAAAATATAAATTTAAAAAATACTACCAAATAAAGGTTTAGGCTTAAATGGATGTCAGATGAACTAATGACGCTCGTGGCAGAGAAGAAAAATGTATGGGATGCATATAAAGTATCAGGTGACACAGAAGCCTATGGCAGATATAAATTAGTCTGTAATCAAGTCATAAAGGAGGTTAGGCAGATGAAGGCAGATTACGAAAAATCCTTGGCAAAGGATGCAAAGAAAAACAGCAAAGAGATCTTTACCTATGTAAACTCTAGAAGGGAAGGGATGAATCAGATTGGACCATTTAACATAGATGGGTTGACCATTGATGATCATGCTCAGGTAGCTGATAAACTTTTTTTTTTTTTTTTTTTTATGTGAACCCCAAACACGTGAGGTATTAGAACCTATAGTACTTAGTACCATGCTTGGGTTGGAGGTTGAGAAGATGAAAGAAGATATTTGTTGACATTGGACTTGAACTTCTGTAGATTGTAATTTTCAGGAAATACGTATGAAGGAAGATGAAAAGTTCGTTCTGTGGGTTTGAAGTTGGATAGTAAATGGATGTTGGCTGGTGGCAGCACGTGTTCGGACTGTTTTGAAAGAGAGAGCGGGAATTATAGAAACCAATTCAAAAGAACAGTGCCCATGGAAGTAGAAGAGGCATGCAGCAGAAACAGTGCGTCTATGAGAAAGCGAGTGGAGAGACTCTGTTAGTGATGAATCATTAATTAACCTAACTGCCCTCTTCTGAATGGAATCAAGAAGCCTGAAAGAGGTTTTGGGGGCACCACCCCAGATGTGGGAATAATATTCCATGGCAGGGAGGATTTGGGATTTATACAGAGTGAGCAGCTGTTTGGAAGAAAAGTAACGCCGAGAGCGAAAGAGAAAACCAAGTTTTTTAGATGCAGAGGAAGCAATATTTGTAACGTGCTTGTGCCAAGAGAGAGATTAGAAGTCAGGATAATCACCAAAAAAGATATATCATTTTGCTTAGAAATTGTAGTGTCACCAAAGATAAGTATAGGAGCAGAAGAATCCTTTTTGCGAGATATAAGACAAGACTCAGTTTTAGAAGGGTTGAAATCAACTAAGTTGTCTTTGCCCCACTGGAGAATTACCTGAAGATCGGCATTTAAGGAATTGGTAGCAGATTTTCGAGAAGTTTAAGCTGATTGAGCAGGACAAAGTTTCTCAAAATGGAAAGTGGAATGCAATGTGCCATCATCGGCAAAACTATGGATAGGATTTCCAGTCAATGGAAGAAGGTCATTAATATACAAGAGGAAAAGAGTGGGGGAGAGAACTGAACCTTGGGGGACACTGGCATTAGTGGAGAAGTTAGAAGACAGAGAGCCATCTACCATCACCCTCAGTGAGTGATCAGAGAGAAAACTGGATAATCAATTACTAAAAACGTTGGCAAACCATAAGATGGAAGCTTGTTTAGAAGACCTTTATGCCAAACACGATCAAAAGCCTTTGAGATGTCAAGAGAAACTACTTGTGTTTCACTGAACCTTTCCATTGAATTAGGCCATAAATGGGTAACATAAGCCAGAATATCACCAGTGGATCGACACTGACGGAATCCATACTGGCGATCGTTGATCAGACGGAAGGTTTCTAGGTAGTTTAAGAGTTGGCGGTTAAATGATTTCTCCATTACTTTAGAAAGAGTAGAAGTAATTGCAATGGGACGATAATTGGATGGGAGGGATTTGTCACCCTTTTTTGGAACTAGCTGGATATGAGCAAATTTCCAAGCAGAAGGAAAGACACCTTTGGAATAAGAAAGTGAAAAAAAAGGCGGCAAAGAATAGGAGTAAGTTCAGGAGCACAGGTTTTCAGAACAAGTGGAGAACTACCATCAGGACTTGGAGCTTTCTTAGCATCAAGATTCATCAAAATCATTCTGATATCCTTTTGACGGACGACCACAAGAGGCAATGAATGGAGTGTGTTGGGAATGGTGGGAGGTGTTTTACCAAGATCATTAATACATGAGCTGGAAGAAAAATGGGATGCTAGCAGGTCAGCTTTATCCTTGGCTGAAATGACAACAGAACCATCTGGTTTGGACAGAGGTGGGAGCAGAGATGGGCAAAAGTTGCGGCCAATAGCTTTGGCAAGAGACCAGAATGCTCGGCTACCATTAGGGCAAGAAGCAAGTTTTCTACTCTTAGCCTGTTCAAACTCTAGTTTGGACTGATTAATAACTGCTTTACAATTGTTGCGAGCTTTGGTGTAGGCAGAAAATGAGAAGAGACAATCACCAAGTTGTGATCTGAAGTGCCTAAAGGACCTCTCACTTCGATCGTGTACTTAGAAGGGTTCTTTGTGAGAAAAAGATAAAGCGTATTGGCTGTACGATTAGGTTTGTCCGGTATTCTTGTAGGTAAATGAACAATCTGTGCTAGATCATTAGTAATTGCAAAAGCCTCAGCATCTCGACCTGCTGGGTCGGTGTGACTAGAAAATGGAAGCCAGCTGGAGTTGTGAACATTAAAATCACCAAGGAAAATTACCTCACTTTTAGGAAAGTTGGACTGGAGAAAGTCAAGTTGCAAAGAGAGGAAGTCAAAGAGCTCCAAGTGATTTGTGGAGTTGGGAGAACGGTAGAGACAACTGATGAATTTGACACAATGAGGTAGAGAGATTTTAAGCCAGAGAAGATCAAAGAGAGGAGATTCCAAATTGCCAAGTCTGACAGGGAATATCAGAACGGACATATGCACAAGTACCACCTTTGAGGCGAAAGGAAGCATACAGCGAATAATTTGGGCATCTGAGATGAACAGTGGTTGAATCAACCGATAACTGAGATTCTGTCAGAAAAAGTACATGGGATTTGGCAGACTGCAAGTGGAAATGGACATCGTTGAGATTAGAATTGAGACCACGTATATTTGTGAAATGAATTAGTAAGTGTTTGGGAGGTTTAGATCTTTTCGCAGATAAGCTTTTTTTTTTTTTTTTTTTTTATGAAAACCCCAAACACGAAAGTTATCAAAACCTATAGTACTTAGTACCATGCATGGGTTGAAGGAGAAGTATGGGGGAAGGGGGGTGCCGCAAACTTTGCTCTAGAGACTAAACATGGGTTTCACCACTTCAAGCCTCCAATAAGCAAAGTGGTAGTATTTCACCGGTTGAGCTTGCTCTATTAGTTTGACAATTCATGGTGTATTCAATGGTAAGAAAAAGTGGGTGGGACATGCTGTATGAAGTAATGAAATTTTTGGATATGGCATACACGAGGTAAGAATATACCCAGATCCTTGACATAACGTGACCTCGACAATGCTCCCCGCATACACACTACTCGGACTCCCTCCAGTCACTATCTGGCAGAGTAGAGGTAGCAAGATTATACACTAGCTGATCCAGAAGCCTCCTAGAGAGTTACCAATAGGTTCGGTCCGGTGTACTAACTAGCGGCCAGCCTGCGAACACCGTTTCAGAGCTGTACCCTCGAAATGTAAGGAATATTGGATCTCGCCACGACGTTCATCATAATCTCAAAAGTCATCAATCATACTGCATGATGGAAGAGATAGGGAAGATAGGTTGACCGGAACTTAGCTCTAGAGATTAAACATGGGTTCCACCACTTCAAGCCTCCAATAAGCAAAGTGGTGGTATTTCACCGGTTGATGAGAGTCATCTACCACCTAGTACTGCCTGGTAACATAGAGGGTTGGCAATCCTCCATGTGGTGTGGGTGCCACATGTTGACCCCTGCTTACGTTGGTTCACACCTGGGTGGTCACCCACCATGTACTTGTGCATGGAGGTTATACCCAGGATTACTAACACTCCCACCATCGTGAAGGTGCAAGCAGAGGATTTGGCTGTCACAGACCGTCTGGACTTCACCGAAATTGGGTCCACTTGACTTGAGTGTCACCTGAATATCAGTTCCATCAGCGTTTTAGACTCCCAGGTAGCAAGTACAACTTGTCTGGCATATCTGAGAGAATGTCTGTGACAACCTCAAGGACCAAACTGAATGCGTATTTTGCATCAACATTCACACATGAGGAGTTATTGAATGAGGGGAGTGTCAGAGGTTTCTCAAACTCTAACAGGAAGCTAAGTGATTTTGTAATAACTGAGAGCAAAGTGGAGGAGAAATTGTTGAAGATAAACATAAGGAAGGCACTTGGAATATACAAGATCTATCCAGTTATATTAAAGGAGGCAGCAAAGGAAGTAAGCAAACCCTTAGCCATAATTATGAGAGCTTCCTTGGACTCAGGGTAGGTCCCCATGGACTGGAGGTGTGCACAAATGTATCACCAATTCACAAAGGAGGTTCCCAGGATTTGGTGTTGGGCCCATTGTTGTTTTGTATATTTATCAATGATATTGATGAAGGTATATCAGGTTTAATGTCCAAGTTTGCAGACGATACAAAGGTTGGCAGGGTTGTTAACGACAGTAAAGACAGTATGCTACTCCAACTGGATCTAGATAAGTTGGGCAAATGGGCTGAATAGTGGCAACTGAAGTTTAACATTGACAAATGCAAAGTACTGCATATGGGTTGCAATAACCGAAGAGAAACATACCAACTGTGTGGTTCTAACTCAGGGAAGTGGAAAGTGAAAAAGTCCTGGGGGTAATTGTGCAGTTGAATATGAAGTTTGCTGAGCAGTGCAGACTGGCTGCCAGGACAGGTCATAGAGTCTTGTCAATGATATATAGGAATTTTGTTAGCAGGGACAGGGAGGTGATTATCCTGTTATACAAAGGTTAACAATGGTCAGGCCACACCTAGAGTACTGTGCACAGGTCTGGGGGCCTCATTTTAGGAAAGAAGTAGAGTTGCTAGAACGAGTACAAAGGTCAACAAGATTGGTGAGGAGAACAAAGGGGTGCTCTTACCAAGAAAGGCTTAGGTTCTGCAAATTGCAGTGCCTGGAGAGCACGTACCTGCGAGGTGATCTGATTGAGGTGTATAAGGCCCTAAATGGCTTGAGCAAGCTGAATGCTGATGGGATTCTTCCTCTTGCTCAGATTATGACCCTGAGGGGGCACAGATTCAAGGTGAGGCAAGACAGTTGTAGAATAGAAGTGTGGAAATTTGCCTTTAGCCAGCGGGTAGTTGATTGGTGGAACAGACTTCCATCTTATGTTGTGGAAGTTGATAGCCTAAATAAATTTAAGGGTGAGCTGGACAGACACTTGGAATGAATTGAGGGGTGAAATTGGAATGTGTTTTTTTTTTTTTTTGGCTGATGCTGCATAAGCGTACTTTCTTGCATCGTATGCCTCAACTAATGCTATTGTGATTGACAAAATCCTGATTTGTGATTGATCAATTGATTGTTATTTGTATGTAGACCTTATGCTCAACCTCCAGTTACTTACAAATGTATATAATGAGGATGAAATGCCTCAATTTTCTAGGAAAAATTTTAATGCTTTTTCTGACATTGCAGATAAATTATACAGATGAAAGAAGCATCTTTATAGTAATGTATTAGAGGAAAATGGATGAATCCGTCTGAGATTTGATATTAATAGTTTTTTTAAAGATGTATTAATTAAATGCAGAATGCAAACTTTGGTTCTGTTTTGAGGTTAACAATGATTCGTTTACCTCTTTTGAAAGGAGCTGCCCTTTAGTAGGGAATGTTGTGGATCCAGTATGTTAAGAATTAGCATTAGTAGAGGCATTTGATGCAAGAAAGCAAGCTTATGCACCATCAGCCAAAAAAAAAAAAAAAAAAAAACCCACTTCCACTTCACCCCTCTGTTCGTTCAAAATACCTGTCCAGCTGAGCCTTAAACTTATTTAGGCTATCAACCTCCACCACAAGGGATGGCAGTCTGTTCCACCAACCAACCACCCGCTGGCTAAAGGCAAATTTCCGCACGTCTATCCTACATCTGTCTTTCCTCAATTTGAATTTATGCCCTCTCAGGTGATTTTTCTGAGCTAGAGGAAGAATCCCATCAGCATTGAGCATGCTTAAACCATTCAAGGCTTTATACACCTCTATCAGATCACCTCGCTGGTGCCTAGTCTCCAGACACTGTAATTTGCAAAACTTAAGCCTTTCTTCGTAAGAGCACCCCTTTGTTCCATTCACTAATCTTGTTGCCCTTCTCTGTACTCGTTCCAGCAGCTCTACATCCTTCTTGAAATGAGGCCTCCAGACCTGTATACAGTACTCTAGGTGTGGCCTGACCATTGCCTTGTACAATGGAATAATCACCTCCTTATCCCTGCTGGAAAAATTCCTGTATATCATTGACAATACTCCATGAGCTACTCTTGCAGCCCGTCTGCACTGCTCAGAGAACTTCATATCTGCCTGCACAATCACCCCCAAGTCCCTTTCATTCTCTACCACTGTCAGTGTAGTACCACAGAGTTGATACGTTGCTCTGGGGTTGCTGTTTCCCATGTGTAGTACTTTACATTTGTCAATGTTAAACTTCATTTGCCACCTCTCAGCCCATCTGCTCAACCTTTCCAGATCCTGTTGCAGCAGTGTAGTGTCAGTAGTGTCCTTGACAACCCTGCCAACCTTTGTATCATCTGCAAACTTGGACATTAAGCTTGATATACCATCATCAATATCATTTATAAATACAGAAAACAATAATGGACCCAACACTGAGCCCTGAGGGACTCCACTAATAACATTAGTCCACGATGAGCAGTGTCCATTGATTACCACTCTCTGTCTTCTCCCACTCAACCACCCCTTTATCCATAGCAGCAATTTGCCTCCAATGTCACACTGCTCCAATTTGTGTAGCAGTCTTCCATGTGCAACAGTATCAAAAGCCTTTCTAAGATCCAAGTATATAATATCAAAGTTATTCCCTGCATCCAGTTCTTTTGTGACTGCATCATAGTATCCAATCAAGTTGGTCAGGCAAGACTTCCCCTTAACAAAACCATGCTGTGTCTGAGCTATAACTGAAGTCTTGTCTAAATGATCCTGCAGTGCTTCTTTAACCAGTGCCTCCATTAATTTTCCTGGAACAGAAGTTAAGCTCACAGGTCTATAGTTACTTGTGTCAGCCTTTGATCCTCCTTTGTGAATTGGGGTCACATTTGCACATTTCCAGTCTATGGGTACCTCCCCTGAGTCCAAGGAAGCTCTCATAATTATGGCTAAGGGTTTGCTTACTTGCTTTGCTGCCTCCTTTAATATAACTGGATAGATCCCATCCACCCCGGGTGCCTTTCTTGTGTTTATCTTCAACAGTTTCTCCTCCACTTTACTCCCAGTTATTTCAAGATTCTGTAGCTTACTGCTAGAGTTGAATACACCTCTGGCATTCCCCTTGCTGAATAACTCCTCATGTGTGAATGTCGATGCAAAATATTCATTTAGTTTGTTAGCTACCTGAGCAGGATCATCAACAGTTGACCCATCAATATCAAGTGGACCAATCTGATTCATCCCCTTCCTTCTAGAGTTTACATAAGTAAAGAACTCTTTGCTGTTTTTCTTTGCATCCCTTGCCAAGGATTTCTCGTAATCTGCCTTCGCCTGCCTAACCTCCTTTGTAACTTGGTTGCATATCAACTTGTATCTATCATAGGCTTCTGTGTCATGTGTTAATTTGTAAGTATTAGATTGATTTGATTGCTAATATTAGATTGATTTGATTGATTTAATTATTAGATTGATTTGGCTACCACACGTTTTGGTGAAGAGATATCATACTAAGATATACACTGACACTGATTGTTATTGATGGATGTAGAATGTAAATGAACTGAATGTGTCTGGTTTTCTGCTCTTCATTGGGTGTGAATTTGATATGTGTAAGTTAAAATATACCTCCATAAACTTTAATTGGACATTACTCAGGATATGTTCTTAAAGCATCTCGAGTTCAAGATAAACTGTAATCTATAAACTGGCTTTGAATTTATTGAACTATTCATACTGAAGTTGGTATTATGATTTTCGATTGCGTTGTTCATTGGATGTAAATCAACTGCTATTCTTGTACACTTGGGTGCTTGGCCACACTCAGGCTATAGGAAAGGAAATTCTTACTTGCTGACATAGTTATTACTGTGTGTTTTTCATGATTGTTTAGTTTTCATACCTGTTATCCCATAGCTGAACTTTGGTGTGGCTGACTTTTGCGAATATAATCTGTACATTATGAACATATGGCTAAAATCAATTGAATGGTTAGATTGTTGAGGTTTTGGTATTTGAATAGTTAGTAGCTATTGATAGATTGGTAGCATTTTATTTTCAAAACCAGGTTTTATTATGTTTTATTATCAAATTTGCCTAAGAATCATAAGATTAAATTTTAAAAACGAAAATAGAATATAGTCCACTTTTCACTTTTTTCTATAAACTTCTGTAAACTTTTCTCTTCTATTTCAGGGGATGTCTATTTCTTCTTTCCCTTATCTTCTATCCAACTTACCCTTCCAATCTCTGTACTTTTCATTCTTATTTCCACTTCCTTTCCCTAAATATCTTAGGGCTCCCAGGCTTGCCTGATAGCCACAGTGATAGCCATTGTACACGTTGGCACTAATGACATTAAGAGTAGGAGACCGGCGGAATTACTTGACAAGTACAGGTCACTGATGAAAAAAAGCCGTCAATTAGGGTTGAAATTGAAAGTGTCTGCAATTCTGCCCAGACACGATAGGAGGGAGTATATGATGAGAGCCCTGTCAATCAATTCGGCCCTGGAAAGATTGTGCAGGGCTCAAGGGGTAGAATTTTTTTCAGCCTGGTCTGTACTTGTTAACAGGAGAGACTGCTTCTACAGGGATGGGATACACTTAAATAGAAAGGGTGCAAGAATGTTTGCTGATGCTATCGAGGCAATGTTAGGTGGGTCGGAAAACTGCTAGATTGGGGGGATACAAGGACTAATAGATTAACAGTAGCCACTGGCAGAGGTGAAAGTGATTCTTGCACTGCTTCTATTGGAATGAGCCGCAGCCTGGAAAATAAGATGCAGGATATTTCAGAGACTGCTGGTAATCATTGGGGTACAAGTAAACACATGGGTTGTGTTAGGGTAGCTAAGAAAAAGAACAGGTGCATGTATACTTGTGTGTACACCAATGCTAGGAGTTTAGTAAATAAATTTGATGAATTTGAGGTATTGCTCAAAACATCAAAGGCAGATATTGTGGGGATTTCAGAGACGTGGTGTCACACAGATATAAGGGATGCAGAACTGCAATTTGGGGAATACAACATCTACAGAAAGGATAGACAGGATAGGAAGGGGGGAGGGGTTATGCTATTAGTTAAAAAACACATAAAATCCAAGGAAGTGAAGCCAGTCGACATCGCTGGACAGTGCAGTGTCGAGTCAGTTTGGTGTGACATAAGCATTGGGAGATCAAAATTGAGAGTAGGAGTGTGCTATAGGCCTAATGACTCTGATGAGTATAATAAGAAACTGTTCGGAGAAATAGAGTGGGCCAGTAAATCAGAGAGTCTTATAATGGGGGATTTTAATTTCCCAGATATTGACTGGAATTTGGGGGCTGGTCACTCACACAGTAGCAAGGCTTTTGTGGATTTATTGGATGATTGTTTTCTACATCAGCATGTTCGGGAGGCAACTAGAGGGAGTAATACTCTTGATTTGATTATCAGTAGTGATTCTTCATGCATTAAGAATCTGCAGATAAATGAACCACTTGGTGGCAGTGATCACAGTGTGCTGAAGTGGGAGTTACTCAAAGAGGTAACTACCATTAGGGGTAAAGGGAAGGGGTATTGCTTTCGTAAAGGCGACTACAATGGACTGAGACAGTATTTAAATTCTATACAGTGGGATCAAGTGATGATATTGCCAACAGCAAATTCAAAATGGGAAGCATTCAAAGAACTTATCGTGGAAGCTACTAGGCTTTACATACCAACTAAGGGTTGAAATTGAAAGTGTCTGCAATTCTGCCCAGACACGATAGGAGGGAGTATATGATGAGAGCCCTGTCAATCAATTCGGCCCTGGAAAGATTGTGCAGGGCTCAAGGGGTAGAATTTTTTTCAGCCTGGTCTGTACTGTTAACAGGAGAGACTGCTTCTACAGGGATGGGATACACTTAAATAGAAAGGGTGCAAGAATGTTTGCTGATGCTATCGAGGCAATGTTAGGTGGGTCGGAAAACTGCTAGATTGGGGGGATACAAGGACTAATAGATTAACAGTAGCCACTGGCAGAGGTGAAAGTGATTCTTGCACTGCTTCTATTGGAATGAGCCGCAGCCTGGAAAATAAGACGCAGGATATTTCAGAGACTGCTGGGAATCATTGGGGTACAAGTAAACACATGGGTTGTGTTAGGGTAGCTAAGAAAAAGAACAGGTGCATGTATACTTGTGTGTACACCAATGCTAGGAGTTTAGTAAATAAATTTGATGAATTTGAGGTATTGCTCAAAACATCAAAGGCAGATATTGTGGGGATTTCAGAGACGTGGTGTCACACAGATATAAGAAATGCAGAACTGGAATTTGGGGAGTACAATGTCTACAGAAAGGATAGACAGGATAGGAAGGGAGGAGGGGTTATGCTATTAGTTAAAAAACACATAAAATCCAAGGAAGTGAAGCCAGTCGACATCGCTGGACAGTGCAGTGTCGAGTCAGTTTGGTGTGACATAAGCATTGGGAGATCAAAATTGAGAGTAGGAGTGTGCTATAGGCCTAATGACTCTGATGAGTATAATAAGAAACTGTTCGGAGAAATAGAGTGGGCCAGTAAATCAGAGAGTCTTATAATGGGGGATTTTAATTTCCCAGATATTGACTGGAATTTGGGGGCTGGTCACTCACACAGTAGCAAGGCTTTTGTGGATTTATTGGATGATTGTTTTCTACATCAGCATGTTCGGGAGGCAACTAGAGGGAGTAATACTCTTGATTTGATTATCAGTAGTGATTCTTCATGCATTAAGAATCTGCAGATAAATGAACCACTTGGTGGCAGTGATCACAGTGTGCTGAAGTGGGAGTTACTCAAAGAGGTAACTACCATTAGGGGTAAAGGGAAGGGGTATTGCTTTCGTAAAGGCGACTACAATGGACTGAGACAGTATTTAAATTCTATACAGTGGGATCAACTGATGATATTGCCAACAGCAAATTCAAAATGGGAAGCATTCAAAGAACTTATCGTGGAAGCTACTAGGCTTTACATACCAACTAAGAAATATTGTTCAAGGTTTAGGCCTAAATGGTTGACAGATGAACTAATGAGGCATATGGCAGAGAAGAAAAATGCATGGGATACATACAAATTAACACGTGACACGGACGCCTATGATAGATACAAGTTGATCTGTAACCAAGTTACAAAGGAGGTTAGGCAGGCGAAGGCAGATTACGAGAGATCCTTGGCAAGGGATGCGAAGAAAAACAGCAAAGAGTTCTTTACTTATGTAAACTCTAGAAGGAAGGGGATGAATCAGATTGGTCCACTTGAGATCGATGGGTCAACTGTTGATGACCCTGCTCGGGTAGCTAACAAACTAAATGAATATTTTGCATCGACATTCACACATGAGGAGTTATTCAGCGAGGGGAATGCCAGAGGTGTATTCAACTCTAGCAGTAAGCTAGAGAATCTTGTAATAACTGAGAGCAAAGTGGAGGAGAAATTGTTGAAGATAAACACAAGAAAGGCACCTGGGGTGGATGGGATCTATCCAGTTATATTAAAGGAGGCAGCAAAGGAGGTAAGCAAACCCTTAGCCATAATTATGAGAGCTTCCTTGGACTCGGGGGAGGTACCCATTGACTGGAGATGTGCAAATGTGACCCCAATTCACAAAGGGGGATCAAAGGCTGACACAAGTAATTATAGACCTGTGAGTTTAACTTCTGTTCCCGGAAAATTAATGGAGGCACTGGTGAAAGAAGCACTGCAGGATCATCTAGACAAGACTTCAGTTATAGCTAGGACACAGCATGGTTTTGTTAAGGTTTGATTGGATACTATGATGCAGTCACAAAAGAACTGGATGAGGGAATAACTTTGATATTATATACTTGGATCTTAGAAAGGCTTTTGATACTGTTGCACATGGAAGACTGCTGCACAAATTGGAGCAGTGTGGCATTGGAGGCAAGTTGCTGCTATGGATAAAGGGGTGGTTGAGGGGGAGAAGACAGAGAGTGGTAATCAATGGACACTGCTCATCGTGGACTAATGTTATTAGTGGAGTCCCTCAGGGTTCAGTATTGGGGCCTTTATTGTTTTCTGTATTTATAAATGATATTGATGATGGTATATCAGGCTTAATGTCCAAGTTTGCAGACGATACGAAGGTTGGCAGGGTTGTCAAGGACACTACTGACACTATGCTGCTGCAACAGGATTTGGAAAGGTTGAGCAGATGGGCTTCGAGGTGGCAAATGAAGTTTAACATTGACAAATGTAAAGTACTACATATGGGAAACAGCAACCCCAGAGCAACGTATCAACTCTGTGGTACTACACTGACAGTGGTAGAGAATGAAAGGGACCTGGGGGTGGTGGTGCAGGCAGATATGAAGTTCTCTGAGCAGTGCAGACGAGCTGCAAGAGTAGCTCATGGTGTATTGTCAATGATATATAGGAATTTTTCTAGCAGGGATAAGGAGGTGATTATTCCCTTGTATAAGGCAATGGTCAGGCCACACCTAGAGTACTGTATACAGGCCTGGAGGCCTCATTTCAGGAAGGATGTAGAGCTGCTGGAACGAGTACAGAGAAGGGCAACTAGATTGGTGAATGGGACAAAGGGGTTCTCTTACGAAGAAAGGCTTAAGTTTTGCAAATTACAGTGTCTGGAAACTAGGCACCAGCGGGGTGATCTGATAGAGGTGTACAAAGCCTTGAATGGTTTGAGCATGCTCAATGCTGATGGGATTCTTCCTCTAGCTCAGAAAAATCACCTGAGAGGGCATAAATTCAAATTGAGGAAAGACAGATGTAGGATAGATGTGCGGAAATTTGCCTTTAGCCAGCGGGTGGTTGGTGGGTGGAACAGACTTCCATCCCTTGTCGTGGAAGTTGATAGCCTAAATAAGTTTAAGGCTCAGCTGGACAGGTATTTCGAACGAACAGAGGGGTGAAGTGGAAGTGGTTATTTTTATTTATTTATGTTACTTTTTTTTTTTTTTTTTTTTGGCTGATGCTGCATAAGCTTGCTTTCTTGCATCAAATGCCTCTACTAATGCTAATGCTAATGCTAAAAGAGTTTCAGCTAAAGGGTAGTTGACTCCCAACCCTGGCACGCCTCCTCGTGGCCAAGGTTGGGAGTCAAGGAACCAGGTGTCCCCCCCGGCTGCAAAGTTTCCAGGTGCCAGCACTCAACATAACAATACACATACTTTCACCCTACATACATTACACTTGCTGGTCTTAGCTTTTGCCATTTCAGATGCTATAGTGGCTTATAGGGGAAACCTTGGAGGCCGCAATGAAAACAAACACACCTTGACTTTGATCTTGATCAATTTATGGCCTCAGCTTTAGAGTATCCTTGAAAAGTACAGCAGCATTGGAAATATATTTTTAATGATATATACAGGAACTCCCTGACTTATGTAATACTCGACTTACGGAAATTCGACTTTACGTAAGTTTTAGTTGCCGGTGCAAACTTAAAAAAAATTGTGGAAACGTATTTTGCATCCCATAGGAATAAATGGAGGTATCGTGAAAATATCGCAATGTGAATCCAACCAACAACACATTGTTTTTTTGTTTTTTTTTGTAATTCGATCCACGTCCTTGGAAGTTGAAAATTTCACTATATTACTAAACTATTTATCTCTCTTAAAGGTCATATTTATAATGGCAATTGCACTACACTTTCATCGTTATCATATGTTCCCATTATAAGAATCAATTTTGAACACCTTTATGATATTTTTCTAAAGCATGTTTCTGGAGGTCACGACCAAAAAACAATAAAAACAATTTGGACTTTCTGGTTTATTGGGCTTTTCTGTTAGTGCATCTAATTATAAACGGGTAGTAAACTCGATCTTATTGCATTTGCAATAATACCAATAACTGCAATTCTGTGGGTTTTTATGCTATTATGTTGAAATGTGTTCCCCTTCACTGAAATCTTCAATCATATAAAAACAAATTTTCAGAAACTTCTCTTCGTTCCTATTTATGTATTAGAATGATGAAGGGAAAGTGACCAACGAAAATTGCAGGTGCTGGCAGTGCCAGGAACTGAAATAAAATTGATTTAGAAATGGAAATGATCATGAAGTACGAAGCAGGACAAAGTTTGTCATCTATTGCAAGGGAATTAGGTCTCACTGCTTCAATAGTGAATACTATCTTAAAGGACAGTGCACGTATAAAAGAACACATCAAAGGATCAATGCACTTAAGATCAACAGTGATCACAAAACAGCATTCAGGTGATATATCGAAGATGGAACAGCTGTTAATGATATGGATAGAAAATCAGATTCAGAAGCGAGTGCCCCTGAGTCGAATGGCCATTCAAGCAAAAGCAACAAATATTTATAAAGATATTAAGGATAAGTGCGGCGATGCCCAATTCAAATTCATAGCAAGCAATGGGTGGTTTAATAGGTTCAAGCATCACACTGGTTTCCACAATGTTAAAGTATGCGGTGAAGTTGCCAGTGCTGATTCTGCAACTGCAGAGAAATTTTGTGATGTGTTGGAAAAAATTTATTGTTGAAGGCGACTATTCAATGCAGCAAATTTTTAACGTTGACAAGACCGCTCTGTATTGGAAAAAAATGCCGGATTGAACATACATCGTCAAAGAAGAAATGCAATGCCAGGTTTCAAGGTGTCAAAAGATAGGGACACGCTCTTGCTTGGGGCTAATGTAGCAGGAGATTACAGATTAAAACAACTGCTTGTGTACCTTTCTGGAAATCCTCGTGCATTTAAAGGCATCAATAAAGCCACCCTACCCATGCATTTCCAATCGAACCAGGGGGTGGCTCTGTAGCCAGGTGGGCAGGAGCAGCAGTGTGTAGCACACGCTTCTTGATCAGAACGGGGGTTCGAGCCTGTGACCACCAAATATGGAGGATGCAGAAAGGTCAGGGAATGACCACCGCATATCCCTTGAGCAATATGGCCTTAGTTGCTAATGCTCCTAAAAACCAAATAACAACAATGACAATCGAACCAGAGAGCATGGATAACAATATCTCTCTTTGAGGATTGGTTTAAATGTTGCTTCATTCCCGAGGTTGAAAAATATCGTAAAGACTTTGACGTTCCTTTCAAGATTTTGCTTCTATTAGATAATGCTCCTGAATATCCTACGCATCTAGATGGATGATTTCAATTTGAACGTGAGAGTCATATTTCTACCTCAAACATGGCTTCATTCATTCCCCCTATGGATCAGGGTGTTATTTTGAATTTAAAAGCATACTATTTATCATACATTTGCTCAGGCATTCTCTGCAGTAGACGATGAGAAAAATTTAAATTAAGAGACTTTTGGAAATCCTACAATATTTACCACGCCATAAAAAAATAAGGCCTCGGCTGAAATTACTAAAATTTTTTAAATGCCGCATGGAAGAAAATATGCCCATGGCAGGTAAAAGGCTTTGAAAAGACGAATCATATGAAGAGGTTACAGATAAGATTGTAAAGGTTGCAGAGCTACTTCAGTTGGAGGTTGATGCCAAAGATGTGGAGTAGTTAATTGAGGAAGAAGAGAAGGAATTATCTAACAAAGAACTTAATGACTTGCAGGCAGCAATAGTGAAAGAAGAAAATGCTGACGAAGCTCAAGATGAGCCAAATGAGGAGCTGAGATGCTTCATCACCAGAGAGATGGCAATGGCATTTTCTGAAAATTGCATCGGCAATGGCGAGGTTTGGGAAGATGGATCCTGACAGCAAACTATTCTTAAAAGTTAACAGAGGGGTGGATGATATGATTGCTTGCTACAAAGAAATCTACAATGAAAAGGAAAAAGCCACCATCCAGTCATCCATTAATATGTTCTTTCGGTTGAGCGGCCGACCCCTTCTAAATCTCCACAACCCTCAACCTCCGCAGCAACGTACAGCTGAAAACGTCGATTCTGGCAACAATGCTTGAGAGGTAAAACTTACTGAAGTTATGCCTGTCTTCTCTCTTTTTTTGTAATTTTATAATTTTGAAATTTTTTTAAATTGCATGCTTTTGTCATTTTTCCTGCGCATGAGATAAAAAATTGAATAAATACAATAAATAATTCTATTTGCATGTTCGTCGAACATTTCTTTTTTTATTCAATCAATTCAGCGAGCAGAGTTGCAAGGACTGCACAAGCATGGGGGAAATTGCGACTTACGTAGCATTCCAAAAAATGCAACCCTTACATAAGTCCAGGAATTCCTGTGGTAGTTATTACTTACCTGTCATTGCTGGCTGGTTAATAACAACACATTTTCCTTTTATCAAAATTAAACTATTTCTGTATTGAATAATGAGATTTCATATGTGAACTGTTGAGTTCGATAATTTAAATTGACAAGCAACAACACATTTCTCCTGCTTATTTCCTATATTTCCCTAATAATAATTTTCATTTTTTTAAATGATTAGAACTATTTGTTTACTGTCCATTGTAAAATTTTTTATATTATAATATTTGTATATTAATGAGAAATATTATTATGCAGTCATATTATAAGCTTCTAAAAATTTTATGAACATGATATTTGATTTTTACAGTGCTTAAAATATCTTTTGAACAAAAAAATAAATTTAAATAAGAAATATATATACACAGCTACATTATAAGCTTTGAAACTCTATTTGGTTCTGCTTTGTTTAGTATTTCGTGTTATAATGATATTTGTATATTTTATTTAGCATAGCATTTTTAAGTCATGTATGACTATGATTATTTTATAAGGCGTCTCAAGAGATTTGCTATTTTCTTGTTTTCAGTGAAGTAGCTGGTCCAACTTTAGGAGGTTTTTTAAGTGATCTGTTAACATTTCCTTGGGCTTCAACCATAATGGCTGCATGTTCTGCATTAGCAGTAAGTCTGATGTACATACATATATATATATATACTATTAATAATTATCGAATAAAAGGTGATGTTTATATTTATTCATTCATATACTTTCTGTTAGCTATTAATTTCAACACTCAGGGCCATTATAGTTATCTGAGGGTAGGCAATGTCTGCTTCTATCTAAATATCTTAGCATTAGCATTAGTAGAAGCATATGATGCTTCTACTAATTACAAAAGCATTTAGCTCCCCACCAGAGTTTGATAAGCTTCTGGTGTCTACTTCACTACAGACCTCCTCATATGTGAATGTAGATGCAAAATAATCATTCAGTTTGTCAGCTACCTGAGCAAGCTTATATAGCATCAGCCAAAGAGGGGGGGGGGGGACTTTTCCCATTTCACTCATTCATTCACTCCAAATGTTTGTCTAGTTCTGCCTTGAACTTATTTAAGTTGTTGAACTCCACTGCAACTGATGAACGTTTGTTCCAACTATCAACCACCTGCTGGCTAAAGGCAAATTTCTGCATGTCTTTCCTCAATTTGAATTTATGCCCCCACCTCAGGTGTGGAATCTCAGCAAGAGCAAGAATTCCATCAGCATTGAGCTTGCTGAAATCATTCAAGGCCTTATACACCTCAATCAGAGGTGTATAAGGCCTCGATCTGGAGACTAGGCACCACACATAACCTATTTTACAGATGCTGCAATTTGCAGAACTTAAGCCTTTCTTGGTAACAGCAACCATTTGTTCCACTCACCAATCCGCTACCCTTCTCTGTACCTGTTCCAGTAGCTCTACATCCTTCCTAAAATGAGGTCTCCAGACCTGTATGCAGTACTCAAGGTGTGGCCTGACCATTGCCTTATACAAGGGGACAATCACCTCCTTATCCCTGCTAGCACAATTCCTGTATATCATTACAAGACACCATGAGCTACTCATGCAGCCTAAATCTCGAACAGTATTTCTTAGTTGGAATGAAAAGCCTAGTAGCTTCCAATGCTTCCCATTTAGAATTTGCTGTTGGTAACATCACCAGTTGGTCCCACCATATAGAATTTAAAAACTGCCTGAGACTGCTGTAGTCACTTTAACGAAAGCAAAAACCCATCCCTTTACCCCTTGTTACATCTTCAAATAAATCCTTATCAGTACACTGTGATCACTGCCACCTAATGGTTTTTTTATATTCAGTTTCTTCATGCATGAATAAACACTGCTAATAATTCGATCAAGAGTACTACTCCCTCAGGTTGCCTCTCAAACATGCTGCTGTAGAATACAATCATCCAATAAATCCACAAAAGTCTTGCTAGTTTACGAGTGACCAATCCACAAGTTCCAGTCTGTTAATCCCAGAGGCTCACATCTGGTGAATATGGGCTTGGCACATCCAGGGTCCTGAGCTGGATATTATCATTCTTCTCTGTCTTGATTTCCTTCTACTTTGCTCTCTCTCTGTCAGGGTAACTCAGAAATTTTTTTTTTTTTGGCTGGTGCAGCATAAACCTCGGGGTTCCTTGAACCATATGGCTAATAATAATAATATCTGGGAAGTTAAAATCCCCCATTATAAGACCATGTGATTTGCTGGCCCACTCCTTGTACTCCTCAGAGTCATTAGGCCTATAGCACTCCTACTCTCAATTTTGCTTTCCTTGTTAAGTAAGTCCGCAGATTTCCTACTCTTAATGTAATTAGTGCCAATGTCTACAACATCGCCCTTTGTGCCCTTAACAAGTACAGAGAAGGACAACGAGATTGGTGAGTGGAACAAATGGTTGCTGTTACCAAGAAAGGCTTAAGTTCTGCAAATTGCAGCTTGTGGAGACTAGGCACCTGCGAGTTGATCTAATTGAGGTGTATAAGGCTTTGAATGGATTGAGCAAGCTCAATACTAATGGGATTCTTCCTCTTGCTTAGATTACTCACCTGAGAAAACATAAATTCAAATTGAGAAAAGACAATTGTAGAACAGATGTGCAGAAATTCGCCTTTAGCCAGCAGTGGGTTGATGGTTGGAAGAAACTTCCATCTGTTGTTGTGTGCAGGTCAGCAACTTAAATAAGTTCAATGCAGAACTAGACAAACATTTGGATTAAATGGATGGGTGAAATGGGAAGGTTTTTTTTTTCTTTTCCTTTGGCTGATGCTATATAAGCTTGCTTTCTTGCATCATATTCTTCTACTAATGCTAATGCTAAAATCCAAAAAAACTTTGTCAAAATTGTTTGCTACATCCATCTCGTGAGTAACTGTGTCAAAATAATTTACTAGCTTAGTTAAAACTGATTTTTCCTTAACAAAACCATGCTGTTTATCCTTCAGAATGCTTTCTTTCTAAATGTCTAAATGTATTGCACAGTTAATCCTTGTCTCTAAGAGTTTTGTCTAAGAGTGTTGTTTTTTATATTTATGAATGATATTGATGAAGGTATATCAGGCTTAATGTCCAAGTTTGCAGATGACACAAAAGTTGGCATAGTTATTAATGACGGCAATGTGCTACTGCAACAGGATCTAGAAAAGAAGTAATCCCAAAGAAACATACGAACTGTGTGGTTGGTAGAAAATGAAAAAGACCTGGGAGTAATTGTGTAGCCAGATATGAAGTTTTCTGAGCAATGCAGACAGACTGCCAGAGCAGGTTATGGGGTATTGTCAATGATATACAGGAATTTTGCTAGTAGGGAAAAGGAAGTGATTATCCCTTTGTATAAGGCAATGGCCAGGCCAAACCTTGAGTACTGTGTACAGGTCTGGAGGCCTCATTTTAGGAAGGATGTAGATTTGCTTGAAAAAGATTGGTGAAGGAAACAAAGGGGGTCCTCTTACCAAGAAAGGCTTAAGTGGAGACTAGGCACCTGCAAGGTGATCTGATTGAGGTGTGTAAGGCCTTGAATGGGTTGAGCAGGCTCAATTCTGATGAGATTCTCTTGCTTAGATTACAAACCTGAGGGGACATAAATTGAAATTGAGTAAAGACGGTTGTGGAATAGATGTGCGGAAATTTGCCTTTAGCCATCTGATAGTTGATTCCTGGAACAAACCTTTAAGGGAATGGATGTGAAATGTTTTTTTTTCTTGGCTGATGCTAAATAAACTTGCTTTCTTGCATCACATGCCTCTGCTACTACTATTACTTTCCTTACCACTGAAGTCAGACTGGTCTGTAGTTACAAACTTTACTCTTAGAACTACCTTTCTGTATTGGCGATATGTTGGCACTTCTCCAATCCAAAGGAATCTTTCCTTAGTCGAATTATGCCCTCATAATTAACCTCACTGGTTCAATACACTCTCTGGTCATCTCCCTCAAAATTACTGGGTATATGCCATCAACTTCGGGAGACTTACTTGCCTTTATGCATGAAAGTTTTTTTAATATACTGTCATCAGTAATTTTGAAATCATTAATTTCATATGGCTCAGCCTCCCTCACACAGCCTCTCTTTAGCATGAAGGGTCTTTCATTACTACAGACCAACGCTGAGTAATCATAAGTTATTCATCATCAATATTTTTAATCATTAGTCTGAATTATTTAAAAAAAGTCTTTAATAATTTTATTAAAATAATAGTGTTTATTTCATCTGTGATTTTTTTTACCAATGTTGCTCAGAATCTGTTGGCTTCTAAATCCCATGAACTGGCTCAGTGCACAGGATTGGATTTAGAGTCCAGCGTTCCAAGAAAGGCAAGTTATTATTGGTCTCAATCTCAGCTTATGGGGGGGGGGAGATCTGTTTTGGTCCTGTGGTGATCTTTAAGCTAATTAATAAAATGGAAAATTTGCACAAAGATCTGACACCAGATTATAATAGAACATATGTAATATAAGTGTAAATATGTAAAAGATATACATTCACAAGACAGGGAGAAGATCTGAAACTCACTTAGATAAGCACAAAACACACATAGTTAAAAGAAATGCACTCCAGAGAATGTGCTGAGTATATCTAGGCATATAGTGTTGGTAAATGTGAAGTAATAGGAGGGAAAAGAGAGGTTGTAAAAGAAACCTTTTACAGTAAGAAATTTAGCCAGGTTGCTTTAATCTGAGATAGGAGAAGAACATGGAGTCACCATGGAATCGACTTTTCAACAAGACTAAGCTAATGGAGTGGGCATGGTGGGGAACAAGGCTGTGAGATAGCTAGACATTGGATTAGAGATATCTTTTATAACCTGATGTCAACAGCTTAAGAAAGGCAAATTTGTACTCCTTGTTCTTTGTCATTCTGTATGTGAATAGAAACTGGCATGGATTTAGCATTAGCATTAGTAGAGGCATATGATGCAAGAAAGCAAGCTTATGCAGCATCAGCCAAAAAAAAAAAAAAAAAACTTTCACTTCATCCCTCCGTTCGTTCGAAATACCTGTCCAGCTGAACCTTAAATTTATTTAGGCTATCAACTTCCACAACAAGGGATGGAGGTCTGCTCCACCAACCAACTACCCGCTGGCTAAAGACAAATTTCGCACATCTATCCTACATCTGTCTTTCCTCAATTTCAATTTATGCCCTCTCAGGTGATTATTCTGTGCAAGAGGAAGAATCCCATCAGCATTGAGCATGCTCAAACCATTCAAGGCTTTATACACCTCTATCAGATCACCTCACCGGTGCCTAGTCTCCAGAGAGTCTTAAGCCTTTCCTAAGTCTCCTAGTCTTAAGCCTTTCTTCGTAAGAGCAACCCTTTGTTCCATTAACTAATCTTGTTGCCCTTCTCTGTACATGTTCCAGCAGTTCTACATCCTTCGTGAAATGAGGCCTCCAGGCCTGCATACAGTACTCAAGGTGTGGCCTGACCATTGCCTTATACAAGGGAATAATCACCTCCTTATCCTTGCTAGAAAAATTCCTGTATATCGTTGACAAGACACCACGAGCTACACTTGCAGCCTGTCTGCACTACTCAGAGAACTTCATATCTGCCTGCACAATTACCCCTGGGTCCTTTTCATTCTCTACCACTGTCAGTGTAGTACCACAGAGTTGATATGTTGCTCTGGGGTTGCTGTTTCCCATATGTAGTACTTTACATTTGTCAATGTTAAACTTCATTTGCCACCTCTCAGCCCATCTGCTCAATCTTTCCACATCCTGTTGCAGCAGCATAGTGTCAGTAGTGTCCTTGACAACCCTGCCAACCTTTGTATTGTCTGCAAACTTGGACATTAAGCTTGATATACCATCATCAATATTATTTATAAATACAGAAAAAAATAATGGACCCAACACTGAACCCTGAGGAACTCCACTAATAACATTAGTCCACGATGAGCAGTGTCCATTCATTACCACTCTCTGTCTTCTCCCCCTCAACCACCCCTTTATCCATAGCAGCAATTTACCTCCAATGCCACATTGCTCCAATTTGTGCAGCAGTCTTCCTTGTGCAACAGTATCAAAAGCTTTTTAAGATCCAAGTATATAATATCAAAGTTATTCCCTGCATCCAGTTCTTTTGTGACGGCATCATAGTATCTAATCAAATTGGTCAGGCAAGACTTCCCCTTAACAAAACCATGCTGTGCCCGAGCTATAACTGAAGTCTTGTCTAGATGATCCTGTAGTGCTTCTTTAACCAGTGCCTCCATTAGTTTTCCTGGAACAGAAGTTAGACTCACAGGTCTATAATTACTTGTGATCAAAGGCTGATCCTCCTTTGTGAATTGGGGTCACATTTGCACATCTCCAGTCTATGGATACTTCCCCTGAGTCTAAGGAAGCTCTCATAATTATGGCTAAGGGTTTGCTTACTTCCTTTGCTGCCTCCTTTAATATAACTGGATAGATCCCATCCACCCCGGGTGCCTTTCTTGTGTTTATCTTCAACAGTTTCTCCTCCACTTTACTCTCAGTTATTACATGATTATCTAGCTTACTGCCAGAGTTGAATACACCTCTGGCATTCCCCTCGTTGAATAACTCCTCATGTGTGAATGTCAATGCAAAATATTCATTTAGTCTGTTAGCTACCTGAGCAGGATCATCAACAATTGAACAATCGAAATTAAGTAGACCAATCTGATTCATCCCCTTCCTTCTAGAATTTACATAAGTAAAGAACTCTTTGTTGTTTTTCTTTGCATCCCTTGCCAAAGATTTCTCATAATCCGCCTTTGCCTGCTTAATCTCCTTTGTGACTTGGTTACAGACCATCTTATATATATCATAGGCTTCCACGTCACCCATTAATTTGTATGTATCCCATGCATTTTTCTTCTCTACCATATGTCTCATTAGTTCATCTGACATCCATTTAGGCCTAAACCTTGAACAGTATTTCTTAGTTGGTATGTAAAGCCTAGTAGCTTCCAAGATAAATTCTTTGAATGCTTCCCATTGTGAATTTGCTGTTGGTAACATCATCAGTTGGTCCCACTGTATAGAATTTAAATACTGTCTCAGACCATCGTAGTCGCCTTTACGAAAGCAAAAACTCTTCCCTTTACCGCTGATGGTAGTTACCTCTTTGAATAAATCCCACTTCAGCACACTGTGATCACTGCCACCTAGTGGTTCCTTTATCTGCAGATTCTTAATGCATGAAGAATCACTACTGATAATCAGGTCAAGAGTATTACTCTCTCTAGTTGCCTCCCGAACATGCTAATGAGGAAACAATCATCCAATAAATCCAAAAAAGCCTTACTAGTGTGTGAGCGACCAACCCACAAATTCCAGTCAATATCTGGGAAATTAAAATCCCCCATTATAAGACTCTCTGATTACTGGCCCACTCTATTTCCCTGTACAGTTTTTTATTATACTCATCAGAGTCAATTTTAATCTCCCAATGCTTACGTCACACCAAACTGACTCGACACTGCACTGTCCTGCGATGTCGACTGGCTTCACTTTCTTGGAGTTTGTGTTTCTTAACTAATAGCATAACCCCTCCTCCCTTCCTATCCCGTCTATCCTTCCTGTACACATTGTACTCCCTAAATTCGAGTTCTGCATTCCTTAAATCTGTGTGACACCACTCTGATATCCCAACAGTATCTGCCTTTGATGTTTTTGAGCAATACTTCAAATTCATCAAATTTATTTACCAAACTCCTAGCATTGGTGTACACGCAAGTATACATGCACCTGTTCTTATTCTTAGCTACCCTAACACAACCCATGTGTTTACTTGTGCCGCAACAACTCGCAGCAGTCTCTGAAATATCCAGTCTTCTGCTCATTCCAACAGAAGCAGTGCAAGAATCACTTTCACCTCTGCCAGTGGCTACTGTTAATCTATTCATCCTTGTATCCCCCCCAAACTAGCAGTTTTCCGATCCACCTAACGCTGCCTGAATAGTATCAGGAAATATTCTTGCACCCTTTATATTTAAGTGTATCCCATCCCTCTAGAAGCAGTCTCTCCTGTTAACAAGTACAGACCAGGCTGAAAAAAAATTCTATCCCTTGAGCCTTGCACAATCTTTCCAGGGCCGAATTGAGCGACAGGGCTCTCATCATATACTCCCTCCTATCGTGTCTGGGCAGAATTGCAGACACTTTCAAATTCAACCCTGATTCGCGGCTTTTTTTCAATAGTGACCTGTACTTGTTAAGTAATTCTGCCGGTCTCCTACTCGTAATATCATTAGTGCCAACGTGTACAACTATATCACCTTTTGTGCCCTTAAGAGATGATATCCGCTCTACAACGTCATCAACCTTTACCCCTGGCAGACATACCTTTTGTCCTGTTCCACCTATCCTTTTTACAAAGCATGTTCCCCATTTCCGTCAATAGAGTCACCAACAACTACTAGTTCCTGTGGGACCAGTGCATTCTGCCTTGGGGGTTGCCACTGTGTTGCGTGATGACCAAGTGCAAGCTCTGGCGTTGATGTGGGCAGCTGAGAGCTTGATGGGCCCCTCAATTTAGATCCTTCGAGGGTATCCACCCTGTCCTTCAAGCTCTCATATAGGCCCATAACAACGCTGAGTTGTCGCCTGATTTCATTACACCAATCCTTGCATTGCGCACATCCAAAGACATCCCCCATGGTAATATCATGTCCTGTACCATGGTAATATCATGTCCTGTACCCGATTGCTCCACAAACGTCATGCAAGCAGTGCATTTTAACAGGCTGTGATTCAGAGGGCAACTGCCCTCCCTCAGTTCTCCTCTGAGCCACAGTATTCCCATTAGCTTGAGCCTGGTTTTTAATATGGTCTCATTTTTTAAAATATTTGTCGTGTGTAGTGTTTGAATAGTTTATTTCTTGATGGATAGATCAAAAGACACGATTAAAGTTATGTATGTTTATTTATATTACATATTACAATAAATTTCTTACTTCTAATAAAGTGCCATTGATGATAACATATATTATTCTTTTCTTTTCTTTTTAGAGTGTAATAGCTACAATAGCATGGATCAATCCTTTCAAATGTTTTGGAGAACTATCAATTGATGAGGAGTCTGGATTCACTGAAGTTAAAGTACCTGTACCACATACTTTATCTGAGCAAGAACCTTTGCTTTTAGATCAGAAGCCAGCCTATACAACAGAATGTTCTTATCCAGTTGTGTAGTATATATTGTGAATATCTTTTCAGTAAGTATTAATATATTAGACAGTTATTATTTAATATCATCAGTGATTTTGGGCATATGCTATTATTGAAGCATTTGGTTACTTCCATAGTGTTAGTGATGTAAAATGTTTTAGCAGTTATTTTAAAAAACTTAAAAAAATGTTTTTTCAGAGATATTTAGATATTTTTCCAAAGAAAAAAAAAAAAAAAAGAAAGAATAACCTTTAGGATCATTCTTTTAACTCACATAGTTGGGATGCAGGAGTCTGATAGGCCCAGTGATAAGTTTCCATGTTCTCCAGCCATTTCCGACTCAGTTTACAACCCCTATTACCTTTCAAGAACAATTTTTTTTGGTGTCTACATTAAATAACTGAGAGCAGTTGAGCAAATAGGTGACATTACATTGCATCTCTAAATAAGTAATACCTGAATTGGGCAAGCTCATTGCTAATGAGATTCTTCATCTTGCTCAGATTACACACATTGAAGGGGCATAAATTTAAATTTAGGATGGATGGTTGCAGAATATATGAGTGGAAGTTTGCCTTTAGCCAGTGGGTGATTGATTGCTGGAACAAACGTCCAGTTGTTGTTGTGGAAGTTGATAGCTTGAATAAATTCAAGGAAAACTAGACAAACTATTGGAGGGGATGGATAGGTGAAATGGGAAGTTTTTTTTTTTTTTTTTTTAATGCTGTATAAGTTTGCTTTCCTTGCATCATTTGCTGGTACTAATACTACCTAGAAATTTAACTTTGACAAAAACAGTTATACTGATTTGTGTTACTGATCAACTTGTATCTATCATAGGCTTCTGTGTCACGTGTTAATTTGTATGTATCCCATGCATTTTTCTTCTCTGCCATATGTCTCATTAGTTCATCTGACATCCACTTAGGCCTAAACCTTGAACAATATTTCTTAGTTGGTATGTAAAGCCTAGTAGCTTCCAAGATAAGTTCTTTGAATGCTTCCCATTTTGAATTTGCTGTTGGTAACATCATCAGTTGGTCCCACTGTATAGAATTTAAATACTGTCTCGGTCCATCGTAGTCGCCTTTACGAAAGCAATAACCCTTCCCTTTACCCCTAATGGTAGTTACCTCTTAGAGTAAATCCCACTTCAGCACACTGTGATCACTGCCATCTAGTGGTTCATTTACCTGCAGATTCTTAATGCATGAAGAATCACTACTGATAATCAAATCAAGAGTATTACTCCCTCTAGTTGCCTCCCGAACATGCTGATGTAGAAAACAATCATCCAATAAATCCACAAAAGCCCTGCTAGTGTGTGAGTAACCAGCCCCCAAATTCCAGTCAATATCTGGGAAATTAAAATCCCCCATTATAAGACTCTGATTTACTGGCCCACTCTATTTCCCTTTATAGTTTCTTATTATACTCATCAGAGTCATTAGGCCTATAGCACACTCCTACTCTCAATTTTGATTTCCCAATGCTTATGTCACACCAAACTGACTTGACACTGCACTGTCTAGCAATGTTGACTGGCTTCACTTCCTTGGATTTTATGTATTTCTTAACTAATAGCATAACCCCTCCTCCCTTCCTATCCTGTCTATCCTTTCTGTAGACATTGTACTCCCCAAATTCCAGTTCTGCATTCCTTATATCTATGTGACACCACGTCTCTGAAATCCCCACAATATCTGCCTTTGATGTTTTGAGCAATACCTCAAAATCAAATTTATTTACTAAACTCCTAGCATTGGTGTACACACAAGTATACATGCACCTGTTCTTTTTCTTAGCTACCCTGACACAACCCATGTGTTTACTTGTACCCCAATGATTCCCAGCAGTCTCTGAAATATCCTGCATTTTATTTTCCAGGCTGCGGCTCATTCCAATAGAAGCAGTGGAAGAATCACTTTCACCTCTGCCAGTGGCTACTGTTAATCTATTAGTCCTTGTATCCCCCCCCAATCTAGCAGTTTTCTGACCCACCTAACACTGCCTCGATAGCATCAGCAAACATTCTTGCGCCCTTTCTATTTAAGTGTATCCCATCCCTGTAGAAGCAGTCTCTCCTGTTAACAAGTACAGACCAGGCTGAAAAAAATTCTACCCCTTGAGCCTTGCACAGTCTTTCCAGGGCCGAATTGATCGACAGGGCTCTCATCATATACTCCCTCCTATCGTATCTGGGCAGAATTGCAGACACTTTCGAATTCACCCCTAATTCACGGCTTTTTTTCAACAGTGACCTGTACTTGTTAAGTAATTCCGCCGGTCTCCTAATCTTAATATCATTAGTGCCAACGTGTACAACTATATCACCTTTTGTGCCCTTAAAAGATGATATCCGCTCTACAACGTCATCAACCTTTGCCCCTGGCAGACATACCCTGGTCCTGTTTCACCTATCTTTTTTACAAAGCATGTTCCCCGTTTCCCTGACAATAGAGTCACCAACAACTACTAGTTCCTTCGGGACCAGCGCATTCTGCCTTGGGAGCTGCCGCTGTGTTGCGCGATGACCATGTGCAAGCTCTGGCATTGGTGTGGGCAGCTGAGAGCTTGATAGGCCCCTCACTTTTAATCCTTCGAGGGCATCCACCCTGTCCTTCAAGCTGTCATATAGGCCCATAACAGTGCTGAGTTGTTGCCTGATCTCCTTGCATCGCGCACACACAAAGACATTCCCCGTGGCAGTATCATGTCCCGTACCTGACTGCTCTACAAACATCAAGCAAGTAGTGCATTTTAATAAGCTGTGATTCAGAGGGCAACTGCCCCCCTCAGTTCTCCCCTGAGCCACAGCACTCCCATTAGCTTGAGCCTTTTGCTTTGCTGCTGTGGTCAGAGTCATGATTTTGATTTAATTTCAATAAAATTTCAATTTCAGTACAAAATTAAAACCCTAAACTTATATCTCAACACAGTTATAACGCTATATTTATGTTTCAGTATCGAGTGTTATCTACGAAATCCCTTTATATAACGTCCGTATCAAGTTAAGTATTAATTATTTATGTTACGTAACCCAAGTTGTTATATGTATAGTTAAAGGTACAATTTAATTGACAATGAAGTTCAACAAGATTAATTATCTGGTTAATTGACAATATTATGTACTATATTATACTATATTAAGCTTATGCTATCTATTTCGAGATATTTTGTATCGCGTTACAATGGCGGCAATTACGAACGGTAAACACGTGGATTTGATACCCTTTCCGATACTAAGTAATACCTACAAAATCTCTATCTAAGTTACTTTAATCTAAGTATCGTAAATAAGAATATAAAACTACTCTAGAAAATAAGTTAATATGCCAATTTAAGCTAATAAAACAGAAAATAAATCAGAAAAAACTTCAGGATCGGCAAAAATGTACGTCCGCACAGGATACTCTAAATGAAGAGGTGCTCAAATGTTATTTGTGCTGTGACCGTAACTAGATAACTGCTATTTGTCATGGCGATTCTCTGTTTATTGTCATTCTATTTGTGTGAGGAGAATGTCTGAGAATTTTTCAGGTTTATTTGTTTAAGAAATTAGCAATAGCTAATTAGTTAATTTCTTAAATTTTGAGTCTGTTGTGATATACAGTATATATTTTTACCCTTGAAATGTTAAATACTAATAAAACAGTTTCTTATGGGGGGGGGGGGGTCACCCAATTTATTTTTCAAAAATATAATTATTTTCATGACCAGTCCAGAAATACTGAAACCAAAATCATATTTTGGTCTGCCTGACTATCTAGATTCATTTTAAATTAAAGAATATGTTGTCTGTGTTGCTACAGTAGTTAGGGTCACACTACTTGGACATTAAGGTGAATCGTAGCATAAATGTTATGCCACAGCACAACATATATGTTAGAGCTACCTACCTGTGTGGTAAGTCTTTTTCATTCCCCACACTCAGTGTAGTGAAGAATGAAAAAAAAAAATTTGGGGCAGTAATTGTGCTGTCAGATATGAAGTTGCCTGACAGTGCAGACAAGCTGCATTTTCTTTAGTTGAAAATATACAGAAGTTTTGCAAGCAGGAATAAGGAGGTGATTATCCCGTTGTCTCAATGGTTAGGCCACATCTTGATTACCGCATACGGGTACGGAAGTCTCATTTTATGAAAGATGTTGATGGAATGGGTTGATCTATTGGAATGGGTGCAGAGAAGAGCAATGAGATTACGAGAGGAACAAAAGAGTGCTGTTTATCAAGAAAGACTTCAGTTCTGCAAATTTCAGCATCTGGAGACTAAGCACTTGTGAGGTGATCTGATTGAGGTGTCTAAGGGTTTGAATTATTAAGTAAGCTAAATGCTGATGACATCCTTCCTTTTGCTCAGATTACACCCATGAGGAAGCTTAAATTCAAATTGAAGGAGGATGATTGCAGGATAGCTGTGTGGAAGTTTCTCTTCAGTCAGCAGGTGGTGTTGATTTTTTGTTTTTTTTCTGATGCTGTATAAGCTTACTTTTTTGCATCAGTTGCTACTACTAATGCTAATGATACCTGCTTCATTATCTGCTTTGAAGACTGTAGTCCTGATAGGGTGTATTGCCAACAAAGAGGCTTTGCTTTTGTATGATGGTAATTATAAAATTTATAATAATGAAAAAGAAGCTCGTGGAAAAGAATTACATATTTTTAAAAGTTTGCTATGTTTATTCTTTGTTCATTTACAAATATCTATTTTTTTGTGTATGCAGGAACCAAAAATGAAAATAATTTTTATGAATGTATTTAACTTAAATTCATTTATTTTCTAGTGCACTCTAGAATGATGCAGAAATTATTCATTCCGAAAGTCGAATCACATTTGGTCAAAAAAAAAATTATAGTGATGTCTCAAAAAAAAAAAGGGATAAATTTTGAATGATTTTGAAGAAATATCAAGGAAATGCCAACTTTGAATCCTTTGTCTCATACTGGAAAAGATGCCGTAATGTTTATCATCAGTAAGAAATATAAAGAATACAAACTGAGCATGAAATTTGATAACTGTTTAATTTTTTTTTGATCTAGTGAGTGTTCTGAGATATTTGTATGATATCAGAAAATTTGAAAATATTTGATAGTTCTGTTAATTTAAAGATAAGTTTGCAGTGCACTTGCAAATATTGTACTTTAATGATTATTGATATTTTTATATTTATGTAGTTAAATGCATTCCATAACCTAGAGCAATTGCTTACTTTTCCATTGAATCTGTTAACCTTTCTTATAATAACTTTTATCAGTACCTGAGTATATACTTCTGAATTGTACAATTTATTACTGATCTAACATTTTAATATATTGAATTTCTTATTTTATCATCTACGGTTAGTTTTTATTTGCTCAGTGTCTCCACTTTATAGGTTTATGTGTATTATATATAGACTTGCTGAATCGACTCTCTGAATTTGTTAGGATGTAAATCTACTAGTTTGGCAAAATATATTTTAAAACCAAATCTGCAGAAATTTTTTAACCACTACAAAGTGTACTCCCTTCATAAATTTGATGTGATTGTTGTAGTATCCCTACTTTTGGAATTAGACTGATGTATTCAATAAGTTGCAGATGCTAAAAATTGTTGCTTCATTAAATTTCTTGCTTCCTTTATTATTTATCTCATTTACCACTGATCTTAGTTTTTTTGTATTGGGTATACAGAAAGTGATACATAATATTTTTCTTTGTATAGTAAAATATATGGATATGGGATCTTCAAGTTATGCTTTATTTAAATAGATTACATATACAATTTTTTTCTGAAAAACCACCATACCTGCAAACATTATAGCAAACAGAAATATTTCTCTTTGAAAATTACTTTTATTTTCTTGTGTGTTTTAAGTTAAACTTATACAAAAAAAAAAAAAAAAAAAAAAGGGGAGAGAGAGAACACATCTCCTTGCTCATATTGATGAACAACAAAGCACATAATTTTGCCATTATATTTCTTATTGTGGCATAAGATAGATCTGTGGTAAAAGAGACAGTATTTTAGTAAAACCAGAATATTTTGTAATTATACTTGCTGTTATTTTGTGAAGTTCATTAGTAGAATATATATCATTCATTTAAACCAGTGTTTGATATTTATATTTTAGAATTTGATATAAGCATTGCTGTGATACGTTGTGTCTTTATAGAAAAAATTTAGTTTTTACAAAGTTGAAAATGTCATTGCTACCTGTAAATACTAGTGCTATGTATATAATTTTTCATTCTTGAGGAATATGAAATTTTTGAGATTATATAATGATATCTTTAAGAATCTTACATTTGACAATCACTATTGATTTTTGAAAAGTGAGCTAGTGAATTATTTTAATGGATTATGCATGAACAAGAGAAATAACTGTTAGTTATACATAATTTATCAAAATTGCACTTATTTAATTGAAAGTACAAAAGCATCAATTTGCATATGTTGGATTATGATATAAAAACACCTTGAAATTGCATGAAAAATTGAGGGTATTGTTTTTGAAATTAAGTCTTTATCATATATGTGATATTGTATATTTGTTAAAATATGGAAATTTTAATGAACTAAAAAAATTCCAATGTGGATATTAATCATATAATTTTTAAAAACTGTTGTTTTACTTATCATGTTAATGAAATTGTTGCAGCAACAACCATGATCCATTTATTTTATCATCAGTAGATGAAATCAGATAATTTTGTCATTAATGGTTCACTCAGTTTTTAACTGGGTGTATATTTATTATCAATAAAAAAGTGCATTCTGTTACACTCATTGTTGACCCCAAATCAGTTCCTGTTATTAACAAGGTAGTACTGTTTACAAATCTTATATTAGGGTGCTCATTTTATTCTAACAGGGCACTACAATATATATATAAAATCTTTTATTGCCAAAAAATTAAACACAATATAAAGTTTATCTTCTCTCTCATTGGTCAATAAAGTCAAATGTGTATAAATGTAAAAATAAAGAACAAACAGTCACCTTTACTGGTATCTAGTATTGCTTTTTTTCAAAAAGGTATACTGAATAATGAACAAACTACACTTTGTTTCTGCTTGTGTAACTTTGTCATATTACTGCAAGTAAAAGAGAAAAGAAAAAACATATATATACTATATATACCCACATACACACTTATCTTACTGGAATTGGCACATCATGGCCTTAGTCGCCCTTGCACCATAAAAACCAAAATCAAATCAAATCATACTCATCTTACAAATAAAATTTTAATATTCAGGAATCTGTAGAGAAGTAAAATTAAAATTGATAGCTGACATGTACAAAGTACAGACAGATATTGCCGAATTAAGCATAACATAAGACAAGGCATGGCAATGGAAAGTACAATGACTCACAGAAGAATAAAATTTAGAATTATATAAGAGGCATAAAGCTGCCAAAATTATAGAATTGAAATGAAGGACATTTCTCATATTCCAGCTGCACTGTATACCACTTCTTTGCATTTCCAATTTTATGAAAGATTATAGCAGAAATATAAGAAAAGAAGGGTGGAAGAAAAATGGAATTTGTAGACAAAACCATGGATATTACAAATTTTGAATATTAAAAATTTATTTTATTATGATTTATTGACATGCGATTCTATGGATTATTGTAAATGATTCGATGATTTGACTTCAGCTAGTATTTTCAGTAGCTGGCTAAATTTTATAATTTTTATCTGTGGCTTCTTTATGGGCTTTATTTTATATTTATATTTAAAAAAAATTTAATATCCATGGTTTTTCCCATGTAGTTTAATACCACTAATTGCTAATACTACTTCCCACCCCAACGCCATTTTTGTTCATATTTTTATTATAATCTTTGCTGCACTGTTTCCCACTTCTTTGGATTCCTGCTCAGTTTTGTGTAGTCCGGTCTATCATACGATTATTAATGTTTTTAGTATTATAACTATCAGTAGTCATAGGCTTTGAAATTTAGCATTAGCATTAGTAGAGGCATATGATGCAAGAAAGCAAGCTTATGCAGCATCAGCCAAAAAAAAAAAAAACTTCCATTTCACCCCTCCGTTCGTTCAAAATACCTGTCCAGCTAAGCCTTAAATTTATTAAGGCTATCAAACTCCACAACAAGGAATGGAAGTCTGTTCCACCAACCAAAGGCAAATTTCCGCACATCTGTCTTTCCTCAATTTGAATCTGAGCAAGAGAAAGAATCCCATCAGCATTGAGCATGCTCAAACCATTCAAGACTTTTAACACCTCTATCAGATCACCTCGCCAGTGCCTAGTCTCCAGACACTAATTTACTTAAAAACTTAAGCCTTTCTTCGTAAGAGCATCCCTTTGTTCCATTCACTAATCTTGTTGCCCTTATCTGTACTCGTTCCACCAGCTCTACATCCTTCTTGAAATGAGGCCTCCAGACCTGTATACAGTACTCAAGATGTGGCCTGACCATTGCCTTATACAAGGGAATAATCACCTTATCCCTACTAGAAAAATTCCTGTATATCATTGACAAGACACCATGAGCAACTCTTACAGCCCATCTGCACTGCTCAGAGAACTTCTTATCTGCCTGCACAATTACCCCCAGGTCCTTTTCATTCTCTACCACTATCAGTGTAGTACCACAGAGTTGATACATTGCTCTGGGGTTGCTGTTTCCCATATGTAGTACTTTACATTTGTCAAGGTTAAACTTCATTTTTCACCTCTCAGCCCATCTGCTCAACCTTTCCAGATCCTGTTGCAGCAGCATAGTGTCAGTAGTGTCCGTAACAACTCTGCTAACCTTTGTATCGTCTGCAAACTTGGACATTAAGCTTGACATACCATCATCAATATCATTTATAAATACAGAAAACAATAATGGACCCAACACTGAACCCTGAGGGACTCCACTAATAACATTAGTCCACGATGAGCAGTGTCCATTGATTACCACTCTCTGTCTTCTCTCCCTAAACTACCCCTTTATCCATAGCAGCAATTTGCCTCCAATGCCACACTGCTCCAATTTGTGCAGCAGTCTTCCATGTGCAACAGTATCTAAAGCCTTTCTAAGATCCAAGTATATATTATCAAAGTTATTCCCTGCATCCAGCTGTTTTGTGACTGCATCATAGTATCCAATCAAATTGGTCAGGCAAGACTTCCCCTTAACAAAACCATGCTGTGTCCGAGCTATAACTGAAGTCTTGTCCAGATGATCCTGCAGTGCTTCTTTAACCAGTGCCTCCATTAATTTTCCTGGAACAGAAGTTAAACTCACAAGTCTATAATTACTTGTGTCAGCCTTGGATCCTCCTTTGTGAATTGGGTTCACATTTGCATGTCTCCAGTCTATGGGTACCTCCCCTGAGTCCAAGGAAGCTCTCATAATTATGGCTAAGGGTTTGCTTAGTTCCTTTGCTGCCTCCTTTAACATAACTGGATAGATCCCATCCACCCCAGGTGCCTGTCTTGTGTTTATCTTCAACAATTTCTCCTTCACTTTGCTCTCAGTTATTACAAGATTCTCTAGCTTACTGCCAGAGTTGAATACACCTCTGGCATTCCCCTCGCTGAATAATTCCTCATGTGTAAATGTCGATGTGAAATATTCATTTAGTTTGTTAGCTCCCTGAGCAGGATCATCAACAGTTGACCCATCGATATCAAGTGGACCAATTTGATTCATTCCCTTCCTTCTAGAGTTTACATAAGTAAAGAACTCTTTGCTGTTTTTCTTTGCATCCTTTGCCAAAGGTTTCTCATAATCTGCCTTCGCCTGCCTAACCTCCTTTGTGACTTGGTTACAGACCAGCTTATGTCTATCATAGGCTTCTGTGTCGCGTGTTAATTTATATGTATCCCATGCATTTTTTTCCTCTGCCATGTGTCTCATTAGTTCATCTGACATCCATTTAGGCCTAAACCTTGAACAATATTTCTTAGTTGGTATGTAAAGCCTAGTAGCTTCCAAGATAAGTTCTTTGAATTCTTCCCATTTTGAATTTGCTGTTGGTAACATCATCAGTTGGTCCCACTGTATAGAATTTTAATACTGTCTCAGACCATCGTAGTCGCCTTTACGAAAGCAATAACCCTTCCCTTTACCCCTGATGGTAGTTACCTCTTTGAGTAAATCCCACTTCAGCACACTGTGATCACTGCCACCTAGTGGTTCTTTTTTCTGCAGATTCTTAATGCATGAAGAATCACTACTGATAATCAAATCAAGTATATTACTCCCTCTAGTTTCCTCTCAAACATGCTGATATAGAAAACAATCATACAATAAATACACAAAAGCATTGCTAGTGTGTGAGTGATGACCAACCCACAAATTCCACTCAATATCTGGGAAATTAAAATCCCCCATTATAAGACTCTCTGATGTACTGGCCCACTCTATTTCCCTGTACATTTTCTTATTATACTCATCAGAGTCATTAGGCCTATAACACACTCCTAGTCTCAATTTTGATCTCCCAATGCTTATGTCACACTCAACTTATGGCTAAGGGTTTGCTTACTTCCTTTGCTGCCTCCTTAATATAACTGGATAGATCATCGACACTGCACTGTCCAGCGATGTCGACTGGCTTCACTTCCTTGGATTTTATGTGTTTCTTAAGTAATAGCATAACCCCTCCTCCCTTCCTATCCTTTCTGTAGACATTGTACTCCCCAAATTCCAGTTCTGATCTGTGTGACTCCACGTCTCTGATATCCCAATGCCTTTGATGCTTTGAGCAATACCTCAAATTCATCAAATTTATTTACCAAACTCCTAGCATTGGTGTACACACAAGTATACATGCACCTGTTCCTATTCTTAGCTACCCTAACACAACCCATGTGTTTACTTGTACCGCAATGATTCCCAGCAGTCTCTGCTTCTTGTTTTCCAGGCTTCTGCTCATTCCAACAGAAGCAGTACAAGAATCACTTTCACCTCTGCCAGTGGTGACTGTTAGTCTATTAGCCCTTGTATCCCCCCCCCCCAAGCTAGCAGTTTTCCGACCCACCTAACACTGCTTCGATAGCATCAGCAAATATTCTTGCACCCTTTCTATTTAAGTGTATCCCATCCCTGTAGAAGCAGTCTCTCCTGTTAACAAGTACAGACTAGGCCGAAAAAAATTCTACCTCTTGAGCCTTGCACAATCTTTCCAGGTCGAATTGATCGACAAGGCTCTCATCATATACTCCCTCCTATCGTGTCTGGGCAGAATTGCAGACACTTTCAAATTCAACCCTAATTTACGGCTTTTTTTCAACAGTGACCTGTGCTTTTTAAGTAATTCTGCCGGTCTCCTACTCTTAATATCATTAGTGCCAACGTGTACAACTACATCACCTTTTGTGCCCTTAAAAGATGATATCCGCTCTACAACATCATCAATCTTTCCCCCTGGCAGACATACCCTGGTCCTGTTCCACCTATCCTTTTTACAAAGCATGATCCCCCACAATAGAGTCACCAACAACTACTAGTTCCTGTGGGATCCATTTAATCCATTTAGGCTTCATAATTTTGGCCTTCTTATATAATTCCAAATTTTATTGTTCTATAATTTGCTGCACTATTTCCATTATGCAGGTTTCTTAATGTCTTATGTTATATTTATAAAAATACATGTTATATTTATACTTATGTTATATTCACATATATAATATACTGTAACAATATAATATAACATACATAAAGCAATATAAGTAGAAATAAAACTTGTATATACAGGGTGTCTCAAAAATACACGGCATAACTTCAGGAATGAGTTCTTCATATGAAGACAATAAAAATATTTCATATCAACATAGTTCCGGAAATGCTTAGTTCCCGAGTTATTAACCGGAATGTCTTATCTCCCGCAGGTGATTTCCATTATCACAAGATACTGACAGAATCTGGTGGTTTTCCATTCCGACCATGTACTCAAATCAGGAGCAAGCAGATATGCACTTTATGTATGGTTTGGCGGATGGCAATGCTCTGGAGGCTCGTTGTTTGTACCACAAAAGGTTCCCAGAAATAAGATGTCCAGACAGGAAAATGTTTGAAGGTATCCATTGCTGCCTTTGTGAACATGGGAACTTTACACCTCATGCTGCCGACAGAGGACGACCAAGATCTATGACTTCTGAAGTAGAGGAGGAGATTTTGGATGTTTTGCATGCCACTCCTGGAATCAGCACATGTAGCATAGCAATACAACTGGCTGTTCAACATTCGACTATTTGAAGAGTGTTGCAAGAACACCATCTGCAACGGGTACAGGCCTTGTTACCAGCAGATTACCCTGCACGAGTAATGTTCTGCCAGTGTTTCTTGCAGCAGTGTGGTACAACTCACTTTCCTGGCTTAATGATATTCACAAATGAAGCACAGTTCACACGAGACAGAATCCAAAACTTTCACAATCAGGCTGAGGAAAACCCACGTGCAATTCTTCCATCACATCAACAGCGATTCAACCTCAACATCTGGGCGGGTGTTTTTGGTGATAAGTTATTTGGGCCCCATGTACTTCCAAACAAACTCACAGGGCAAGCGTACAGAAACTTTCTGGAAAACAACATCCTGATTTCTTGGACGACACGCCACTGATCATTCGTCAACAAGCACACTTCATGCACAATGGCGCTCCCGCATATTTCAGCCACCTATCCTGCAATTACCTGAATCAAAGGTTTCCTGGTCGGTGGATAGGTAGAGGTGGACCAACTGCCTGGCCTCCACGCTCACAGATTTAAACCCACTAGATTTCTTGTTGTTGTTGTTGTTATTTGGTTTTTAGGAGCATTAGCAACTAAGGCCATATTGCTCTGGGATATGCGGTGGTCATTCCCTGACCTTTCCGCATTCTCCGTATTTGTGGTCACGGGCTCGAACCCCAGTCTAATCAAGAAGCGTGTGCTACGCACTGCTGCTTTTGCCCACCTGGCTACACAGGCGCCTAGATTTCTTCTTGTGGGGCTATTTAAAATCATTGGTGTATTCGACTCTGGTAGCTGATGTGGAAACTCTCCACAATCGAATTGTGGCAGGTTGTGAGACAATGCGAAATATGCCAGGAATTTGGCATTGTCTTCGCAAGTCCATGAGATGTCGACGGCAGAAGGTGGACATTTTGAACAATTACTATAAGGTGATGTGAACAGATAAGTGTCATAGACAGACCTTCAAAACTTGGAAACCAAGCATTTCTGGAACTATGTTGATATAAAATATTTTTATTGTCTAGATAGGAGGAACTCATTCCTGAAGTTATGCCGTGTATTTTTGAGACACCCTGTATAAAGAAAATAAATAACATATGATATACTTTAAGGCAGGAAACTACTAAATAGTAACTACAGAGTAAAATGCTAGCTGAGACCAATGTCATGTAATGGCATTTGATCTGGGCTAGCATAAAAAAAAATATATATATAAATTTACTAGCATAAATATAAAATAAAAAATAAAAATTGACATTGGCTCCATGAAGCCGAAGGTGGATCCATGAATAACGTCATGTGAAATGAAAAAATACAATTTTTTCATTTCACATAGCTTAATAAAATCAGTTTTATTTTATTCGGTATTTTCATTTACAATGAAACAATAAAGGTTTGTGGTAATTAAAGTAGGATACATAGTTGAAACAATTCAAACTATTAACATTGCGATTGAAGACCAAGTCGATACATGATCAACCATGCGTAGTAGATTTTGTAGGATGTGATGCGAGTTTAAGATTGAATGTTGATTCCATGAAGTTAAGAAATGGAGCATTTTCAGGTTTTTTAATGTCAATGTTCAAATCACCCACTAAAATTATTTGGATCTTTTGAAAGTTCAATTTCCTTACAACTTTAGGTATGTATCCAAACTTTGGCATATAAATCGCTAGATTTATATATCAAAGAGTGTTGGATATCAAGAAAACTTTAATCTGCTCCAATGTTGAATTAGGTGAGATGTAGAATATTACAAGCAAAGTCTTCTGTCCATTTATTTCAACTTCAACTGCACAAATGTCGCCACAATTATATGTACCAGTCATTTGCCGTAGCAAGTCTGCATCTATGGTAATGAGAATATGTGGCATACATATTGTTGATTCGACTTTATTGTATATTGCAACACCACCAGATTGCACAGAAGGTCTTGAATTGTGTGATATGTTTGTATCCTTGAACATCAACATTTTCAAGCCATGTTTCATTTAATGCCAAGGTATTCGATTCCATGAGAACTGGATCGGTTGCAATGTCTTCACTATGAAGTTTCAAACTCTGTGTATTCAACAATACCATTCTGAAACTCAACCGATCCAACTAAATTAACTAAATGAAACACACCCGCACTGCTCAACAAATGCAAAGTAAACTGGATGAAGTAGTAACTTTAACGAGTTGGTCAACTCTCAAAAATTAAAAACCCGATTTGAGATCTAGTTATATATCCTTGTGGAGCTCTCAAAAGGCAACAATTTTGTTGCTTACTGTTTTTGTCTAGCATTTATAGTTTTCAAGATACTGCAAAATCAAACTTGAAAATGCTCGAATTTTTCAGCTCTCTCAACTTTACATCACTATTACTCGGGAACCATAAGAGCTACATCAAAACTATTTATAGATGTAAAAACTACATTGTGGTTTGGATGGACACTGGAAAAAAGCACAAATATGAAATTTTGTGTTCAACTGGAAAAAAGTCCTATGGAAACATTTCAAATGAGAATCAGGTGTATGGAGAGAATTCTCTGCCTTGTGCACATGTGTTTGAGTGGTATAAATGTTTAGCCCATAAAAGAGAATCACTAAAAGACAACAAATCTCTGGGTCCAGCAAAAATTGATTGAATGCCAGGGTTGATTGAAAAGTGCAGAAAATCATTCGACAATGACTGATGCAATGATTTCAGTAGATCTGTACATTAATAAGGAAAACATTCAACAAATAATAACCCAGGATTTTAAGAAAATTAAGGTATGTACATGGTTTGTTCCACATTAGTTTGTGGAACAAATTGCATTGAAGCTGCTGAAAGCAAACCCTACTTCCTGAATTCAAAATTACAGGTAATGAGATGTGGTGTTTTCAGTATGACCCTGCAATGAAGTGATATAGTGCGGAGTGAAAGTCAGCAAACTCTACAAATGCAAAAAAGTTTGTCAAGAAAGGTCAGAAATCAAAATCATTCTCTTTCTATGATAGCAAGGGAATTGTGCACAAAGGCCAAAGTAATACTATTGCCTACTATCATGAAATGTTTGTTATGGAGAAATTGCTGTATGCAGCCTCAGTATGGAGAAGATGGAAACTGGATTAAAAATGTGCCAAGCCACAAGGTTTTCATTGTTCGGGAGTCTTTGGCTGGTAAAAAAATCTATGTACTATCGCACCTACCGTATTCACCAGACCTTAGCCCTGTACAACTTCTTTTTGTTCCCAAAGTTCAAGGCGCCACCAAACGGCTGTTATTTTCATGACATCAACACCACAAAAAACTGTGACAAGAACATCAAACAGTATACTAGTCACATCCTTCCACCAGTCATTCCAGTCACTTTGTGATCATTGCATGCAATGTGTGGATGTTGGAGGAAGTTACTTTGAATAAACCAAGGTTAGTTCACTCATACATGGGATCATTATTTTTTTCCTAGTAGTCTCGTTTTCCAATTGCTACACTGTGCATATCTCTTATGATGTTAAAATAATGGATGGTATTGCAAAGTACATGATTTTAAACCATTTGCAGCCTTTATTCCAAAAAAACTTTAATTCTGTAAGCAGTGAATATGGTAAGTATATGTACATGTGTGTGTGTGTGTACGTGTATCGTGGTGGCTTCAAGGCAATAGCCCATTTCCACCTTTATTCTCTGTAATGGCATAGAAACTCTAGGCCACTTTGCCACCAGGGAGCAGCTAACACCTGGGCAGCTGCCACCAGGTGCCTGTCCCCAGGCACGATGAAACCGGCCTAGGTCTACTATCCTATATGTGCTTATGTGCACAAAATCCTGCAAGGACAGACGTGATGGTGGGGGTTATGCTCTTGGTTAAGAGGCATACAGATTACAAGACAAAGCACCCAACTGCCATGCTCTGCCATTGTAAGGCTGAGTCAATCTGATGTGACAAGCACTGGGGAAAAAACAAAAACAAGAGGCCAAACGACTGTGATGAGTATAATAAACAACAACAATACAGCCAAACAGAGGGACCAGTAAATCAGAATATCTATCTTATCATGGGAGATTTTAACTTTCTAGATACTGACTGGAACCTGTGGGTGTTAGTCACTAGCATAGTAGAGAAACATTTTCTGGGTAATGGATGACTGTTTTCTACAACAGCATGTTAGAGAGACAAGAGAAAGCAATATTGTTGATTTGATTATCAGCAGTAACTCCTCATGTATTCAAAATATTCTGGTAAAGAAACCACTGGCACCTGTGGTTTCCTCAGGTGAACAGTGTACTGATGTGGGACATTCCTGTGTAATTTGCTGAAAAACTAAAATATTTTCATCTAAATTTAAGCTGGAAGTAAACCTTTAGCCATAATTATAAGATTATAAGAATATCGCCCTCCTGGAATTTGGGGATGGGCATCCACACAGACCGGAGATGTACAATGTTCCTCCTAATTACAAAGGATTCCTCCTTTGTAATTAGGAGGAATCCTCTTTTGTATATCTATTCCTCCTAATTACACTGGAGAAACAATGGATGATCAATGGGCTAAGTGAGCAGTTACATAGCTGCAAGCTTGATTTTTCTGTGACAGGGAAAATAATGCAGTTTTCAGTTAAAGAGGCAATGCAGGATAAACTTGTCTGGCCAATACGATTATGAAGTAATCTGATTGGTCAGACAAATTAAAAGGCAATTGGATACAAAAAAAAATTCTGACATCATACACTTAGATTTCAGTAAAGCTTTTGATATTATTTCACATGAAAGACTGCACTAAAGATGTGGCAGTAGGGGATGGAGCATGGTTATTACTAGCCACTGATCTCTTCATCGACTAATATTAATAGGAGTGTCCCTTGCTGGGGGGGTTCAGTGCTGGGTGCCACTTCCTGCTTTAACTATTAATCAGTAATACTGAAGACCAGAGGTTCGAACAATGCGTTCCCAGTTAAGTCTCTCGTAATCTGTATGTTATATGGAAATTTTCTTCATTCTACGGAAACTATTTTAAATGTAATTACCAAAGGGAATTCGAAAAATATTAGCAAATAGAAAATTTCACTATAAAGAAGTTCATTAAACAGAGGTCTGACTTGTATATATCAAAATAAAATTTGGCATCCTCCTGAACTGCCACCTGTAAGCGACGCTTTCCTTGCCTACCCAGCCCTGGGCTCTGTCATCAAATCTGCCAATCGCTATTTCAGTCACTTCTAATAGAGATAGAAGGCTGAAATTTTGTACATATTCCTAATTTGCGTGGCAATGCATTCTTTCAAAAGTTGAGCTAAATCTATCAAGCGGTGCACCATGCAGCCATTGCATGTCACATATTGGCTACCTTGATTTATATCTGACCCTGATTTTGGACCTTTTCCCCCACTTACATGAGGGTGTAATTTTGTAAACAATCTCTTTTGACATAATCTTACTTTATTTATAAAAAATGTATGAAAATTTCTATTAATAAAAATAATAAAATTGTAAAAAAAAAAATAAGAAAATAAAAAATAATATAAAAACAAGTAAAAAATAATATTAAAAAAGTTCTATTCATAAAAAATAAAAATTAAAAAAAATAATATAAAAAACAAGTTTTTCAAAAATATACCTTAATTCCGATAAATTCCGTTAAAATATAAGGTGTGGCCTTTACTGTTTTTTAAAATGAGGCATTTATATTGCTGGGGGTAAAGGCCACACCTTATATTTTAACAGAATTTATCGGAATTAAGGTATATTTTTGAAAAACTTGTTTTTTATATTATTTTTTAAAATTTTTATTATTTTTTATGAATAGAAATTTTTTTTTTTTTTTAGGTGAGGCTATATGAGCCTGCTTCCTTGCGTCATTTTACCACTACTAATGCTAATGGTATGCAAAAACATCAAGCAGATATTCAAACACACAGATAACATAATCAACAGACATGCTATGAGCCAAATCGAGCCAATAAAAATTTTTATTTCCAGCAAATAAGTTCCTCAACATGGTCAAATATGAGTTCTAATTTACTGGTGGTCTGTTGTGAAAAACATAAGCTAAAGAGAATATTATATAAAATATTGCCACATACGTCATAATGTGTGTCAGATTACGTGTGAACTCTTCATAATAGGATTACGTTTGCTTCAAATGCAAACATTTCTATTGCATGTGATCTGGTAACTGGCATATCCATTAAAAAATAACTGGATTGATAATTCACTGCACTGTTAAGGACACTTCCATAAAATGCAAATATTTTGTAAATTTTGAAATTACTGGCATTCAACTGAAAGTTTTTAAGCATTGGCTTGAAAACTTTCAAAGATCAATCTTGTTCTATCTTCTCACCTTTTCTTTCAAGAATACTAAATTCTGATGGCCTTTGATACTGAGCTTTATACAGAAAAAGCAACAATGTTTCTGTTATCATCATCATCATGAACTTGGTCTGGCTTAGGTCTTTTAAGACCTGTTCTGTTGTAGCTCTTGGAGTAGTCTTGATCTCGCCATCATTGTCTTGTCGACCCACATCTCTCTTGCCTATAGGTTTGTAGTTAAAGGTTTGTATATAGGTTTTGTATATAGGTTTGCCTATAGGTTTGTAGTTAAAGGCTAATTTTGGGATCCGGTCTGGGTTCATTCTTTTTAGGTGGCTGATCCATTTTTTCTGATACCGTTTTATGTCATTTACTATGTTATCTACTTTTAATTTCTCGTGGATATCTGACTTGGTGGTCTAGTCTTCTTTAGTGGTCTAGTCTTGTAAAGCCTAATAATGGTCTTAAAAATCTCATTTGTAGTGCTTCTAGTTTGTGTGCATCTTTAGAAAAGGGCTGATTTTGAAGTGATGTTGTCAGTCGTAATTTTGTTTCAGTTGTCATTTTTTTCCGAAGTGGCGTTTAATCGTTCCATTCATTTTATTATATTATTGTAGTTTAGTATGGATGTCTTTCCCTTCATTTGATATTAAATTTCCTAAATAGGTGAAGTCAGATATTTGTTCTATTATTTTGTCATCGATAACAATTTTGACTCTTTGTATGTTTTTTCCACATAATCCCACTGATTTTGTTTTTGAGGTGGAGATTTTCATCTCGTACTTTTTACCTATTTTATTCAGTTCATTTGCTGCTATCTGTAGTTCATCTTCGGATTTTGCAATTATAACTTGAGCATCAGCATATATTATAGTTTGGATTTTATTCCTGTTCAATTGTATTCCATTGTTAATTGTTTGTTTTCATTCTTTAATAATTTTATTGATGTAGATATTAAATAAATTTGGTGATAGTCCACAACCTTGTTTGACTCCTTTATTGGTGTTAATTGGGTCTGAGAGTTGACCATTAAAATATTTTATGCAGACTTCTGAGTTTTTATATATGCTTTGCATCACTTTCTGGGGTTGGGTTGGGATATTTTCTTCACATAGAATCTGAAACCAAAGTTTTTCCCGGCTTACATTGTCATATGCTTTTTTTTTAGCATTAGTAGAGGCATATGATGCAAGAAAGCAAGCTTATTCAGCATCAGCCAAAAAAAAAAAAAAAAAACCAACCACTACTCCCATTTCACCCCTCCGTTCGTTCGAAATACCTGTCCTGCTGAGCCTTAAATTTATTTAGGCTATCAACTTCAACAACAAGCGATGGGAGTCTATTCCACAAACCAACTGCCCGCTGGCTAAAGGCAAATTTCCGCACATCTATCCGACATCCGTCCTTCCTCAATTTGAATTTATGCCCTCTCAGGTGATTATTCTGAGCAAGAGGAAGAATCCCATCGGCATTGAGCATGCTCAAGCCATTCAAATCCTTATACACCTCTATCAGATCACCTCGCCGATGCCTAGTCTCCAGGCTCTGTAATTTGCAAAACTTAAGCCTTTCTTCGTAAGAGCAACCCTTTGTTCCATTCACTAATCTTGTTGCCCTTCTCTGTACTCGTTCGAGCAGCTCTACATCCTTCTTGAAATGAGGCCTCCAGACCTGTATACAGTACTCAAGGTGTGGCCTGACCAATGCCTTATACAAGGGAATAATCACATCCTTATCCCTGCTAGAAAAATTCCTGTATATCATTGACAATACTCCATGAGCTACTCTTGCAGCTCGTCTGCACTGCTCAGAGAACTTCATATCTGCCTGCACAATTACCCCCAGGTCCTTTTCATTCTCTACCACTGTCAGCGTAGTACCACAGAGTTGATACATTGATCTGGGGTTACTGTTTCCCATATGTAGTACTTTACATTTGTCAATGTTAAACTTCATTTGCCACCTCTCAGCCCATCTGCTCAACCTTTCCAGATCCTGTTGCAGCAGCATAGTATCAGTAGTGTCCTTAACAACCCTGCCAACCTTGGTATCGTCTGCAAACTTGGACATTAAGCCTGATACACCATCATCAATATCATTTATAAATACAGAAAACAACAATGGACCCAACACTGAACCCTGAGGAACTCCACTAATAACATTAGTCCACGTTGAGCAGTGTCCATTGATTACCACTCTCTGTCTTCTGCCACTCAACCATCCCTTTATCCATAGCAGCAATTTGCCTCCAATGCCACACTTCTCCAATTTGTGCAGCAGTCTTCCATGCGCAACAGTATCAAATGCCTTTCTAAGATCCAAATATATAATATCAAAGTTATTCCCTGCATCCAGTTCTTTTGTGACTACATCATAGTATCCAATCAAATTGGTCAGGCAAGACCTGATCTTAACAAAACCATGCTGTGTCTGAGCTATAACTGAATTCTTGTCCAGATGATCCTGCAGTGCTTCTTTAACCAGTGCCTCCATTAATTTTCCTGGAACCGAAGTTAAACTAACAGGTCTATAATTACTTGTGTCAGCCTTTGATCCTCCTTTGTGAATTGGGGTTACATTTGCACATCTCCAGTCCATGGGTACCTCCCCTGAGTCCAAAGAAGCTCTCATAATTATGGCTAGGGGTTTGCTTACTTCCTTTGCTGCCTCCTTTAATATAACCGGATAGATCCCATCCACCCCTGGTGCCTTTTTTATGTTTATCCTCAGCAATTTCTCCTCCACTTTCCTCTCAGTTATTAGAAAATAATCTAGCTCACTGCCAATGTTTACTTCACCTACGACATTCCCCTTCCTGAATAACTCCTCATGTGTGAATGTAGATGCAAAATACTCGTTTAGATTGTTAGCCACCTGAGCAGGATCCTCAACTGTTGAACCATCAACATCCAGTGGACCAATCTGATTCATCCCTTTCCTTCTTGAGTTTAAATAGGTAAAGAACTCTTTTCTGTTTTTCTTTGCGTCCTTTGCCAAGGATTTCTCATAATCTGCCTTTGCCTGCCTAATCTCCTTTGTGACTTGGTTACAGACCAACTTATATCTATCATAGGCTTCCATGTCACCCATTAATTTGTATGTATCCCATGCATTTTTCTTCTCTGCCATATGTCTCATTAGTTCATCTGACAACCATTTAGGCCTGAACCTTGAACAATATTTCTTGGTTGGTATGTAAAGCCTGGTAGCTTCCAAGATTAGTTCCTTGAATGCTTCCCATTTTGAATTTGCTGTTGGTAACATCATCAGTTGGTCCCACTGTATAGAATTTAAATACTGTCTCAGACCATCATAGTCACCTTTACGAAAGCAAAAACCCTTTCCTTTGCCTCTGATGGTAGTTACCTCCTTGAGTAAATCCCACTTCAGCACACTGTGATCACTGCCACCCAGTGGTTCCTTTATCTGCAGATTCCTAATGCATGAAGAATCACTACTGATAATCAGATCAAGAGTATTACTCCCTCTAGTTGCCTCCCGAACATGCTGGTGTAGAAAACAATCATCCAATAAATCCACAAAAGCCCTGCTAGTGTGTGAGTGACCAACCCACAAATTCCAGTCAATATCTGGGAAATTAAAATCCCCCATTATAAGACTCTCTGATTTACTGGCCCATTCTATTTCCCTGTACAGTATCTTATTATACTCATCAGAGTCATTAGGCCTATAGCACACTTCTACTCTCAATTTTGATTTACCTATGCTTATGTCACACCAAACTGACTCGACACTGCCCTGTCCATAATGTCTTTTCATAATCAATAAACAATAGAAATGTTGGTAGACTGAATTCTCTTTTCTACAAAATTTGTTGTAATGAGAAAATGGCATCTATTGTGCTTCTCCCTTTTCTGAACCCACATTGTTCTTCTAAGAATTGTTCACCGTATTTATTAAGTTTATTCTTTAGTATATTAGAGTATAGCTTTGAAGCAGTTGATAGCAGTGATATCCCTCTGTAGTTGTTAGGGTTATTTCTGGAGCCTTTTTTGTGTATATTGATTACTATTCCTGTTTCCCAATCTTTGGGTATCTGTTGCTTATGCCATATGATGTTAAATAATTTTAGTAGTGTGTTTTTTAGTAAGGTGCCACCATATTTAAATAGTTCTACATTTAAATTGTCTATGCCTGGGCTATTTCGGTTTTTTGATTTTTTTATTATTAACTCTAGTTCTTCCATTGTTATATTTTCTTTATCTTCGGTTACCATAGATTCATCTTCCAATTCCCTAGTGCCAGGGTTATACCATGGTTTGGAATAGAGTTGCTTCCATTCTGATTGAGAGATGGAGTTGGTTTTTATCTGATCATTTATCCTGCTAGTATCCAAAACTTTCTTCAGCAGCTCCCAGAATTGATTTTTTCATGTTTGTCCAGATTTCCTCAACATTATCATTTAAATCTGATTTGAGTTTATCTTTCAATCGACTTTCATACAGGAATTTAGTGCTTTCATCTTCCAACAAATGTATTTTTAATTTCTTAGTAATTTTTGTTGGTATTTTTTTCTTTTTATTAAGATAATTTCTTTTTATTTTGAAAATGCTTGCTACTAGGTAGTGATCACTGTCAATTTCACTGCCTCTGAATATTCTAGTGTCTCTAATTTTGTCATTTAAATTTTCATTAATGATAATATAATCACTGATAGTGATAATACACTTTGTGTTTCTTGCTTCCCATTTGAATTTATGGATATTCTTGTGTCTGAAAAAAGTATTTGTAATTTTAAGTTTATTAAAAATGCAAAAAAACGTCTATCAAGCATCTTCCATTATTGTTAACCACGGGTTCGCCTTCTGATCCTATACATTTGTCTAATGATTGAGCACCAACCCTTGCATTAAAATATCCTGCTAGTATGAGGTATTCGTTTTTTTTAGTTTGGTCTATGATCTCTTGTAATTTGTCATAAAATTCTGCGGTTTCATCAATGTTGCCTTCTACTGGTACGTAAATGCCAATGACTGTTACTGTATAAGAGAATTTTTAGTCATAATTTCAATATTCTGGGTGATATCCAAGAGTAGTCTAATATGTTTCTGTTATTCCGAAGGTTATCCAAAAATACCTTACCTTCCATCATAATAGTACCCTTTTTGGGGTTCTCTTTTTGTTGAATCATTTGCAGAAATATGTTTGCACAAGTAAGGAACAGGGTTATATTTCAATGCAATTATTGATAATTTCATGATAAATGCTTTTCTTATTGTTGTGTCTTGTATTGTTGTGTCTCGGTGCCTTGGGAACTCTGTTCAGTGCAGTGCAGTGACTGGATCAAGTAAGTAGTAGGAGAAGTAGTAGTGGCATATGATACAAGAAAGCAAGTGTATGAGCAGCATCAGCCAAAAAAAAAAAAAAATCACACTATTCCCTCCAAATGCCTGTCCAGTTCCTCCTTAAATTTATTTAACCTATCAACTTCCACAACGACAGATGGAAGTTTGTTCCAGCAATTAACCACCGGCTGGCTAAAGGCAAATTTCCGCACATATATTCTACAGCTGTCTTTTCTTAATTTGAATTTATGTCCCCTTAGGTTTGTAATCTGAACAAGTGGAAGGATCCCATCAGAATTCAGCGTGCTCAAGTAAGCATATGCCCAAGCCTAATGCTTTTGCTGGCAGAAACCAAGTGTGCCCAAGGCAGCAGGAAAGAGAACTATAATGTACAGAAGAATTTATTGTCAAATTATGTTTGCAAATTTTTCACTGGATTGTGTCTGGTCTTTTATGAATCCAGGAGCACACTAATACCCATTGTTTTCTTTGATCCTGTCTGAATTGGTAACCAGCCATCTGCAACAAAATTCAATACATCATATACTTTGATTAAAAAAAAAAAAAAAAGGTGCAGGATAAAAAACCATCTGGCATACCCTGCACATGAAATACATTGGTAAAGATGAATCTCTTTAGAAATGTCTTAATAATTATAATTGTGTATTAATATCAGTATTAAGGTGGCAAATTGATGCAAGGAAACCAAGTTTATTTAGCATCAGCCCCCTAAATAAAAAAAAAAAGTAATCTGATTTCATCAAAGTATCTGCCCAACCCTTCCAAAGATTTACATAAGCTCTCTAGTTCTATTAATTAGGTCGAAAGTTGTTCCAAATTTAATAACCTTTGGCTAAGAGAATATTTTCTGATAATTTATGAAACAGGCATACTATACAAACATGCATAAATGAATACATTAGCATTAGTAAAGACACATGATGCAAGAAAGCAAGCTTATATAGCATCAGCCAGAAAAAAAAAAAAAAACTCTTCTCATTTCACCCATCTACTAACTCCAAGTGTTTGTCTAGTTCTGCCATGAATCTACTTAAGCTATCAACTTCTACAACAACAGATGGAAGTTTCTTCCAGCAATCAACCACCCGCTGGCTAAAGGCAATCTTCCACACATCTCTATCCTACAACTGTCTTTCCTCAATTTGAATTTATGCTCTCTCAAGCAATTATTCTGAGAAAGAGGAAGAATCCCATTAGCAATGAGCATGCTCAAACCATCCTACCCTTTATACACCTCAATCAGATCACCTCGCAGGTGCCTAGTCTCCGGACACTGTAATTTGAAAAACTTAACTTTTTCTTCTTAAGAGCAACCCTTTGTTCCATTCACTAATCTTGTTGCCCTTCTCTGTACTCGTTCCAGCAGCTCTACATCTTTCTTAAAATAAGGCCTCCAGACCTGTATACAGTACTCGTGGTGTGGCCTGACGATTGCCTTATAGAAGGGGATAATCACCTCCTTATCCCTGCAAAAAAATTCCTGTATATCACTGACAAGACACCAGGAGCTACTCTTGCAGACTGTCTACACTGCTCAGAAAACTTCATATCTGCCTGCACAATTACCCCAGGTCCTTTTCATTCTCTACCACTATCAATGTAGTACCACACAGTTGATATGCTACTCTGGGGTTACTGCTTCCCATATGCAGTATTTTACATTTGTCAATGTTAAACTTCTGTTGCCACCTCTCAGCCCATCTGCTGAACTTTTCTAGATCCTGTTGCAGCAGCAGACTGTCATTAACAACCCTGCCAATCTTTATATATTCTGTAAACTTGGACATTAAGCCTGATATACCATCAACAATATTATTGATAAATACAGAAAACAAAAATGGATCCTGAGGAACTCCACTAATAACATTAGTCCACAAAGAGCAGTGTCTTGATTACCACTCTGTCTTCTCCCACTCAACCATCCCTTTATCCATAGCAGCAATTTGCCTCCAAATCCACACTGCTCCAATGTGTGCAACAGTCTTTCATGTACAACAGTATAAAAAGCTTTTCTAAGATCCAAATATATGATATTGAAATTATTCTTTGCATCCAGTTCCTTTATGACCACATCATAGGCGGTTTTTTTTTTTTTTTTTGGCTGATGCTGCATAAGCTTGCTTTCTTGCATCGTATGCCTCTACTAATGCTAATAGTATCCAATCAAATTGGTCAGACAAGACTTCCCCTTAACAAACCCATGCTGTGTCCCAGCGATACCTGAAGCCTTGTCTAGATGATCCTGCAGTGCTTCTTTAATCAGTCCCTCTAATTTCCCTGGAACAGAAGTTAAACTAACAGGTCTGTAATTACTTGTGTCTCCCTTTGATCCTCCTTTGTGGTCACATTTGCACATCTCCAGTCCATGGGTACCTCCCCCCGAGTCCAAGGAAGCTCTCATAATTATGGCTAAGAGTTTGCCTACTTCCCTTACTGCCTCCTTTAATATAACTGGATAGATTCTGTCTACCCCAGGTGCCTTTCTTATGTTTATCTTCAACAATTTCTCCTCCACTTTGCTCTCAGTTATTATAATATCATCTAGCTCTTAGTTATTACAGTTATTAATTCTTAGTTATTAAAAAATCATCTACATGCAAGTGATAACATATTAACTACTCGTTTTAACATTTTAACTACTTACAGTGATCCTCATGTTAGTGGATAATGACACCTTGGTACACTTTCAGTTATTCTACGTTTGGTGGGCATGAAGATAGTAATCATATTTGAAATTTCGTTTATATTTGGAATGCTGATCACTGGATGATCATAATCTTCAATAAAATCAACTGACATTTCTCCAAAACATCTGAAAGGATTGATCCATGCTACAGTAGCTAATATACCCTAAGGTAATAAAAAAACAAAAAAGCAGACTATATCAGGTATTTATTGGTACAGATAATACATCAGTGTATTATCTGTCATTTTAATACGCTAGCAGGTACAATGATGCCCTCATTCTCCAAATTTAAATATTAAAATTCATAGAATTATGTCAGTGGGAATTTTTTATTATTATTATCATTGTTATTTAATTTCTTATAAAATAATAATGATGAGTCATTATTATTTTATAAGAAAACTATAACTGTTAAAAACTAGTACAAAATGTGCTGTGCACCTGCCTGTGTATAATTTTCCTACAGAATTTTAATTTCAGCTTCAATTACTTTTGTTCCATGATGTCATGCATCAGAAGTTAACTAGTTAAGAAATAATTTTTTTGCATAACAAACTGCTGTTACTAGATACTTCTTGTTATCCAATACAGTATCAGAATAAAAAAAGATATTTTCAAGTGTACCAATTTAAACTATTTCTTGCCTTTTTAACGCAAAACATTGAGCATTTCTGCATAGTGCTAATAGAATGGCTGCCACCTCTAGTGCAATAAGGATGGATTCAAGATTTTTGCAAATAGAAACAATGTAATGGAGAAGACGAAAAATTAAAGAATTAATGGATACAGGAAAGATTTCTTTGGATTGGAGAATTGCATATATTGGCAATACATAAATATAGTTCTGAGGATCATTGTTATCATCATCAGCCATTTTTAATCCACTGTAGGATGAAGGCCTCTCCAGCAACTTTACAGTTCCTTCTGTTTTGTGCAATGGCCACCCATTTACTACCCACGAACTCGTCAATTTCATCTGTCCATCTCCATCATTGTCTTCCAGGTTTTGTTCTAGCTTAGGGTAAAGTGGATAATTACTGACTGGTCAGTCTGATTTGCGTGGTATGGAAAATCATGAAGGCAATGATCAAGGGTGCAATACGGGGTTGTCTTCTTTTTCGTAATGTGATAAGTATTTCTAATTTTTAATATTTCTGCTCACACTTGAATACCTCCATTACTATATATACACATTTCCCATCATGCCCTTATTGCTAACCAGACTCCATATTCTGGCAAGTCATCACCTGGCAAGGGCTCTCCAGCAACTTTCCAGTTCATTCTGTTTTGTGCAATGGCCATCCATTTACTACCCATGAACTCTTGAATTTCATCTGTCCATCTCCATTGTTGTCATTCAGGTTTTTGTTGTTGTCTTGCCAGATTCAATCTTCTGGCAAGTAATGGCGTCCAAACCTAATATGACACTGGTCGAGAAATATAACAGCTCTGTAGTTTCCACCAGACTCAAGATTTTCTCCTCTGACTTGGACCCAGAATGCTTCCTGAATCTATAAGGAGAACATTTATTGAGGAACATAATCTCTCAGTTAAAGTTAAATGGCTTAAAACCTCAGCAAAAAGGCTAAGCTTCCTTCCTTATAAATCACCCACTGTTTATCAAAAAGGTTGTAGACCCTGCCTTCTAGCCCCAAGGCATATATATCAGACCCTTTTCTAAGAGAAAAGAAACCACCCCATCAACAACCCCCAACTAATCCATCCCCCCTCAATAGCAATGAATGCTCAAGGAAACAAGTATGAATGCCTCACATTCCGGGTATGCTCTCAAAATGTGCACAGCATAATCTACAATTATGCCATATTTATAATTGTTTATAAACTTAAATTTTCTTAAACTTTTGGTGATAAACTTTCCTAGACTAAGTCTAGGAAAGTTTATCGCCCGCAATTCACCGCCAGCAATTAATCGCTAGCAGTTTACCGCCACATCAGTTTATCGCATAAAAAATTTATAGCCTACAAATGATGGCTTCTTCTTCTTCTTCTTTAATGCTGCCGAATGGCGTTTGCGACTTCGTTTTGATATTGTTCTCTGTCTAGCGCTGCGTGTAGAATTTGTGCTGTTGTCATGTGAAGCCAGGTGTTGATGTTATCTAGCCATGCCATTTTCGGTCTGCCTGGGCGTTTCTTGCCTTCGATCTTTCCCTCCAGGATGAGTGGTAGTAGGTGATATTGGCTAGCATATTTTATTGCCAGGCAATACATATAATTTTTGGTCATTTTAAATTGAAAATAAGGCTTTTCTATAGGTGTTATTTAAGAATTAAGTGCAATTAAAAATGAAAGTTATATGCTAGGTATACATTTCCTTGAAATACATACCATTCCAGGTGCTTTAATTTAATTGCCTGTTATTTTCCAAAATTGGAATTAGGTAGGTACCTACTTAATTCCTTTAACTTAAGTAGCATGTTTTTAACTTGAGGAACAAGTCGCTGCTTATCATGCCAACATTTGGAAATTTATTGATTGCATTAAAAAAGAACAAAGTATTAACAAAATGCGCATTGAACAATATTTAAGTGGAAGTGATCCGGGCAACAAAAAAAAGAAGTATCGCGATTGTGATGAATGAATTAAAAGGCTTGTTAGTGCATATGATGAACAGGGTGATATTGTTGATTGTCTAATAGGTATAGCGCATAATATTTCTTATTAATAATTTACATACTGTGTTGTAAATATTACAGTTTCTTAGTAATTAATTATCCCAACATGACTGATTCTGAAGATTGCATAAACATTCATTTTGAATTTTTGCAGTGTACTATGACATACCTAATGTTATAATTAGTTTAGTTTAAAATTAACCAATTGTTATATTGTTCAAATAATGGATTTTTTGACTATTTTTGTGGATACATGTAACTATTAAAATACGTAATCTACCTATTAAATTACATATTTCCATACATATGTTTTTTTTATTTCCGTACTATTCCCTCACAGTTCATAGAATTCCAAAAATATACTAATCATAGCTTAAGGCAGAAACTTAAATAAAAATAATTTTTTATAATTTGACCAAACACATCTCATTGCTTCTAGATGGTAAAACGCGATAAACTGACATGGGGGTAAATTGTTTATGCGATAAACTGATGTGGCGGTAAATTGCTGGCAATCAATTTTCCGGATCCCCTGGGGGTAATTGTGCAGGCAGATATGAAGTTTTCTGAGCAGTGCAGATGGTATACAAGAGTAGCTCATGGTGTCTTGTCAATGATACACAGGAATTTTTCTAGAAGGGATAAGGAGATGATTATCCCCTTTTATAATGCAATGGTCAGGCCACACCTTGAGTACTGTATACAGGTCTGGAGGCCTCATTTTAAGAAGGATGTAGAGCTGCTGGAACGAGTACAGAGGGCAATAAGATTAGTGAATGGAACAAAGGGTTGCTCTCATGAAGAAAGGCTTAAGTTTTGCAAATTACAGTGTCTGGAGACTAGGCACTTGCGAGGTGATCTGATTGAAGTGTATAAAGCCTTGAATGGTTTGAGCGTGCTCAATTCTGATGGGATTCTTCCTCTTGCTCGGAATAATCGACTGAGAGAGCATAAATTCAAATTGAGGAAAAACAGTTGTAGGATAGATGTGCAGAAGTTTGACTTTAGCCTGTGGGTGGTTGATTGCTGGAACAAACTTCCATCTGTCATTGTAGAAGTTGATACCTTAAGTAGATTTTTTTTCTCATGTGTATCTCTTTTGTAAATATGTTTTGTTAACCCCTGGCACCACCATGCCGTGACGGGACTAATTGTATGTCTATCATTGCTGCAATTAAAGATTCTATTCTATTCTATTCTATTCTATTCTATTCTAGATTCAAGGCAGAACTAGACAAACACTTGGAGTGAGTGGATGGGTGAAATGAAAAGGGCTTTTTTTTTTTTTTTTGGGCGATGCTATATAAGCTTGCTTTCTTGCATCATGTTCCTTTACAAATGCTACTCACAAAGTATGCTACTGCACTCCAGCACCTGACCACTTGGTTATGGAGGTCGCTTTAATGATTAAGAATTGTTTTGCAAAAGCAAGTTTTGCTAAAATTCCAATTAACAGTTATGAGAGGGATGAACTACTAAAAGATATTGAGCAATCTTAGAAAGAACTTCAAGCAAGAGGTGTGATCAGTGGAACAATTGTTCTTAACAAATTTTTAAGAGTTGATAATGATGTCATAGTAGCTGAATATCCGAGTGACTCCAATATTTTGGAGAGTATTCAAAGAACTAGTGACAGTATCAACAATGAGTTGGATCAAAATGAAGGCAATATTAAACTTTCCAAACATGAAATGTTGGCAGAATTTGAAACTGCATTGAGGCCTTTAGTGTAAAGAAAATGTGCTAGAACATATATTTGTGTTTAAACAAATGTGAACAATTTTATGAAGGATGTACAGTAAAATCTGGTGTACAACCAAAAATAACCAAATATTTTACAAAATAATTCTTAAAAGTGTACTAATTTATTGTGAGCATCATGTAAGTAGTCCTTTTTCAATATGTATGTATTAATAAATTAATTGTTTTGAAATGTTAGAAAATTTATTCATTCCCACTTATTTCTGATTTATTTCCCACCTTTTACTGTATTTCTGAATGTTGAATTATAGTATTTTTCATTGTTGAATAGATCATATTTCTTTATAATGAAATTTCTGATTAACACATTTTTTCAAGCGAATGATCAATTTCATTGTATAGAAGTTCGTCTCTATATAAAATCTGTATATATTTTAAAATCATCAAGGAAGAAGTATTAGCATTAGCATTAGCATTAGTAGAGGCATTTGATGCAAGAAAGCAAGCTTATGCCGCATCAGCCAAAAAAAAAAAAAAAAAACCCACTTCCACTTCACCCCTCTGTTCGTTCAAAATACCTGTCCAGCTGAGCCTTAAACTTATTTAGGCTATCAACCTCCACCACAAGGGATGGCAGTCTGTTCCACCAACCAACCACCCGCTGGCTAAAGGCAAATTTCCGCACGTCTATCCTACATCTGTCTTTCCTCAATTTGAATTTATGCCCTCTCAGGTGATTTTTCTGAGCTAGAGGAAGAATCCCATCAGCATTGAGCATGCTTAAACCATTCAAGGCTTTATACACCTCTATCAGATCACCTCGCTGGTACCTAGTCTCCAGACACTGTAATTTGCAAAACTTAAGCCTTTCTTCGTAAGAGCGCCCCTTTGTTCCATTCACTAATCTTGTTGCCCTTCTCTGTACTCGTTCCAGCAGCTCTACATCCTTCTTGAAATGAGGCCTCCAGACCTGTATACAGTACTCTAGGTGTGGCCTGACCATTGCCTTATACAATGGAATAATCACCTCCTTATCCCTGCTGGAAAAATTCCTGTATATCATTGACAATACTCCATGAGCTACTCTTGCAGCCCGTCTGCACTGCTCAGAGAACTTCATATCTGCCTGCACAATCACCCCCAAGTCCCTTTCATTCTCTACCACTGTCAGTGTAGTACCACAGAGTTGATACGTTGCTCTGGGGTTGCTTTTTCCCATGTGTAGTACTTTACATTTGTCAATGTTAAACTTCATTTGCCACCTCTCAGCCCATCTGCTCAACCTTTCCAGATCCTGTTGCAGCAGCATAGTGTCAGTAGTGTCCTTGACAACCCTGCCAACCTTTGTATCATCTGCAAACTTGAACATTAAGCTTGATATACCATCATCAATATCATTTATAAATACAGAAAACAATAATGGACCCAACACTGAGCCCTGAGGGACTCCACTAATAACATTAGTCCACGATGAGCAGTGTCCATTGATTACCACTCTCTGTCTTCTCCCCCTCAACCACCCCTTTATCCATATCAGCAATTTGCCTCCAATGTCACACTGCTCCAATTTGTGTAGCAGTCTTCCATGTGCAACAGTATCAAAAGCCTTTCTAAGATCCAAGTATATAATATCAAAGTTATTCCCTGCATCCAGTTCTTTTGTGACTGCATCATAGTATCCAATCAAGTTGGTCAGGCAAGACTTCCCCTTAACAAAACCATGCTGTGTATGAGCTATAACTGAAGTCTTGTCTAAATGATCCTGCAGTGCTTCTTTAACCAGTGCCTCCATTAATTTTCCTGGAACAGAAGTTAAGCTCACAGGTCTATAATTACTTGTGTCAGCCTTTGATCCTCCTTTGTGAATTGGTAATATACAATATACAATACAAACATACATATACAATACAAAGTAATATACAATATGCTTTGTAATTCTTTTCTTTGTGCTGTTGTTTGCAAAAAATTTATGCAACTTCATTCTATTTTACTTCTTCACATCATACACATATGAACCAATGCAAAGTTTCAATGTCAAATCTAATTTTAACAACGCATTCTTTTGCATAACTTATTTGCATTTTTACCAACTATGGTCCTCTGAGCAACTTGCTTTTCTTTTATGTGGAATATTTAATGGACAATACATGGTAAATATACACTTGTAAAATGGATTTGAACAGGGGTAATGCTGATGTAAAACAAATTCCAAATTCCACTAGTCAATCAGGAGTAACTTACTGGTTGGAGGAAAGCCCAAGTGCCCACTTGCCCAAGTCGTTTACCCAAGAACAAAATCTGATTATGCATATTTTGGATATTTTTCTAAAAGCAGCAGAAAAAGGACTGCTGGATTTGGAAGGTTCAAATGTACATATATAGTAGATAAAAAAAAAAAGAAAGAAAGAAGCTTTGCAAACTTACTATTACAGCACAGTAGACTGCTAAAACAGTAGAAGCCCATGGAAATGTCAGAAGGTCAGTTAACATACCTCCTAGTATTGGACCAGATGTCTGACTATAAGAAACATTATTACATATATTACAACTGTATAACATATATTACAACTGTGTATTTGTTTTGTATAACATATATTACAACTGTGTATTGGTTTTGTATAACATATATTACAACTGTGTATTTGTTTTGTATAACATATTTCTGTGTGAAACAAAAATTTGTTATACAAAACGATGTATTAATACATAATTTTATGAATCATGAATATATAAAACACAAATATAAAAAAAAAATGTGCATTCAATTTCTGATCATGGGACTCATTCCACTCCCATTGAAAACTGGGGTTGAGTACTTGGTAATAAGGCTTGGGCTTATGTTTGACTTAAAGGCCTTTATCCACAGTTTTTGCCTAAGTTGCTAATATCTTTTTAAATTGTAAAGCATCACATGAACAGATGTCCATTCACTAATCCAGCATACATTTAAAAATCTGAGACATTGCCAGCATGGCTGTTTTGAAGCTACTTCAGTGGTCTTCAGTTTGCCAGTGGTCTCTATTAACAAAATACATACCACATAGTGAATAATGTATTTTGTCTACATGAATGGCCAAGCAGAGTATGGAAGTAAACCTTTAAACAGATAACTATTACATGTTCCTATAACCGCTAGAGCTGGGCTGCATTTTCCCTATGAAGCACGATACTAAAGGACTGCACAGAAGATATTTCAAATTAGTAATCAAATCAAATAAACTTTGCCCACTTTACTGTGTTAAATTTTTGATCTTGAGTAATTCTGCTCCCACCAAAGGGCTTGGCCAAGGAGTACTCAATTCTAAAGCTAGGGCTTGTGTTCATCTTAAGAGAAATATTCACAGGCCTTGAGAATGTCACAGATATTCTCTACGGTTTGACAAGCCAGAGATGTTATCTGGGAGGCTAAAACACTGATGGAAATGATATTCAGATGACACTTGAGTCAAGTGACCCAAATTTCAGCAAAGTCTGGTTTTTCTGCAACAAACATATAATCTGATTGTACCTTCACAATGGTGGGACTGTTAGTAATCTGGAGTATAAATTCCATGTACAAGTCCTGAAATATAGCAACTAACCTGATAGGTGCTATATTTCAGGACTGGGTGCCTCCAGCATATTAAGTACTGTATCTGTAATTGTTGAGGTGTGGTGGCCACATCACACATAGGAAAGCCAACCCTCCATGTTACAAGGCAATATTAGGTGGCAGATGAGCCTCATCAACCAGTGAAATAACACCACGTTGCTTATTGGAGGCTTGAAGTGGTGAAATCCACGATTATTCTCCAGAGGAAGGTTCTGGCAACCCAATTATCATTAACATTAGCTGAGGCATATGATGATGCAAGAAAGCAAGCATATACAGCATCAGCCAAAAAAAAAATAAAATCCCTTCCCATTTCACTCATCTGATCACGCTAAATATTTGTCTACTTGAGCCTTAAATTTATTTAAGCTATCAACTTCCACAACAACAGATGGAAGCCTGTTCCAGCAATCAACTATCTGCTGGATAAAAGCAAACTTCTGCACATCTATTTTACAACTGCCTTTCCTCAATTTGAATCTAACACCCACAGGTTCTTAATCTCAGCAAGCAGAAGAATCCCATCAGCATTGAGCCTGCTCTAACCATTCATGGCCTTATACATGAATGGTTAAGTGACAAGTCTCCAAATGCTGCAACTTGCAGATTTTAAGCCTCTTTTGGTAACAGCAACCCTTTGTTCCACTCACTAATCTCGTTGCCCCTCTCTGAACTCATTCTCGTAGCTAAACATCTTTCCTAAAATGAGACCTCCATATCTGTATGCAGTACTCAAGGTGTGGCCTGACCTTTGCCTTATACAAGGGGATAATCACCTCCTTATCCCTGCTAGAAAAATTCCTGTATGTCATTGACAAGACCCCATGACCTGCTCAGGCAGCCTATCAGTTGTGTAATCTGCAGTGTCTGGAGACTAGTCACTTGTGATATCATCTGTTTGCAGTTTTTAAGCTTTGAATGGATTGAGCAAGCTCAATGCTCATAGCATTCTTCCTTTTTGCTCAGACTATAAACATGATGGAGCATAAATTCAAATCGAGGAAGGATGTTTTCTAGATAGATATGCAGAAGTTTGCCTTCAGTCAGCAGGTGGCTGAGTGTCGGAACAAACTTCTATCTGTTGTGGAAGTAGGTAATTTGAATAAATTCAAAGATGAACGTGCCAGACTATTGGAGAGGATGGACAGTTAATGGATTTTTTTTTTTTGGCATTACAAGAATGCAAAATGGGATGACCTGCGAGACTTCTTTTATTCTTTTCCTTGGTCGGATTACTGTTTCAAAACTTCTGATGTCAACGTTTGATCAGATCGTGTCAGTGAAATTATTCTTGCAGGAATGGGAATCGTTTATCCCACATTCCACTTTAAAATCTCGTCCTTTATCTAAACCTTGGTTTTCCAATAAATGTACTAAGGTTGTTAAAGAGAAGAATGTTGCATATTGTAATTGGCTTGTTTCTAATTCTCCAGTTTCATTTTCTGCGTACACCGAAGCTCGCAACAATTGTAAAGCAGTTATTAATCAATCAAAACTAGAGTTTGAACAGGCTAAGAGTAGAAAACTAGCTTCTTGCCCTAATGGTAGCCGAGCATTCTGGTCTCTTGCCAAAGCTATTGGCTGCAACTTTTGCCCATCTCTGCTCCCACCTCTGTCCAAACCAGATGGTTCTGTTGTCACTTCAGCCAAGGATACAGCTGACCTGGTAGCATCCCATTTTTCTTTCAACTCTCCTGCTCCTATGCTTATCCTTAGTGACACTCCGATTTCTAGGCAAAATGATATATCTCTTTTGGGGATTATCCTGACTTCTAATCTCTCTTGGCACAAGCACATTACAAATATTGCTTCCTCTGCATCTAAAAAACTTGGTTTTTCTCTTTCGCACTCGGCATTACTTTTCTTCCAAACAGCTGCTCACTCTGTATAAATCGCAAATCCACCCTGCCATGGAATATTGTTCCCACATTTGGGGTGGTGCCCCCAAAACCTCTCTCAGGCTTCTAGATTCCATTCAGAAGAGGATAGTTAGGTTAATTAATGACTCCTCTCCACTCGTTGTCTCATAGACGTACTATTTCTGTGCATGCCTTTTCTACAGATACTTCCATGGACGCTGTTCTTCTGAATTGGCTCTATAATTTCCACTCTCTCTTTCAAAACAGTCCAAACACATGCCGCCACCCGCCAACATCCATTTACTGTGGCACCTCTGTAGCCAGGTGGGAAGGAGCAGCAGTGATAGCACACACTTCTTGATTAGACCCAACTGGAATTAAGGATGCCAAGGACAGATTAACTGTGCTAGGTTGTACTAATGCAGCAGTCATGCATAAGTCTAAACTTGATGTGATAGGCCAAAGCTTGCATCCTCGCTGTTTTAAAGATCTTACCGGTCCATTATTATGCTAACAAAAAGGCATGGATCACCAGGAACATCTTTTCAGATTGGTTTCACAAACATTTTGTACCAGCAGCTCGTGTGTGGCGCCTCCGTAGCCAGGTGGGAAGGAGCAGCAGTGCGTAGCACATGCTTCTTAATTAGACCGGGGTTCGAGCCCATCACCACCAAATACGGAGGATGCGGAAAGGTCAGGGAATGACCACTGCATATCCCGGAGCAATATGGCCTTAGTTGCTAGTGCTCCTAAAAACCAAAATAACAAACAAACAAACTATTTACTGTCCAACTTCAAACTCACAGGACCAACTTTTCATCTTCCTCCTTTATTCATTCAACTGCCGTTTTCTGGCACAATCTTCATTCATTCCCATTTTCTGAAAATTACAGTCTACAGAAGTTCAAGTCTAATGTCAACAAATATCTTCTCTCTTCTTCTCTTCCATCATGCAATATGATTGATGCCTTTTGAGGTTATGATGAACATCGTGGCGAGATCCAATATTCCTTACATTTAGCATTAGCATTAGTAGAGGCATTTGATGCAAGAAAGCAAGCTTATGCAGCATCAGCCAAAAAAAAAAAAAAAAAACAAATAAATAAATAAATAAAAAATAACCACTTCCACTTCACCCCTCTGTTCGTTCGAAATACCTGTCCAGCTGAGCCTTAAACTTATTTAGGCTATCAACTTCCATGACAAGGGATGGAAGTCTATTCCAACAACCAACCAACCACCCGCTGGCTAAAGTCAAATTTCCTCACGTCTATCCTACATCTGTCTTTCCTCAATTTGAATTTATGCCCTCTCAGGTGATTATTCTGAGCAAGAGGAAGAACCCCATTAGCAAGGGTACAACCTTAAAATGGTGTTCGCAGGCCGCACGCTAGTTAGTACACTGGATCGAACCTATTGGTAACTCTCTAGGAGGCTTCCAGATCAGCTAGTGTATAATCTTGCTACCTCTACTCTGCCAGATAGTGACTGGAGGAAGTCCAAGTAGTGTGTATGAGGGGAACAATGTTGAGGCCATGTTATGTCAAGGATCTGGGTATATTCTTACCATGTGAACGCCATATCCAAAAATTTCATTACTTCATACAGCATGTCCCACCCATGTTTTCTTACTATTGAATACACAATGAATTGTCAAACTAGTAGAGCAAGCTTATCTGTGAAAAGACCTAAACCTCCCAAGCACTTCCTAATTCATTTCAAAAATATATGTGGTCTCAATTCTAATCTCAACGATGTCCATTTCCACTTGCAGTCTGCCAAACCCCATGTACTTTTTCTGACAGAATCTCAGTTATTGGTTGATTCAACTACTGCTCATCTCAGATGCCCAAATTATTCGCTGTATGATTCCTTTCACCTCAAAGATGGTACTTGTGCATATGTCTGTTCTGATATTCCCTGTCAGAGACTTGACAATTTGGAATCTCCTCTCTTTGATCTTCTCTGGCTTAAAATCTCTCTACCTCATTGTGTCAAATTCATCTGTTGTCTCTACCATTCTCCCAACTCCATTAATCACTTGGAGCTCTTTGACTTCCTCTCTTTGCAACTTGACTTTCTCCAGTCCAACTTTTCTAAAAGTGAGGTAATTTTCCTTGGTGATTTTAATGTTCACAACTCCAGCTGGCTTCCGTTTTCTAGTCACACCGACCCAGCAGGTCAATATGCTGAGGCTTTTGCAATTACTAATTACCATGCACAGATTGTTCATTAACCTACAAGAATACTGGACAATCCTAATCATACAGCCAATACACTTGATCTTTTTCTCACAAACAACCCTTCTAAGTACGCGGTCGAAGTGAGAGGTCTTTTAGGCACTTCAGATCACAACTTGGTGGTTGTCTCTTCTCCAATGGAACCTTTATCTCATGGGTATTCCCAACCTAGTGTTGTTTGGCATTACAAGAATGCAAAATGGGATGACCTGCGAGACTGCTTTTATTCTTTTCCTTGGTCGGATTACTGTTTCAAAACTTCTGATGTCAACGTTTGCTCAGATCGTGTCAGTGAAATTATTCTTGCAGGAATGGGAATCGTTTATCCCACATTCCACTTTAAAATCTCGTCCTTTATGTAAACCTTGGTTTTCCAATAAATGTACTAAGGTTGTTAAAGAGAAGAATGTTGCATATTGTAATTGGCTTGTTTCTAATTCTCCAGTTTCATTTTCTGCGTACACCGAAGCTCGCAACAATTGTAAAGCAGTTATTAATCAATCAAAACTAGAGTTTGAACAGGCTAAGAGTAGAAAACTAGCTTCTTGCCCTAATGGTAGCTGAGCATTCTGGTCTCTTGCCAAAGCTATTGGCCGCAACTTTTGCCCATCTCTGCTCCCACCTCTGTCCAAACCAGATGGTTCTGTTGTCACTTCAGCCAAGGATAAAGCTGACCTGGTAGCATCCCATTTTTCTTTCAACTCTCCTGCTCCTATGCTTAACCTTAGTGACACTCCGATTTCTAGGCAAAATGATATATCTCTTTTGGGGATTATCCTGACTTCTAATCTCTCTTGGCACAAGCACATTACAAATATTGCTTCCTCTGCATCTAAAAAACTTGGTTTTTCTCTTTCGCTCTCGGCATTACTTTTCTTCCAAACAGCTGCTCACTCTGTATAAATCGCAAATCCACCCTGCCATGGAATATTGTTCCCACATCTGGGGTGGTGCCCCCAAAACCTCTCTCAGGCTTCTCGATTCCATTCAGAAGAGGGCAGGTAGGTTAATTAATGATTCATCTTTAACAAAGTCTCTCCACTTTCTCTCTCATAGACGTACTCTTTCTGCTGCATGCCTCTTCTACAGATACTTCCATGGGGAATTATAGAAGCCAATTCTTCTGAATTGGCTTCTATAATTCCCGCTCTCTCTTTTAAAACAGTCGGAACACGTGCCGCCACCAGCCAACATCCATTTACTGTCCAACTCCAAACTCACAGAATCAACTTTTCATCTTCCTCGTTTATTCATTCAACTGCCGTTTTCTGGAACAACCTTCCTTCCTACGTATTTCCTGAAAATTACAGTCTGCAGAAGTTCAAGTCCAATGGCAACAAATATCTTCTTTCGTCTTCTCAACCTCCAACCCAAGCCCGGTACTAAGTACTATAGGTTCTAATGCCTCTCGTATTTGGGGTTTACATAAAAAAAAAAAAAAACCCTCCAACTCAAGCACAGTACTAAGTACTATAGGTTCTAATACCTCTCGTGTTTGGGGTTTTCATAATAAAAAAACAAAAAGCCTGAGGCATAAGCCCTAAAATATGTTAAATCTGATTCATTTCATACACCATCAGGCATCTTTCATATTCCAAAGTTAGACTTTATAACTGAATTGTCATCACTGACACACACACCCACCCACCACCCACTGAAGAAAGGCCAAATAGCCTTGAAATGGTGCCGTATGGGTGGTGGTATCTCTGAGAATAAATAATAGTTTTCTCCATTGGTGAAGCATTACTTGTTCAAGGTAGTGCAATTCTTTTCTTTCTTGGTGATTCCCTTCTATTTCTGACTCTTGTTCTTTTTCTTCCCCTCTCAACTGCGTTTTTATCTGGGTAACTCAGAACTTTTTTTTTTGCTGGTGTGGCATAAGCCTCAGTCTTCCTTGCACTATATGGCTAATAATAATAATAATAATAACAACAACAATAATAATTGTATTATTGGAACAAATGAAGCTAGAAAGATGGGCAGGGAAGACACTCCATGGCAGACACTACAATGATCTCCATCAAGATCACATTGATAAAATTGCTTCCAATGCATGGCTGACGAGCGGGACGTTCTTCCCCGAGACTGAAGGATTCATGCTCGCCATCCAAGATCAGGTAATCAACATCAAGAACTACAGAAAATACATTGCTAAGGAGTCCAGAGTGTTTGATGATACATGTCGACGATGCCTGGTCTCAGAAACGATCCAACACATTACTGCTGGATGAAAAGTGATCACTCAGACTGAGTACACTCATAGACATGACCAGGTAGCTAGGATAATACATCAGAAGTTAGCAAAGAAATACCAGTTGATTGAAGAAAGTGTAACGTACTACAAGTACGAACCCCAGGCAGTACTAGAAACCCTGACCCACAAGCTGTACTGAGACTGAGCCATAATATCGGATAGGACAATCCTGCACAACAGACCGGACATAACCCTTGTGGATAAGAAGGAAAAGGCTATCTATCTGATTGACATAGTGGTACCCAACACTGGCAACCTGCAGAAAACCCATGGGGAAAAAATCAGGAAGTACACGAACCTAAGACAGATCAAAGAGATGTGGCATATGCAACAAGTAATGACCATCCCAATCATTGTGTCAACCACAAGTATGGTTCCAAAGACCCTACATAACAGCCTAGCAGCAATAGACATCCCAGCAAACCCCTACAAGGAACTCCAGAAAGTCACAATCCTGAACACACCTGTAGGATAATCAGAGTGTTCCTCGACCAACAATAACACCAAACATAACAACAACCACCCTGTGTACTTGATAGCAATACCCATCATGAGGTGGAACCCCCAATCAGAGAGAAATAATATAACAGCAATAATAATAATAATATCATGGAAACTCGTTGTGAAGGTATTCACAATATGAGATATACTGAAAATAATGCTGTTTTCGGCTATTTTAGAGTTTCCTATATACTAACATGATGCTCTTGCACTAACTTGTATATCAGTTAAACTTTCATGCAGTCTGAGGCATAAGCCCTAAAATGTATTTAGTCAATTGTTATGCCTATATTATAAACAAATTTTCAATGAACTGCAAAAAAAAATAATTACTAATATACATTGTGGGATAACCAAAGGTAAATATTTGGTAATTACATTTTAGCTATGTCATATAATTTATATTATTTACTTGCCCTACAGAATAGGCTGCATTCCAAAATCCTGCAACAACACTGTATGTACCAACATCATCTTCCAACCCTCCAGCCCTAAAATGACAAAAAGCAGGAGGAAGAGTAGATAGAAGAATAATAATATATATATAGATATTGTATTTTCTGATATGTGAATAGCGCATGTTATGAAAGTTTAACCATCTCTCAAGCAGTTACAGAGAGTGGATGTGTTTCAAGTTCACTCTAATAAATTGACTGAAGCTGATTAAGAGCAGATGTTTAGTAGACAAATTTTTTGTTTAAAATTTTTCTTTAAATTTAATTTCTGTAATTTTGTGAAATTAATTTCTACAATATTTTCTAAATGCAACAAATGTAATTCTTGAGCTCTTCTATAAATATTTCTGCTAAGTTACATTCTTACTGGTAAATTTGATAGCTAGGGTTTAACTTTAGTAGTAGATAAAGTTTTGATAATAGTTAATTGCTGTAATATTTTGTTAATTTAAATTTTGTAATACTTTGTTAATTTAAATGCTGTAATAGTTTGTAAATTTAAATTCTGTATTTTTCTTAAGCAGCAGCATTTTACCTGAATAATGGTTGTTACAAGATCCATTCTCAATACTTTGATGCTGAGGATATTATGATGGAAATAGCTGTAGGCATTTCCATTGTATGTCATGAGCTTTCACTTGTATAGCCTGTGTCATATATTTCTTACAATATATGATACAGGCTATGCCAGGCTGCAGTTGTCTTAAAAAAGGTTGGTCAAGAAGACAACCCAAGCTCAATTGATGGTTCATTAAGAATTGGTGAATTATGGGACGACTCTGAGTGACTGAAGAAATGAGTACTGATTCAAGTACCTCATGACCAGCCAAGTGATGCCCTCTCCCTGATTCAGGCCTCAGAGCAGAACAGTGAATTGCATATTGCTCTGGTTCAAGAAGATTTAGTCTTACAACACTCATTTGTCAAGGAAATGGGTAATTTTTTTTGTAATAAAGCTAAGTGGACTAGAACCAGGTTGTTTTTGCAGAGAGCAACAACTGCCAATGTTACCAACAGACTGTCAGATTTTAAGGGGGATAGACAGAGCACTTTCATAATGATTGCAATGATACTACAACAACCATTATAAATTTTTATTGAAATAAAATAAAATAAATTAAAATTTTAATAATAATAAGATAAAATAAGTAAAATGAATAGTATAATTAAGCTGGATAAAACCGATAATATGAGATACACTGTCTGTACAATAAAATAAAAATAAAATATATACAGTAATACCCCGAAGTTACGCGATAGGTGGGTCCGACGAAAATCGCGTAAGTCGGGGTACAACTTTGCATATAAATTTTGCTTAATTGGGACCAGGGACTAACAAAAAGACTAGTTTAGAAGAAAAATATTAATAAAATTGCAGTTCTTTATACATATTAATACAAAATATGTATTTAAAAAACAAATGACTTACGTAAAAAAGTTATTTCGATGTCGATGGCTTCATAAAATCTAACAAATTCGTCTGACGACACAGCGCGTTCTTTTTTTCACGCAGAATTTCTTCGTTGCAAGCTAATAATTTTTTTATTCCTTGCTTTGTAGCTATAATGCGTTCTTCGTTGGAGTCTATGTTTTCTAAAATTTTTAAGCCCTTTACAATTGAGCCCTTTTCAATTTTCAACCTGTCAAGTTTGCAATTGTCATGTGCTTTTCGCCGTTGCTTCATTTAGGCCTGTAGCACGTGCAATATCACATGGTCTTTCATTTCGCTCAAAGCGTTTCACAATTTCATATTTTTTCTCTATCGACAGAGGTGGACTGGCCATAAGCCCTACCGGGGAAACCCCGGTGGGCCAGTGTGATTTTGGCCATAAACCATAGTATGAGGCCACTATAAATTTTCCCGGGTAAGAATTTTTGACCCAGTCCGCCTCTGTTTATCGATAATTGCTTTTCTTTTTCTCTCTGAATCTGCAGTGTCTTCACCAGGATGCTTCCTTTTCACACCTTTTAAGCATTTTACTCATTTTTAGGGAATAAAGCACAATTACAAAACGAGGAGGCACACTTGATACGCATAAACAAAGCTGCGCGCGTGTAGCAACTGAATAAACAACACCATAAAGGCAGAGATACACTATTAACACCTCACATTTCTAGGGGTTACTACCATAAAACAATAAAAATCCAGTTGCGTTTCTGCTAGTGAACTCGATCTAATTGCAGTTGCGATTATACCGATAGCTGGAATTGTGTTGGTTTTTACGTTATTACGGTGAAATGTGTCATAAAAGCAGCAAAGTTGAATTTTGTTCATCTTTCGCTCTCATTCTCCGCCGTCGCACCGCATATCGATAACATATGAAAAACGACCTTGAAGATAGTGGGCGGCCAAACGAAAAAAATCAAGAACCGCGTAACTCCGAGTTCGCGTAAGTCGGGGTAGCGTAAGTCGGGGTATTACTGTACAATGAAATTAAACAATGTGGATCAAGGGATAAAAGCGATAAAACAATGAAGCTTTCAGAGGTGCCTGCCTCCTTTATCAACAGTAAAGCTTAACGTATAATACCTCCTTAGGCTCATGGTTCACAGTGCATGTTTCCACAGGAACATGGGCAGTACTCTCCATATGCACACTGGAACCAGAAATAGCTCAGGAGCGTGCCAGGTGGAACTGTTCATCCCATCCAAGAACCACAGCTTCAAAGAGGGGATGAATGAGGACTCCCCTGTCTCTATTAATATTGTTATGCTCAGAGGAGCAAATTCGCAAGCTCTTGAGCCACTTGCACTCCCAAAATCTGTGTGACTGGTCGATGATAACAGCTTTGTCAGGAGAGATTTAATGGTTCTATGTTTTATCGTTTTTATCCCATGACCTACATTGCTTAATGCATAAAACATTATGGAACCCAAAGCAAAGGCCTTTTCCTAAGTGACCTATGTAAACACAGGTAAATAATTACATAGTGGTAATTATTCGACCTTGAGCATTCTGCATGGTGGGATAGCCAATGGGAGAAGGAGGATGTGTGTGTCATATGGTACAAGTGGGAGGGGCAATTACGTCACTACAAATGCATAGGTAAATAATTACATAGGTTATTTCCTGATTAGATATCGATCAGTGCATTTTGATGTGTCTTTTATGTAGAAAAGATCTGACTTACTCAGACATACATCTGTGGGGGCTGACGAGCAAAGCGAGAAGGGGCAGAGCCCCCTAGTATTTTTATTATTGATTTAATAATAAATAAATCAATTAAAATTGATTTATTTATTATTATTTTATTCTTTTGTTATTATTGTTGATTATTATAATTCTCTTTATTTTTTATTTTATTATTTTTTTGGCCAATGCAGCAAAAGCCTGTAGATTTTTTGCACTACAGAGCTAATATAACTCCAGAAGCTTTACTCGCTTTTAGGCCTGAAAGTTTTTCTAATAAATAATCTGAATTTCAATATTGCTACTTTCATGATTTCCAGCTTTCTTTGCACAGTGAAGGGTCATTCTTCTATAATGAAAAGTACCTGATGGAAGCGGTTTTATTGAAGACTTACCTACCCTTACAAGGGTCTAATCTGATTTGTTTTTCCCTTCTTTGTATTCACATATGTGAAAAACTCCTTGTCTGCTCATTTTTCTCTTAATAAGCAATCTTAAAATCTAACACTGCCCCCTTTGTACCCCCTATTCTGTGGTAATATTACAGATCAGTTTAAGTTGTTATAAGCAACAATACTTTTTATTGTTTTGTAACTTTTCCAAGTCATCTTTAAATGTCATCCATGTCATTAAATTGGTTAGTTCATTATTTATCAATAGTCGAATTCCCCCATGCTGTGCTTTCTTACTGGTATATATACATTCAAGGTATCTGTGATGATAGGCTTAAAAAAAAAAGATAAAAAAAAAAAAAGGTAAACTGCAGCCATTATCAATCTGCTGCAGAATGGAAGCCTCCTCAATGATTCATGTTGTGGAAATGGACCATAATCTGCAAAGCTGGTCCAGTGTGGGTTGGCAGTTGACCCTATTTAGCAGTCAGGGGCTTGAAACCCGGTCTACTCAAAGAGTGTATACTACTGCACTCCCACTCCTGACCATTTGGCTATGGAGGTCACTTTAAAGGTATACAATAATAGGTATACCATAGAAAGCTTTAAAGATATATCATAATTCTAAAGTATTTGTGCTCTGTGGACTATATCACCAGCATTGATGGAGGCAATGTAGCGCTTTAGATTTCATAATCTCCTTCTCTTGAAATTAAAACCCATTCCTTTGCATTTAACAACTTTACCTCTCTCCTCATCATCTAATTCCGGACTCCATGATCATTCCCTGCTAATGCTTCTTTAGCATTAGCATAGGCATATGACACAAGAAAACAAGCTTATGCAGCATCAGCCAAAAAAAAAAAAAAAACCGCTCCCATTTCACCCCTCTGTTCGTTCCAAATACCTGTCAAGCTCAGCCTTAAATTTATTTGGGCTATCAACTTCTACAACAAAAGATGGAAGTCTGTTCCACCAATCAACTACCCACTAGCTAAAGGCAAACTTCTGCAGATCTATCCTACAACTGTCTTTCTTCAATTTGAATTTATGCCCTCTCAGGTGATTATTCTGAGCAAGAGAAAGAATCCCATCAGCATTGAGCATGCGCAAACCATTCAAGGCTTTATACACCTCAATCAGATCACCTCGCAGGTGCCTAGTCTCCAGACACTGTAATTTGCAAAACTTAAGCCTTTATTCGTAAGAGCAATCCTTTGTTCCATTCACTAATCTTGTTGCCCTTCTCTGTATACTCGTTCCAACAGCTCTACATCCTTCTTAAAAGAGGCCTCCAGACCTGTATATAGTACTTGAGGTGTGACCTGACCATTGCCTTATATATTCTTCCTGTACTCTCAGTCTTATGTTGTCATCTGGTCCATAACCTTCCACTCGTTTATTTAAAAATTTTGTTCCCTGTGGTAACTTTCCTTCCCACTTGCTCCAATCAATTAGGGACAAACTGAAATCACCTATAATAAGGCACTCACTCCTGCTAGCCCAATTCAGTTGCCTGTAGAGGCTCTTATCTTAATCCTCTATCTTCTGGTTTGTAGATTACTTCTACTGTCATTATACCTTTGCTTCCAACTATCTCACACAACACAGATTCTCTACCAGCACATATAACTTCTGAATCTGGGAAAGATTTCATTGTGTTTTGGCTGCTTTTGAAAAGAGGAAAAACCCCACTGCCTCTTCCCTAAATAAATCATCCACTTCAAAACTCATCCTCCTCTATTGCTACAAGCAATGCTGTTTTTATTAGCTCCATTATGACACCATTAATTGTCCTAACCAAGAGATTCAATTAGGATTAGATGACTAAAGTAAAATTTCTACATATCTATTTTACAACTGTCTTTCCTCAATATGAATTTATACCCCCTCAGATGCATAATCTGAGCAAGTGGAAGAACTCCATCAGCACTGGGCTTGCTAAAACCATTCAATGCCTTACAACTCAATCAGATCACCTCGCAGGTGCCAAGTCTTAAGATACTGCAATTTGCAGAACTTAAGCCTTTCTCTTGGTAAGAGAAACCCTTTGTTCCACTCACTAATCTCATTGCCCTCCTCTGTACTCATTCCAGCAGCTCTACATCCTTCCTAAAATGAAACCTCCTTATGCAGTACTCAAGGTGTGGTCTCACCATTGTCATATACAAGGGGATAATCACCTCCTTATCCCTGATAGCAAAATTCCTGTATATCATAGTCAAGACCCCATAAGCTACTCTTGCAGCTTGTCTGCACTGTCAGAAAACTTCATATCTGGCTGCACAATTACCCCCCCAAGTCTTTTTATTTTCCACTTCCCTGAGGGTAGTACACTGCACAGTTGGTACGTTACATGGGGATACTGCTATCAATATACTGTACTTCGCATTTATCAATCCTAAACTTCAGTTGCCACTTCTCAGCCTAGCTGCTGAACTTTTCTAGATCCTGTTGCAATAGCGTATTGTTACTGTCATTAACAACCCTATTATTAGTGGACTTTCCCAATGAACCTTGCGGGAGTCCACTAATAATATTATTCCACAAAAAGCAGTGTCCACTGATTACCATACTCTGTCTTCTCCCAATCAACCATCTCTTTATCCATAGCAGCAACTTGCCCCTAATGCCGCACTGCTCCAATTTGTAAAGTAGTCTTCCATGTGCAACAGTATCAAAAGCTTTCCTAAAATCCAAGTACTTTATATATCAAAATTATTTTTTGCATCCAGTTGCTTTGTGACCACCTCATAATATCCAATCAAAATGATCAGACTAAACTTCCCCTTAACAAACCCATGCTGTGTCTGAACTATAAATGAGGTCTTGTCTAGATGATTCTGCAGTGCTTCTTTAACCAGTGATTCCATTATTTTCCCCAGAACAGAAGTTAAACTGATGGGTCGGTAATTACTCATGTCACCCTTTTATCCACCTTTGTGAACTGGAGATACATTTGCACATTTTCAGTCCTTGGGGATCTTCCCTGAGTCATCTGGATGCTCTCTTAGTCATGGCTAAGGTTTTGCTTACTTCCTTTTCTGCTTCCTTTAAAATAACTGGATAGATCCCATCAACCCCAGATATCTTTTTTATGTTTATCTTCAAAAATTTCTCCTGCACTTGACTCTCAATTATTACAAAATCCTTTAGCTTCCCGTTACAGTTTGATAAACTTCTAGCATTCTCCTCCCTAAATAGCTCCTCATGTGTGAATGCAGACGCGAAATACTCATTCAGTTTGTCAGCTACCTGAGCAGAATCATCAACAGCCAAACTATCGATATCAAGTGGACCAATCTGATTCATCCCCTTCCTCTTTCCATCATTTTCCAAAGATTTCTCATAATCATCCTTTGCTTGCCTGACCAACTTTGTGAGTTGATTACAGACTACCTTATATCTACCATATATGTCTCCTGATAATTTATATGCATCCCATAAAGTTTTCTTTTCTGCCACGTTATTTTTATTATATTTTTTTTTTCTGTTGGTTGCTGGCGCATCAGCTTCTGTGTGACCATACTGCACCTCCCAAGGTTTTTGCATTTTCTACTCTGATCCAAGCCCGAGGCCGGATTCAAACTACAACCTTTCGGTTGCCAGGCAGGCATTTTATCCACCCGGCTAGTCCAGTCGGCACCATGAGTCTCACTAATTCATCTGACATCCATTTAGGCCTAAGTCTTGAACAGTACTTCTTCATTTTATTGATGAAACTTCTGGTATTACCGTAAACACAGTTAAGAGTAAAGTTTCTCATACAGTTTCCTACCATTGAAGTTATTTAAGCTTCTTTCCCTAGCATTAGCAGCCCACTCATTTGAAACATCACTATCTTCAAAACATTAGCATTAGTAGAGGCATATGATGCAAGAAAGCAAGCTTATTCAGCATCAGCCAAAAAAAAAAAAAAAAAAACACACACCACTCCCATTTTACCCCTCCGTTCGCTCGAAATACCTGTCCAGGTGAGCCTTAAATTTGTTTAGGCTATCAACTTCAACAACAAGTGATGGAAGTCGGTTCCACCAACCAACCACCCGCTGGCCAAAGGCAAATTTCCGCACATCTATCCGACATCCGTCCTTCCTCATTTTGAATTTATGCCCTCTGAGCTGATTATTCTGAGCAAGATGAAGAATCTCATTGGCATTGAGCATGCTCAAACCATTCAATGCTGTATACACCTCTATCAGATCACCTCGCCGGTGCCTAGTCTCCAGACTCTGTAGTTTGCAAAACTTAAGCCTTTCTTCGTAAGAACAACCCTTTGTTCTATTCACTAATCTTGTTGCCCTTCTCTGTACCCGTTCCAGCAGCTCTACATCCTTCTTGAAATGAGGCCTCCAGACCTGTATACAGTACTCAAGATGTGGCCTAACCATTGCCTTATACAAGGGAATAATCACCTCCTTATCCCTGCTAGAAAAATTCCTGTATATCATTGACAAGACAACATGAGCTACTCTTGCAGCTCGTCTGCACTGCTCAGAGAACATATCTGCCTGCACAATTACCCCCAGGTCCTTTTCATTCTCCACCACTGTCAGTGTAGTACCGCAGAGTTGATACGTTGCTCTGGGGTTACTGTTTCCCATATGTAGTACTTTACATTTGTCAATGTTAAACTTCATTTGCCACCTCTCAGCCTATCTGTTCAACCTTTCCAGATCCTGTTGCAGCAGCATAGCATCAGTGGTGTCCTTAAAAACCCTGCCAACCTTTGTATCATCTGTAAACTTGGACATTAAACTTGATATCCCATCATCAATATCATTCATAAACACCGAAAACAACAACGGACCCAACACTGAACCCTGAGGAAACTCCACTAATAACATTAGTCCACGTTGAGCAGTGTCCATTGATTACCACTCTCTGTCTTCTGCCACTCAACCATCCCTTTATCCAATTTGCCTCCAATGCCACACTGCTCCAATTTGTGCAGCAGTCTTGCACATTTGCCTCCAATGCCACACTGCTCCAATTTGTGCAGCAGTCTTGCACAACAGTATCAAAAGCCTTTCTAAGATCCAAATATATAATATCAAAGTTATTCCCTGCATCCAGTTCTTTTGTGACTACATCATAGTATCCAATCAAATTGGTCAGGCAAGACCTGCCCTTAACAAAACCATGGTGCGTCTGAGCTATAACTGAATTCTTGTCTAGATGATCCTGCAGTGCTTCTTTAACCAGTGCCTCCATTAATTTACCTGGAACAGAAGTTAAACTAACAGGTCTATAATTACTTGATCAGCCTTTGATCCTCCTTTGTGAATTGGGGTTACATTTGCACATGTCCAGTCTATGGGTACCTCCCCTGAGTCCAAAAAAGCTCTCATAATTATGGCTAGGGGTTTTCTTACTTCCTTTGCTGCCTCCTTTAATATAACTGGATAGATCCCATCCACCCCAGGTGCCTTTTTTATGTTTATCCTCAACAATCTCTCCTCCACTTTCCTCTCAGTTATTACAAAATCATCTAGCTCACTGCCAATGTTTACTTTACCTACGTCATTCTCCTTCCTGAATAACTCCTCATGCGTGAATGTAGATGCAAAATACTCGTTTAGATTGTTAGCCACCTGAGCAGGATGCTCAACTGTTGAACCATCAATATCCAGTGGACCAATCTGATTCATCCCTTTCCTTCTTGAGTTTAAATAGGTAAAGAACTCTTTTCTGTTTTTCTTTGCATCCTTTGCCAAGGATTTTTCGTAGTCTGCCTTTGCCTGCCTAATCTCCTTTGTGACTTGGTTACAGACCAACTTATATCTATCATAGGCTTCCATGTCAACCATTGATGAATTTGAGGTATTGCTCAAAACATCAAAGGCAGATATTGTTGGGATATCAGAGACGTGGTGTCACACAGATATAAGGAATGTGGACCTGGAATTTGGGGAATACAATGTGTATAGAAAGGATAGACAGGACAGGAGGGGTTATGCTATTAGTTAAGAAACACATAAAAAGTCCAACGAAGTGAAGCCAGTCGACATCGATGGACAGGGCAGTGTCGAGTCAGTTTGGTGTGACATAAGTATAGGGAAATCAAAATTGAGAGTAGGAGCGTGCTATAGGCCTAATGACTCTGATGAGTATAATAAGATATTGTACAGGGAAATAGAGTGGGCCAGTAAATCAGAGAGTCTTATAATGGGGGATTTTAATTTCCCAGATATTGACTGGAATTTGTGGTTGGTCACTCGCACACTAGCAAGGCTTTTGTGGATTTATTGGATGATTGTTTTCTACATCAGCATGTTCGTGAGGCAACAAGTGGGAGCAATACTCTTGATCTGATTATCAGTAGTGATTCTTCATGCATTAAGAATCTGCAGATAATGAACCGCTAGGTGGCAGTGATCACAGTGTGTTGAAGTGGGATTTACTCAAGGAGGTAACTACCATCAGAGGTAAAGGGAAGGGTTTTTGTTTTCGTAAAGGCGACTATGATGGTCTGAGACAGTATTTAAATTCTATACAGTGGGACCAACTGATGATGTTACTAACAGCAAACTCAAAATGGGAAGCATTCAAGGAACTAATCTTGGAGGCTACCAGGCTTTACATACCAACTAAGAAATATTGTTCAAGGTTTAGGCCTAAATGGCTGTCAGATGAACTAATGAGACATGTGGCAGAGAAGAAAAATGCATGGGATACATACAAATTAACATCTTAGCAATATCAGCTGCTGTGGTCACAACCAAGACCTCTTGTGATTTTTACAGAGTGAACAGCTGCCTGGAAGAAAATATAACACACAAGTGAAAGAGAAAACTCAATTTTTTAGATGCAGAGAAAGCAGTATTTGTAATGTGCTTACGCCAAGAAAGATCAGAAGTTAAGGTAATTCCCAATAGAGATATATGATCTTGCCTAGAAATCAGACTGTCAATGAAGATAAGCATAGCAATAGAAGAATTCTTTTCATGACTGATTGAGTTTTAGAAGGATTGAAATCAACTAAGTTATCTTTGTCCCACAGGAGAATTATAAGGAGATTAGCAGTTAAGGAACTGGTATCAGATAATCGAGAAGTTGAAGCTCTTTGTGCAGGGCACGGTTTCTCAAACTGGAAATTGGAATGCTATGTGCCATCATCAGCAAAACTATGGAGAAGGTCATAGTCATAGAAGGTCTTAATGGAAGAAGGTCATTAATATAGAAGAGGAAAAGAGTGGAAGAAAGAAATGAATCTTGGGGAAATACCAGCCTTCGTGGAGAAATTAGAAGACAGAACCATATACCATCACTAGCAGTATGTGGTCAGAGAGACAACTGGATACCAAAAAACAAAAAACAGACAACAAACCATAAGATGGAACCTTATTTAGATGTTTATGCCAAACACGATCAAAATCCTTTGAAATGATAAGAGCAAGGAATGCAAAGAAAAACAGCAAGGAGTTCTTTACTTATGTAAACTCTAGAAGGAAGGAGATGAATCAGATTGGTCCACTTGATATCGATGGTTCAACTGTTCATGATCCTGCTCAGGTAGCTAACAAACTAAATGAATTTTGCATCTACATTCACACATGAGGAGTTATACAGGAAGGGGAATGCCATAGATGAAGTAAACACTGGCAGTGAGCTAGATGATCTTGTAATAATTGAGAGTAAAGTGGAGGAGAAATTGTAGAAGATAAATACAAGAAAGGCACCTGGGATAGTAGTAATAGTAGTAGTGGCACATGATGCAAGAAAGCAAGTGTAGGAGCTTATGCAGCATCAGCCAAAAAAAAAAAAAAAAAAAAAAAAATCGCACCATTCCCTCCAAATGCCTGTCCAGTTCCTCCTTAAATTTATTTAACCTATCAACTTCTACAACGACAGATGGAAGTTTGTTCCAGCAATTAACCACCTGCTGGCTAAAGGCAAATTTCCGCACATCTATTCTACATCTGTCCTTTCTTAATTTGAACTTATGTCCCCGTAGGTTGGTAATCTGAACAAGCGGAAGGATCCCATCAGAATTCAGCGTGCTCAACCCATTCAAGGCCTTAGAGACCTCAATCAGATCACCGCGCAGGTGCCTAGTCTCCAGCCACTGCAATTTGCAGAACTTAAGCCTCTCTTGGTAAGAGAATCCCTTCATTCCCCTCACCAATCGTGTTGCTCTTCTCTGTACACGCTCAAGCAACTCTACATCCTTCCTAAAATGAGGCCTCCAGACCTGTACGCAGTACTCAAGGCGTGGCCTGACCATTGCCTTATACAGAGGGACAATCACCTCCTTTTCCCTGCTAGCAAAATTCCTATATATCATTGACAAAACCCCATGACCCGCCCTAGCAGCCTGTCTGCACTGCTCAGAAAACTTCATATCTGACTGCACAATTACTCCTGGGTCTTTTTCATTTTCTACCACCTTAAGTGTAGTACCACACAGTTGGTACGTTTCTCTGGGGTTACTTCTACCCATATGCAGTACTTTGCATTTGTCAAGGTTGAACTTCAGTTGCCACTTCTTAGCCCATCTGCCCAAATTATCTAGATCCTGTTGCAGTAGCACACTGCCATTACTGTCATTAACAACCCTGCCAACCTTTGTGTCATCTGCAAACTTCGACATTAAGCCTGATATACCTTCATCAATATCATTGATAAATACACAAAACAACAGTGGACCCAACACCGAACCCTGTGGGACTCCACTAATAACATTAGTCCACGAAGAGCAGCACCCATTGATTACCACCCTCTGTCTTCTCCCACTTAACCATCCTTTTATCCATTGTAGCAACTTACCCTTAATACCATTCTGCTCCAATTTGTACAGTAGTCTTCCATGGATGGATGGGATCTATTCAGTTATATTAAAGGAGGCAGCAAAGGAAGTAAGCAAACCTTTAGCCATAATTATGAGAGCTTCTTTGGACTCAGGGGAGGTACCCACAGACTGGAGATGTGCAAATGTTACCCCAATTCACAAAGGATGATCAAAGGCTGACACAAGTAATTACAGACCTGTGAGTTTAACTTCTATTTGAGGAAAATTAATGGAAGCACTGGTTAAAGAAGCACTGCAGGATCATCTTGACAAGAATTCAGTTATAGCTGAGACACAGCATAGTTTTGTTAAGGGAAGGTCATGCCTGACAAATTTGATTGGCTACTATGATGTAGTCACAAAAGAATTGGATGCAGGGAATAACTTTGATATTATATATTTGGATCTTAGAAAGGCTTTTGATACTGTAGCACATGGAAGACTCCTGCTACTATGATGTAGTCACAAAAGAATTGGATGCAGGGAATAACTTTGATATTATATATTTGGATCTTAGAAAGGCTTTTGATACTGTAGCACATGGAAGACTCCTGCACAAATTGGAGCAGTGTGGCATTGGTGGCAAATAGTTGCTATGGATAAAGGGATGGTTGAGTGGCAGAAGACAGAGAGTGGTAATTAATGGACACTGCTCATCGTGGATTAATGTTATTAGTGGAGTCCCTTAGGGTTCAGTGTTGGGTCCATTGTTGTTTTCTGTATTTATAAATAATATTGATGATGGTATATCAAGCTTAATGTCCAAGTTTGCAGACGATACAAAGGTTGGCGGGTTGTTAAGGACGCTACTGATGCTATGTTGCTGCTGCAACAGGATCTGGAAAGGTTGAGCAGATGGGTTGAGAGGAGGCAAATGAAGTTTAACATTTGAAGTTTAACAGATGAACAGTGCTCTGTTGAGTCAGTTTGGTGCGAGATAAGCACTGCGAAAGGAAAAATAAGGGTAGGAGTGTGTTATAGGCCTAATGACTTGAATGAGTACAATGAACAATTGTACAGAGAAATAGAGTGGGCCAGTAAATCTGAATGTCTTATAATGGTGGATTTTAACTTCCCAGATATTGACTGGAACTTGTGGGTTGGTCACTCACACACCAGTCAGACTTTTGTGGATTTATTGGATGATTGTTTTCTGCAGCAGCATGTTCGAGAGGCAACCAGAGAAAGTAACACTCTTGATCTGGTTATCAGCAGTGATCATTCGTGTATTAAGAATTTGCAGATAAAGGAACCACTAGGTGGCAGTGATCACAGTGTGCTGAAGTGGGATTTACTCAAAGAGGTAACTACCGTCAGGGGTAAAGGAAAGGGTTTTTGCTTCCGTAAAGGGGAGTACAGTGGTCTCAGACAGTTTTTAAATTCTGTACAGTGGGATCAACTGACGATGTTACCAACAGTAAATTCTAAGTGGGAAGCATTCAAGGAATTAATCGTGGAAGCTACTAGACTTTATATACCGATTAAGAAATATCGTTCAAGGTTTAGGCCTAAATGGTTATCAAATGAACTAATGAGACTCGTGACAGAGAAGAAAAATGCATGGGATGCATATAAATTATCAGGTGACGCAGAAGCCTGTGGCAGATATAAGCTAGTCTGTAATCAGGTCACAAAGGAGGTTCGGCAGGCGAAGGCGGATTACGAGAAATCTTTGGCAAAGGATGCTAAGAAAAACAGCAAGGATTTCTTTACTTATATAAACTCTAAAAGGAAGGGGATGAATATGATTGGTCCACTTGACATCGATGGTTCGACTGTTGATGATCCTGCTCAGATAGCAAACAAACTGAATGAGTATTTTGCATCTACATTCACACGTGAGGAATTATTACAGTTTGAAAATGGAAGGTTATCAAATTGTAGCAGTGTGCTTAATGATTTTTTAATAACTGAGAGCAAAGTGGAGGAGAAATTGTTGAAGTTAAACATAAGAAAGGCACCTGGGGTGGATGGGATCTATCCAGTTATTTTAAAGGAGGCGGCAAAGCAACTAAGCAAACCCTTAGCCATAATTATGAGAGCATCCTTGGACTCAGGGGAGGTTCCCACGGACTGGAGATGTGCAAATGTGTCCCCAATTCACAAAGGTGGATCGAAGGGTGACACGAGTAATTACAGACCAGTTAGTTTAACTTCTGTTCCGGGTAAAATAATGGAGTCACTGGTTAAAGATGCATTGCAGGATCATCTAGACAAGACTGCAGCAATAATTCAAACACAGCATGGGTTTGTTAAGGGAAAGTCTTGTCTGACAAATTTGATTGGTTATTATGATGTAGTCACAAAGGAACTGGATGCGAAAAATAATTTTGATATCATATACTTGGATTTCAGGAAAGCTTTTGACACTGTTGCGCATGGAAGACTACTGTACAAATTGGAGCAGAATGGTATTAAGGGTAAGTTGCTACAATGGATAAAAGGATGGTTAAGTGGGAGAAGACAGAGGGTGGTAATCAATGGGTGCTGCTCTTCGTGGACTAATGTTATTAGTGGAGTCCCACAGGGTTCGGTGTTGGGTCCACTGTTGTTTTGTGTATTTATCAATGATATTGATGAAGGTATATCAGGCTTAATGTCGAAGTTTGCAGATGACACAAAGGTTGGCAGGGTTGTTAATGACAGTAATGGCAGTGTGCTACTGCAACAGGATCTAGATAATTTGGGCAGATGGGCTAAGAAGTGGCAACTGAAGTTCAACCTTGACAAATGCAAAGTACTGCATATGGGTAGAAGTAACCCCAGAGAAACGTACCAACTGTGTGGTACTACACTTAAGGTGGTAGAAAATGAAAAAGACCTGGGAGTAATTGTGCAGTCAGATATGAAGTTTTCTGAGCAATGCAGACAGGCTGCTAGGGCAGGTCATGGGGTTTTGTCAATGATATATAGGAATTTTGCTAGCAGGGAAAAGGAGGTGATTGTCCCTCTGTATAAGGCAATGGTCAGGCCACGCCTTGAGTATTGCGTACAAGTCTGGAGGCCTCATTTTAGGAAGGATGTAGATTTGCTTGAGCGTGTACAGAGAAGAGCAACACGATTGGTGAGGGGAATGAAGGGATTCTCTTACCAAGAGAGGCTTAAGTTCTGCAAATTGCAGTGGCTGGAGACTAGGCACCTGCGCGGTGATCTGATTGAGGTCTATAAGGCCTTGAATGGGTTGAGCACGCTGAATTCTGATGGGATCCTTCCACTTGTTCAGATTACGAACCTACGGGGACATAAGTTCAAATTAAGAAAGGACAGATGTAGAATAGATGTGCGGAAATTTGCCTTTAGCCAGCGGGTGGTTAATTGCTGGAACAAACTTCCATCTGTCGTTGTGGAAGTTGATAGGTTAAATAAATTTAAGGAGGAACTGGACAGGCATTTGGAGGGAATGGTGTGATGATTTTTTTTTTTTTTTTTTTTTTTTTTGGCTGATGCTGCATAAGCTCCTACACTTGCTTTCTTGCATCATGTGCCACTACTACTACTACTACTACTACTACTACTATTGACAAATGTAAAGTACTACATATGGGAAACAGCAACCCCAGAGCAACGTATCAATTCTGTGGTACTACACTGACAGTGGTAGAGAATGAAAAGGACCTGGGGGTAATTGTGCAGGCAGATATGAAGTTCTCTGACCAGTGCAGATGGGCTGCAAGAGTAGCTCATGGTGTCTTATCAATGATATACAGGAATTTTTCTAGCAGGGATAAGGAGGTGATTATTCCCTTGTATAAGGCAATGGTTAGGCCGCACCTTGAGTACTGTATACAGGTCTGGAGGCCTCATTTGAAGAAGGATGTAGAGCTGCTGGAACGAGTACAGAGAAGGGCAACAAGGTTATTGAACGGAACGAAGGGTTGCTCTTACGAAGAAGGGCTTAAATTTTGCAAATTACAGTGTCTGGAGACTAGGCACCGGCGAGGTGATCTGATAGAGGTGTACAAACCCATGAATGGTTTGAGCACACTCAATGCTGATGGGATACTGCCTCTTGCTCAGAATAATCACCTGAGAGGGCATAAATTCAAATTGAGGAAAGACAGATGTAGGATAGATGTGCGGAAATTTGCCTTTAGCCAGCAGGCAGTTGGTTGGTGGAACAGACTTCCATCCCTTGTTGTGGAAGATGATAGTCTAAATAAATTTAAGACTCAGCTGGACAGGTATTTCGAAGGAACCGAGGGGTGAAGTGGAAGGGTTTTTTTTTTTTTGGCTGGTGCTGCATAAGCTTGCTTTCTTGCATCATATGCCTCTACTAATGCTAATGCTAACTTTGTGAGTTTCACCAAACTTTTCTACTGAATTTGTCCATAGCTGGGTAATGTAAACCAGTGGATGGATGCTGATGGAATCTATACTGGTGATCATTGAGCAGATGGAAGATTTCTAGATAGTTTAAGAGTTGGTGATTAATTGATTTCTTCATTACTTTAGAAATGAATGGAAGGAATCAATAACAAAGAACACAGCACACACAAATTGCAACTAAAATAATATGTGCAAGTGAGATACAGAGTAAGAAGTTAAGAAGCTTAAAAAATAGGAATTAAGAGAAGATTCTGAAAATTTATGTTATTTATATGACTGAAGATTTCATGGAAGGGAAACACATTTCACCATAATAATCTAAAAACCCACACAATTCCAGCTGTCGGTATTATTGAAAATTCAATAAGATTGAGTTTATTATCCATTTATTGTTTTTTGATTATGACCTTCAGAAATCTGATAAGATTTCTGAAGATACAATCATAGAGTAATCTCGAGTGCTGCGATCTCCTACCCCGATTAAGTGTCTGTTGTCTCTACTGTTCTCCCAACTTTACTAATCACTTGGAGGTCTTTGACTTCCTCTCTTTGCAACTTGACTTTCTCCAGTCCAACTTTCCTAACAGTGAGGTAATTTTCCTTGATGATTTTAATGTTCAAAACTCCAGCTGGCCTCCATTTTCTTGTCACACTGACCCAGCTGGTTGAGATGCTGAGGCTTTTGCAATTACTCTTGCCGTAATGGTAGCCAAGCTTTCTGGTTTCTTGCCAAAGCCTATTGGCCGCAACTTTTGGATATCTCTGTCAAAACCAGATGGTTCTGTTGTCACTTTAGCCAAGGATAAAGCTGACCTGCTAGCATCCAATTATTCTTCCAACTCATGTATTAATGATCTTGGTAAACACCTCCCACAATTCCCAACACACTCCATTCAATGCCTCCTATGGTCTTCAGTCAAAAGGATGTCAGAAGGATTTTGACGAATCTTGATGCAAAGAAAGCTCCAGGTCCTGATGGTATTTCTCCACTTGTTCACAAAACCTGTGCTCCTGAACTTAATCCTGTTCTTTGCTGCCTTTTTTCACTTTCTTATTCCAAAGGTGTTTTTCCTTCTGCTTGGAAATTTGCTCATATCCAGCCAGTTCCTAAAAAGATTGACAAGTCCCTCCCATCCAATTATCGTCTGATTGCAATTACTTCTACTCTTTCTAAAGTAATGGCGAAATCAATTAACCGCCAACTCTTAAACTACCTAGAAACCTTCCATCTGATCAATGATTGCCAGTATGGATTCTGTCAGTGTCGATCCACTGGTGATATTCTGGCTTATGTTACTCATTTATGGACAAATTCAATGGAAAAGTTTGATGAAACACAAGCAGTTGCTCTTAACATCTCAAAGGCTTTTGATTGCATTTGGCATAACGGTCTTCTAAACAAGCTTCCATCTTATGGTTTTCCAACTGTTTTTTGTAATCGGTTATCCAGTTTTCTCTCTGATCGCTCAGTGAGGGTGATAGTAGATGGCTCTCTGTCTTCTAACTTCTTCACTAATGCTGGTGTCCCCCAAGGTTCAGTTCTTTCTCCAACTCTTTTCCTCTTGTATATTAATCACCTTCTTCCATTTACTGGAAATTCTATCCATAGTTTTGTCGATGATAGCACATTGCATTCCACTTTCCATTTTGAGAAACCTTGCCCTGCTCAATCAGCCTCAACTTCTCAGATATCTGCTACCAATTCCTTAAATGCCGATCTTCAGCGAGGCAAAGGCAACTTAGTTGATTTCAATCCTTCTAAAACTCAGTCTTTTCTTATATCTTCCAAACATAAGCATAGGAGCTTCTGCTCCTATGCTTATCTTTGGTGACACTCCGATTTCTAGGCAAAATAATATTTCTCTTTTGGGGATTACCCTGATTTCTAATCTCTCTTGGCTGAAGCGCATTACAAATATTGCTTCCTCTGTATATAAAAAACTTGGTTTTCTCTTTTGTTCTCAGCATTACTTTTCTTCCAAACAGCTGTTCACTCTGTACAAATTGCAAATCCATCCTACCATGGAATATTGTTCCCACATTTGGGGTGGTACCCCCAAGACCATTCTCAGGCTTCTAGATTCCATTCAGAAGAGGCCAGTTAGGTTAATTAATGACTCCTCTCTAATGGAGTCTCTCCACTCACTTTCTCATAGAATGTACTGTTTCTGCTGCATGCCTTTCCTACAGATACTTCCATGGGCACTGTTCTTCTGAATTGGCATCTATATTTCCCGCTTTCTCTTTCAAAACAGTTCGAACATGTGCCGCTACCAGCCAACATCCATTTACTGTCCAACTTCAAACTCACAGAACCAACTTTTCATCTTCTTCGTTTACTCATTCAACTGCCGTTTTCTGGAACAACCTTCCTTCATCCGTATTTTCTGAAAATTAGAGTCTACAGAAATTCAAGTCTAATGTCAACAAATATCTTCTTTCATCTTCTCAACCTCCAACCGAAGCACAGTACTAAGTACTATAGGTTCTTTTTCATTTGTCATTTTCCTTGGTCATTTTCTCGATTTGGTTCTGTTCTTAAATATTTTCCCCAAATAAACGGCTGCCCTGATTAACCGGTGCCCCAAAAACTGGAATTAATTGTATTTATATATATATATATAAGTATCCATGCATGTTTATATAAGCAATGCTATTTTAGTTTGTTTACATACATAATGCTATGTACACTGAAAGAACAGAATTCGTAGGATACCTGGTTACTGGGCAACGCGACACTGGCACCCATCTTGCTAGCGGTGAACCCACCGCTTGGCAGGTATATAGGTACACTTCATCACTGCATTCACATAGATGGTAAATTAATGTCAGTATGGATAAACATTGTGAGTTAACCGACTTTGAAAGAGGGATGCCCGATGCATAGGTTACTCTATCGTGGAGGTGGTACAGAAATTGCATTATCCCCATTCGACAGTATCAAGAGTGTATTGGGAATATGCCATTTCCAGAATAACAACTCATCGTGGACAGCGCTGTGGGCGGAGAAAGGTGGTGGATGAATGTGGCCATCGACATCTGTCTCACACTGTTTCAGCCAACCGGAGAGCAACAGCAGCAAAAATCACCGCTGACTTCAATGAGGGAGGTGCCAGAAACATCTGCACCAAGACCATCAGATGATTATTAGCAGCAATACATTACGGGAGCCACTGACCCACCAGAGTCCCATTGCTGACACCATGACACAGGACTCTACACCTCAACCAGGCAAAAGAGCCTCGGCACTGGACCTTGGATGATTGGAGACGGGTCTCCTGGTCCGACAAGTCCCATTTCCAGTTATTTTGAGCAAATGGGAGGGAGTGTATCTGGCAGAAACTGCACGAAACTATGCACACATACACAATGCGTGCATAGTTTCATGTCAACAAGAAACTGTTCAGGCAGGTGGATGGTCAATATTGGTCTGGGGCATGCTCAATTGGAACACGTTGGGACCTCTGGCACGTCTAGACACATCTCTGAACTGTCCAGGTTACACGTCTATGATTGCTGACCATCTGCATCCCTTCATAGTCATCATACACCCACAGGGCAATGGACTCTTCCAGCAGGACAATGTGCCTCCCCACACAGCCTTGGTGACTATAACATGGTTTGAAGAGCATTCTGCAGATTTTACCATCCTGGAATGGCCTCCCCATTCACTGGACATGAATTCTGTGCAGCATTGTTGGGATGCTGAGGAAAGATCTGTTTGAGCTTTGGATCGTCCACCCAGGAATGCGACGGAATTATGGACAGCGGTGCAGCAACCATGGATGGAAATACCTGTGGAATGCTTTCCTGAACTAGTGGACTCAATGCCTCACTGTGTGACTGCCCTTATACGGACAAAAGGTGGGCCTACCAGTTACTAGGTAGGTATTCCATGATTTCTATCCACTCAGTGTAATATGCAATGCTTTAATTTGCCTTCATTGTTATTTAATCTTAAAAGATCAGAATTTAAACATTACCTAATCTAATCTACCAGGTTTATAACACTAGATGGGTATAAATTTTTGTGGTTATCTTGGTCTTGGTTAATTGTCATAAAATGAAAATCAAATATTTAAAACTTACACTGCTGCATCCAAAAGACATTCAAAGGTTGGTACATGTGACAATGCCTCACCCATTCCTATCATTGCAATGGCTAATATATTCAGTGAAAGACCTCTAAAATATAAAATGACTTATTTTAAAAGTGTTTCAAATAAAGAAGTTAAAATTTTGAAATACTTTTTATGATTTTGCAATTTATTACTAATAATAAATAAAATAAAATAAAACTGACAGTTTTACATGTCAAATACAACAATGCAAATGGTTATATTTTTATAAATGATTTTTTCTTTAATTGTACATGTATACAGTATATCATAAAATGTTTATTTTCTGATATACTGTATACTATATATATTGTGTATATACCCGCTGCATGAATCTGCTTTCATGAGAGCTGAGAGGTTCACAAATAGATAAATAAATACTTATTATTTATAATAAATACATTTTCTTTATAAAATTTTGTTTTCTTCAGCATATATGTTGAAGAAAACAAAATTGTATCCATGATCTAAAATTTTTCTCCACATAGTATGTGTTTGTTAACAGGAAAGACTATTTTTACAGGGATGGGATTTATTTAAATAGAAGGGGTTGCAAGAATATTTGCAGATGCTAATGACAGGTGAGTCAGTCAGAAACCTGCTACTTTGGAGGTATAAACAGACTAATAGATTAAATAAAGCTACACACATAGGTCCAGGTGGTTCTTCCACTGCTTCTATTGTTAAATGCAGCACCCTTCGGTCCACTTGACATCGATGGTTCGGCTGTTGATGATCCTGCTCAGATAGCAAACAAACTGAATGAGTATTTTGCATCTACATTCACACATGAAGAATTATTAAGGTTTGAAAATGGCAGAAGGTTATCAAATTGTAGCAAGATACTTAATGATTTTGTAATAACCGAGAGCAAAGTGGAAGAGAAATTGTTAAAGTTAAACGTAAGAAAAGCACCTGGAGTGGATGGGATCTATCCAGTTATATTAAAGGAGACGGCAAAGCAACTAAGCAAACCCTTAGCCATAATTATGAGAGCATCCTTGGACTCAGGGGAGGTTCCCACGGACTGGAGATGTGCAAATGTATCCCCAATTCACAAAGGGAGATCGAAGGGTGACATGAGTAATTACAGACCAGTTAGTTTAACTTCTGTTCCGGGTAAAATAATCGAGTCGCTGGTTAAAGATGCATTGCAGGATCATCTAGACAAGACTGCAGCAATAATTCAGACACAGCATGGGTTTGTTAAGGGAAAGTCTTGTCTGACAAATTTGATAGGATATTATGATGTGGTTACAAAGGAACTGGATGCGAAAAATAATTTTGATATCATATATTTGGATTTCAGGAAAGCTTTTGACACTGTTGCGCATGGAAGACTATTGTACAAATTGGAGCAGAATGGTATTAAGGGTAAGTTGCTACAATGGATAAAAGGATGGTTAAGTGGGAGAAGACAGAAGGTGGTAATCAATGGGTGCTGCTCTTCGTGGACTAATGTTATTAGTGGAGTCCCACAGAGTTCGGTGTTGGGTCCACTGTTGTTTTGTATATTTATCAATGATATTGATGAAGATATATCAGGCTTAATGTCGAAGTTTGCAGATGATACAAAGGTTGGCATGGTTGTTAATGACAGTAATGGCAGTGTGCTACTGCAACAGGTTCTAGATAATTTGGGCAGATGGGCTAAGAAGTGGCAACTGAAGTTTAACCTTGACAAATGCAAAGTACTGCATATGGGTAGAAGTAACCCCAGAGAAACGTATCAACTGTGTGGTACTACACTTAAGGTGGTAGAAAATGAAAAAGACCTGGGAGTAATTGTGCAGTCAGATATGAAGTTTTCTGAGCAATGCAGACAGGCTGCCAGGGCAGGTCATGGGGTTTTGTCAATGATATATAGGAATTTTGCTAGCAGGGAGAAGGAGATGATTGTCCCTCTGTATAAGGCAATGGTCAGGCCATGCCTTGAGTACTGCGTACAGGTCTGGAGGCCTCATTTTAGGAAGGATGTAGATTTACTTGAGCGTGTACAGAGAAGGGCAACAAGATCGGTGAGGGGAATGAAGGGATCCTCTTACCAAGAGAGGCTTAAGTTCTGCAAATTGCAGTGGCTGGAGACTAGGCACCTGCGCGGTGATCTGATTGAGGTATATATAAGGCCTTGAATGGGTTGAGCACGCTGAATTCTGATGGGATCCTTCCACTTGTTCAGATTACGAACCTAAGGGGGCATAAATTCAAATTAAGAAAAGACAGAGGTAGAATAGATGTGCGGAAATTTGCGTTTAGCCAGCGGGTGGTTAACTGCTGAAACAAACTTCCATCTGTCGTTGTGGAAGTTGACAGATTAAATGGACAGGCATTTGGCGGGAATGGTGTGATTTTTTATTTTACAGTAATACCCCGAAGTTACGCGATAGGTGGGTCCGACGAAAATCGCGTAAGTCGAATTCGCGTAAGTCGGGGTACAACTTTGCATATAAATACATATAAATTTTGCTTAATTGGGACCAAGGACTAACAAAAACACTAGTTTAGAAGAAAAATATTAATAAAATTGCAGTTCTTTATACATATTAATACAAAATATGTATTAAAAAAACAAATCACTTACGTTAAAAAGTTATTTCGATGTCGATGGCTTCATAAAATCTAACAAATTCGTCTGACGACACAGCGCCTTCTTTTTTTCACGCAGAATTTCTTCGTAGCAAGCTAATAATTTTTTTATTCCTTGCTTTGTAGCTATAACGCGTTCTTCGTTGGAGTCTATGTTTTCTAAAATTTTAAGCCCTTTACAATTGAGCCCTTTTCAATTTTCAACCTGTCAAGTTTGCAATTGTCATGTGCTTTTTGCCGTTGCTTCATTTAAGTCTGTAGCACGTGCAATATCACATGGTCTTTCATTTCGCTCAAAGCGTTTCACAATTTCATATTTTTTCTCTATCGACAGAGGCGGACTGGCCATAAGCCTTACCGGGGCCAGTGTAACCCAGGTGGGCCAGTGTGATTTTGGCCATAAACCATAGTATGAGGCCACTATAAATTTTCCCGGGTAAGAATTTTTGACCCAGTCCGCCTCTGTTCATCGATAATTGCTTTTCTTTTTCTTTCTGAATCTGCAGTGTCTTCACCAGGACGCTTCCTTTTCACACCTTTTAATTAAGTATTTTACTCATTTTTAGGGAATAAAGCGCAATTACAAAACGAGGAGGCACGCTTGATACGCATAAACAAAGCTGCGCGCATGTAGCAACTGAATAGACAACACCATAAAGGCAGAGATACACTATTAACACCTCACATTTCTAGGGGTTACTACCATAAAACAATAAAAATCCAGTTGCGTTTCTGCTAGTGAAATCTGTTATGAACTGGTAGTAAACTCGATCTAATTGCATTTGCGATTATACCGATAGCTGGAATTGTGTTGGTTTTTACGTTATTATGGTGAAATGTGTTTCCCCTTCACTGATATAAAAAACATAAAAGCAGCAAAGTTGAATTTTGTTCATCTTTCGCTCTCATTCTCCGCCGTCGCACCGTATATCGATAACATATGAAAAACGACCTTGAAGATAGTGGGCAGCAGCGTTGCCAAACGAAAAAATCAAGAACCGCGTAACTCCGAGTTCGCGTAAGTCGGGGTAGCGTAAGTCGGGGTATTACTGTATTATTTATTTATTTTTTTAAATTTTTATTTATTTATTTTTTTTTTTGGCTGATGCTGCATAAGCTCATACAGTTGCTTTCTTGCATCACATGCCACTACTACTATCTGTGTGGTGATCCCTAATAACGGATTTCAGGCACTCCTCCAAGATAGCAGTGTAGGTTTCTGCATTCACTATTCTGTTAATAAACTTAATTCATCCCACCACTTTGCTTGTTATGCATCCCCAGACCATCTGACCAGCGGGCGGGGAACTTTACAGTTGGTATTATGCAGTCAGGATGGTATGTCTCCGATTTTCGTCTTCTAACATATCGCTCCTCATCTGAGCCATGCAGGTTGAATTTCGATTTGTCAGAAAAGATGACTTTGTCCCATTGCTTTTTTGTCCATGAAACATGCATTTTAGCCCAAGAAAGTCGTTTCATCATTTGTTTGGTCAACAAAGGCTTCTTCTTGGGCTTATAGGCATGCAGACCACATTCCAAATGCTGTCTTTGGATAGTTTGCACCAGAGGCCATCTCAAAGTCCAGTTTTAGATCAGGAGCACTAGCATGGCGATTGTGAAGGCAAGGCCTTTTCAAATATCAATCTTGGGAAGGTGTAGTCACTCTCTTACGGCCTGATCCAGGTCTCCTCTTCACATCACCAATTTCATGCTTTAATTTCAGCACCTGGGATACTATTGACTGGTGCAGCCTATTTCATCAGCGATAGCACGCATAGGACAGAGCAACAGCTACACTGTTTAGTGTAGCTGTTGTTCTGTCAGTTTAACATTGACAAATGCAAAGTACTGCATATGGATAGAATTAACATCAGAGGAATGTATCAACAGTGTGGTACTACACTTAGGGTGGTAGAAAATAAAAAAGACCTAGGAGTAATTGTGCAGTCAGATATGAAGTTTTCTGAGCAATGCAGACAGGCTGCAAGAGCAGGTCATGGGGTTTTTTTCAATGATATACAGGAATTTTGCTATCAGGGAAAAGGAGGTGATTATCCCTTTGTATAAGGCTGATGTAGATTTGCTTGAGTGTGTATAGAGAAGGGCAACAAGACTGGTGAGGGGAATGAAGGGATTCTCTTACCAAGAGAGGCTTAAGTTCTGCAAATTGCAATGGCTGGAGACTAGGCACGCGGTGATCTGATTGAGGTGTATAAGGCCTTGAATGGGTTGAGCACGCTGAATTCTGATGGGATTCTTCCACTTGCTCAGATTATGAACCTAAGGGGCATAAATTCAAATTGAGAAAAGACAGTTGTAGAATAGATGTGCAGATATTTGCCTTTAGCTAGCGGGTGGTTAATTGCTTGAACAAACTTCCGTCTGTTGTTGTGGAAGTTGATAGCTTAAATAAATTCAAGGCGGAAATGGACAAACATTTAGAGGGAATGGTTGTGTGAATTTTTTTTTTTTTGGCTGATGCTACATTAGCTCATGCACTTGCTTTCTTGCATCACATGCCTCTATTACTATTACGTTTCACTACAAATGTTACTTTTTTTAAGGTGATGCAGTTTTTTCATCTGCCACTGTATATAAGTTCCTTATTAATGTGTATATTGTGTATTAATATACTTCTTATTAATATATATACCTTGTTAATATAATCTTATATTAATAAGAAATTATTTAAACTTCAAACTGAATGGATATTTTATTAAGACAATGCAAGTCTTCATTTTGCAAAAACTATTGCATACATCAGCAAGTTAAAAGCCAAAAATTACACAATAGTTTATGTGGAAAGAAGTGGAATCTCTGTGAACACTGCTTTGAAACTAGAGAGGCAGCTATCAAAGTCACTGAGATAATTTTAAAGGAGAGGTCTAAGAATGGCTTATTTTCCATTTTTCATACCATGGAATGATGAAAAAGAAGTTGGGAAATTTGGAAAGGGTATGAAAGTTGGAGGGCAGTGCTTTGAAAAGGATAATAGCAATATTGAATTTTTATAACTGCAATAATTAGCACAAGTATGGTAATGTTTATTTTATAAATATTATTCTAAATCTTTTTTACACTTTTAATATTCATTCTCTCTCTCTCTCTCTCTCTCTCTCTCTCTCATACTTTATGTTTATTTAGGAATTTTCATATTTTAATAAATAATTACCCATCCATTTGCAGGAAAGGCGAAGGACCAAGAAGAAATAAGGCCATAGACATCAAAATCAGTCCGTAAATCATGACTGGATATGGATTACTCTGGGGAATTAAAAAAAAATAATGATAATAATAAATATGTTTGTGTGTGTGAGAGACAAAAAAAATATATATATATAACAGAAAAGAATATAGCAAACTGGCATCAGCAGGTACTGAATATGAAATAAGACACTGAATTACAAAATCATATTAAGTTCAAAATAAACAAACTTTGATAAAATAAATAAACTTAGTATAGGGCAAAAAAAGTTGCAAGTAAGGAATAAATCTGTTTGCACTTCTCCCTAGACAAAATAGGAGGGAGTACATAATGAGAGCTTGGTCAATCAATCAGACCTTGGAAAGACTGTGAAAGGCTCATGAGGTAGATATTTTTTCAGGATGATCTATGCTTGTTCATATGAAGGATTATTTTATATTGACAGGATATAGTTAAAGAGAAGAAGTGGAAGAATATTTGTTAATGCTATTGAGGAAGTGTTAAGTATGTTGGAAAACTGCTAGCTTAGGGGACAAATACATAGATTAATAGATTAACAGTGGCTACAAACAGAGGTGAAAATGATTCTTCCACAACTTCTACTGAGACATGCAGCACCATCAGTAGTGTGTTATCCTATAGGCAAAAAATACATCTGCCCAGGGCCCCAAAATAACTGTTTCAAAAACTCATTGCTGTTTTTTACTAATATTTTAAGTGATTTTTATCGGAAACTAAACTTTCTACCTGGCAAGGTCAATGAACTTTACTTGAAGATTAATTTGAAAATTACGTTTTTTTCAAAAATGGTTTTACCGATTTTGATGAAATTTTATATTTAGTTCTTATGTCATATAATTTGTTTGGTTTGTTGTCACAATAAAATGAAATTGAAAATGTTCTTTAGATGGGGCCCCCAAATTTCATTTTGCCTTGGGCCCCAAACGTGCCATTGAGCACTGTGAAAGCAAAGCATTTGGTATTGCAAGGCCTAATGACGGTTCTCAAGAACAAGCAAATACATGAGTTGTGGATGTCAGGGTTACTAAGGGCTAAAACAGGAGCATGTAGCATGCTCCTACCATGTAGCAGCAATGCTAGGAGTATGGCAAACAAATTTAATGAATTTATAAGTACTGGTTATATCATGAAATGTGTACACAATGTAGGAATACTGAAAATATGGTGCCAGTCAGATGCTAATGCTAATATTATGAATGGAGGGCTTCGGGGTGGTGTTTCGACTCCTTATTGTTTTCAATACTTATCAATTATATTGATGAAAGCATATTAAGTTTGCTGATGATAAAAGTTTGGTAGGGCATTTAATGACAGGAATTAAAATTAGAGAAATTAGGCATATGAGCTGCAAAATGGCAATTCGTGCTTAATATTAATAAATTACAGTTACATAAATGCAAATAGTAATTCCAGAATAGCATAATAATTGGGCAGTATGCCACATTAAAGTCAGTTCTGCAAATTGCATCATCCTGAAACAAGACACCTGCGAGGTGATTTGATCAAGGTTTATAAGGCTTGAATGGATTGAGCAAGTTCAATGCTGATGGCATTCTTCCTCTTGCTTAGACTACACACAAGGAACAAAAATTCAAATTGCAGAAGGATGGCTGCAGGACAGATGTGAGGAGATTTGCCTTCAGCTAGCAGGTGGTTGACTGTTGGAACAAACTTCTATCTGGTGTTGTGGAGGTGGGCAGTTTGAATAAATTCAAGGAAGAACCAAACAAATGATTGGAGGCTATGGACAAGGGGTGGACTCAGGGGAGTTCCCATGGACTGGAGATGTGCCAAATTTACCCCAATTCACAAAGGGAGATTAAAGTGTGACACGAGTAATTACAGACCTGTTAGTTTCATTTCTGTTCTGGAGAAATCAAGGGAGGCACTGGTTAAAGAAGCACTGCAGGATCATCTAGACAAGACTTCAGTTATAGCTCAGACACAGCATGGGTTTGTTAAGGGGAAGTATTGTCTGACCAATTTGATTGGATACTATGATGTGGTCACAAATTAGCATTAGTAGAGGCATTTGATACAAGAAAGCAAGCTTATGCAGCATCAGCCAAAAAAAAAAAAAAATAATAATAATAATAAATAAATAAATAAAAAATAACCACTTCCACTTCACCCCTCTGTTCGTTTGAAATACCTGTCCAGCTGAGCCTTAAACTTATTTAGGCTATCAACTTCCACGACAAGGAATGGAAGTCTATTCCACCAACCAACCACCCGCTGGCTAAAGGCAAATTTCCTCACGTCTATCCTACATCTGTCTTTTCTCAATTTGAATTTATGCCCTCTCAGGTGATTATTCTGAGCAAGAGGAAGAATCCCATCAGCATTGAGCATGCTCAAACCATTCAAGGCTTTATACACCTCTATCAGATCACCTCGCTGGTGCCTAGTCCCCAGACACTGTAATTTGCAAAACTTAAGCCTTTCTTCGTAAGAGCACCCCTTTGTTCCATTCACTTATACAGGTTGAGTATCCCTAATCTGAAATGCTTGGGGCCAGAAATGTTTCGGGTTCTGGAATACATGGCATGGTGGAGTTGAAGTAAGGTGGAAATAAAATTTAGATTTCATGCAAAATATTCCATTTTATTTACCAATAAAAAACGTAGTCTGCTTCCAAAAGAATATAAATGCGACAAACAAAGAATATAGATGCAACAAATATTAATTCAAAATTCATATTTCATGCAAAAAAAATTCCTTTTTATTTACCATCTTGAGAAGGAACATCACAAGAGGTTATTTTTACTACAGTGCTAACAATGTCATCTTCATCATCCCTTTTACCACAATTGCCTTGATTCAAAACCATTTCAGCTATTTCACCATCACTCATTGAATGAATAACTGGAGCCTCATTATCAATATTAAAGACTTCTTTGATATCCACATTTTTCAGCTTACTGACAGACTCCGAAGACACTGTTTTTGCATATCAAAGGAGTTCAGGGATCATCTTTTTCTCAAAATCATTGAGCATAGTCACAGGCCAGAGGTTGTGCAGGCATGCTTAACTGTCTTTAGTCACTAAAGTCCAAGCATTCGCAACAGCATATATGGCATCTTTCAGGTTAAACTCCTTTTGGAAACCTTCCACACCCACGGCTCTGTTCACTGCTGCCAGCATGCTGTTAAAAAAAAGTGTTTTTATATTTACACTTCATTGATCTAAGAATACCCTGGTCACATGGCTGAATTAATGAAGTCAAATTTGGGGGAAGTACATGGCATAAACATTTATTTTTGATGAGCATTTCAGCTGGAGGATGAACAGAAAAGTTGTCAAGAAATAAAATCTGCAGTCATCATCATCCATTTGAGCTTCCCTTCAGTGAGTACGAGCTGCTGGTTGTTGTTATTGTTATTTGGATTTTAGGAGCATTAGCAACTAAGGCCATACTGCTCCAGGAATATGCGGTGGTCATTCCCTAACCTTTCCGCATCCTCCGTATTTGATGGTGACGGGCTCGAACCCCGGTCTAATCAAGAAGCATGTGCTACGCACTGCTGCTCCTTCCCACCTGGCTACGGAGGCGCCACACACGAGCTGCTGGTACAAAATGTTTGTGAAACCAATCAGAAAAGATGTTCCTGGTGATCCATGCCTTTTTGTTAGCATAATAATGGACCGGTAAGATCTTTAAAACAGCGAGGGTGCAAGCTTTGGCCTATCACATCAAGTTTACACTTATGCATGACTGCTGCATTAGTACAACCTAGCACAGTTAATCTGTCCTTGGCATCCTTAATTCCTGTTGGGGCTGCCTCATCAGCTGTAGTTAGTGTCTTCCTGGGGCAATAACGCCAAAACAATCATGTTTCATCAGCATTACAGACTTGTTCTGCCATCAGATTTTCAACAGTGATGACCTTGGCAAACTCGTCAATGAATTTCTCTGCTGCCTTGCGATCAGTAGATGCTTTATCACACAAATCTTTAAAAATTTAATGCCGTTTCTTTTCTTGAATTTCTGTAACCAGCCTGTTGGATATTGACAGTTCACTTCAATTTTCAGTTCTTCATGATAGATCTTTGCTTGTTCCATGATCAGCTGACTGGTAAGTAGCATGTGTTCGCTGAGGTATGGACAGATCCACTCTTTCAAAACACAATCGAGATCTTCATTTTTAGCTTTATGCAGTGTTTTCTATTTTTCATTAACTTCTGTTCATCACTTTCAGCATAAAACTTGAAACAGCTTATCCTTCTCTTTCTTCCGGTGCAAATGGTGGTCGTTCCAAAACCAAACTTTTCTGTAAGACAGCATCTCACACTTACACCACTGCCCAGTTTCTTCAACAAATTCATTTTCTGTTCTATAGACAAACTTAAATACTTCTGCTTCTTCTTATCACTGTTACCCAGAGTAGCAGGTTTTTTTTTTTTTTTTGACATTTTCAACAATATATTTGCACAACAGAGCAGAGAATAAACTAAACAAATGGTGAGTAATGGACATAGACACCTTGCGTTAACGAAAATACGTGCTTTACTAATGTCAGCACGCCGCATCACAACTCTTTCCCACCAAGGCTCCAAGTTTCCAGTATTTTTCAAAAAGTTTCGGTTTTTGGAGTTTTTCGGTTTTCGGAATGGGGATACTCAACTTCTACTTGGATTTTAGGAAAGCTTTTTATATGGTTGCACACATGGAAGACTACTGTACAAATTGGAGCAGTATGGCATTAAAGCAATTGCTATTATGGATAGAGGGACGGTTGAGTGGGAGAAGGCAGAGAGTGGTAATCAATGGACACTGCTCTTTGTGGACTAATGTTATCAGTAGAGTCTCCGAGGGTTTAGGGTTGAGCTCATTGTTGTCTTCTGTATTTATTAATGATACTGATGAAGGTTATTTGGTTTTTGGTTTTTTTTAGGAGCATTAGCAACTAAGGCCATATTGTTCCGGGGATATGCGGTGGTCATTCCCTGACCTTTCCGCATCTTCCGTATTTGGTGGTTATGGGCTCGAACCCTGGTCTAATCAAGAAGTGTGTGCTACGCACTGCTGCTCCTGCCCACCTGGCTACGGAGGCACCATTGATGAAGGTATATCAGGCTTAATATCCAAGTTTGCAGACAATACTAAGGTTGGCAAGATTGTTAAAGACAATATGCTACTGCAATGGGATCTAGAAAAGGTAGGCAGATGGTATGAGAAACAGCAACTGAAGTTTAACATTGACAAATAAATGCAAAGTACTGAATATGAGTTGGCAGTAACCCCAGAGTAATGTATCAACTGTGTGGGATTACACTCAGGGTAGTGGAGAGCAAAAAAGACCTGGAGGTAATTGTCAATGAAACATGGGAATTTTTCTAGCATGGATAAGGAGGTGATTAGCTCCTCGTATAAGGCAATGGTCAGACCACACTTGAATACTGCATACAGATCTGAAGGCCTTATTTTAAGAAGGATGTAGAGCTGTTGGAATGAGTACAGAGAAGGGCAACAAAATTGGTGAATGGAACAAAGGGTTGCTCTTATGAAGAAAGGCTTAAGTTCTGCAAATTGCAGTGTCTGGAGACTAGGCATCTGTGAGATGATTTGAATGAGGTGTATAAGGCCTTGAATAGTTTGAGCAAGCTCAATGCTGATGGGATTAGTAGAGGCTTATGATGCAATGCAAGAAAGCAAGTTTATACAGCATCAGCCAAAAAAAAAAAAAAAAAAAAAAAACCCTTCCATTTCACCCATCCATTCATTCCAAATGTTTGTCTAGAATTTATTTAAGTTATCCACTTCGACAACAATAGATGGAAGTTTGTTCTAGCAATAAACTACCCGCTGGCTAAAGGAAAATTTCCACACATATTTCCACACATCTATTTGGCACTAATGATATTAAGAGTAGGAGACCGGCAGAATTACTTAACAAGTACAGGTCACTGATGAAAAAAAGCCGTGAATTAGGGTTGAATTTGAAAGTATGTGTAATTCTGCCCAGACACGATAGGAGGGAGTATATGATGAGAGCCCTGTCGATCAATTCGGCCCTGGAAAGATTGTGCAAGGCTCAAGGGGTAGAATTTTTTTCAGCCTGGTCTGTACTTGTTAACAGGAGAGACTGCTTCTGTCTAAAAAATATATAAATTCATACACCGACCATTGAATAAAATTTAAAATTTAATATGACTACAATCTTTACACAAAAATATTTACAATAAACTAATGCGGAATGCTAAAAACTGTAATAAAAGATCATTTACAATAAAATTTACTAAAATATAAAACATTAAAAGCGCTAAAAACCTGAAGCTTTCGGGAGCGTCAGCTCCCTTCTTCAACAGTGATATGACTTCCTGCAATATGTCCTTAAGTAGCAGGCTCACGGTACCTCCACACGTGGTATTTCTCCATGTGGTTCAATCGGCACATGGTCAGAACTGGAAGCGGAAATGTCTCGGAAACGTGGCAAAGAAAATCGTTCATTCGACTTTAATATAATTGTTTCAAAGATAGGATTAATACGTATACCTCTATCTCTAGTCATGATATTCCTACTGGATGAACTAATCCGTAAACCCTCGAGCCATTTACGCTCCCAGTATCCATGTGCACGATCCAAAATAATAGCGTCCTCCGGGGAGATTTGATGCTGCTTCTCCCAAAAATGTTCGGCCACAGCAGACTTGTTGTATTCAGCGGTTCTTATGGCATTTAAATGTTCCCCCAGATGATCCCTGAGCCGTCGTTTTGTTTCCCCCACATAACACTCCCCACAATCCGGGCATTCTATTCTATAAACCACTCCACTACTAAGATATTTTGGTATGCGGTCTTTGACCTGAGACACAGCTGTGCACAGCCTCCGCCCGGGAAGCTGTACACAGCGTGTCCCATAACCCCGTAAAATTCTTGCCAGATGTTCAGTAAGGCCCGGATAGTAGGGGATGTATGTGGTGGCTACCGGAACGAACGACTCCCTACGTTCGGACACTCCTCTACTATATCTATCCAGGATCCTCTGGGGGTATCCGCACTTTCTAAGTTCTGCCGTGACATGATTAATTTCTTTTTCTTTATCCTCAGAAGTGGTACAGTGTGATCTTACTCTGTCAAATAAAGCTTTTGCTACACTATTCTTGTATTGTCCAGCTTGTGCTGAATTGAAATGGGTGTATTGACCTATCCGCACTTTCTAAGTTCTGCCGTGACATGATTAATTTCTTTTTCTTTATCCTCAGAAGTGGTACAGTGTGATCTTACTCTGTCAAATAAAGCTTTTGCTACACTATTCTTGTATTGTCCAGCTTGTGCTGAATTGAAATGGGTGTATTGACCTCTACACATGGGTTTTTTAAAAACTGACGTCTTAAGTCTAAAACCAACCCTGGAGATCAATACATCCAAAAATGACAGGGTACCACCCGTTTCCACCTCTGAGGTGAATTGTATAAATTGGGAGAAGCTGTTAAGCCAGCAAAAGGCATCATCCTCCCTCCCCTTCTGGACCAGGGCAAAGGTATCATCAACATATCTTCTCCAATTCCTAATAGGAAACGAACACCCACTAAAAACCCTACTTTCCAACTCCTCCATGGCCAAATTGGCCACGGTGGCACTAATGGGTGAACCCATGGCAGTACCGCGAACCTGCTTATACATAGTTCCTTGAAACAACATGGTAGTACTAGCTAGACATAATTCTACCCCGGTGCAAATGTCTTCCACACCGAGAAGTGATCTATTACCAAGGGAGGCATCCCTGGTCAATGCCATTTTTACACAATATACTGCATGACTAATAGGAATACATGTAAATAAAGATATAGACTTAAGACGTCAGTTTTTAAAAAATCCATGTGTATAGGTCAATACACCCATTTCAATTCAGCACAAGCTGGACAATACAAGAATAGTGTAGCAAAAATTTTTTTTTAGCAGAGTAAGATCACACTGTACCACTTCTGAGGATAAAGAAAAAGAAATTAATCGTATCACGGCAGAACTTAGAAATTGCGGATACCCCCAGAGGTTCCTGGATAGATATAGTAGAGGAGTGTCCGAACGTAGGGAGTCATTCGTTCCGGTAGCCACCAGATACATCCCCTACTATCCGGGCCTTACTGAACATCTGGCAAGAATTTTACGGGGTTATGGGACACGTTGTGTACAGCTTCCCGGGTGGAGGCTGTGCACAGCTTTGTCTCAGGTCAAAGACCGCATACCAAAAGATCTTAGTAGTGGAGTGGTTTATAGAATAGAATGCCCGGATTGTGGGGGAAACAAAACGACGGCTCAGGGATCGTCTGGGAGAACATTTAAATGCCATAAGAACCGCTGAATACAACAAGTCTGCTGTGGCCGAACATTTTGGGAGAAGCAGCATCATATCTCCCCGGAGGACGCTATTATTTTGGATCGTGCACATGGATACTGGGAGCGTAAATGGCTCGAGGGTTTACGGATTAGTTCATCCAGTACGAATATCATGAATAGAGATAGAGGTATACGTATTAATCCTATCTTTGAAACAATTATATTAAGGTCGGATGAACGATTTTCTTTGCCACGTTCCCGAGACATTTCCGCTTCCAGTTCTGACCATGTGCCGATTCAACCACGTGGAGAAATACCACGTTTGGAGGTACCGTGAGCCTGCTACCTAAGGAGATGTTGCAGGAAGTCATATCACTGTTGAAGAAGGGAGCTGATGCTCCCGAAAGCTTCAGGTTTTTAGGGCTTTTAATGTTTTATATTTTAGTAAATTTTATTGTAAATGATCTTTTATTACAGTTTTTATCATTCCGCAATAGTTTATTGTAAATATTTTTGTGTAAAGATTGTAGTCATATTAAATTTTAAATTTTATTCAATGGTCGGTATATGAATTTATATTTTTTTTAGACATGAGTTTTCCCGACCTCAGGGGCCTCTTTCAGGATATTGAGACTGCTTCTACAGGAATGGGTTACACTTAAATAGAAAGGGTGCAAGAATGTTTGCTGATGCTATTGAGGCAGTGTTAGGTGTGTCGGAAAACTGCTAGATTGGGGGGATACAAGGACTAATAGATTAACAGTAGCCACTGGCAGAGGTGAAAGTGATTCTTGCATTGCTTCTATTGGAATGAGCCGCAGCCTGGAAAATAACATGCAGGATATTTCAGAGACTGCTGGGAATCATTGGGGTACAAGTAAACACATGAGTTGTGTTAGGGTAGCTAAGAAAAATAACAGGTGCATGTATACTTGCGTGTACACCAATGCTAGGAGTTTAGTAAATAAATTTGATGAATTTGAGGTATTGCTCACAACATCAAAGGCAGATATTGTGGGGATTTCAGAGACGTGGTGTCACACAGATATAAGGAATGCAGAACTGGAATTTGGGGAGTGCAATGTCTACAGAAAGGATAGACAGGATAGTAAGGGTGGAGGGGTAATGCTATTAGTTAAGAAATACATAAAATCCAGGGAAGTAAAGCCAGTCGACATTGCTGGACAGTGCAGTGTCAAGTCAGTTTGGTGTGACATAAGCATTGGGAGATCAAAATTGAGAGTAGGAGTGTGCTATAGGCCTAATGACTCTGATAAGTCTAATAAGAAACTGTAAAGGGAAATAGAGTGGGCCAGTAAATCAGAGAGCCTTATAATGGGGGATTTTAATTTCCCAAATATTGACTGGAATTTGGGGTCTGGTCACTCACACACTAGCAAGGCTTTTGTGGATTTATTGGATGATTGTTTTCTACATCAGCATGTTCGGGAGGCAACTAGAGGGAGTAATACTCTTGATTTGATTATCAGTAGTGTTTCTTCATGCATTAAGAATCTGCAGGTAAATGAACCACTAGGTGGCAGTGATCACAGTGTGCTGAAGTGGGATTTACTCAAAGAGGTAACTACCATTAGTAGAAAAGGGAAGGGTCATTGCTTTCGTAAAGGCAACTACGATGGACTGAGACAGTGTTTAAATTCTATACAGTGGAACCAACTGATGATGTTACCAACAGCAAATTCAAAATGGGAAGCATTCAAAGAACTTATCTTGGAAGCTACTAGGCTTTACATACCAACTAAGAAATATTGTTCAAGGTTTAGGCCTAAGTGGATGTCAGATGAACTAATAAGACATATGGCAGAGAAGAAAAATGCATGGGATACATACAAATTAACACGTGACACAGAAGCCTATGATAGATACAAGTTGATCTGTAACCAAATTACAAAGGAGGTTAGGCAGGCGAAGGCAGATTACGAGAAATCTTTGGCAAGGGATGCAAAGAAAAACAGCAAAGAGTTCTTTACTTATGTAAACTCTAGAAGGAAGGGGATGAATCAGATTGGTCCACTTGATATCGATGGGTCAACTGTTGATGATCCTGCTCAGGTAGCTAACAAACTAAATGAATATTTTGCATCAACATTCACGCATCAGGAGTTATTCAGCGAGGGGAATGCCAGAGGTGTATTCAACTCTGGCAGTAAGCTAGAGAATCTTGTAATAACTGAGATTAAAGTGGAGGAGAAATTGTTGAAGATAAATACAAGAAAGGCACCTGGGGTGGATGTGATCTATCCAGTTATATTAAAGGAGGCAGCAAAGGAAGTAAGCAAACCCTTAGCCATAATTATGAGAGCTTACTTGGAATCAGGGGAAGTACCCATGGACTGGAGATGTGCAAATGTTACCCCAATTCACAAAGGAGGATCAAAGGCTGACAAGTAATTACAGACCTGTGAGTTTAACTTCTGTTCCAGGAAAATTAATGGAGGCACTGGTTAAAGAAGCACTGCAGGATCATCTAGACAAGACTTCAGTTATAGCTCAGACACAGCATGGTTTTGTTAAGGGGAAGTCTTGCCTGACCAATTTGATTGGATACTATGATGCAGTCACAAGAACTGGATGCAGGGAATAACTTTGATATTATATACTTGGATCTTAGAAAGGCTTTTGATACGGTTGCACATGGAAGACTGCTGCACAAATTGGAGCAGTGTGGCATTGGAGGCAAATTGCTGCTATGGATAAAGGGGTGGTTGAGAAGGAGAAGACAGAGTGGTAATCAATGGACACTGCTCATCGTGGACTAATGTTATTAGTGAGTCCCTCAGGGTTCAGTATTGGGTCCATTATTGTTTTCTGTATTTATAAATGATATTTATGATGGTATATCAAGCTTAATGTCCAAGTCTGCAGATGATACGAAGGTTGGTAGGGTTGACAAGGACACTACTGACAATATGCTACTGCAACAGGATCTGGAAAGGTTGAGCGGATGGGCTGAGAGGTGGCAAATGAAGTTTAACATTGAAAAATGTAAAGTACTACATATGGGAAACAGCAACCCCAGAGCAACATATCAACTCTGTGGTACTACACTGACAGTGGTAGAGAATGAAAGAGACCTGAGGGTGGTTGTGCAGGCAGATATGAAGTTTTCTGAGCAGTGCAGACGGGCTGCAATTGTAGCTCATGGTGTGTTGTTGATGATATATAGGAATTTTTCTAGCAGGGATAAGGAGGTGATTATTCCCTTGTATAAGGCAATGGTCAGGGCACACCTAGAGTACTGTATACAGGTCTGGAGGCCTCATTTCAAGAAGGATGTAGAGATGCTGGAACGAGTACAGAGAAGGGCAACAAGATTAGTGAATGGAACAAAGAGGTGCTCTTACGAAGAAACGCTTAAGTTTTGCAAATTACAGTGTCTGGAGACTAGGCACCAGTGAGGTGATCTGATAGACGTGTATAAAGTCTTGAATGGTTTGAGCATGCTCAATGCTGATGGAATTCTTCCTCTTGCTCAGAACAATCACCTGAGAGGGCATAAATTCAAATTGAGGAAAGATGGATGTAGGATAGATGTGAGGAAATTTGCCTTTAGCCAGCGGGTGGTTGGTTGGTGGAACAGACTTGCATCCCTTGTCGTGGAAGTTGATAGCCTAAATAAGTTTAAGGCTCAGCTGGACAGGTATTTCGAACGAACAGAGGGATGAAGTGGAAATGGTTATTTTTTATTTATTTATTTATTATTATTATTTTTTTTTTTTTTTTGGCTGATGCTGCATAAGCTTGCTTTCTTGCATCAAATGCCTCTACTAATGCTAATGCTAACTGTCTTTCCTCAATTTCAGTTTATGCCCCCTCAGGTTTGTACTGTGAGCAAAAGGAAGAATTGAGAGGAAGAACAGATGCTGCGATTTGCAGAACTTAAGCTTTTCTTTGTAAGAGCACCCCTTTGTTCTCCTCACCAGTCTTGTTGCCCTTCCCTGTGCTCGTTCTAGCAACTCTACATCCTTCCTTAAATAAGGTTTCCAGACCTGTATGCAGTAACTCAAAGTGTGGCCTTATACGAGGGGATAATCACCTTCTTATCCCTACTCGCAAAATTCCTGTATATCATTGACAAGACCCCATGACCTACTCTGCCAACTTTTCTGCACTGCTTAGAAAACTTCATATCTGACTGCACTGTTCTTTTCTTTCTTTTACTTACTCAGATTACACACTTGAGGGGGCATAAATTGAAATGGAGGAAAGACAGTTGCAGAATAGATGTGCAGAAATTTGCCTTTAGCCAGCAATGGTTGATTACTGGAACAAACTTTCATCTGTGATTGTGAAAGTTGATAGTTTAAATAAATTCAAGAAAGAACTGGGCAAATTTTTTTTTTTCTAATGCTGTATAAGATTGCTTTCTTGCATCGTATGCAACTACTAATGCTAATGCTAAAATAGTTGCCTCAGAAGGTAGTTTGAATAAATTCAAAGGTGAAGTGAATAGTTATCTGAGGAGGGAAGTGCATAATTTTTTTTGCAATTTCTTATCTACTTTTTCTTTCTTTCTTTCTTTATCTATATATTTTTTATTTTATTTTATTTTATGGTCAGTGTAACAAAAGCTTATGACTTCTTTGCACTATGCGGCTGATAGTAATACTAATACTAAATGTGGAAATTAAATTATTACATTTTTATACAAAATTGTTTTCAGCAATGATTTAAAAATTTTCCACTTAGTAAAAAGTAAATATGTTACTTCATAAAACTTACTAATCTATTTTTAGCATAACGAACAAGGGGATAGCAGCAATGATTAGATTACATGATTACATAGAAACAGGGTAAGCAATGTAACAAGAAATTAGAAATATACCTGCATATCAGTATACATATTCATCTAATTTATAATTATTATGCTTTTATCCAAAAGGGTTTTATAAAATAATTAAATTTTTTATTTAAATCTAAAATTTAAAAATTAAAAATTTTAATTATTTTCAGTTATTTAAAAATTTTCCATATATTAAAAACTAAATATGCTACTTCCAAGAAAACTTACCAATCTATTTGTGGCATAACCAACAAGAGGTGCAACAAAGGAAAAAGCAGCAGAGAGCAACACAAAACAAAAGCCAACATACTGAGGTGCTAAATTATACTTTTCAAAGAAAAAAATTAATTAAAAATGTATATAATACTAGTATGCATATTGTACAAGGTGTAATCAGAAATTTCAGAAACTTATCTAATCTTTGGGAATCATGAAGCTTACCAACTATTTATGATGGCTCTCCTTTGGACTAGTCTCTTTAACACTATAGACACTGATTCCAATGCTTCAGAAACTTCTGGAAGCATTCCTGATAGGTTCCATTTTTTTAAACTGCTAATAGTTCCACAATAATTGCAGTTTTCTCGCCTTTTAAAGGGGCTTTAAGCTTGGAAAACAAACAAACAAACAAAAAAAAAAGATCACAAGGAGCTAAATCCAGCGATTTCAAAAGTTGGGAAACCAGAGTGATGGGCTGCTTCACAAAATATTCTTAATGGAAAGTACTGTGCAGGCAAGGGGCATCGTTGTGATACAAGCTCCAATTGCCCTAAGTCCCACTTTTCTGGCCGTTTTCTCTAAATAGCATCATACAATTGCCTTAGAACTGTTCTGTAGTATACTTGGCTCAATGTTTTCCCATGCATTACAAATTCATGATGAATAATGCCCTGCAAGTTAAAGAAAAATATATGATATGCATGATTTTCGCATTTGATCATGATTGTCTTGGTTTTTTTTTTTGGCCTTGGAGAAGAAGGCATCTTCTATAAGATAACTAGGTTATTGTTCCCAGGACATAGCCATACACCCAGGATTCATCACCTTAATGATGAATGAAACAAAGTATATTAGCATTAGCATGTTGATGAAGATCCTGACATGCAAGAACTCACCACGCTCTATGATTATCAGTGAAGATGCGACCCACAAACTTTGCTGGAATACACTAAATTCTCAAAGCTTGTGATAAAATTGATTTACATGTCCCATAAATACCAATTTCACTGGTACTTCATGGATAATTAAAAGTCTATCACTTTTGATCAGATTACGAACAACGGAAATTGAATCACTGGTTTTTGAAGTTGAGGGGTGGCCAGAGCAAGAATCATTTAAAGAGTGCCATTTTAGCAAAATGGCACTCTTTAAATTTAGCAAACCAATAAAAAGTCTTTGAATGATATAAACCATCTTCTCTGAAGGCTCTTTTTAACATTTCCTGGTTTCCATTGTACTTCTCCCTAAATTCAAACAAACTTTGATACAAACTCACTACTTTGTAAAATCACTTGTTTTAAAATGCAACAAAAAGCAATTAAAATTTCCATTTATTCTCGATACAGCTGAGGCCAGAAGAGTTTACAGTTGTTAGTATTGAATTAATTGAATTAATTATTATTAAGGGCAGTTAGATTTTCAGGGCCACAGTTCACAATGGGCTGTGCACTTTTATGGTAGCTTATGGGCTTGGATCAATGACCTTACTTGTAGCCTCACATGCTAACCATGGCCAGTTCCACTAAAACATCTGTTTATCTGCATTCAGCCTGACTGATCATAAATGGACAATTGATGCATTAGTATGTCTAGATATTAAATATTTAAACAAGTGGCAATATCAAGATATGTTGTTGTTTGGTTTTTAGGAGCATTAGCAACTAAGGCCATATTGCTCCGGGAATATGCGGTGGTCATTTCCTTGACCTTTCCGCATCTCCCGTATTTGGTGGTGATGGGCTCGAACCATGGTCTAATCAAGAAGCGTGTGCTACGCACTGCTGCTCCTTCCCACCTGATCATACGGAGATGCCTTATCAAGATATAAGTCAGTCCCTAAACTTTTTTGTTCACAACTTGTATTATTGGTACAATATTAAATTACTTCAATAATGGGAAAAGAAATAAAAAAGAAATACAATATTAAATTTTAAAAAATTCAGTTTAACAAGCATAATATTTAAGTACCATCATAAACAAGTGATAAGAAGATTCCGCTTCACTATTGTAAAATATTTCACTGTTGCACTAATGACCTCATTTTACAGTTTATATTTTTAATAACTGATTTACTAAAGTTTAATTTATAAATTTAATAATATGCCATAGACTATGTATATAAAGTGCTTAGCATCATAATACACAGCCATTTCTGTATAAACAGAAAATTTTTAAGGTGGCATCGTTTTAGGTTATATCTCATATTGTGAATACCTTCACAACGAGTTGCCATGATATTGCACTACTTCGAATAAGTAACGCTTCACCTAAGGAGAAGACTAGTGTTACTTATTCTCAGATAGGTACCACCACCCATGAGAATAAGTAACACTAGTCTTCTCCTTAGGTGAAGCGTTACTTATTCGAAGTAGTGCAATATCATGGCAACTCGTTGTGAAGGTATTCACAATATGAGATATAACCTAAAACGATGCCACCTTAAAAATTTTCTGTTTATACAGAAATGGCTGTGTATTATGATGCTAAGCACTTTATATACATAGTCTAAATTTGTTCGCAGCTTGAGGCTCTAGCCCTAAATGCGCCTTAATATGCCATATTAATAATTAAAGGAAATAATTTATTTTCTCAACCCAAATTTATCTATCACTGCAAGTATTTTACAGTACACTTTGTCAAATTAGAATTAATATTTTTGAAAAACGGTAACATAATAGTTGCTGAGATTATTTAATCTTCTCTGCAGATAGCCCTTTCAAAGATTATAATATTGAAAAATAAAATAAAAATACATAAAACTCTATGTATTTTTATTTACTTTATTTTTTCAACTATAAAAATTTTCAATTATAATTTTCAATTATAAAAATAATTTATTTTCTCAACCCAAATTTATCTATCACTGGAAGTATTTTACAGTACACTGTGTCAAATTAGAATTAATATTTTTGAAAAACGGTAACATAATAGTTGCTGAGATTATTTAATCTTCTCTGCAGATAGCCCTTTCAAAGATTATAATATTGAAAAATAAAATAAAAATACATAAAACTCTATGTATTTTTATTTACTTTATTTTTTCAACTATAAAAATTTTCAATTATAATTTTCAATTATAAAAATAATTTATTTTCTCAACCCAAATTTATCTATCACTGGAAGTATTTTACAGTACACTGTGTCAAATTAGAATTAATATTTTTGAAAAACGGTAACATAATAGTTGCTGAGATTATTTAATCTTCTCTGCAGATAGCCCTTTCAAAGATTATAATATTGAAAAATAAAATAAAAATATATAAAACTCTATAAAGAAGAATTTCATTTGCAAGAATCATTATGTTATCAGGAACCAAACCGTCTCAGTGCATGAAAGCCCAAAAGAAGAAAGAATTTCAATAATCACTAAACTACATCACAGGCTATGGTTAGAAGCATTTGTTGGGTGGAAACACTTTCATAAGTGTTTTCCAAAACAAGTATATTTTTGAATTACAATTCCTGTGTCTATCTATGTACTATAAGCTCAAGTTAACGTGTGGGAATGGCAGGGAAAATAAATGATTTTCTTCATACTAAATTTTAAGGATAAAAATAACTATTAGCATTAGCATTAGTAGAAGAATTTGATACAAGAAAGCAAGCTTATGCAGCATCAGCCAAAAAAAAAAAATAAATAAATAAATAAATAAATAAAAAATAACCACTTCCACTTCACCCCTCTGTTCGTTCAAAATACCGGTCCAGCTGAGCCTTAAACTTATTTAGGTTATCAACTTCCACGACAAGGGATGGAAGTCTATTCCACCAACCAACCAACCACCCACCCGCTGGCTAAAGGCAAATTTCCTCACGTCTATCCTACATCTGTCTTTTCTCAATTTGAATTTATGCCCTCTCAGGTGATTATTCTGAGCAAGAGGAAGAATCCCATCAGCATTGAGCATGCTCAAACCATTCAAGGCTTTATACACCTCTATCAGTTCACCTCGCCGGTGCCTAGTCTCCAGACACTGTAATTTGCAAAACGTAAGCCTTTCTTAGTAAGAGCACCCCTTTGTTCCATTCACTAATCTTGTTGCCCTCCTCTGTACTTGTTCCAGCATCTCTACATCCTTCTTGAAATGAGGCCTCCAGCCCTGTATACAGTACTCTAGGTGTGGCCTGACCATTGCCTTATACAAGGGAATAATCACCTCCTTATCCCTGCTAGAAAAATTCCTATATATCATCGACAATACACCATAAGCTACTCCTGCAGCCCGTCTGCACTGTCAGAAAACTTCATATCTGCCTGCACAACCACCCCCAGGTCCCTTTCATTCTCTACCTCTGTCAGTGTAGTACCACAGAGTTGATACGTTGCTCTGGGGTTGCTGTTTCCCATATGTAGTACTTTACATTTGTCAATGTTAAACTTCATTTACCACCTCTCAGCCTATCTGCTCAACCTTTCCAGATCCTGTTGCAGTAGCATAGTGTCAGTAGTGTCCTTGACAACCCTGCCAACCTTCGTATCGTCTGCAAACTTGGACATTAAGCTTGATATACCATCATCAATATGATTTATAAATATAGAAAACAATAATGGACCCAATACTGAACCCTGAGGGACTCCACTAATAACATTAGTCCATGATGAGCAGTGTCCATTGATTACCACTCTCTGTCTTCTCCCCCTCAACCACCCCTTTATCCATAGCAGCAATTTGCCTCCAATGCCACACTGCTCCAATTTGTGCAGCAGTCTTCCATGTGCAACAGTATCAAAAGCCTTTCTAATATCCAAGTATATAATATTAAAGTTATTCCCTGCATACAGTTCTTTTGTGACTGCATCATAGTATCCAATCAAATTGGTCAGGCAAGACTTCCCCTTAACAAAACCATGCTGTGTCTGAGCTATAACTGAAGTCTTGTCTAGATGATCCTGCAGTGCTTCTTTAACCAGTGCCTCCATTAATTTTCCGGGAACAGAAGTTAAACTAACAGGTCTATAATTACTTGTGTTGCTCTTTGATCCTCCTTTGTGAATTGGGGTCACATTTGCACATCTCCAGTCCATGGGTACCTCCCCTGATCTAAGTAAGCTCTCATAATTATGGCTAAGGGTTTGCTTACTTCCTTTGCTGCCTCCTTTAATATAACTGGATAGATCCCATCAAAGGTGCCTTTCTTGTATTTATCTTCAACAATTTCTCCTCCACTTTAATCTCAGTTATTACAAGATTCTCTAGCTTACTGCCAGAGTTGAATACACCTCTGGCATTCCCCTTGCTGAATAACTCCTCATGTGTGAATGTCGATGCAAAATATTCATTCAGTTTGTTAGCTAACTGAGCAGGATCATCAACAGTGGACCCATTGATATCAAGTGGACCAATCTGATTCATCCTCTTCCTTCTAGAGTTTACATAAGTAAAGAACTCTTTGCTGTTTTTCTTTGTATCCCTTGCCAAAGATTTCTCGTAATCTGCCTTTGCCTGCCTGCCTGACCTCCTTTGTAACTTGGTTACAGATCAACTTGTATCTATCATAGGCTTCTGTGTCACGTATTAATTTGTATGTATCCCATGCATTTTTCTTCTCTGCCATATGTCTCATTAGTTCATCTGACATCCACTTAGGCCTAAACCTTGAACAATATTTCTTAGTTGGTATATAAAGCCTAGTAGCTTCCAAGATAAGTTCTTTGAATGCTTCCCATTTTGAATTTGCTGTTGGTAACATCATCAGTTGGTCCCACTGCATAGAATTTAAATACTGTCTCAGTCCATCGTAGTCGCCTTTATGAAAGCAATAACCCTTCCCTTTACCCCTAATGGTAGTTACTCTTTGAGTAAATCCCACTTCAGCACACTGTGATCACTGCCACCTAGTGGTTCATTTACATGCGAATTCTTAATGCATGAAGAATCACTACTGATAATCAAATCAAGGGTATTAATCCCTCTAGTTGCCTCCCAAACATGCTGATGTAGAAAACAATCATCCAATAAATCCCCAAAAGCCTTGCTAGTGTGTGAGTGACCAGACCCCAAATTCCAGTCAATATCTGGGAAATTAAAATTAGCATTAGTAGAGGCATTTGATGCAAGAAAGCAAGCTTATGCAGCATCAGCCAAAAAAAAAAAAAAAAAAACCCACTTCCACTTCACCCCTCTGTTCGTTCAAAATACCTGTCTAGCTGAGCCTTAAACTTATTTAGGCTATCAACCTCCACCACAAGGGATGGCAGTCTGTTCCACCAACCAACCACCC